>NC_140590.1:1225740630-1226440630 GCF_964204655.1 Triturus cristatus | reverse complement strand
GGAGGCTGTATGGGTAAGTGAGTGAGTGTGTGAGTGATTGTATGGGCAAATAAGTGGGTGTGTATTTAGAGCTATGGGTAAGTGTGTGGCTCTGTCAGTAGCTGTATGGGTAAGTGACTGGTTGTGTGAGTAGCTGTATTGGTGAGTGAGATGTTGTGTGAGTGCCTGTTTGAGTGAGTGGGTGTGTTAGTGGTTCTATGGGTGAGTCAGTAGTTATATGAGTTCTTGTATGGGTCTGTAAATGGGTATGTGAGAGGTTGTGTGGGTACAGAGTGGGTATATGATAGGTTATATAGGAGTGTGAGTGGATGTGTAAGTGCTTCTGTGGGTGATGTCAGTAGTGATGTCATAAGTGATGTCATGTGAGATATCATCAGTGATGTCACTGACCATGTCATGAATGAAGTAATATGTGAGGTAATAAGCAGTGCATATTCAGGGGGCATATGTTAGCTCAGGTATCTATAACTTCTGAATTTCAATGGGTTTTTACTAATGAAATGTAAGCCTAACTATAACTTCCCTGTAACCTTTGTTTTTTAAGTGAATTTCTAAGGCTTTTTTAATGTTGTTTTCTAACTGTAATGTTCGTGTAACCTTTGGTTTTTAATTGAATTTCTATGTTTTTCTAAATGTTATGTCCTAACTGTAACTACTAACCTTTGACAGTGGGTGTATGAGGGAGTGTATAAGTGTCACAGTAGGTCTCTCTGAGTGGGTATGTGAGTGTCTGAGTCAGTCTGTCAGTGGGCATGTGTCTCTGAATGTACCTGTGAGTGGGTACATAAGTGTCTAAGTGGGTCTATGAGTTACTATGTGACTATCTGAGTGGGTCTGTGAGTGGGTGCTTTATTGTCTGAGTTGGTCTGTGTCAGAGCTATCAAAATTCACTAACCTTAATGCCAGAATCCACAGGAGAAGATGAGAGATCCACAATACCCCTCTATGTTAACCAGCACAGGAATATTTCATCCACAATGCTAGGCCTCCACAGGGGGTGAGCGGGATGGGGAAATTGAGAGAGACTGCCTCGGAGTAGACAATGCCAACTTCTAATTCATCAGCAACACCTTCCTTCCCTCACTTCCTATTAGGCTGGATGGGTTGTTTAACATTGAATCTGTGAATACAATAATGTTCAGATTTTAGTCTTACTCCTCTTAGAAAATCTCAGAAAACTCCCATTCATTCGATTGTCATTCACTCTCTTTCATTCTCACTACCAATGATCTGCATCTAATTCCAATTACGTGGGACTCCTGAGGGTTTAGCTTCTCTCAATATTTTATCGACAAGAATTTTCTTTTGTACAATAAACAGTGTTGTTCCAAAAGACTTCTCACTTATATCTTTTTTTTTTTATTTCAAAATACATTATTGAAATTTTTTGGGAAGGAAATACATATACAAAATAATACTGTCTCATGGTTAGCAAACAATATATATATAGGCAAAGTTATCACGTGCACAGTCGCATAGTGGTGTTAATGTGCCTATAGGGATAACAAGAATCTAACCCAAGTAAACGCTAGTAGAAAAGGGAAAGTAAAAAAGAGATAGGCAAACAAAATGAGGGGAAAGGAGAGAAAGAGAAGATAAAGAAGGAAGAGAGGGCTACGGTATTTCAAGCAGTAACTTATATTTCCACAGTTTTACAGTTTTACAGTTTTACAGTTTTACATATGCTGGTGCAGAGGCAGACCCTTCTGGTAGGTCTAGCCTATACCCGCCTATACCCACCTGGTACATGTAATAACAAAAGCATACTGATAAACAAGTGACACAGAGTAAGGCACACGTTATAATATAAGGGCATATGTTGAGGTTCATGGAGGTTCAAAAGAGTCAAGTTAAGTGTGCAGAGTGCTCCACATCATCCTGGTTGAGGGTTTCCACGGCGAGTTTTGTAATGCAATGTTATCTGCCACTCTCAGGTGGGTGATCCAGTTTATCCAGCCTTTAAAGGAAGTTTTGCTAGTCTCCTTCCAATTGGCAAGAACCACTTTCACCGCAGATGTTAGTAACAAGTCAAGAGGGGCTTTATTATAGTCGTTTCTTAGGCTTGCGTTCAAGAATTCCATAGGTAGGGCGAAGAATTCTTTGACCAAAGTACAATTAAACAATCCCTTTAAAAAGGCAAAAAATTCCTTCCAGAATGGTTTTACTATTGAGCAATGAAATATAAGATGGGCTAGATCCCCTGTTTCTTGGTTGCAGTTCCAACATGTTGCGTCTTCACGGAGGCCTAATGAGAAAAGTCGGGCAGGTATCCAGAATGCTTTGTGTAGTAGCCAGAATTTGGTTTGAGAGAGTACCGGGGAGATTGTATTATGTGAGACAGCGCTCCACACTGTGAGCCATGTCTGTTCCTTTGGTGGGACCAAAGATTGCTGCCCCCAAAAGGCTATAGTCTTGTTATTAAGATTAGATGTCTTCGGGCGGAAGAGCTTATAGATCTGGGAGACCTGGTGGCCTAGTTTGTTAATGTTTGACACAAACAATGGGATTGATGGTTGGACGGAGGAAAATTTGGTTTTTGAGAGGGCCGTTTTGATTTTCAGGAAGTTGTAAAATTCAATGACAGCTAGCTTATAACTTGCTTGGAGCTCTGAGAATGTTACTGGGTATGCACCCTTTTCTAGTTGACACGGGAAAGGTTACCTTTATTGCTCGCTGTGTCGAGGGATAAACTCTTGCCTTTGTACCTTATTTTGCTATTGGACCAGAGTGATTCCATATTAGAGCCTTTAATACTACTCTCCAGCTTTTTCAACCCTGAGGAGTGCAATTTTTGTATTTTTAAAGATGGGCTTGGAGGTATGTGGGTAGAGCTTATTTGTTGTGAGGAGTACTAAGGGGCTTAGATTATTGAGGATAGCCCTCTCCACTTCTAGCCACACCGGGGTGAAGCCGGTAGGTGGCGAGATCCAATATGTGCCTTGTTTTGCCAGGAAGGCTAACTGGTATATCCTAAAGTCTGGTAGGTTTACCCTGCCTAGAGTTTTGTCCAGTCTTAATTTTTTTATACTAATTCTTGCTTTCTTCCCGCGCCAGAGAAATTTGGTGATAAGGCTATCTATTTTGTGGTGGAAGTCATCCATAAGAAGGAGCGGAAGCATACTGATGAGATAGTTAACCATCGGGGTGATCATCATTTTAACAGTTTTGACTCTGCCCCACCACGTGATGAATTTTGCAGACCAAGAGTCCAGCAGCTTTTTAACTTTCTCTAGTATTGTTTTCTCATTTTGGTGTAGTGTGTCTAATAGGTTGCTTCCAAATTCAATACCCTGGTATTTGATATAGCCTGTTTGCCAGGTTAAACCCGAATTTCCCGTAATATCTCTTGTTCCATGGACGTTTAGTGGTTTGATTTCTGATTTCTCTCTGTTAAGTTTATAACCTGAGTGGACTGAATATTCTGTAATTGTATCAATTAAGGCTGTTATTGATGTTTTTGGTTGTTCCGTTACTATTAGTATGTCATCTGCGTAAGCAGCTAGTTTCACTTGGGCGCCATTGATATCCACCCCTTTTATGTTTGGATTTAGCTTGATGTCCTGAAACAAGGGCTCCAGTGCAAGTAGGAATAAGGATGGAGAGAGTGGGCATCCTTGTCTAGTGCCCTGCTGCAGACAGAAAGGTCCAGAAAGTGAGCCATTAACAGCAATACGGCTGATGGTATTTTGTATAGAGACTTAACCATACGGATGAAGTTCTCACCAAAGTTAAAAGAGTGCATACATCATTCCAAGAAGGCCCAGGAGACTCTATGAAAGGCCTTCTCGGCGTTTAGTGTGATTGCTACTGCAGGCTCGGATTTGGTGGCAGTATCCTCTAAGATCTGGCATAAAAGTTGGGTATTATCGTTGGACATTCGTGAGCGTAAGAAACCAACTTGGGAGTTGCTTATTAGTTTGGGGATGAGGGTCTTGAGTCTGACTGCTAAAATCTTAGCGTAAATTTTACAGTCTACGTTAATAAGTGATATGGGTCTATAGTTTTTCGGTAATAGATGGTCCTTGCCCTCTTTCGGAATGACTATTATGTTAGCCTCTGGCATTGTGTTTGATGTGATCCCTTTAGATGCTGTGTGGTTAAAGACTTGTTTCAGGTTTGGTTTTAGCTGGTTAAGGAAGGTTTTCTAGAAAGAGGCTGTGAACCCATCTGGCCCAGGGGTTTTGTTGTCTTTCAATGATTTAACTGCCTTTTCAATTTCTATGCTGTTGATTTCCTGTACTAGTTTATTTGTGTCCTCCTTACTTAGTTGTGGCAAGTTGAGTCTATTGAGATAATTGGTACATATATCTACATTGAGGGTCTAATCATTTTTGTAGAGTTCCTGATAGGAGTCTCTAAAGGTTTTAAGAATGTCCTTGTGTTTGGTGTGGGTTTGCTTGTTAGCGTCTTTAATGGCTGGGATGACCTATTGGTTCTGTTTGTGTTTGAGATAGGAGGCAAGAAGTTTCCCTGCTTTATTAGCTTCGCATAGGTTGAGGGCTTTGTACTTATTAACCCACAGTCCTGCTCCTTCGCTTAAAATGTTGTTATACTCATATTTCTTTTGTGTTAGGAGTGTGAGAATCTTGCTATCATGTAAGGATGAGGCGTGGGACAGTTCTAAGTTTTTAATCTGTTGCTCAAGCTGAGTTAGTCTCAGATTTGTACTTTTGTTAATTTTAGTCTTGATTTCAATAATTGTGACCCCAATAGTAGCCTTTAGCGCATCCCAGAGAGTGTCTGTACTGGTCTCAGTTTTGTCATTATGTTTAAGGTAGTCTATTATTGCAGCCGCTATCTTCTTTTTATCTACAGGGTCTGAAAGTATGTTGTTATTAAAACGCCATCTCTTAGGGACGAACTCATTGTGGCAACTGGCTAGTTTTAGGCTAATACAAGAGTGGTCAGACACTAGCCTAGGAGCTTTGCTTGAGTGTTCAATTAAGCTTGTGTGTGTGCCAGAGATGAGAATATAGTCTATCCTGGTGTATGATTTGTGAGGGTTAGAGTAGAAAGTGTAGTCCCTAGTGTCTGGATGTTGAAGGCGCCATGCGTCCTTAAGGTTAAATTTAGAGCAGATATTTTGTAGTACTGCATGCGAGTTCATGGATTGGTAGTGGCAGGTGGATTTTCTGTCTATTATAGGATCTAGTGAAATGCTGAAATCTCCTGCTACCACCATGAGGCCCTCTAGAGGGGCAACTTCCAGCTTATTGGAAACCTCAGTCCAAAAAGCTGAGTTGTCAGCGTTGGGGTCGTATATATTTGCTACATGAATTAGGTCTTCTCCCTTCCTCTCATATCAATGTCAAAAAGATTCTTCAATTCCCTTTTGAAATAGTCTTTAAAAATAGCTATGACTCCTTACTTGAAAAATCGCTCTCCCGAAAGATCCTTTTCACAGGACTTCGGATCCTTTCTTTCCTTTTTATCAAGATTTCCGATTTTGGGTACACCACTTTAAACGCATGCCCGGTTTGCACACCCTACAACTATTAAAGAGGGCGCTCGACTACAAAATAATTTCTTGGTACAAAACTCCTGTCAGAGGGAGCGTGAACAAAAGACACTGCTCCTGAATAATTTTCAGTTGTAGTGTGCCGTTTCAAAAGTGCGCGAGCACATTGAGCAGCTTAGAGTGCTCACGCCCAAAAGACTAGAATGTCAACTTCAAAATACACCAAACATGGCTGCTGCCTAAGGATCAGGGCTTACCGGTTACTCGTTGTCTCTGTCATTGTTCTCCAAAGTTTTCGGACTTCAGTTCCTTTAATTTAAACAAGGTGAGTGAAAGTTTTTTGTGTCATTCACATGAATGAATGTCTTGGCTTTTTCTGACGAACTGCTGAAATTCAAAGCGCTTTTAAGTTCATGACTGCTGTCCTCTTATGAGTTGCAGAACACAGGGTATGTTCAGGATTCTTGACAGTCTGTGAGTGGGCCCATCAGTCTCTGAGGGGTCAGTGAGTGGGTCTGTGAGTGACAGAGTGGGTCTGTGAGTAGGTGCATGAGTATCTGAGTTGGTCTGTGAGTGGCTGTAGAGGTGTGCCAGTGGGTCTATGAGTGAGTGCACGAATGTCTAAGTGGGTCTATGATTGGGTACATTAGTCTCTGAGTGTGTCTGTGAGTGGGTGCATCAGTCTCTGTGAGGGTCTGTGAGTGGGTGCATGAGTGTCTGGGTTGCTTTGTGAGTTGGTGCGTGAGTGTGTCATGGGGTCTGTGAGTATGTGCATGTGTTTCTGAGTGGGTCTGTGAGTGAGTGCATGACTTTCTGAGTGGGTCTGTGAGTCGGCACATCAGTCTCTGAGTGAGTTTATGACTGTGTACATCAGTCTCTCAGTGGATTTGTCAGTGGGTGCATGAGTGTGTCATTGGGTCTATGAGTGTGTGGATGCATTTCTGAATGGGTCTATGAGTGGGTGTATCAGTCTCTGAGTGGGTCTGTGAGTCGGTGCATGAGTCTCTGAATGGGTCTGTGAGTGGGTGCATGCCTTTCTGAGTGGGCCTGTGAGTCAGCCCATCAGTCTCTGAGTGAGTTTGTGAGTGTGTGCATCAGTCTCTCAGTGGATTTGATGCTCTGAGTGGGTCTGTGAGTGAGTGCATGAGTGTTTGAGTGGGTCTGTGAGTGGGTGAGTAATTGTCTGAATGGCTCTGTAAGTGGGTGCATGAGTCTCTGACCGGGTGATTGAGTGGGTTCATGAGTCTCTATGTGGATCTGTGAGTGGGTGCATCAGTCTCTGAGTGGTTCTGTGAGTGGGTGCATCAGTCTCTAAGTAGATCTTGGAGTGGGTGCATGAGACTGAGTAGGTCTGTGAGTGAGTGGATCTATGACTGGGTGCATTAGTCTCTGAATGGATCTCTGAATGGGTGCATAAGTATCTGGGTGGGTCTGTGAGTGAATATGTGAGTCTCTGAATGGGTCTGTGAGTAGATCCATGAGTGCCTGAGTCAGTCTATGAGTGGGTGCATGCGTGTCGGAGTAGGTATGTGAATGGGTGTGTGATTCTATGTGGGTCTGTGAGTACATGCATTAGTGTGTGACTGAATGTATATTTGTAAAACAAAATATCCAGCAAGCTTTGTGACGCCGTCATGCTAAATGGGTGGGCCATGCTGAGTATCACGACAGGTCTGTGACTCCAACCACATGGAAAAAAAGACATTCTCAAAACTCATCCTCCGGGACACAGCCATGGTTTGGAAAATTGTGGTTGCAACTTTTTGCCCAGGTTGTGGCCAGCCAATCATAGCACTTGTCCCGGCACAACAAGTGTCTAAAATTCCCATGTTAATTAACACAGGAGACGCATATTTTTGACCTCCACTTTTTCTCACCCATGCCTAATGGATCGCCACAAAACTTTCCATGCATAACAAGAATCACTAGTGCACTTTTTTGGGAAAACTTTGTGAAGATTCGTCAAACGGCATCAAAGATATAGGCAAGTTAAAAAACACTTTTCCTATGGGAACTAGGTCCTAACTATAACTACCAACTGGCAAAGAAAGAAACAAGAACAAGGATAGTGACAACACTTTTCAACTATAACTTGTGAAATGCCATTCTCTTGTGCGTTCCATGCATTCCACATGTGAAGAGACTAACTTGCCTCCTGCATGCCAATAAATTACTTTGCTGGTATTTTGTACCGCGGGTTCAATACTAAAATTGAACTGGCTTTGCTTAATCAGGTGAGGCTACAGCAGTGTGTGAAACTAAAAGTGAAAAGACTCAAAGTATTTATCTACTGGTGATAGGTTCCTATACTACATAAGGTAGGTGGGCCAGACTTCATGACACAAAGCCCCTCAAGATGAAGTATAAATTGTTTCACAAATAATCAGAGGCCCTGCATCCTTTATGGAAGCTTCACTTGCCTCCAGTCCTATCAAGGCAGAATGGATTGAATCTGTAAACAAACTAAGGGGTGATTTTAAGAAAATGTCAATGAAGAAGACTCCCAGACAGTGTGAGTCATGCAGTGGATCTCTGCCACATGCCTCAAGTTGCCTAGCAAGAAGAAAGATGTGCTCAGCATGCTTTAAAGCAAGTCATATTGCAAAGGTATGGCAATCATCCACACACAATTTAAATTCTTCCAAGCTGCATGTGACAACTTAATGAAAATCTGTTAAGCAGTTAAAGATAGCTCAGATGTATTCCAGAGTGATTGATCTATTCTTGAGGATGGTGCTGAGGGAGAATATGTCTACATAGCTTCTGCACTGGGGGGGCAAAAAAAAAAAAATTCCAGCAACAACTGAAATGTGAACTGCCCATACATGGGTGACGCACAGTTTTGTCATAGAAAGACTACCACCACTTGTAACCGACACTAATGCTGTAGATGACCCACTGCAAGATTGTGCTGATATTTTAAAAGGCAAAAGATATCTAAAAGACTAAAACTCAGGAAGATATATGGACAATTATATTCAACCAGTAGACCTCCAACATCAAAGCATTCCCTTGCATGAACAGGTGGTATCTGAATTGCTCAGGATAATTTAGAAGCGTCAATGAGCCCAACCAATGGGTATCCCTGCTTGTGGTTACCAGAAAACTGAAACACCCAGGAGAAGTGAGAATATGTTTAGACTTGCCAAGCCATGTGATAAAGAAAGAGAAATCACGCCCACACTGGATGATCTCATAAGGGAGGGAAATGCAGCAAATTGTTTCTTTTATTGATCTCCAGGCAGGGTATCACCAGCTCCAACTGCGGAAATCTGCGATATATCAGCACTTTCTCCATCCACTTTGAACTCAGGCAATACCAAATGCCTAAACTCTAGCATATCAAGCACCACCAAAATATTTTGAAAGAAAGTTTGGAAAATTCTCTCTAAAGTTCATGGAGTGGTAAACGCCACAATAATCTAAAAGCACTTTTGACTATAATCAGATAAAGTGGACTCACTCTTCACTGCCAGAAATGTGAGTTCCTCAAACAAAAAATACAGTTTTTTGGGTATAAGTTTACCTCAGAAGCCTTGCACCTGGCTCCAAAAAGGTAAAATATTTCAAGGAACTGTCAGCACATTAAAACATCTGCAGCTTTCTCTGATTTTTTATAGATAGTGAGCAGTTCAAACAGAATCTAGCCGATGAGGGACTTACTAAAGACATACATCATCTGGGCTCTGGCTTGAAGATCAAAAAAGACAATTCTTAAGCAACAAAGAAGCGTTGTTAACCAAAGCCACCATAAAATTTTATGACCCAGGAAACAACACAGTACTGTCTGTAGATGTGATATAGCAAATATGAATGGTGTTTGTACAGTGCAGAGGCAGGTGCAGATTTCGAGTCTCAGATGTATTAAAATGAATGGATCTTTGGCTCCAAATGAGGCATAACATCAACAGTTTAATAGCATATCAGTATCTGTGAAGTTCATTTTGCCCCCACAATGGTGACCAAGGCGTAGATTCGCAAACTATGAAGATTTTATTAGCAAATTACAATCAAAAATCATTCAAATTAGTCTTCCATCAATGACCATCTGGTTATGGCATACGTTAAAAAAATCTGAGTATGTCAGAACAGCCAATACAAAGCCAAATACTTTTGTAGGTAAATCATAAAAGATTCATTTCTCCTGAAAGGTAACGCTTAGCTAATTTTTCAGAAGTGAAGTCAGGGAAGTTTAAGCATCACCAAAATGAAGCCTCTATGGCAGAGCCAAATAAATGTTTCAAGCAAGGACAGGAGAAAAGGGAGAGATTAAGTCCATGAGCAGAAATAACACCATAATAATCTAAAAGCACCTCATTGTTCAGAGAAGCTTGTCTGCCTGCTGTCTGCTGGTGCCGCAAGCCCCAGCCTTCACAAACTCTGCACGCTCACGGAACTCAGCCGAATCTCGCAAAGTTTTCCAGCAACTCTTTGGAATTCTGTGGAGTGAAACTCCGTGAGCTACGCCCAGGCCGAATTTACATTTGGACAGAATTTAGGGTTAATCACGGCAAAGTATACTCTGCCTCTACCGCGAATAATCCCCTCCAACGGCCCTGGGGAATTCAGAGAAATGGCTACAAATCTGCCCAGCCAAATTATATGGGAGTACATGTAGTAATATTTTACTGTTCCTTCCTTGCAGGTAAAACCTGGCGGTAAGGAAAAGTAAAACCATTCTAATGATTCCCTCACCAAGAGAGAAGCCTCCCATGGTGAGGGGAGCATTACTTTTTTTCTTATAAAAAGAAAATTCCATTTTGCGATTTTCTTTTTGAAAAGAAAAAGAGAATACTGTTTGCTGTTGGGCTGCACCCTTCTGATGCAGGCTACTAGCAAAGAGAAAAATGCATTGGTTGTGAAGGTAGTTCCTGCCAATGCCTTTATAAATGACCGCCAGCTAGGCAGTAAATAAAAAATCTGGCAGTCAGAGTAGTCTCAGCCTGGCAGACATAAAGTTCAGGCCAAGGGAGAATACTCCATCCGTCAGTAATTAAATCGGACCCTAAATCATAAAACAAAAAATATTATTCAAAATGACCCTAATGGTACAAAAGACTTAGGGGCCCATTAGGATGTAGGGCGGATCGTCACCGCCCGCATGGCAGTGGTGATCCGCCCTACATCCTTTCCTGCCCGCCACCCATTTCCCCCATGCCATATTAGTATGGCGGGGGACCACGGCGGACGGAAAGACCGTCCACCGGTCACACAGGTGACCGGGCAGAAAAGGGGCCTGCTATGCTGGCGGTGTCTGTTAGACACTGTCAACCATATTAGGACGGCAGCGGAAAGCTGCATTCTGCCTCCACGGAAAGGCATGCAGTCCTTGCTATTGGGGACCCATAGCGGGCCCCCAGGAATTCTGGGGGGTGCACATGGGGCGTACCTATGGTACCCCACAGCATTTGCATGCACAACATAGCAGGCACTGCACGGTGCTTGCCACTTAGTGCATGCAAATGCACAGCATGCATTTTTGGCATTGCGGCGGGTGGTGCTGGAAGCACCACCTGCCGCAATGTTAAAAATGCAGGATGTGCCCGCCAGTGTGGCGGGTGCATCCTAATCTTCCCCACGGAACCGCCGCACCTATGGTGGGCAGTCCCTTTTTACGTCACGATGGCGGGCGGACAAAGTCCGCTCGCCATCCTAATGATGCCCTAAGAATTATACTACAGGACAGGACTATGATGGTAGATGACCCTCAGCCACAAATGCAGGCAGATGGGTGGAGCTATACCAGTCTATTACATGGGTTAAAATGGGAGTACTAATGGAAAAAATTCAAAGAAAATTTGTAGAGAAATCTGCTTCAGAACTAATGCCATGTAAAAGACTAAAATCAAATTTGTGCTTCTCCTTTGCATGTGTAAAATTAGGTATAGATTTAGGCATCACTTGCTCTACAGGGGAACTCAAATTTATTAAAAAAGCACATCTTACCCCCTTCGACGCTCATGACAGAGCGGTTCCATCATGAGCGTCGGTTGCGCTGTGCGCATGACGGAACCGCTCCATCATGGCCCCGCCCGCGCACAGACCCTTCAGCACAGCGCGAAAATCCACGCCGCGCTGAAGGGGTTAAAGATAATAGAATGATAGATATTATGACTACTATTGCTCTACAATGGTTTACTGATAGAATCCCCATGATTTCTCGTAAATCAGAAAGGAAAAATGCTAAACTCGAAAACAGCATCAAATGAACAATTCTAATTTTTGCTCCTACTTGTGCACAATTGCAAAACCATTGATAAATTCACTATTAATATCCTATGTAGTTACTTCAAAGGCAATACTTTACCCTACATAAATCTACTACTAAAATGACACCCCTATTCTTCTACTGGAGCCTTGACCCTAAGAGTGTTTACAAAGTTCAATGTAAGCGTTCAATCATCTGAAAATGTCATAGATTCAGTTCAGCCAAAAACAAAACAAATCTGTCAATTTTCATTGTGGCAGCTTTGATCAAGGAGGTTTTTCTAAAACAATCTGTCCATTCTCAGTCTCCTGTGCTCTCAAGTCAAACTTACTCTCAGCAAAATATGTCCATTCAGGAACTGAGTACCCTTGACTAGGCACCCATATTTTTCTTGATTTTCTTACTACTGACTGTTCACTGACACTGTCACTTGCTCAGTTATCTCTCTGCATTGATGGTTTCTGGGATGCACTCTTTAGGCACAGAATCTTTCGGTTCTTGCCCCCCCCTTGTTCAAACTGCTTGTCCCTTCTTTTGGCTCAGAGTCCATGCTTACAGTTTCTTCCACTTGTTTCACTTTTGGCTTATTCACCACAGGCTTTGCACTTGTTAGGGTTAACTTTGAGACACTTGTGCAGACTCTTCTGCTCCCTCTGACCACTTTGATTGCACTGTAGTTTGATTCTGCAAGTCAGTAGTGGTCGTCATCATGTCTTCTCCAGCTGGTCTCACTCTCCTGGTGTGGGAGGCATGAATCTAGTTCGGAAGGCTTCCAAATTTAACAGCAGTGTTCATTGCCAGAATTAACTGATAAAGGCTATGCTTTCAGGGATCCGGGTACGACTTCCAAAAGTGCATCTTCTCCAAAACCCAGTCACCAGTACTGAGGTCATGTTCTTGCCTTGGAAGGGAAATCACCAACCCAACCTGGTGAGAGAGAGAAGGCCCCACATCACTCAGGCCTTTGAAATAGTCAAAATGAGTATCATCCATAATATTCAAAAGCACAGTTGTGAGAGGTCTTATGGTTCTGCGCAAGAGGATTTCTGGGGAGGACAATCCTGTGCTCTGATTTGGGATGCTTCTCAAACTCATCAGCCCCAACAGAAGGCCAGCAGGCCATGTTAAGGATATGGATGTGCACACTTTAGCAAGGAGCAATTTCAATGTGCTGTTTAAATGTTCCACTATGCCTGAAGCCTCAGGTCTGGAACTACAATGAAACCACCCATCTGCTAACAAAACTGTAAAGAAATGTTTCAGTACCTCATTCTTGAAGTGACAACCACAGACCAATTACAAATGAGCAAGATTCCAAAATGAGGGATCAATTTCCTCAGAAATATCTTGGTCACAGTAAGACTGTCATTTCCCCTAGTGTGGTATGCCTCAACCCATCGGGAAAAGCGAAAAACTACCTCCAAAATACAGTGGAGCCCATGACACATGAGAATTTCAACAAAATCAAGTTTCATGATGTTGAAATGACCACCTGATCTCCCTATGTGGCTTGTTAGAACTACAGTTCTCCTCCCTGCATTAACTATTGGCATTCGGCATATTGGTGACACAGCTCTGCTGCAATAAAATGAAACAAGGTGTTAAACAAATGAGTGCTAAGAAGACTGGCCATTGTGTCTCAGTCTATGTGGGTGGTGCCATGAAAATGTCAGGCCAATAGGGGAAAACATAGAGTCAGAAATACTAAGCCTTCCATCTACTGAAACCCAAAACTTCTCCACATTTTTCATACACCCTGCTCTGGTCCACCTCTTCTGTTCACATTCTGGTGCCTCTTCTGGCATATCAGCAACAGTCAATAAAAGGTTAATGGTAGTGCCACTTTCAGACTGGCTGTATCATCACCACTGAAGTTGGAAGGCCCAAGAGTGCAGTATCTAGCTACTTCTTCCTTATACCAATTGTCAGCAGTCACAAAAAGACTTCCAATTTTGTGTGCTGCACACTTTACTATGCCTACTTCAATAGGTATTTGCAGTGCCTCAAGCAAATTCATACCATTGTGTTGCATTCTGATTGGAGAGCCAGACAAGGTCATAAACGCTTTGGGACCACAACTGTCTAAAATCGTGATACACGCAAACCCGTATTGACTGTCAGAGACACAGAAAGCTCTAGTAAGAGTGATCAGTTTAGCCACCTGTGTAGAGGTTGCATTGTGCAAACATGAGGCTTCCACTACAGCTTCTGAGGTGTAAATGTCATTGGCTGCTTCTAATATCTCTCTCGCATCTCTTAATCAGGAGCCATCCACAAACAGCATATAAACAGGCTCTTCCAGAGGGATATCTCAAATGTCGGGTCTTGACTTGGTACACACTTCTGCCACATCAAGGCACTAATGTTCTAGCCAGAAGTACCTCTGCAGAGTGATGTTCTCTGCAGCGAGGATATCCTTCTCATATCGGGTGAGCAGGGCCAGACTGGGAACATAAACCAGCCTGGCAATTCAGCTGGACCCGATCCCTAGGGGGGGTCCGTGGTGCTAATGAGAAGCAGTGCTGCCACTTTTGTTACAGGGGGCCGGTATTGCAGCATTGTTGCGAAACTGGCCCCAGTAACAAAACCGGCCCCCACCGCTCAAAAAACAGCCTGCACCCTTCCGTCCCACAGGGAAAATGCCCGGTGCCCGCTATGGCCAGTCCGGCCCTGCTGGTGAGTCTGCTGTCTGTCATGTGTTAGGTTCAAATGTGGGTGAGTAGAATTTCAACAGAATGTGGGAGCATAACTGTAAGAGAAAACCCTATAACTATAGCCTCACATTGCTGAGTGCTGACACCAACTCGGGCCATCACCTTTAGGCAACTGTGTGGCTACTGGGTCAAGAGTGTCTTCGAAGTATGCAATAAGACATTTGGAATTACCACAAGTCTGTGTTAGTACTGATAGGGAGCCTTCTTTCCTTTCAAAACAGTGCAAAAAGAAAAGATTTTCTCTCAGCTTTGGGAAGGCATCCCACTATCCCAGAAACATCCTGACCTCTCTCAGTCTTGGGAGGGTTTATTTGCAATATGGCAGAGATTGTCTCTTGAGACCCCTTTCTTGCTCTTTTCTCAGTATGATGTCCTAGGTATAGGACTTCTCTCTGAGAGTACTGTAATTTGGTCAGGGACACTTTATGTCCATTCTCAGTCAAATGATTCAACAAGATAAAAGTATGCTTCTCGGGTTGTCAATGCCATTCATAGGTCATTGATGTACTGAACCAGAATTGAGTTGCACTGCAATAGCAAGGTCTCCAGATTCTTTTTCAATATCTGATTGAAGATTGTAGGGATTTCGTATACCCTTGAGGAAGCTTGCCAGAACTTTATTTTGGAACTGAAACTCAAAGTGAAACCTACTGTCCCCATGCAACAGTATGGAAAAAATGATTGGTAGAGGTCAATGACCCTGAACCACTCAGCATCACAGAGGATTTGGAACAGTATCACTGTCAGATTTTGCTCCACCGGATAACATAGGAGGAAAATATTATTAAACTTTTGCATGACCTGTATGACCACCTCTTTTTGTTTGGTTTCTGCATGCTTATAATCAGGAACTGCAGGTACTTCCTACGATACTGATTAAGATGACTTGCTCTAACATGGACTCATTTATGGGAGTAATTCAACCCATCATCTTTGGTGAGACATTGTTCTGGTGTGGTCTGAAATACTCTGCATTTAGTTTTATTGTTATTCCTACAAGTTCAACATTTTTAATCGGACCAAATGCCTTTGCCAGTATCATTCCAGGCTTCCTTCTTCACGGAGTTCTTTAAATCAGGGAGTAAGTCTTAATCTGTCAAACATAAAACAGTCTAACGACTAGACTCAGGCATAAAGTGAAAACATTTAGTAATGCTCATCAGGGGGCTAATTCAGTGCCACGTCTTATAATGAGTAGGTCTAGGTGGAGTTCGCTGAGTTCCTATTTTCTCATGCCGTTCACATTGATTTTCAGCACCCGGGGCACCATGCGCAGCACAAGAGGGTGCTACTTCTTTTCCTGCTGCTCGAGTAGATTTTATACCCTATGGTAGCTTTCTCAAAGTGAACGGAAGGTTTCTCAATGCGAGCAGTCTCGACCATCCGCGACCGCCTGCGTTGAGAAATCTGACCACCCGCATTGAGAAATCTCGCTAGGAGGTGGATTTTCCTCGCTTTCACTTGCCAACTTGAAATTGGCCACCGCAAGTAGAGGAGCGGAGTTTTTTGGAACTCCACATGATACGCAGAGTATGGAAAAAAGTTTTTCACAAACTCCGCGAATCGATCGGAGTTCACCGCCCAGGCCTAAAGATGGGTACAGTCTACAATTGGTTTTCAGCCACAGAGTTAAACTGACTGCCTGAAACTAAATATGGCAACAGAACCACCTGATATTCCAGCAGTCTTAGTTATGGTAAATAGCGATTGGTGGGCTAGGCTTTATGCACATCTGTTCAAATTGGATAGTAAAAACCAGGATCTATGCTCTATCATGGAAAGGTTCTGTGGTGAAAGCCATTCTTAAAAAAGGGATTGGTAGACTTCCCTCAAACTACAGATTGATTATTCTCCTTTGATACCTTTGATAAGGATTATTCCGGGAGACGCTCACCTCCTGGAAGATATCATATGAGTAACTTTATATAATCCAGGCATTGCATAACTTCAACTGGGCACATGTAGAGCTACATAAAACTGGGTGTTTATCAAGGAGAATTACCATTAGAAATGGCCTCTGGCTGGGGTTCATTTTGACCCAATCCCTTTTTAGGGTGTTTTTGGCGGGTCTACCTTCTGTTTCAAAATTATACATATAATTTTCACCAAAAGTGCAGGTGGTACATATTCCATACCTGTTTTATGCAGGCAATCCGATTTTGATAGATTACACTCCACAAGATTTACAAAGAAAATTAGAGTCTCTCGGTGCTGATAGGAAAGGTAACTCCTTGAAAATAAATCTGTAGAAACCAAAAATAATGCTGTTTGGCAAAAGGCTACCCAATTTTACATGAGTCTCAGCAGGGCCGGCTTTAGGGAAGTACAACTAGTGCAGCCGCACTGGGTGCTGACATGGGAAGGGTGTGCCTTACGATTTAAAAACATCTTCTGCAGAGTTCCTTGTTCGTCCAGTTTCCAGGCAGCATTCAAAATGTCAAGATAACTCTTGTGATTAATGTTCCTGCTAGAGAGAGAGATCAGAGTTTTCTCTAGGGGCAGTTTTGACTCACCATAAAGTAGTACAGAGGGTTAATATGCCTGCTGCAAAGAGCACCTACCGTAAAGATCACAGATCCATATTTTATGTGGATAGCTGAGCAGATTACTGCTTTTGTCGCAGGAATATTGCTTTTGTCACAGAGATTCTTTTGATACCACAGTTCATAAGATACAACCCTGATACAGATCAGTGACTGGTACGAACTTTCATCAAAGAACTGCATGCAAACTGCATAAAATAGGTTGGGACATTCTGTTTTTCCCCTCAGTCTTTTATTATCTATTCCTAAATTGTTGCTGCAGTGTGGTTTTTTTAGGTAGAGGTACATTTTTATTAGTAAAGTCAGCCTTTACCAGTGCTTTAAATCAAATGAAATGTATGTAAGAAAGGGGCGATGGAGAGATGAAGGGCTTTCTTGTCAGCAAACGCAAGTGGTCCCAGGATGTCTGGAATTTATAAGGGAACTTAAAGCTCTGCATACCACATGGGGCACAATAGAAACATGGTTTCCGTTCCCGAGTAAATGAGCATCAAGAGAATGGCCCAGAAAGGTGGTCACACATTGGATGTGGCCTACCTACTGGAGAAACACTCAATAAAGTTTATGTTGCTGACTTTAGGTAGGGGAGAGGTTTTTCCCTATCTGTCCCTGCTGCCAGATCCTAAGCTTTGCAAAGACATTTTGAACATGAGATTGGGGTGCAACCCCATCCTTTCCAGCAAGGAGTGGTGTAACAAAAAATGCAATGCAAATGATGTCTGTGCGTACTCTGTCAATGTAAAATGCTCTTGATGTCACATTTTGCTCTTTTTACTTTTTACAAGGCTGCCTATATTTGATTCAATTTGATAAGCTTTATTTCTGCATGTAATGCCATAAAAGCAAATATATAAAACAGAAGGGAATAAAATACCTATCATAAAAGTGGTAAATATAATATTCTTCAAGTATGAGAGCAATAGCATCACAACATACAACACGATAAAATTAAGAAGTCTAATACAGATATAACATTTCTACTCCATGGACTGATTTACTTACTTGTTCTTAAGTCTTAACGAGGTGAAGATGTTAATTACAATGAATTAATATGCATATTTGAAAGAAATTGAACACACTTATTGATCTAAAACACATTTCCACACAAATTTGAAACATTGCCATCTCATCCTAGTGAAATTTCACAATTCATTCCAATTAGTGCTTTAAACATGACTATGTGACCAATACACTCAGGCAATTGGTTTGTGGGATTTCAGGAAAGGACATCGACTAAACCCTCGTATTAAGTTTTTAGGAAAATTATTTTTTAATATCAGATACCTTAAGGAAGGATGGGGTGGCGCTTCTGCCCGAGGTGCAGTTTTCTGATGTCAAAGTGGGAATTGCACGTTTAATATTGCCAAATAAGCAGAGTTTTTAAGATCTGATTGTCCTAAGACAGTTTTAATTGTATGAATTTATTGTTTTTATGATGTTTTCTGAATAATTGTTCCAATAACCTTACTGTTACTGATTGTCTGGACTTTGGGTACTCAATTTAAAGTCTGCATCTTAATTGTGCATTTGAAGCTCAACACCATCCAATGTACAGTAAATCACACAATTCAGTTTACACAAAAGATCCCTACAGAATAGATTAACAGGGCTTGAGTCACAAACTGATGTCCCTCTTCAAGGGGAACTATCTTTACAGGAACCTTAACTAGTAATGGGGTAGACTAGGGACTTTGACAGGTCTCATAGTAGAATCGGTAGTTCAGGTGTCAAAAAGAAATGAAATGAGGTGGCCATTCACCTCTCCCTCCACATATGTACCACTCTGGTCTACCTCAATAACTGTGGCAAGCATGCAATTTTCCCTCCATCTCAGGAACCGTCATTATGATTGATCAGATCCTACATTTCCTGGAAAATTATCAAAGACTGGGAACTGCTGGAAACTGTCAGAATTTGAAAAAGGATTCTGTTGAACTCTGATGTTCGAACTCACAGTAAATCTCTGGTAATTTAGATTATGCTGCATTTATGAAGGCTTGTGGCATACTAGGGTTCTGAGGTCTTTTCATATTATGAGCTAGGATGACATTCATTTTAAGCATTTGGCCCTCAAGCTGCATTCGATTCAGGTTCTATTAACATTCTTGCTTCCAATTGTCCAACTTTTTGCAATAATGACATGGTCTGGTTTTCTTTATCATGGCTATAACCATTCCTGAATTACGATCACCAGGCATTCCTCTTCCTCTATCCTGTGGGACAACATTCTCATTTTACATCGTCTGACTGCCACCTTAATATCCAACACCCTGCATTCTAGCAACAACACCAGAACCAGGATTTGCCATATACACGCCTTTTGAAATCCCTTCTGGCTAACTTTGTTTAGCCACCATGAATTTCTATTTGGCTTTCTTCTGCCTTGCTTCCAAATTATCACAACAATACTTTGCGTATTGCAAGATTTCATCTAAATGCTTAGACTGCCAACAAATCACATTCTACTGAACAATCAAACTTATCTATGGGTGCAAACTAAGAACAAAAAATTATTAAAAATTCAGCATTGGGGAAAGCTCTCCTATGCAATATGTATGAACGTTGCAGTGCTGGACATTTTCCATTGTATGACTCATGACAAGACGACCGACACCAAGAGCTTTATGCATGTTTATTTTGGTTGGTTTCTTCTCTGTGGGAACCATAGGAGTGTCTAGCCTGTTGAGTTTTATGTCTTATTCATAGGAGGGTGGGCGTACACTGCCTCACATTCCAGCACTTAGTTTGCCCCAATACATCATAGTAAATGCAGTCAGTGCATGATAACACTTACTTGGGTGACAGGCTTTAGTTTTTCACCCTTGTTTGTGCAGCTAGTGCTGTGCATTTCTAGATACGTGTTTCAGGATAGTTGTCCTTCTTCAGTAGAGAGCAACACATTCTTTTTGGGGGTGCTGGAAATGCCGCCCAAAGTCCTTTCAGGTCTCCTTACCACTCGCTGGGTGCAGGTGCATCAACCAGAGTTCATCAGCTCCTTAGCTCAAGGGAACCTTTTCAAACAGGAGGAGGGTGGGCACACAATGCCTAACAACCCAGCACTCAGTTTGTGCCGATGCATCATAGGAAATGCAGTGCATGATAACACTTACTTCGGTGACAGGCTTTAGTTTTTCACCCTTTTTGGTGAAGCTAGTGCTGAGTATCTCTAGACATGCATTTCAATAATTGTTCTAATTGTGTTTCGTTTTCTTAGTTAGACTGGCTCCAATCCACCTTTGAAGGCGGACATCCCTTTGCCCTCGTGAGACCCTATGCTTCTTTTATTTCTGCTCACAGAGTTAATGTCTCGAGCAAGCCCTTTTCTTCTGTCCTTGATTGGATCCTTTATTTGGTTCTGCCTTAGAGGCTTTATTTTCCTGTCACCTGCTGCTTAAACTTTCTTGACTTCACTTCTAAAACCGTACCTTATCATTAGGGAGTTTCCCTTCAGGATAATTTATGATTTGCCTACAATACTTAGCTTGGCTTTGTATTGGCTGTTCTTACCTGCTTGGATTATATTGACTTATGCTGTAACTAGATGATTATTGATGGAAGACAAATTTGACTGATTTGTGTTTGTAATTTGCTAATAAACCTTCATAGTTTGCATATCTCGTACTCTCTGTCATCCATGTGAGGCAAATGTGCATCACAGATATTGATGTGCTGTTAAACTGTTAATGATAGTCCTCAATTTGAGTCAAAGATCCATCTATTTGAGTACCGGTGAGACTTGAGGTTGCACCAGCCTTTGCATGGTGCAAACACCATCCCTATCTGCTATATAATTGCATGAGAAACAGCTTGTGATCTTGGTAGAACAATGGCAGTACCCAGTTTATCACAAACTGAAAACTGTCCTCACAAATATATTAACATGTATTAGAGCTTGTAAATAGATGTGCAGAGGCCGCATCAATGCTTACTAGTATGTGCCTCTAGGTCACTTCTTGGTGACTTTGGATATCCCCTGTAGTCATGTCTCCTGGCTCATGTACAATTACCTGTAACTTGTAGGAAGAACCATGTAATAGTGTACAGAACACAATAATGCCTGCATTTGAGCTATCAAAGAGACACTTTATACAGCAGGATTGTTGACACACAAGCCAGATAAGATAACTCAGTACTAGTTTGTTGCATGCTGCACAACATTGGTTCTAGGCAACAAATAAGGAGCTATGGAACACAAGTGGCTGATGAGGAAGTAGAAGTTGGGCAGGTTTCAGCTGCCATTGTGTTTGGGCACATTACTTCAGAATTAACCTGCATAGTATTGAGCATACTTTACTAATTAATATATACCATAGAACAAATGTTGTAGATTTAAAAAAGCAATAATACAAGTGAATGTTGAACCTATACACCCCTCAAGCCCTGCGGCTGGTCCTACCACTGACCATAACACCATCTTTCTCATCTCCCAATTTTAATGTCCTGTCTGACACCAATTGTTGTGAACTAGAATAAGGTACTTACTCAGGGAACTGACATGCGTGGTCTCCCATACATGCTGATTCTCTGTGAGTGAATTTTCCACTAAGAATCCCACTTTGTGAGAATAATTGTTTTGGCTCTCACATTAAAGAAAGGACCCAATTTCTTGGGCCTTCATGCTGTATCTGACTCTACATTTTGGATGAGCAGACACTCCACCCTGGATCCTGCTCACAAGGGATAATATAATTCTCCCATGGATAAGTACTTTTGCCGTCGAGCCAGTCTTTTGTTTACAGTCCCTCTGAAGTAACTTCTTGTTTTCTATTGTTGTTTTCCACAAAATCCTTACAGGTTCCCTGAGAAAGTACCTTATTCTACTTCACAACAACTGTTGTCACACACAGGGTGTTTTTGATTGTGGATTGATTTAATTGGTTGTAGCCATGATTACACAGTAGAGTGGATGGTCATCATTGCAGCAGTTATTCTGTCTGTGGCAATGGTGGGAAACAAGGTCAGGATTTTCTCTTTGGCTGTGATGAGAAGTTGAGTTGCAACGGTCATGAGGTTTGGTTGAAGGTCAAAGTTGCTGTACATGGAGGTGATTTTGTTACAGAAGAATTCAGCGAGATTTTGCAAAGGTCTTGTGATATTGCAGGTGGAAGCAGGAGGCGCAGTGAAATCTTTGATGGTGGCAAAGATTTCCTTGCAGCTGTTAGTGCCAGAGTTGATGTGATCTGCAAGAGCTGTGAATTTGTTGTTCCATATCTGCTGGTGGTAGCATCTTAGAGCTGATTAGAAGATGTCTTTATCTGTGATGTCTTGACTTGTTCTCCATCTGCGCTCCAGCTTGCAGTGGTGTTTTGTCAGCCAGACTTCCTCTGTGTATCAGCTGGCCTGTGGTTGGCTGCTCTTGCTCTTGCTGTTGGGTTGCCCTTGAGGGGAGCCAGAGTGTCAGCGCATGCGGTGATCTAGCTGTTGAGATGCTTGATGTCTTTCAACAAGTTCCTGGTAGGCTCGGGCCAGTGCGCGGAGAGGGCAAAAGCTCTCTCCTTGTCTGTGATTCTTTCCCATCTGCAGTGGGGAGGTTCTGGTTGTGGTAGGACTGTCGTGGAGTGAGATGGGTATGATCTGTCCAGGTTATAGTTGCTGGCTTGTCAACTGTGATGTTGTTGATTGAGGACAAAATCAGGTCCAACAGTTGTCCAGCGGTGAGGGTGGGTTCAGTAAAATGCTCGATCTGGGCAAGATTTGCAAAGTTTTCAGAAGGGCCTTATAGTTTGGGTCGGTGTTATCTTCTAGGTGAATGTTTAGGTCTCTGAGGAGAATGAAGGTGCTGGTGTTGATGGTGAAGGGTGTAACAAAGTTCCTGATGTCATGGGACAAAGTCTGTGCTAGGTCCTCGTGGTCTGTACATGAGGATTCCACCTAGAGAGAATTTGACCATGATGTGTGCTTTGAACATGAGGTGTTCCATGTAGCTGGCGGAGATGTCCGTGCAGGTGGTGCAGCCAATGGTAATATTCTATATGATGGCAACTCCACCTCCAGGGTTGTATTGATGCTCTTGCCTGGTGATCCTGTAGCCGTTGTGGATGGCTGTAGTGATATCTGGTTCAGAGGTTGGGTTTAGCCATGTTTGCCTAAGAAAGAGCAGATGCAGAGAGTAGTTCTGAAGTAAGTCCCATATCTCAGTGGCGTGTTTAGCAAATGAGCAGGTATTGAGGAGCATGCATGCAAGTCTGGCATGTTCTGTGGGTAGTGTTTGGTCTGTGTGAGCGTGAGTGTGTGGCTAGCTTGTGTGAGTGTGAGCGAGTAGGATGCTGGATACTGTTGGTGCGGGAGTATTGGTTGTAGGATGTGGGAGAGTACATGAGAACTTGCAGGAGGTGCAAGTGAATGCTCATTTTTGTTGTGTTGTGTTGTGTGGTGTGGTGTGGTGTGACAGCAGTGTGGCGATCAGCGGCCAGGGATGAGAGCAGAAAGGATTATGGCAGTGTAGTAGTGGGGAGGGGGAGAACCAGGTTTCATGGCACTGGGAGTGGTCCAGGCATGGACATACCTGCATGCCTTTGGTATGCCAGTAGGGCACTCGCTAAGCGAATCCTCTGCATGTCCGTGCTGCAGCCATCATTAAGCAGGTCCCAGGAGGTGCATTGGATTATTGCTATTACCATTGCATAATTCCTTCTTTACCTGAAAATGTACAGCTTAAATATTTAGTGCGATGCAAATTGTGTTGGAGTAAAAACATCTCTTGGCCCCCTTGATTGAGGACACATTCATACAAAGTGTGGCCTTATGCAATTCTAGGGTATATGTAAATGTGTTGCCATTCAGAAGGGTTAGGGGATTCTTTCTCTTGGTCAGACAATTTAAGAAAAATAGTCTCATTCATGGACATTGTATCGTTCTCTTTGTATGGAGAACACTATTCTTGGTCCAATTTAAAAGTTGGGATTCCTTTGGAGATAGTCATGGGTTGTTAGTGGTCTAATTCTGTTTAGTATTGTATTTCTTATCTATCTGGAAAGCAAAGTCTGCTTACCTAATTGCCATATTTACGTTTTTTAGTTCTAGTCAGCATTCCAGCCAAGCACGTCTCAGATATTAATATGTTGCTTAGTGCTGTGATGGTCTCAAAACGGTTGATGAGTATGTGCCAGAAATCTTGCATCTCAAGGCAGAACCATAATGTATGTAGAACGTCTGATGCCCTGCAGCTCATCTATGGTGGTATCTGACACACATATTTATGTATTCTTCTCAGAGCCAGGAATGTGTGTTGTAGGACTTTTTTGTATTAGTTTGAATCTCTAATTTCTATAGATCATAGTACGATGCTCCAGTGTGCATCAATCAGGTCCTTGATCAGGTCAGAATTGTATCCCTTGCTAAATGAGTATGGAGAAACCTGGCCACCCCAAGTATGCCCCTATGTAGGAGTGTGAAAGCCTTCTTTGCGCTACCAAGTTCAAGAAGTGTTGTAAGAAGCAGGTGTGTCAGACACTCACTCAAGTGAAGATTCACATGCTCACCTCGTTGCATTCCCTATACCAGAAATTGTCTATTAGTGATGGGATTCTGTTGCCTGAGAGAATCAAATGTAAGAAGTTTATACAAGTCACCCATTTCAGTACTCCCACCACTGGCAATCTAGTTGTTTAAACCACCATTGACACTTCCCTAAATAAGGGACTCTACCATTATGGTAGAACTGATGCATAGGTCAGTTAATCATTGGTGTGTGCAGAATAGTTTCATCAATAGTGTTGTGCAGTATCTAATAATCTGTAAAGTCTGTAGGGTTTGCTGTTTTGTCCCAGAAGCTCAGAAGAACTTTCAGGAGAGGGAATCATAGTAAAAGAACACCTCCTCCAAATCCTGGTTCAATGCTGACCTTAACAGGGATAGACGTTCTATTAGAATGATTGAACGTACTTGGAGACAACACCCATCCCCCACAAATCTGACCCTCCTTAGATATGCTAGGTCTAAGTATAAAAAACACATTCGCAACGAAAAGGCCTCCACCTTCCATTCACAACTGGATCGGGCCAAAAATAGACCCAGAGAATTGTTCAGCATTGTTAAAAACCAAACAGCTTCTGCCACCCCCCTCCCCCCCCCCCAAGTTACTGGCCTCAATCGAGAAATGTGAAGAAATTGCTAACTTCTTCTCTGAAAAAAATCAACAAAATGGATCAATCCTTCATCTTAACCCCCCTCCCCCACAGTACCTCACCCCTTTGACATTCCCCCAAAGATTTCCCCTTTTCTACTATTCCCCCTGACGCCTCTCTCCTCCCCGTGTCATTTCCCCGCCTGAACTCTACCCCACCTACAGCCTACTAAAAATCAAAATGCCTCCTGGCATAACTTCCACCCAGTTACCGAATGTGATATCATTGACATCATTACCAGACTTAAACCTTCCTCTCACACCAAAGACCCGCTCCCTGCTAACCTTGTCCAAGATTTAAAACACATCATTGCTCCCTATTGGACCACTACCATCAACTCTTCATTGGCTACGGGTTGTGTCCCTGTCTCCCTCCAACTTGGACAAATCACCCCCATCCTCAAAAATCCTCAAGCAGATCCAAACGACCTTAACAATCACCGTCCTATCTCTAACCTCCCACTTCTCTCTAAAGCCCTTGAAAAATGACGCTTTTAATCTGTTGGACTCATTACAATCAGGCTTTAGAAAGGGCTGCAGTACTGAAACAGCCATGCTTAACGTAATTGACAACATTCATCAATCCCTTGACAAGGGCGAGTCCTCCCTTCTCATTCTCCTCAACCTCTCTGCTGCGTTCGATACTGTCAACCACTCTGCCCTACTTACCACTCCTAAAGATCGTTTCGGCCTTAATGGCTCAGTCCTCAAGTGGTTCTCCTCCTTCTTCCAACATAGAACCCAACAAATTAAAATTATTGATTGCGTCTCTAAACCTAGGCCTGTCTCCCTTGGTGTCCCCCAGGGATCTATACTCTCTCCCTCTCTCCCTCTCTTTTCAACCTCTTCATGGAACCTCTAACCCTCATTCTTAAGCAATCGGGAATCAATTACCACCTCTACGCCGATGACACCCAAATCTATTACAAGATTAAATCACCTCAATGACACCCTGATTAAGATTCAATCCTGGTTCCATCTCAACCACCTCAAACTCAACCCTAAAAAAATGAAATCATCCTCTTCTCGCCAAAAAACAACCTGCTTCCCAGCGAGGCCTGGATCTCGGACCTCTCACCATTTCCAGCTCAGTTAAATCCCTCGGGATTAACATAGACCAGAACCTTAGTCTTTTTTCTCACATAAAAAATGCAGCAAAAGGTGCTCTCTTCACGCTACATCACCTCAAGAAAATCAAACCCTTCATTTCTGCAAATGACTTTAAATCAGTTGACCAATCACTGGTCCTATCGAGAATCGACTATGATAACACCATCCTCGTTGGAACACCTAAAATCCACTGAGCCCCAATCAAATCTGTTCTCAACCTTGCTGCTAGGCTTATCACAGATTGCAAACGGTTTGATCATATCTTCCCTGCCCTCAAATCCCTCAAATGACTCCCCATTGAAGGCAGACCCACCTACAAAACCGCTTGCATCACGCATAAAGTCCTTCATCAAAACACCCCGCGGTACCTATCGGACAAACTCCACAAAGACGGCGGCTCCAGAGAGTTGAGGAGCACCGACACACTCGCTCTCATTCCCCCTATGTTAAATAAGATATCCACACAATCACGCTCCTTCTCTGAAAATGTGCAGACCATCTGGAATTTCCTCCCTATAGAATTACGCTGCAATCCCTCCTACTACAGCTTCAAAAGAGCCCTGAAATTGCACCTTCTCAACAACTACTGGGGTCCTTAATCCCTACATCGGGCACATGTCCCAATCCAGCTTCTCACTGTTTTAGTTTCTCCTCATCGATCATTTGACTTCCTCTTCCCCCCTCTTCCTATAACTACCCCTTTTAACTACCTTTCCCCTCTTATATAACAATAATTCCCTTATATCCCCCAGCCTACACTTACCCAATGCTTCCTCACCCTTCCCCTTTTAATGTCTCCCGCCATTCCTGCTTCCCCCTCCTCCCACTTTAGCCTTACCAACCACACTTGCACTTTTATTCATGACTCGCTGTATCCTAATGTAAATCCGGATGTCATTAGCCCTGGTAATCATTTCGGTCAGTTTTTATTCATCTAAGTTGTCTGTATATGCTACCTCATTATACAAATGTTATTTTGCCATTCTTGCATTATTACTCATGACTCGCTGTATCCTAATGCAAATCTTGATGTAACCATGTAAAGCGCTCTGATACACCAGGGTCCAGCCAGCGCTATATCAAACCTTATAAATAAATAAATAAATAGTAATACTCAGGTAGCAAGTTTTTCCATTTCTGTTTCTGTCTGCAAGAATCATTCCCATTGCATTTTTGTTTACAGGTAGTAAAGTTTGTGATCAGGGATGCCTAGTTCTCCCCATGATCTGAGCTGGAATTTGCACAGAGCTACTCTGCATCTGACCCCAACCTGTACCAAGTCAACCAACATTCAGCCAAAAGCCTTGAACATAGATTGGGTCAATTACACAAGTATTTTTGCGAAGTAGCATGAGAACTGAGGGAGTTGCACGATTTTGATTCTCTCTTCACTTGAAAAGAGAGCTTCTTCCAGACTGTGTTGATATTTTTGACTACAACTTTAGAGATTTCACAATATACATTGCATTAAAATGTTTTAAAAAGTCAGTTCACATGTGGGTAGTGTTGTAGGTGGTCTCCAATTATTTACAACATTGGGTGGTCGTAGCATGATTATGAAGGATTTATCCATTGTAACCTTCTTGCCTGGAGGCAAGGACATCGTTGGGATACAGCAGAACATTGTTAACATAAGGGAGACTGGATGTACACAGTCATGGAGCTTGACATCTCCAACAGGCCCCCTTTTTCATTGGTTACACAATACTACCAACAAAACTGACCACATTATACCCTGCGCTCCTGGCCACATGATCCTATCATCTAACCTATCCCCAAAATCCCCTTACCTTTGCGGGTATCCATCCAAACTACTCCCAACAGACGCAACTCTTGGCAGCTCAGTCTTACCCTCCATACTAACCCCAACAACTGATTCCACTGAAACTTCTGTCTACCACCAAACCTAACCCCAACATGCCCATCACTATACAGGCATGTTATGGCACAAAAAAAGTAATTTGCCAAGTTGTTGCCTTGTTCTTCTTGGCAGTTGGGAAGCAAAGGCCAAAATGGAAAAGAAAACCCGAGGCTGGGGCCAAGGATTGGGGGTATTCCCTTTAATTTTGAAACCTGACATCAGGAACATAGTTAATGTATCTCATGGAACTTGATCAGATCTTCATATGTTGTGACAATCTGGTGGCATAGGTTTTCGGGTGGAGGTTGTGAATATGATTATGGCTTGGCATAGGCTCTATCCCTGATACCTTTGTTTTACCCTATGGCATGGGTTACACTTGGTCTCCTTCATCAGAATCATTAATTTCAGGAAATACCTCTTATAGATTCTACCTCCATTTTGTATTGATAAAACAAGATCTTTCCAATAATTCACAAAGGGACCCGTTTCAATATGAGATTATGAGACAGCAATGGCCCTCTTAATCAAGGAAAATATAAATACCACTGCATACAATATATTGGTGGAGTACTCAATAGTAGAAACAAAAACATGTGTAAAATGAAGCAAGTAAGTCAAACAAATAAAGCCAAAAATATTTGTCATTCAATAAAATGGCGATGTGGGGTGCAAGATCACACAGATGTGAGAAACAGTGGAATGATGGCACATGATGCATAAGTTGCTTAAAAGAAGTATGCAAGATTTGTAAATACACCACTATGACTGAAGAGAAGGAGCTATAAAAATTGCTAGCTTTCTGTTTTGTTGTTATGTAAGTGCATATGAAAAGCAAATATTCTATGAAGCGAGATTATTCATCGAAGTTTCGTTCCTGGTAGTTCGTGTCCATGGGTTTTAACAATAAACGAGGGGCAGTGTAGAAAAGATATCCCCTTCACAATGTAGAGAGGGAAGGAAATGGGCAGGAACTATTAATGTTCTGGTCTTAGTCTTTATGGTAGAGAACCAGGTTAAACAAAACACACATCTGTGAAAATGTCCCTTTTAGTAGAACAATCAAGAGTGTTACAGTGTGATGCATGGCATCGGTTAATGATGGGAGAAGAGGTTCTTTGGTTGCCAAAAATGCTGCAATGTTGTGCATGAGAAGGAGAGAGCCGCATGTAAAGAGATATGTCTCTCTCCTCTCTAGTGCCACCACAGAAGTTTGGTGCCGAATGCCACGCACATACTTTTTCAACACAGTGCAAGACTGTATGCATGAGTCTAGGATAGGTTTTGTACTAGAAGGTTTCCCTTCCAGTACAAAATACTATGCCTAGTTTCTAATTTGGGTGTGTGCTGTACAGTGCAGCACACATGCAAAGTCAGAAAAAAAAGAGAACTGAAAACCTTTCCCCTTTTAACACCTGCCTTCAAGAGGACTTTCTACAACTTCTATTTCTGAGTATCTCCAAGAGCTTGAGACAGAGCTTCCCCCCTGTTCAAGAACTCTCAGGAACATCAGACTTTGCCTTCCTCTGGGAACCTGCATCTGGAACTGTGTGTTTCAGCCACCACAGAGGGAAAAAGCACCCTGACGCCGTCAACGACGCCACTGCGGGCTCCATTACCTGAAGGCACCACAGAGGGCACCACCACACTTCACACCACAACCCTGGTCTCACCCACGACGCCATCTGCCACCGCCACTGAGCTGCTGCTTGCACCGCAACCTGTGGGCACTGCACTCCATGCCCCCTCGCTTCACACCATCGTTCTGGTCTCACCGATGATGACGCTGCAAGATGATATTTGACACCGCTGCCTGCACCGTGGTTTGGGGCACCACTTGTAAGTTACATGACACACCGATCCATCTCACACCACAGTCTTGGCCCACTGACACAAGCACCATCGACTCCAGATTGTCAACCGACGCCGCTGCTTGCACCGCGACCTGTGGGCCTTGCACACTGCATTGCCCCTTGTTGCACCGCTGCCTTGGGTTTACCGACAGTGCTTCAGTAACTATGCTGCCGCTGCCTGCACTGTGACCTGCCAACACCACAACGAGCAATGCCCCACTTCGCACCACAGCCCTGGTCTCTCCAACACAGCTCGACAACTGCCACTGAGCCGCTGACCGCACTGCAACCTGAGGACACCACATGCCGTACCGCTCCACTTCACACCACAGCCTCAATGCCTACCGATGCAGGCGCTCCTGACTTCAACCTCACAGAATTCTAACTGAACATGTGTGACTTCAAGGGCCTGACAACTTCTGCACCTACCTTCAGAACCAACGCCTGCCGCCGCCACTCTTGGATGCTCATAGATAGGTCCCTGTTCCCCTGCATTTCTCAAGGTACTGTTTTTTGGTTCTTCCTGACACCCTAGCTGGTCCGCAACACCACAGCCAGCCTGAACCGTTGGATTTGTTGTTCGCGATGCCATGATATCCCGGGATGGAGCTATCAACTTCAAGGAACTGTATTTAAAGTCTATTTTTGCATTATTCGTATCTTGATAATTGTATGTTCGTTTTTTATAGTTTTGTCTTGTTTTACACAGATAAATATTTTCTATTTCTTTTAAACTGGTGTGATGTCCTTTTTTAGTGTTTTCACTGTATTACTGTGTATTATGTGCAAATGCTTTACACATTGCCTCTGAAATAAATCTGACTGCTTGTGCCAAGCTACCAAGGAGGGGAGCAGGGGTTATTTTAGAAGTGTGACTCTCTTATCCTGACTAGGAAGAAGGATCCCTACTTGGACAGGGTAAGAACCTGCCAATTAGAGAACCCCATTTCTAAAATTCTTTATTTGCATAATGGTGCAGTATCTTTTCTTTGTGGCCGTTTCATTCAGTTTCTGTCCACCGACGTGTAGATTTTCAATGTTGCTTTCTTCATCTGCAAGCATTTTGTACAGGCTGGCATTGCTCTGAGACTCTACCGGTGTCAGCATCGACTCTGCACTCCAACTGCAGCACACGGTGCACACAAAAGCAGTTTGCTAGACCACTGCAAACTCACTAGAAGAGAGCTTTCAGTGTACGGGCTTCATATTCCCTATCTCGGCGCCAGTTTCAGCATCCTACCAACCCAAGTACTTGCCAAAAGTCACACTACACATAGAGAGTAATTTTACACAACTGTATGCTGTATAAGTCAGAACTCAACATTCTAACCCTGCCTTGAACTGATCTCTCTAACGCTTACGTCATAGGCCTACGATATACAGTAGGAACCAAAGGAGTTCCAGCGTTCCTTTATTTACAAGACACTACGGGGATCACAAGAGATAAAAATTAATTGTACCATCAGTGTAAACCCAACTACAAACAAGTTAAGGTCAGTGGTTAGCTCCTCCTTTACCATCTAAACAATATCAATCAATCAAAAACACTTTCTTTCGGCTAAAGTGACCATAAAAGTGCATGTGCATAACAGTAACATTTCATTAGGACAATCCACATGCTCAGACCTCAAATCCTTAGGTTAAAATTGCCATCACATAGGCCAGCGCCCCATAAAATTGACATAAATGTATACAAATATAAAACTATAGTAAAAACATATATAGGTCATATTGCAGCCACAAAGAACACACATAAAACCGTAAAATGTATAAAAGAGGGACCAAGTCCAGTTAAAACATCATGGCATTATGAGTCTGAGAAATGGTATTCAAGTGTTCTGCGTGCACCCCACATAGAAAATAAAAAACGTGACACTGCAAATACAATATGCAGATGAGTATTATATTTCAAAAGTCTAAAGGCCTTCGCGCAGTGCCTGGTTCCCAGGTTTCTGCATAACTGGATCAACCATCGATGCCTGGCCTTCCCACATCCTGGACAAAAAAAGAATACCTGCAATTCTGACTCCTCTACATTGCAGCAGGCCAGACAGTCTAAAGGGGTTGAGCCGGCACATTTGTTAGTGAAGGCACAAAGAAGGCAGGATCCCATACCTAAATTGTAAGTATAGCTTCCTGGCTAGGGCAGAATGGATGTCGCCCAATACTAACTGCAAGATATATTGAACTTTAATTCCCAGAAACCATACGGTGAGAGAGCCAGTTGCAGAATGCCCCTGCAAATGAGAGAGTTTGCACTCCCATTAACTCATTGCCAGTTCCTTCCTGGATATTGTGGGGCAATCTGCCTCAGCATTGTGCCATATGTTCACTCTACCCACAGCCAAAAGTGTGTCCCTGACATGAGCCAACCATAGTAGTTAACTCGCACCATGGAGGCTCAAAATCTCCCTCAACTGTACCCTGTAGTCAACCATTTCTGAGGAGGCCTACAGGTGACGCCAAAATGCAAGAGGTCTAAAATCAATTTCGTCTGCGATTGACCTTACCCCAAGATCCAGGCAAAGCGGTGTCTGATAGCTGTCTGAGAAAGGTGTTCTCAATCTCAGATATAGTGCAGGGAGAACAGTGCCCCCAGATTTCAGCCCTGTACATGGCGGCACCTCTGACTTGTACTTTGTAAGTTTCAACTAACGGGCCAACGGGCTTGTAGGTGGAATTCCTAAGTAACTTAAACAATCCCCCCTTGGTCTGAGCTAACTTTAGACTAGTTTTTTTAATATGAGTTTCCCAATCCAGATTTTCTGTAAAGGTGACCCCGAGATACTCAAATACAGACACCTTCTCCAGTGGAGTACCATCTAACATGGGTTTGGTCTGGTGCTGCTGACTGTATTGAAGACCATGCATTTGGTCCTCTGGTCAATAATCTGAAGCCCTCTGCATTTACAGAAGGCATTGAAGTTGTCGAGGATCCTCTGTAAGCCCATAGGTGATTTAGAGAGAAAAAGAGTATCATCAGCAAACATCAATGCCGGTACTTCATGGCTTGCTATCTTGGGCGCATCAATGTCCTTCCCCTCGATCAATGTCTCTACCAATGCATTTATAAATAGAGAGAAAAGAGTAGGGGCAAGGACACAAACCTGGCAAACTCCTCTATCTATAGGAATAGGAGAGGTGAGCATATTTTCCAAACCTGATTTGGGCATAGTTGCCTTAGTGAAGCCGCTTTAGCAGATGACATAAATAAGGCTGGCACCCCCAAATCACTCAAAATTGTCCACAATTTGTCTCTTGGGACCAAATCAAACGCTGATTTTAAGTCCATGAAGATTAGGTAGAGGCTGCAACCCTCTATAGACACTGTCTTCCAAAACAGGAGTTGGAGCCTGAAGATTTGGTCAATTGTGGACGTATTTTCTCTAAAGGCAGCTTGGAATGGGCTCAGAACTTTACGCTCTTCCATGCAAGTCTGAGGACGACCCAGCAATACACAAGAACATTTTCTTGGGCTGACGTCAATTAGACTTTGAGGTCTATAATTTGTGTGAATAAGTGGTGAGCCCTTTTTATAAATTGGCAAAATCTACTTCCTGTATCGGCAATGTTGGTAGGAGCAGCTCACTGTCTTGTTCTTTTAATGGGTGAATTCTGTGCACTAGACGGAAGAAGAAGGTTATGTGTTTTCTTCATCAGGTGGATGAACACAGGCATCCATTTCTGTCCAGCCTGACCATATGGGTAGCACACTGACTACTCCTGGGCCATGGTGAATAAGTAAAACTGAACAAGACATGTATAGTGAACTATGACAAATTGCTTGTGTTAGCCAAATATCTAGTGTGCATGCGCCACATGAAGAAATTTGAACTGAGCTGTGCCTGCAAGAGAAATTCAGTGCCATCCACAGCAAATGCCAATAGGACAACAATTTACAAATATATGATAACAAAGTAAAGTGAAGAAAATTGTCTTGTCATTAATGCCTTTGGATCAACAATTTAGTAAATGTACTTTTTCTGAGCAGTGTTAAATGTGACATCTTTTATCATTTCAGAACATTCAATCAGACAGTTTTTAGTGCTGCTCTGATTTCAACGATTTGTTATATTCTGATTTGTCATTTTTAAGACCTCCGTTACTAAATTTTTGTTTTTAACTAAGACAACGTGTGAAAAAGCATTGTTATCAATTAACAATCTCGCAAATATCCCCTTGTGATTGCTGCACCTGCTGGCATCAGACACTGCCGCACCATTTTGTAACTGCTGCATTCGTTAGTGATTGTGCGCATTAAAGACACATTCGTCTACCGGTAACTTTTAAACCCATTATAGGCCCCTGTACTTCTGTATGACACATGCTCCCATCTGTTATTGTTGTCTCCATTAGTTAATGCTCTGCAGATTACTGTTAGTTGCCCGCATTAGTAATGGCTGCCCTGCATTCACTGTTGCTTTGATGTTTTTTTTCCTTCACATTAGATTAGTTGCAATCACTCTAGGCATACTACACAGCACAACGCCAAGAGAATTATTGCATTCCTGTTATTAAATGGGTCTGTTGCCTATGGGGCACAAGAGGCAAATCCTGTTTTAAAGTAGGCTCCGGTGAAATTTGAATTACAGTGTCGTAATTTTAGGAAATTTGCATTATTCTTGTTACATGAAATTCATGAAATTACCATTAAACCGGTTGCGTAATTACATCAACGTTCTCTGTAAAAAAAAATGATTACTGTATTTTGTGGCTGTTCTGCTTTAAGTGCTTTTTGATAACAAAATGCTTCCTTGCTTCAAAAATTGACACAAGGACGCATTTTGCTCTAAAATGTAGCGTTAAATGACAGATTGCATTGTTACACATAATTTAGTGCAATTTTTCTGGAATATTGCACAGTAATTCAAAAGCAAACTACGCGAATTCCGCCGCAGCGCTGGGGGGGTTTGCGGGGTTTGCGGCGCCACCATACTCATGACGGAACCACGCCGTCATGAGTCACGGGCGAGCTGTGCTCATGACGGCGTGGTTCCGTCATGACTCCACCCACTTGCGCTGATCGCCCGCACAGGCGGGGAAACAGCGCCGCGTGGGAGGAGCGGCCGCCAACGGCCGCAGCATGACGGAACCACTCCGTCATGAGCACACGGCGCCCGTGGCTCATGACGGCGTGGTTCCGTCAGAAGCATGCAAGGGGTTAACTGGCATTATGATTATTACCGCTAGAGCTCATGAGTTACTCCAATTCAGCCTGCTGTAAGTGTGTGAATCCTGCCCTGCTTCCTCATCTTTGGCCGCATTGCCAGAATGAAGAGTTAAGCAATTATGATCTTTGTTTTGTTTCCTCCAGGGTGTGGAAAACCTGTGGTTTCTGACCGGATAGTGGGCGGACAGGATGCCGTGAACGGGGCGTGGCCATGGCAGGCCAGCGTGCAGGTGTACGGACAGCATATTTGTGGAGGAACTCTAATCACAGACAGCTGGGTGGTGTCCGCGGCACACTGCTACTACGGGCTGTAAGTAAAGTTGGCATGACTTTAAAACCCAGTTCACGATCACATAACTATAAAATAGTGACTAAACTATGACCACCCTAAGCAGGATTATCAGTAGTGACCACCCAAGTATTTCAGGCACGGTTACCAGCGGAAATGCCAGAAAAAAGTGCAACAATATTAAACCCTTACACCTGATTTATGAAGTAAGATTCAAATCTTGACATGCCCGGTGGCACAAAGGACATAACCACAGCAGTTGATCTCCCCATCTCAGCTTGAATTATCATTCTCAGTTTCTGACAATGCACATTTTTCTATCAAATGCCACTTTCTATTGTGGGCAAACAAGCTAAATTTTCCAGAATAAAAACGATATTTGAAATACAAAAACTGCAGTTAAAATATCAGATTCCACTTTTAGGAAATGCACAACACCAAAACAGCAGCTTGTCATTTTCATTGAGTTCTCCCAAAAACAAATGCCTCATGTGGACAGACTACTTTGAATGCCCAGGTATTGCAGTCATATGTAATCGATGCTCACCACAGCACCAAGGATGCCTGTATTATGCCAGTAGCCCCCCATTATACTAGGCCACAGTTGTGCCATGGCTGGAAACCATAAGGGTCAGGGTAAAGACCATATATCAGTCATGACTCCTGTTATTCCAAGAATAGGTAAAGGTAGGCATGTCATGTTCTTAGTATGTCAATGATGGGTGCCACTATGCCACAACTAGACCAAGAATACCCCAAAAAGTTAAGGATGACCATTATTATGCCATTGGCAATAATGCAAGGAACTGCCACGATTATGCCAGAGAAAACACCCTTATGATGGGGCTAGCATACACATTTGGCGGTCCTTGACACCAGGTGTAGCTTTCAGGAAGCAATAGTGGTTATTATGGATGCTCACATAAATGCTGATGAGTGTCCGAATTTTCTTCGGTCTGGATCATACCCTGTTCTCCTCTGGTCTTCGGCTGATCATGCACCAACTGAAATGTTTTCTCTCTAAATCCTGCAGTCCCACACTTTGGTGGGTCAGCACTGATCCCTGCTCAGGCTTCTGCTGCCATACATCTTTTATGGTCCACTGTTCATACACATGTTGTGACTGATTAAACAGGGACTACAACACGGTCAATTTTCTTGTTGGTTAGTTATAATAAAGCAGGGACTACAACATGGTCAATATCCTTGTTGGTTAGTTATATATTGAGATTGGAGATAGACTATCGTATGGCAGGCCCTACAGGCCAACACACAAGCACGGCCAGCACTGGCAAGAGCAGTGGGGCAGAAGCGGGGCGGTGGGAGTGGAAGTAGACAGATGATGGGATAGGTAAAATTAAATTACAAAAATAAATAAAACCACTTACCTTGCGCTCACCGCATCGCCGAGTCTTACCTGTGCCAGCCACACCTGCAGACACAGTGTGTATTTGAGTGTTAGTATGAGTTACGGCCATAGGTTTAGGTGGCTGTCACTCCAAGGGTCTTGAGATGAGCAGTGCTGCCTTCTTTAAGGAGGACCTACTCTCTCAATTAAATACTGGGCTTGACTTCACCTCTGAGAGCTACTTTAAAGGTACTGGCGAGCTATCAGGAGTTCCTGAGCTACTCGTTGGAGACCCCTGATTTTAGACAATAATTTATTTTTGGCTTACTTGTTACTCCTCAAATAGTTTTTTAACTGTTTTTAATAATTTAATGTAAGGTTATTTTCTACAGGGTTTTATTTTTTGTATTGAAGTCCATATCTCCATCATTTTTTATTGCAGAGTGTTGCAGTACCTGTGGTTGGCTATGTGCGGTACTGGACTTAGTCCAGCTCTGAGCTAAAGTAATATCCTATTGTTTTATTTCCCTTTTTGGCTGCTGTAACTTTAGATGTACAGTTTGTGAATATCAATGGGCTTACTATTTTGTGGGTAGTTACACACCCCTCCCTTATACCCTCCTTAACCCTCCCTAAACCCTTAGTACTCCTCCTTAATCAGCTCCCCTTTAATAATGACCATTCCCTATATTCAAGTCATTCTCTTCTGTCCCTACCTCATTTACTACTTGGCTGAACTGCACTGCTGCACCACCATGAGTTTGGCAGTCCTTGGACTGTCAAACTCATAATTAGACCCTGAGTAAGAAGGAGAGTACAGTAATATAATAATATGAAATTAGACTCTGCAATGTCTGTTTTAAATATGTACATTTAAGAAATGGATGTATAAAAATACTGTTACCATATTTGTTTTTTAAAGAATATTTTTTTAACAAGAAGGAGGGACTGGGAACTCATTAAGATCCCGCATACATGCTGCAGATAAATAGTCATAGTTAGGAAGGGTATACAGTTTCTATTAGGATGTGTAATTCTACTCAGGTCAGACCAGTTCTAAAGACTTAGCAGGGAGCGTGACTCTTTATGAACAAATGCCCTAACACACTTAGATAGGTGTCATACTTCATCGTTCAGCCTTTGCTCAATGCCAGGCTGGTGCTGCAATGCCCAATGGGCACCCTCAATGGGGGCTCTTTACAGTAGATCTTTTAATAAGCCGTCTGTGAATGATAGGTGAGTGAGTTTAGGTGTAGAATTGGTGTAGTAAGTGTATGGGTGTGAGGGTAATGTTAAAATAGGACAGGGGGTAGTCCCCAAAACTCATTTTAATGATGGAGTGCTCCTGCTTATATTAAAAATTGTGGCGCTATCTGCTGGAACTAGTTATCTGAGATAGATTTTAGGTAGACATGTTTCAACCTTCAATTCTTGAGATTGACCTGTAGCATAGAAATAAACACCATCATCAAGCACAATTTGCTTTATATTACTTACAACATGAGCTATCACTGCATGAATTGCATAGTTGATCATGCTCAGTCTTCAGCGTTTACCATATTTTTCACACAAGGATGTCACGTGACAGACACCACACGCAAAACATGACACATATAATAAAAAATCCAAAATACTTTGTCCATTGTGGTTAAAACTCACCGTATTTAGGTATTAATAATGACTCCACGAGTCATGTGGGGTCGCACACCAAATTGCGTACTGCAAAACATTGAAATTCAGATCAGAATACCTGAAATCTCAAAATTTATGATAGAGCAGTATTAAAATAATCCTCTCCCATGCAGTAATTGAAAACGGCAGTGCCATACTTACAGAATCCTGAGAGCTTTTTCACTGGCTGACCTACCCTCGCAGACTGACTTGTAACCACCGGTTGGGGTGGAGTCTGATATTTAACCTGTGTTCTGATTGGCTCAACGAGAGCAAGTATCATGTCATGCAGATGCATCCTTTCGCGGCAGCCTTAACAATGGAGCTGATCGTGGAAGGGACTTACCATTACCTGGTGCCATTTTAGAGAGAGGAAGGGAAGTCTCTCTCTCATCTTGGAAAACACGGCGACCATGAGGTAGAGGCTATGGGGGGTATAGAAAAGGTAAATCAAGGTTGGATTTACCATCCGTTCAAAGTTCACATTATGTTTGTAGGACCCCTTCGAAAAATTAGAAGGGGCCAGCCAAAACCAGAGTGTTTTTGTCCTGAATGTTAAATATCTGGAGGTGTTAATGATCATAGTGTGTGGACTGAGATTATTACTACAAAATGCCCCTCTCGGTAGACTACAGACACTATGAAAAGAGTCATCCAGGCTTATGTATATCTCCTCAAATATGTTTCAGAGTGGACACTGTATTCCATGGAACCTCATCATTGAGATCAATAGTGTTAGAGGACAGACAAAATGTCCATTGCTGTTCCTTTCTAAAAAGGGCTATTTGGTTCATGTTTGGATGTGCTCAAGCACCATCCATAATACGTCGTCTGCAGGATGGCCCTGACTCAAGAAGTGCACGTTCATTTTTGTGTTTGATTTTTTGCAGCGGACAGTGCTGTGATGTTCATTGATTCTCAATGTTACTGTCCGAGTGGTCATCCCTACATATTGTTTGCCACACAGGCATGTAATCAAATAGATACAGTTCTTTGAGTTGCAGTTGGTGTGTATTTTTTGTGTCCACACCCAGTACCAGTTCACTTTTGTGTTTGATTTTTTGCAGCGTATAGTGCTGCAATGTTAATTGATTCTCAATTTTACTGGCCAAATGGTCATCCCTACATATTGTTTGCCACACGGGCATGTAATCGAATAGATGCAGGTCTTTGAGTTGCAGTTATTGTGTATTTTTTGTGTTCACACCCAGTCTTATTTCAATCATACTCTCTAGTACTTTCTGTGTAGGTACACACCTGAGTCACAGGGGAAATGTCCCTTTACTGGGGAAAGGTCCCATAGAAGTCTTTGTTCTGGTCCCGTTAGATATTGTGGGCATGTGTGTGTTAGCTTATTCTTCAGATTGGGGTTTGTTTGAATGCAAACCTATGCGGTGGAAAGGACAGCTTTCCAGTCGGCCAATGTTTTTAATGATGGTGCGTATCATGTTTGACTGCGATGTCTAAGTGGTTACACATTTGAGGATGTCTTTGTGTTGTAAAGTGCATAGTTCAAGCAATGTCTCTCCATTGCACTTCCTCACACATTAATGTGCAGTTTTTACACAGTGATGTTGGTATTGTCAGCCCTTGAGCTTGTGTATCAAAATCTTGTTTTGTGTTGCAATAACGTCATAGGCATGGAAACTGCCCATATGATACGTTATTTCATAAGGGTTTTGGGTGATGACTCCCATAGAGTAAAATACTATTTCTGTGTTGGTTTTTTATATGAGCAAGTTTCTAGCTCGTTGCCTACTTTCCTGATCATAAGGTCCAGAAACGGTAGTTCTTTGTCAGTGATTGTTCTGGAGAATCTAAGATAAGGATTCATAGTGTTTACCCAAGTGAAGAATGTCTTACAAGTGGCTCTATCTCGTTTCCAAAAGATAATAATATCATCTATATAGCATTGCCATAGAAGGATATTGGACTCATATGGGTTGTTGGTGCAGAAGATGTATTGTTCCTCAAAGTGTGACATGTAGAGACTGGCTAAACTTGCGGCGAAGGTACTTCCAATGGAAGTACCTTGTGTTTGTTGGTACAGTTGTGTCCCATGTTGGAAAAAATTATCCATGAGGGCTATGGTGGCACATTCCATGATGAAACTGATGGGTGTGGATGATGTCCACTCCTCTGTTAGTAAAGTATTCTCTATTACCTCTAAAGTGGCTCCCTGAGCGATGTTGATGTAAAGTGATTCCATTTCCAGAGTGACCAGTAGGTCTACCGGGTGTGTGTCATTGGTGGATTCAATTACTTTCAGTATATCCCTTGCATCCTGTATGTGGGATAAGGTCTATTTTAAGGTATGTAAAAATGTTCACAGAACCTAGATAATGGTTCCAAGAGGGAATTAATCCCTGAGACTATGGGTCTGCCTGCAGGTGGGGAGATTGCATTGTGAATATTGGGAAGGGTATGGAAATATGGGATCCTGGGGTGTTTATTTACCAAAAAGTCTGCTTCATTCCTTTTGATCCTCCCTTGTGTTTCAGCTGTGGATACCATAGACATTATCTGCGCTTTCAACCATGCTGTGGGGTCCTGGTTGATAGGTGTTTAATATTTGCGCTCAGCAAGGTGTTGAAAACATTCATTCTTATAATCAATGGTGGACATGATTACAGCGGCACCCCCCACTCTGTACAGCCTGTTTTAGAGCAATTTGTTTGTCCTCAGCTAGAGCCCTGACTGCTTCTAGTTCAACCTTTGACATATTGTGAAAACTCTTGGGAAAGTTGTTCCCTTTCTCTTTGAGAACAGCCTGTTCAAATATCAAAGGTTCATGTGATAACATGACAGTACTTGGAGTGAAAGTCGAGGGGTTGCGCAAACCAGAATCTGTCTGCACTGAAGCAGGTTTTTCATGAAAAAATGCTTTTAAGCGTATTTTGCAGAAGAAGTTGTGTATTTTGCAATTTTCTGAAATTGATACATTTTCAGGGTGGGAACGAAGCCCAACCACTTCTGTCAATCAATCAACCAATCAGACTTTTGTAGAGCGCACTACTCACCCGTGAGGGTCTCAAGGCGTTAAGGGGGTGCAGCTACTGCTCGAACAGCCAGGTCTTGAGAAGTCTCCTGAAGGTCAGCAGGTCCTGGGTCTGCTGCAGCTGTATGGGGAGGGTGTTCCATGTCTTGGCGGCGAGGTAGGAGAAGGATCTGCCACCAGTGGAGGTCCTGTGGATGCGTGGGACGGTGGCGAGGGCGAGGTCGGTGGATCGAAGCTGGCGGTTCAGGGTGTAGAGGGAGAGACGTTTGTTGAGGTATGCTAGCCCGGTGTTGTGGAGCGCTTTGTGAGTGTGGGTGAGGAGCTTGAAGGTGATTCTCTAGTTGACTGGGAGCCAGTGCAGGTCTTTCAGGTGGGTAGTGATGTGGGTGTGGTGGGGAATGACGAGAATGAGGCGGGGGAGACGTTCTGTATGCCTTGGAGTATTTTCAGGAGATTGGCCGTGGTTCCTGCATAGAGGGCGTTGCCTTAGTCCAGTCTGCTGCTGACGAGGGCCTGGGTGAATCAGGAGGAAGAGATGGCGTTGGCTTGCTGAGTCATTGAGAGCAATGAATCCAGGATGAACCCCAGGTTGTGTGTGTGGTTGGTGGGTGTGGGTGCAGCTCCCAGGGCGGCTGGCAACCAAGAGTCGTCCCAGGCGGAAGGAGTGGGGCCGAGGATAAGGATCTCTGTCTTGTCTGAGTTGAGTTTCAGGCGGCTGTTCTGCATCCAGTTGGCGACGGCCTTCATTCCTTTGTGGAGGTTGGTTTTGGCGGTGGTGGGGTTCTTAGTGAGTGAGAGGATCAGCTGAGCGCCGTCAGCATAAGAGACGATGTTGAGGCAGTGCGAGCGGACTATGTTGGCGAGCGGTGCCATGTAGACTTTGAAAAGGGTAGGGCTGAGGGATGATCCTTGGGGCCCGCCGCAGATGATCTTGGTGGCTTCAGAACAGAATTGGGGAGGCAGACCCTCTGTGTTCTGTCGGTGAGGAAGGAGGTGGTCCAGTCCAGGGTTTTGTCGCGTATTCCTGCGTGTTTAGGTGTGTGCATAGGGTGTGGTGGCAGACGGTGTCGAAGGCGGCTGAGAGGTCTGGGAGGTTGAGGGCCGTGGTTTTGCCATTGTCCAGTATGGTCCTGATGTCGTCTGTGGCGGCGATGAAGGCAGTTTCGGTGCTGTGATTGCTGCGGAATCCCGATTGAGACGGGTCCAGGATGTTGTTCTCCTCGAGGAAGTGGGTCAGTTGCCTGTTGACGATCTTTTCGATGACTTTCGCCAGGAACGGAAGCAGGGAGATGGGCCGGAGGTGCTTGAGGTCCTTTGGGTCTGCTGTGGGTTTTTTGAGTAGGGCGTTGATCTCGGCATGCTTCCAGCTTTCCAGGAAGGTGGCGGTCTCGAAGGAGCTGTTGATGATCATCCGGAGTTGACGTGCGATGATGCGGTTTGCTTTGTTGAAGATGTGGTGAGGGTAGGGATCAGATGGTGAGTGGATGGTGTTCATGGTCTTGATGGTGTTGCCGTCGTTGATGTGGGACCAGGAGACCAGGTGGTTGGTGAGGCTGGGGGGTGGGGAGTCTGCGGTGTCGGCGGCTGTAGGGGGGTCTGGGCGTTGAAGCTGTCATGGATGTCTGCAATCTTGCGGTGAAAAAAGGTGGCTAAGAAGACTCATAGGTCTTGCGACAGCGGGATGTCGTTGGAGCTGGGGTTGGAGAGTTGCTTCACGATGTTGAAGAGCTCTTTGCTGTTGTGTGCATTGTTGTCGATGCGTTCCTTGAAGGAGGTCCTTTTGGTGGCTCAGATGAGTTGGTGGTGCTTGTGGCTGGAGTTCTTTAGGGCTTTGTGGTTGTCCAGTGTCTGTTCACGGCGCCGCTTTTTCTCGAGTCTTCGGTGAGTCCGCTTGGATTCCTGGAGTTCGGTAGTGAACCAGCTGGCCTTTCTGTCGGTGCGTTTGTTTGAGGGTTTTTTGATCCATTGCCTGAGGTTGCGGGTGGCTGTGTCAGTGAAGTCTGTTGGTGGGTCTCGGGCAAGGTTGATGATGAGCTGGTCTTCGGTGACCTTGTTCCAGCTGAGATGGGGGATCCATTGCGGGTGGTGGTGTGAGGTGGGTTTCTTGAAAGTGAAGTGGACGCAGCGATGTTCGGTCCAGTGGAGTTTGGTGGTGTGGCTAAAGGAGACGTGGTTGCTGATGGAGAGGATGGGGCTGAGCGTGTGTCCGGCGGTGTGGGTGGGGCTCGTGACTAGCTGTTTGTGTCCGAGGATGGCGAGGTTATTGAGCAGAGCGACAGAGTTGCTGTCATCAGCATTCTCAAGGTGGATATTCAGGTCTCCGAGGAGGATGTAGTCTGTGGAAGCAAGAGCGTGGGTGCTGACGATGTCGGAGATGGCGTCGATGAACTGTGGCCGGGGCCTGGGGGGTCTGTAGATGAGTGTCCCTCTGAGGGTGGTGTTGGGATCCATGTGGATCTGGAAGTGCAGGTGTTCTGCAGTGCTGGAGGTGTCTGTTGTGCAGGTCGAGACTATGAGGGTGTTTCTGTAGACGATGGCGATTCCTCCCCCTGATCTGTTGGTGCGGTCCCTTCTGGTGATCTTGTAGCCATCAGGGATGGCTATGGCGATGTCGGGTGCCGAGGAGGGATTCATCCAGGTCTCTGTTAGGAAGGCGATGTCCAGGGAGGCTGCATCGAGTAGGTCCCAGAGTTCGATGGCATGCTTGTGGACGGAGCGGGTGTTGAGAAGCATGTATCTGAGGTGGTTGCGGTCTGCTCTGACCGGTGGGGTAGGACTAGGTCTGTAGTACTTTGTCTTCAGTTTCAGTGAGTCTTCTTGGAGATATATTCACAACTAATCTTTCTTCCCAGAGTGGCTCCATAGTACTATCTCTTGTGGGGGTGGTTCCTGCCACTGTACTCATTTTCGCTGCCCTCGTATTCTTCCTCTCCCCCTGCCCCAACCTCTGTCTAAAAAAGAAGGGTGTTTGGAAAGGATAGTGTGGGCCTTCAGGGAACATCAAATAATGCCACATTGGTGGTCCATGAAAGGGCATCATCCCATAACCGTATGGTGGTTAGAGAGGGGGTGTTTTTCTATTCTGATCGCTATTCCACCTATCCAAGCTAGAATTGCTGTTGGGGCAGTTCTTCCTCCTCCAATAGGATAGGCTCTTGTCTGATGAAATATCCCCTATGTTCTCAACAGAATCTACTTTCAGATAAGGATACATTTTTTCTTTATCAATTTTTTTTTATCCTTTCGTAGTTTCAGTGGCATAGCAAGGGGGGGGCGGTCCGCCATGGGCAGCATGAGTTTTGGGGTGGTGGCCCCTACCCCACCTTACCTGCAGCTGTCGCAGGAACTGCCAGCATCCTCCCGCTCATACTTGCAGTGCTGTCACAGGAATAGCCAGCAGCCCCTCTTTCATGTGGCCACTGGGCAGCAAACGCAGGGACCCCCACAAGTGGCAGAATGTCTAGCTACGCCACAGTGTAGTCTTGTTATCTTCTGTTTAGTCAGATATTCTCTTCTCTTGGTAATTTCACTGTTAATCTCTTCCAGTTTCATTTTATAGGTGGCTAACAGAGTGCTAGTTTTTACGGCTCCTTCAGCTATATTGATCTTGATGATCAATGCGTCACCTAGGAGTTTTACTATATTTATAATCAGTGCCAACCAGTCCCTGGTACACAAAAAGTAATGGTCCCAGGCAGCCTGGAAATGTACCAGGGACTGAATCAAACACAAAAGTGAGCATGCAATTCTCGTGGAAGGGCTATATCCCAGACGACATACGATGGACGTTGCATGAAGCACATCGAAACATGAACCAAAGAGCACGTTTTAGAAGGGAACAATAATGTATATCCGGCTGTCCTCTAACACAATTGGTCACAACGATGAGATTCCATGGAACGAGATGTATGTCTAAATACAGTGTCTACTCTGAAACATAATTGAGGAACATATACATAAGCCTGGATGACTATTTGCATAATGTTTTTAGTCTACCAAGAGGGGCATTTTGTAATAATAATCTCAGACCACACACTATGATCATAACCACCTCCATATATTAAAGATTCAGGACAAAAACTCTCTGGTTTTGACTGGCCTCTTGTAATTTTTTGAAGGGATCCTACAAACATAATGTGCTCTTTGAATGGCTGATAAATCTGACCTTTATTGACCTTTTTCATACCACCCATAGCCTCCACATCATGGCCGCCATATTTTCCAACATGAGAGAGATACTTCCCCTCCTCTCTCCAAAATGACGCCCCGTGATTATCTTTCCCAATCAGCTACATTGTACTTGCTGCTTTGAATGTGTGCATCCATATTACATGACACCTGCTCCCATTGAGCAAAAGGGAATGCGGGTTAAATATCAGACTCTAACCCTGACCAGCAGTTTTGAGTCAGACTGTGAGGATAGGTCAGCCAGTGAAAAAGCTCACAGGATTCTGTAAGTATAGCACTGCCATTTTCAATTACTGCATGAAAGAGCATTATTATGATACCGCTCTCCCGTAATTTTTGAGATTTCAGGTCACCTGATCTTTTTGATGTTGTGTAGCATGCAATTTGTCATGACTCGAGGAGTCGTTATTGATACCTAAATATGTTGAGTTTTAACCACAATCGACACAGTGCTTTGGATTTTTAATTATGTGTGTCACGTTTTGTGTGTGGTGTCTGTCACATCAACGTTTGAAAAATATGGCAAACACTGAAGACTGAGCATGATCAACTATGCAATGCATGCAGTGATATCCCATATCCTAAGTATTATAAAGCAAATTGTGCTTGATGATGGTGTTTATTTGTACGCTATAGGTCAATCTCAAGAATGTTTTCTTTTTTTAACCCAGAAAGGTATGTGTAATTGGGAGTATAGAGAGGAAGTCACTCATTGACACTCCAATCACTATGTAGATTAGGTTATACTGGTCCGGAAGAAAAGCTTCTGGATCATTTGTATGACTAATTGAAGCTTAAAACATGATGACCTAACAACTAACTTAGATAATTAGTTCTCGTAGATAGCGCCACTATTTTTAATGTAGTCAGGAGGACTCTATCATTAACATTTATTTTGGGGAGTACCCCCTGTCCTATTTTTAACATTACACCCCCCATACACTTACTATACAAATCTACACCTAGAGTCACACACCTATCCTTCCCACATGAATTTTGAAAGATCTCCAGTAAAGATCCCCCTTTGAGAGGTCCCATTGGGCATTGCAGCGTCGGCCCAATGTGGAGCCAAAACCCAGTGATGATGCATGACACCTATCTATGGGCCCAATTCACAAAAGTAATCTGAGACAAAATCCTAACTTTATGAATTTTGGTATTCACAAAATGCATTTTGGAGTAGTAAAGTTAGGATTTTGTCTTAAGATTGTCTTAAGTTTTGGTCTTAAAATTCTAACTTAAGTTTACCTTAAGTTAGGATTTTGTCTTAAAACCAAAACTTAAGACTAATTTAAGACAAAATCCTTACTTTACTACTCCTAAATGCATCACTTTCGAGAAGAAGGGTACCTGGCGGGCTGCTGCCCAAGCCAGAGGAGCTGCATTTTCCAAAGCTTTAGGCGCATTGACCAACTTCTCGAAAAAATTGGGGGGACGCCCGATCACCCCCTTATTACAGATTTACGGCGCCAAGTGCGTTTCGACTGCCATATATGGATCTGGGATTTGGGGAATTGAGCAGGCTGATCACATCCAGCGCTCTGAGAATTTATTTTTGCGCTATCTTTTGGCTACCCCACGTGGCACCTCTATATATGTAATGCATAATGAACTTGGCCTGACATACATCACGGACATTATAAAATCTGCTCCTAATATTTTATGGCATAAAGTCTGGACCACCCCCGAAACACACTTTAATAGGGAAATTATCACCGATTGTCTCAGTCTGGATGAGGTTGATAACTTCAAATGGTTGAACTACGTTAGAAACTTGTCACGCTATATAGGGCATCCAGAATTTTTCACCGACCCCTCTACCTTAAACAACATACCTAGAGTTACTTTAAAACGATTAGTCGCCACCCATCTGGCTAGTCGTCGCTGGTCCCTTGAAAACTTTAAGTGCACGGTTGTGGAGTACCAACATTCTACCATCGTTGAAGGGATGCAGCAATATCTATCCTTAATTCCATCCCCCTTCACCCGTACACTTGTGACTCGTTTCCGTACTGATACCTTTTTCAGACTGCTAACATTCCCCAATCAGAATTGCTGGTCCAGAAATTTGGAGAAATGCCCATGCGATGGCTTGTCATTACAATCCAATATTCATTGCATTCTATTTTGTAAGTTTTACCAATTGCCAAGGGTCACTTATTTGAAACCACTGCTTAAATCATGGGGATTACGTTCTTGCAGGACAGCTTATCATAAAATGAAAGCACTAGATAACCCATTAGCCATCGCAGTGGTCTCTATTTACCTGAAAATGATTGTAAGAATAAGGGCATCCATGCAGCCTTAGATGATAAATGCTTTCTTCTATGTTACGCATTTTTTTCCCCCCAAATGAATTTGATAAGGGCTGCTATAATATTGAAATCATGTTCACTATTATCCTTTCTTTTAAATTTTTATGTCATTTATGATATTTTAATCATGATTTTTATTGTACTTTTGATGATAATGTTTTTACATTTCGAATAAAGAAATTTGATTGATTGATTGATTGATACTCCTAAATGCATTTTGTGAACACCGAAAGTCATAAAGTTAGGATTTTGTCTCAGATTACTTTTGTGAATCGGGCCCTTCATGTGTGAGGGCATTTGTTCCTAAAGAGTTGCACTCCCTGTTGACTCTTTAGAATTGGTCTCACCTGTGTAGAATTACACATCCTAATAGAACTGCATACCCCTCCTAACCTTTCTTAAGAATATCCCATAATGGGAAAATTAAATCTCAATATATTTTTCATGGTTTCCAAATATTTTTGATTTTAGACTTTTCAAAAATTATTTTTGAATTGCACTACTTAAGGATGTGTTTTGTGGCCTCCCAAAAAACAATAATGAATATGTATTTTTTTCCAATGGTGAAAATGTACTTTGTGTTGTCAGAGCTGAGAAGGCATCTGCCAGGTGGGCAACTAAAATAGAACAATCCCTGGGGGTTGTATACCTAAAAGAACACATCTTGTTTTGATGCCTGAGAACAGATACATAGCAGAATATTCTGTCTTGATTCTTGGAGGTGGTGGAGAGTGAAATCATTCAGAAAATGTAGAATATGCTTTTGCAGGAGCCCGTTGAATCAATAACACATCGTACATTTGGTTCTCCATTATCATTCGATATCCAAAATTCCTCAACTGGTCCAGACTTACCATTACTGTGAACAGTACTACATATGGATTGATGAGATGTCGGTACCTTCTTTGCATTTGATTGAATCTGAATTGTTTTTTCTGTTTCAGAACCGTTGACCAATCTTCCTACATTGTCTGCTTGGGACTGTATCAGCTCTCAATGTCCAACCCTAATTCGGTGTGCTCTACAGTCAAAAGAATAATTTACAACACTCTCTACACTGGCACAGCATCACTTGGCGACATTCTGCTGTTGGAGTTGAACACTGCAGTGAACTTCACTGATTTCATCATGCCCATCTGCCTGCCAAACTCCACTATCAATTTTCCATCTGGGTTAAACTGCTGGGTCACAGGCTGGGGTGACATTGCCAGTTCAAGTGAGTGTGGTTGTGGGCTCAGGTAACAATGACACCAAGGAGTGTTAAAATTATCAGTCAAATAATTGTTCTGCTGCTAAAATCTGATTGTAAACTGAAGGCCATAAGGAAGTATCCAGCTTGAACCAAGTCAACATTCCATCCGTCAGAGATTGATCAAATGAATACTACTGAATCAAGTAATAGCAACATATTCTGTTAAACAGATATTAATATTACTTCAATGCTACTATTCCAATCCTCAAAAAAAAGGAAGAAAGAACTTGGGCCTGATGTATTATGGGTAGTTCACAATCCACAAAGTACAAATTGTGCACCAACTAGTTTGTAAACAACATTTTGGATGCAGCTGAAGTACTAGTCAGTGGCATCATGAAATGTGTATTGACAGAGGTTGGCAAAATGGTCATATGTGGCACGCATTCACCTCTGTTTGATGGGAGGGTACATAGAAGCATTTCTCTGAAATTCAGAGGTGCTCGAGTCTTCAGGAGGTCAGTGGTGCATGCAGATTGTGAGGGCCAGTTTTTTTGTATGAGGCTTGGTGCGATTGCCCTATTTGCAACATATAACAGAAGCCAAAACAAACTACATTACCCAGAGAGACACTAAACTCTCACAATATTGACAATGGTGATGCACATCTTAGGTCCATTATGCCTGAAACACGAAGGTAAGTTAACATGTGTAGCTCCACTCACCGGCAGGTCTACCGCGACACCTAAGTGTAAATCTCCACTTTTTGCCTTTATCTTTTCCAAGTGGAGATTTACACCACACTTCTACTTCTACATCTGGGTGTAAATCTCCACTTTTTACTATTCATCATTTCCGAGTGGAGATTTGCTCCACAATCCTAGTGAAAAGTTAGACTTCAGAGTCTCCACCCCTTCAAACAAGACTCCTATGGCTGCATTCACAAGTGTAAAATTTCTACAGGTACCTTTCCTCCTGTTTCTAGAGATCTCTGTCCCAAAGAGAGCTCTCCATGTAGGAAAATGTAGGGCAATTTAATAAAGAGATCCAGATTAGGAGGACACTCCTTCTTCCTCAAAGTCTATAAACGCCTCCCAAAAAAGTTCAAAACTTATCTTTTTTAAATTCCCTAACATTAATTTTTATTAGTATGTGGTTGATGTTCAGCACTAGGACATCAGTGTGCATTGGAGACTTTAAAATAAAGAAACATTAAAATACTGTTCAACAGTTTTAACCTAGGACTAGCTGAAGAAAATGATACAATACACTTCCTTGTAAAATTTTATTTTTCTAATTATAAATGAATTTAAATATAATTTGTTTTAAAAATAATATTTATCGCACAATACTTTAAAATTAGAATCCCCAAGCAACATTAACAGTTCTATTTTCATTTATTTGCTAAAACAACATGGTCTAACATTATGTTTTAATTAGGCCTGGTGTGAAATGCCGTTCCGCTCACGGAGTTTGAGGAGTTTTTCCGACTCCATGCTTCTGAGCTTGTTTCTTGCTTGCGCTTGCCAACACTAAGTTGGTGAGCAAAACAAATCTTACTCCAGACCACCTACTGGTGAGATTTCTCAACACAGGCACCCGCTGATGGCCACTACCACTCGCATTGAGAAACCTTCAGTTCACGTTGAGGAAGCTGCCACTCAATTAGAACATCTACTCGAGCAGCAGAAAGAAACAGCGCCCTTGTGTGCTTTACATTGTGCCATTCAGTCTGATTTTCCAGCACAGGACAAACACCCGGCTTACAAATCAGCGTGAACGGCACAACCCAATGTACTTCGCTGCTTGTGGAACTCCACGTAGCGCAACATAGATTTTTCGTCACTACACAGAGTTCCGCTACGCGGAACTCTGTGAAATCCACTCAGGTCTAGTTTTAACTTTATTTTATTCGTATTAGAAGTTTTACAGTAAGTTACCCCATGGCGGTCACCACTTGGTAGTTATATTTAGGACTGTACTTCCATAGAAAATGAGTTTTTTGTGTTGCTAATAACTTTGGTGCTGTTTGACAAATCTTCACAAAACTTTCCAAAATATGCTCCTTTTGCCTAGTTTGCACAAGGATCATTTCAGGCTGATTGGTCAGGCGGGGGCTGAGAAATAAGGGGGTGCCTAAACACGTTTTCCTCATAAGAGCTTTAGATACAACTACAGCCTAAGCCATTGAATGGACTTACACTGAATTTGTTAGAAAGCTGGATTGTTTTTTGTAAGGGTGGGCGGAATTTGCGGAGATGCCTTCCGCAAAATTCCGCGAAATGGCAAGAAATCTCCGTGAACATGCAGAATTTTGCGTGCTCGCGGAGATTTTGCTGCGCCCGTTGTAATTTATGCAGGGTCACTCTCAGGGAGTCAGGGGTAGACGAGCTTCCTTCTTTAACATCTGTTGCCATTTATTTATGTATGAACCAGAGTTATCGCGGAGGTTGCATGCATGGGTCTTGAACAACGCCCAACTTTTGAGTAAAATAAATGCCACTCTGGTGCAGCATCCCTCATACATCTCAAAATTAGAACGGAATGTATCTTGGCCATCATGTCGATGTCAGGGTTGTGGGTCTGGGACATTGAAAGTCATGACCGTGAAGGTGTTTGAATGCTCTACAATATCAACCCCAAATGTTTGTGGAACATTTATTGTGCACTAAAGTTGAGAAACAGAATGAGTATGTAAACGCAAGCAAGCATGTGCCATTAATTCACATTGATTTTTTATTTTGAAAAAAAACGATTTAATGTACTGCATAATACATACCAAATCGAGGAAATGTACTGAACATACATGAATACATTCCAATGCAGTGACGATGCTCGTTTCATACTTAAATGATATGTTAAGCAATCCTTTCCACTGAAATAAAATGTAAGCTAAGGTCGCGCGTCACCAGGTCTGCCACCGCTAACAACGTGGCTGCCTGACTGCAGTGCACAATCATGACCCCATCCCGTATCCAACCCCCACCCAGAACCAGTCCCCCAGAGTAGTGGGCAAATGCCGGGAATATGCCACCATTTCTTTCCAAACGGACGGAGCTTCAATGCGAGTTCACATCATCACATGCCTCTTGTTTATGAGAGTCAGAGGCCGATCAGAGCAGCAGATGAGGAGAAAGCAGCCTCCTGGTCACAGGAACTGCTTGGTTTATAATCTGTAAGTGATTCCTGGTGAGGTTTAATATTACCTCATGCCCCCGAATTCCGTTCCGCTGCGGATCGCAGAAGTATTTGTATTTGTATTTGTAATTGAACTTATACCGCGCAACTATCACCCAACGGGTATCTTGGCGCTCAGACTGTGATGGAGAAAAACTTCTGAACTAACAAAGTGTGTAGCAGCAGTGACAGAAGGAACAAAGGAAGATAGAAGGCGGATACCGATCAAGGAAATGGGAGATTAGGAGGCCATATGCCCTCCCCTGGGAAAGAGCCAGGTCTTCAAACTTCGCCTGAAATCCATCAAGGAGTTAGCCTGTCTAATATTCAGGGGGAGTTCATTCCAAAGTCGCGGAGCCACTATACTAAAGGCCCTACCTCCCATCCTGGCCTTCTTGATCCTACCAGTGTTTAGCAAGAAGGCATTTGATGAACGGAGAGTCCTTTGAGGCTTGTACCAGGATATTTTCTCCTGTAGAGTGGTAGGGCCAAGACCGTGTGCCGCTCTGTAGACAATGCACAGGGATTTAAATTTAGCCCTTTCCACCATGGGAAGCCAATGAAGTTCTTGAAGCGCCAGCGTGGTTGAGGAGCCACGTTTCCTATTCAGCGCCAGTTTGGCTGCCATAGACTGGACCCTCTGCAAACTCTGATAGATGTAAAGAGGAGCTCCTAGATACAGAGAGTTGCAGTAGTCCAGCCTACTTAAGATGATACTACGAACCACCACAGGTCTTTTCTCCACAGGCAGGAGAGGTAGAATCTTCCGTAGGGCTTTCATGAGAGCACAGCACACTCCCACTGTTTTTTTAGCTCGAGTGGCCATCTGTAGATCATTGTCAAACATGACCCCCAGATTCCGCACCGTTGTCACTGGAACAGTGGGTTCCCCATCTGGGGCCATTCTGAGCTCAAAAGGCACGTCTCTTACTCCCGCTGGGGGGCAGTAGAGCACCTCAGTTTTGCCTCCGTTGAATTGCAGTGAGTTAGCCCTGAGCCAGTCCGAGGTCTGACGCATACACTTTTGGAAATCTTCCATATTCAAAGCTCCTTTGCCCTCCAGTGAGAACACTAGTTGGGTATCGTCCGCGTAGTTAATAAGATCGATCCCATACGCTTTGATAATAGGAATTAATGGCTGCAAATAAATGTTGAAGAGGATCGGGCTGATAGCCGATCCCTGAGGAACCCCATGTTCCATCAAGGTCTTACCGGAGGTAAAAGGGGGCAGAGAGACCACCTGTTGTCTCCCTGTGAGATAGGATTGTATCCATCTCAAGGCACATCCCTTCACTCCCAGATACTCCAGCCTATTCAACAGAATTTGGTGGTTTACCGTATCGAAAGCGGCTGACATGTCTAAGAGGACCAAAACTGACGAAAGGCCTCTGTCAGCCCGCATCCGAAGGTTATCCAGCGCCGTGACCAGGGCTGTCTCCGTTCCGTGACCTGGTCTAAAGCCAAACTGGCTCTTATCCAGGAGATGGAACTCCTCCAGATACCCAGAGAGAGATCTGCTCACTACCTTTTCAATAATCTTTATAGGAAAAGGCAGCAGAGAGATGGGTCTGAAACTAGCAGGATCTCCTAGGTCCAGAGAGGGCTTCTTTAGCAGTGGTCTAACTACTGCCAGCTTCCAGGTTTCAGGCACCACCCCTTCCTCCAAAGATTGGCAACATATCTGCCACAGCCGAGGGAACAGAGCCGACGCATGCTCTTTCCAGATCTTATTGGGTAGGGGGTCTAATGGAGACCCGGACCTCACATTCTGTGCATAGTTGTTGAACAACTCATTAGTGAGAGGTATAAAATGCTCCAGTGAGGTTACCATCCCTTGTTCTTCCGGGGACATTTGTCCATTATCATTTAGAGGAGAGGGGCTACACATATTTAACCCCCCTACAATTTTTGCGATTTTCTCCTCGAAATGAGATGCGATTCTGTCGCATAGCGCCTGTGACGTGACCACTTTATTTCCCACACTAGTGGGATTAGAGAGGTCTCTAATGATCTTAAAAAGGGCTCTGGTGCTATTTGGTGCCGACAGAATGGAGTTGATGAAAAAGTCCGTCTTGGCCTTAGCCATTAACTCTTTATACTGAGCTTGTACCCTTTTATAGGCCACTTTATCCTGCTCAGCATAGAGCCTGCGCCATTTTCTTTCCGCCTGTCGACAGGATCTACGTTTTACGCTCAGCTCTTCAGTGTACCATGGTGCAGAATGTTTTAGTCTGGCCTTCAGGTGTTTCAGAGGAACATGCTGATCTAGTACACCGAGGATATAATTCTGATACAAACGATAATTCACGGCCACTGACTCATGCGGATCAAAAGGAGGCAAATTTTGAAAAAGTGGCTCAGCCCTGCTCCTCATGAGTTTTGCCCATTCTCTCCCCATACGATGAGTAACCGGTGGGGGTCTAGTGGTTTTTCCATCAGGTATACAGATCCGAAACTGGATCAGCGAATGATCGGTCCAAGTCTGGGGTAGAATATTAACCACCTCAGTTTCGTTGAGATCAGCAAACAGGAGATCCAGAATGTGCCCTCCTTGATGGGTAGGTTGCTGGACCAACTGATGCAGGCTAAGACTCTCACAGGTTTCCATGAGATCTCTTAGGTGACCATCTAAGGCACCATTCTCCCACATGTTGAAATCCCCCAGGAGCAACATTCTTGAGTGAGTTAGTGACTGGGCCGCAATAACATCCAGGAGCGCTTGATACTGTGTGTTGGAGCTTGGGGGTCTGTAGCAGACCATCCCTGTAAGGAGCCTCCCTCTCTGTTCTTGTAGGGAGAAACCCAGTAGCTCGATACCCGCCACCTCATCCACCTCAAACGGGGCAAAGCCCCAGATATCCTTAAACATCACCCCGACCCCTCCACCCCGTCCAGTAACTCTGGGCTTGTGAAAGATCTTATAGCCCTCCGGGCAAGCAAGCCCTAGTTCTACCGTGGAGTCGTTACTGCACCATGTCTCCGTGAGGAATAACACATCCAAGTGCAGATCCTCCACCATATTAAAGACTTCCTGATGATGTTTTGCCAAGGACCTGCAGTTAATCAGGCCACACTTAAGGACCAGGCTGGTCTGTGGTGTCACAGTACCTTTCTTCCCCCCACTGACCCTGTTCCTTATGACCAATAGTTGCTCCCTAGTATATTTAACTGATCTTACCCCGATTCCCGCATCGTGACTGGTGCTGGGTGCGACCGAGGCGCGGACGGGCGCAGACGGGCTGCGCGCTTGCATGGCCCCTCCTAAATAGAGGGTCTGCTGTGTCGAGTGAACCACTAGAGCGTCAACAAAAATGGCGGCGCTGAGGTGGCACCCGGAAGTGAGGACAATAATTTCTCAGCCGAACGTTGCTGGTGCTCTATCCCTCGCAAACGCGAGAGTGAATCAGATTTTTAAAGTGCGGGTAAGTGCATATATTTTGAAATTCTGTAACAGTCTTCAAGCTGCACACAGTTCACACAGTTCATAATTCATTAAAAACTTCTCCCAACCCCGATAAAAGCCCCACAGATAGTGCAATACAGGTATCGCAAACGCGCTCTCTTATCAGCCCAATCAATCCGTTTCACAGCGCAACACACATTAGTTAAAAGCAGTCTTAGGACTGCGCGCTTGCATGGCCCCTCCTAAATAGAGGGTCTGCTGTGTCGAGTGAACCACTAGAGCGTCAACAAAAATGGCGGCGCTGAGGTGGCAGAAGTTTCATCATTATCGCATTCCGCGTGGAACGCGAAAAAGACGAAATTTCGCAAGTTCCGCGAGCGGAACGGAATTTGACGCCCACCCCTAGTTTTTTGTGTAAATACATTCAGTAGTTTTTTGAGTGATTAATCCCTTGCGTACTTTGCCACTGGATTCAAGTTAGCCTGGCTGAAGAGGGTGTTACCCCGAAACCGGTCCCAGGATGCTTGTTTCCGGTTCAGGGAAGACATGGCTTGGCAGTTCTGGCTGGACTGTTCCCAGGAGGCACAGGGCCAAGACTGATTTGGATATAGCTTTATCTGAACTGGGGTGGCGAAGTGAGCTAAAGAATGATGATGGATTCAACCCAAATCTGTGACTGAGGGTGAGTATCCTAAACGTTTCAGTGATCTGTCAATCTTCTCCTTCTGTTTGCTCACTTAGAAAGGGTAGTGTAGAAGCAGGGTTGGCATCCCTCCTTGATTTAGGGTGGTTGTTATATTTATGCTATGCAACTGTTACAGGGATTCTGCTCAGGAATAAAACTATGCTTGGGACCATAGAACACCAGCATGTAGGAACTGAGTCACCATACCACCTCAGTATCTATCAGCCCGAGTCCGACTAGCTATAGTGCCTCACTTGCCTTCCTAACCTTTCAGAGAGACAAGTGATTTGGCACCCCAGAACATAACACTCGCGACCCTCTCAGAGATCGCGGTAACAGGACACACGCTTTCGCTCTCTCTCTCACTCATACAAGCCCACAATAAGATAAACAAGAGATGCAAAGGAAGTTTATAATATTTATTTAAACTATTGCACTCTAATATGCAGTATTTGCACCACAACTAGAAAACAAATGCATACCAAAAATATCGTTAAGATGGTTCCGCAACCATATACCAGAAAAACTCCCTGTCATATTATAAGACATATCAGCCTAAAGCCCTTACCCCACCTACAGAAGCTAAATGATTATATATAAAACATCTCTGGTATGAGGAGCGGACCCCGTACCTTAGCATACATAGATGGATGTTCTACATCTGGGAAACTGATAAAATGTACGGAACTCCAGCTTTCATTCCACAAAACTCTTGATCACTACGCATTAAATAACTCCTGTTAGAGGGGAGAATTGCTCGAATCGGGATTCCTTTTAAATAACAGGCCAAATTGGGCTTTGAAGCATCACAAACGTCATGGATTTTAACATGTTTACAGGCTAGTGAATGCCGACAGTAGATATGCATTCTTCTCCTGTAATAAAAACTACCCTATTGACACATTCACAATGATATGTAAAGGGAAGTGACTATAATTCTAATTCATAAATGAAGCTGCTTTCAAGGGTTTCATATCTACCTAGAGGGAAATGTTTCATGAAAGCTGTGAATTGAAATGTCGGGATGGGCAGAGAAATTACACCATGTATTATCCACACAGCTAAAGGAGTTTCAGCTATAGTGAATGGAAGTTGTTCCAATTTCTCTGAATGCAACATTGTGTAGATTTAGTTTTTCATGGCTATAAGTTGTTTGTGTGTTAAAATTAACGACAGGAACAAATCACGGCAATTCAAATAGTGCCATGGTACACACCCATTTTTAAGTGTTTGAAGTGTCCTGCTAAATTACATAATAGATCTAAGCTGACATTGTCCATGATACAATGCTGACATGTCATTCTGCACAATATCAATAACAGATGACACAATGTTGTTTAAATTGTAAATATGAGCAGACAGCGTATTAATACTATTATCAACAACAGCATGCACTTTACCCAATTATCTTGGTCAATTTCACTCAAACAAGAAGCAGCTTCCACTTGGATAATTTCCAAATCCAAATCCATATCCATAAATAAATCTTTTAGAACGTTGAGATTTTGAACCTAAAAGAAAATCTGACAAATTCATGTCTTCAGACAGGAGAGAAAGATATTGTTTTACTGCAGACAGTGTAGAGTGTTTCAACTATTGTTGACAACATTTTCCCACTGAATAGGTGGTAACAATACCAGAATGGGGTGATTGAGGATGTCACGTCTTGCTGATTTGAGCCCAGGTGTGGAATTAAGAAAACAAGCACGGCAACCATTAATATCCACCGGCTACAAAAACCACCTACCAGGACCTGAGAACAAGTAATTAAATGTGCTACTATGCACCATGCTATTTAACTGTTTTTCAGTGTAATTTGTCAATCTTTGCCAATTATCAAAGCCGGCATTAGAGGGAATGAGGCATCAATTTCTTTAATTTTTGCCAATCTCAAACAGATAGTCTGTTGGATCATTTCATTCAAGAACGTCATTTTTGTGTGGGAATTAAACAAGCTCTAAATGGAGTTTCTGTTCCCTGTACCTGCCAGGATTTTGTTACCCAAATCAATTTCAAATCAACGATGTCCTTTCAGTTATCATAAGCTTTAAGCGTTAACTGGCTGAGAAATGAAGCTTTATATATGAGCTTAGTCTGAGTAAGCATATATTTTTTGGGTGGGGTGGGAACTATTTTGAAATAATATGATGTGGGGTCTTAGGTGTCATATCCCGTTGAATATGTGAACTTGTCTTTTTGCTTTTTGGAACTCCCTTGTAGGGGAGCTGGGCAATGTTCCCATTATGTATAATTAAAATGTGGATGCTTACCACTGGCTCTGTGCAGAAAATGATTTCCATAATGATGATAATAAAACATATCAGCATAGTTAGCAGAATTAAGATATAGGTCTTCTGATTAAAAAAACAGTATAGTAGTCTGAAAGCACAGAATTTAGTTTTAAAATCCCAATCATCTGACACTAATCCCTGTACTATTACATCACCCATCTAAACAAATATGGTATCCTCAGGTTTCTGTAGTATGTCGAAAGGAACTTTACACCAAACAATCCCATCAGTCACTCGAATGGCTAAAATGGTGACGATGGACAAGTCTCGCTTCAGTTTATGCGAAGAAGAATGGGGGGGCTAACACCTCGTCCACTAGTTCTGTGGCAGAACGTTTTGGGAGGTAATGGCCATTGATTAACAGGAAAACATTGTCACAAATCTATTCCACATTCACAAAAAAAAACAAGGAGAGTATGATCCAGATATCTATCCACGGCGGGACTAGATAAGTGTGTTTCAACCATGAAATAAAAACACAAATCCGAGCTGGAGGCGGTTGGAAAACAAAAGAACTATCTGAAGAAAAATCATCTTGATTCATATAGTACACAAATGTGCTTAGTGGAAGACTGAGGGCTGTGACTCAGCAGTAAGATTTGAAAAATCCAATTGGGAAGGATTCACCTACAGTGGATCCATATAAATGACATCCACTGTAGAAACAGTTATCATTTCTGTCAGGTTGTCGTGGAGGACTCAGGCTCCCCTCCCCCAACCAGGGAGAATCAGCATTGGTGGTGATCATGGGCTGTGAGGGAAAGTCTTGGGGAAGTGTATGAACACTCTGTGGCAAACTACGAAGAATCTGCCACATGGTGTAGTTTGACATTTTTGATGGAGACAAGGCATTTGTCTTTAGAGCCAGGAAGCAGTGGTAAGATGAGAGTTCATGTACCTTGTATGCCAAGGACTTGAACAGGAGCACAGTACATTGGGCCGAATTACCTGCCACATTCTCGTGAAACAGATCTTCAACCTTTGGTAACCAGCCGGAATCTGTAGTTTGTTCTTCAGCCCTTGAAGAGAGAGTCATAGGCAAGTATCTGCTAGACTGGGCGTTATGGAACTTTTGTAGGTCCTGCAAGACACCACAATAATTATCCACATCAAAGGTCGCAGCAGCCGCCTCAATGTTTGGACCGCCAAGGGCAGAAACATACATTCTTATGCCAAAAAGTACTTCGCACGGTGTCCGCTCACCCAGAGATCTTTTGAGAAGGTTATAAAGTGCTTGTTGAACCCAGCAAGATGGTTCAAACAACCATGCCCTGTATCTAATACTCTAGCCATTAAGGACTGCTTTAAGACACAGTTAATTCTTCCCACAACAGAAGTGACCTCAGGCCTATATAGAGAAGAACAACACACCTGTACACCCCTGGACATCATTGAATCCCAGCACAATTTTGAGGCAAAAGCAGGAACCTGGCCTGAATGGAATGCACAGCATGCATAAGTCCCAATGAAAACGTGCAAGTTTTTAATAACGGTTCGAGCGGCAGCAGACAGCTGTGGCCAAATCCGAAGAAATCTAGAGCAGGAATCAACTGCACCTAAAATAAATTTGAACGCAGTATCCAAAATCAGTGGACCACAGTGATCAAGGTAAATACAGCCAAATGGCTTGTTGGAAATTAAAAGATCTGTCTACGGTGGATGAGACACAGTGGAGCCTTTAATTTCCTGACAAATGTCGCAACAAAGGGCATATTTTCTAGTCTGTTAGCATAAGCCTTGCCACCAATAACATTGTTGGAAGAGTGAAATAGTGGCTGCCACTCCTGCATGGACAGAAGCTACACCTTCATGGGTGACAACAATAAAAGCTTGCCTGTGACTTTCATTGGGAATCAGATGATCACCAATACCAGGAAATGGTTACTAAAGGAAAATTCTGGTCATTTAAATGATAAAAGAATATAGAAGGAAGACGCTTCTGTAAAGGGGTGCCATTTTTAATTGCATTAAAGGCAGCCAAGACAGCATTATCGATATGTGTTTTAGAGCATGTGACTGCTGTTATTTCAGCTGTGGCTAATGCAGATTTGGCTGCTTCATCAGCCAGAGAGTTCCCTAAGGCATGTGTTCCCACATGTTAATAACGCAATGTTTGCATGACATGAGTTTTGTGGAATCCAATCCTTAAGATCTTCACTTCAACCCAAAGCAGTTTTTTCTTGATTGCGCTACCCTTAGAATCTCTGAATTCATTTTGTCGTAAAAAATGTAAATTATCATTAAAGGACTGTACACAGTAATACGATACCCACACTATAAGTGTGGGGAATTCGGGATCTATATTTTCAAGTGCAAGAAGCAAAGCCTTCAGTTCAGCTAACTGCACAATGCAGTCTCCTAAAGACTGTGTGCAAGTTGTTTGAGGGTGGAAAATGCCATCCAACAGAGAAACAATAAAAATGGTGAATGCAGCAGAATACTGGTGCTTAGAACCTATGGGAAGTTGAGCTGAACCATCAGTGTAAATGATATATTTGTACTTATCAAGAGGTGAAACTGCAGAAGGAAATAAGTAAACATGCTCATACTGCAGATTTTCTAGTGTTTGTTAAGAAGGGTCAAAGACAAAGTCGACATCAACAGCTTTAAGAATGTAGCGCATTCTATCCATCTAGGATGGAGGGCATTAGTATCAGGTATGCTGGCTTTTGTGTGAGCCTCCAAGGTTGGCACTAGAGGAACTATAATGATGTGTTTTCCTTGAGCATGTGGCCACTCTTTGAGAATGGCCATCTGCACAGCAGTCAATATTTTGTCAGCAGAAACGTCTGTGCATATTAAAGAATAAAGTGATTTAATGCATTGTGCATATTCAGGTATGTATTTTTAAGTGTGTTTGGAGGCTGCAATTGCGCACATTTTTCCAGAAAATGAGGGAAAAGACACTTTCCCTCATTGGTAAGTTCATATCCCAAGAAAAGGACACTCAGAAACGCTATGTTGGATTTTTAAAGTTGAACTTGTAGCCAAGTTCAGCAAAACCTAATATTTTGTGATCAGCTCCGCCTAAGTGGTGGTTTAGTTTGTCGTCCATCAAGTAGATAATATCCATGTAGGACAGAGCATCAGGGTCAACCTCATTAGGATTTGACACAATCGTACTGTAAAAACTCCTGGGCTGTACTTATTGCCCATAGGAAGTCGTGGTTAGCGCATTTGGAAACCCAGGACGCTAAAGTCTGACCAACCATCGCTCTCAGGAGCCAATTTGTGACTGAAAAAGACGTTGGAAATGTCAAATATGATCTTGTATTTTTTACAGACTACATTGTCATTGAGTGCCGTACTATGTGTATTTTGCACTGGAAATGTTCATGTATGACTGTTTAAATGTCTATAGTCTGAGCCAACGCAATAGGAATGATCAGGCTTCAGAACAGGAAAAAGAGGATTATTCATTTGAGAGATACAGAGTTCAATTACTCCCTAGTACTCCAATTGGGAAACAATTTCTTTCACGGGCGCTTTAGCGTACCATTTATTAGGATATTGTGGTTGTACCTGTGGGGTAGACTGTATAGGAATGATATGATAAAGGGAATCTTTAGCTCAACCAACATGATTACGATAACGTGCATGGGACAATGCACAGGCCCATTCGGATGCATAAGCTTGTTTGATTTAGTCAGGGACTAAGTGTGAAAAAGAAGGTAGTATTACATCCTCTACTTGGGATGATGCTAGTACAAATGGTGGGGGCTAATCGACCTCCACCAGTAAAAAGTCTTAAAAGGCTGTTAGGTTGTCCTAGAATATTGCCGTAATGGTGCTTTGAACGTCACCTTCAATTAAAATATCTAAGTGATATGCTCTATCTCGTGGGGCTACGCGGCTGTCTGCGGTTTCAACCATATTAAAAGATTGAGTTGCTTTCGCTACCAGAAACTGGTGGAGAATCTGGCGTACTATGGTGACATCTGTCACGCTGTTTAAGACAGTCACCAACCATCTCCAGCTCAGGAGGAGGGTTCTCACGCTCTGTGGCATATTTAGCATTTAAGGCTGCAACTTTCTTTTTCTGAAAAGGGACTTTATATGGAGGAGGTCCGTCCTACTTATTTATTTTCACGTCAGTCAAGTATTGTGTCTCGCTTTTCGGTTTAACATACTCTTCTTGTCTGTGTTCTGATTGTCCTCCTCTGTCATAATGCTGGTCAGATGATTCCTGAAAGGAATGAGGAGTACAAGTTTTGGGAACCTGATACCTGTCTAGAGTCTTGATCGTTTATAGGAAACTCATGGGTTGGTCTGGCATTCTTGTCAGCACTAGGCTTACCAAGTGTTGGTACTGAAGGTCTGGATCCCAGACTATTGCGTCCTTAAGACAGATACGAATTAGAAATAATGACAGGCAACTCACATTCTCGGTCAGCTAATGCCACCATGGCAAGTCGCTGGCGTAAAGTCAAAGATGCTGCTTCACCTTTAACATTAGAAACAATCATTTTGTAAACAAAAGGAAAATCACATATAAGTTTCACCCCAAATTAACGGCAAGGCCTGCCCCATGCTCACTCTGTATTAGTTTGAGAATGTTCAGTAGAATGGCCATCAAGGGAGTGCCATGACAAAGAGTGTAGAAGTGCCAAAAATATTCCCCCAGGTGTTGCAGTTGACTAGAGTGGGAACCAGTCCAGTGGGTAAATACATAGCTAAAATTCTGTACTCATCTAGTGGTCCCGTAAGGGGAAACAGAGATTCAAGTTGATCAGTTTTTTTGGACAATGCAAAAAGGTGTTTCTTCACAATTAGAGGGCCATTTTCCTATAACTTAATTAACAATCACAGGACAAATTACAGACGCTGCATGCAACTGGACTTGTGCTTGTAGGCCAAGTCTAGCTGAACCAGCTAATAATGTACACAAGTAAATTGAGATAGACATCTGTATAGGACGACAAGAACATAATATTTAAATTGGGTAAATCGGGGTATGGGGTATACCTTGCTAATTTCAGACAAGGAGCTCCATACAAACTGGCTCAGTAAAATGGGGAAGAGCACCATTAAACCAGGCCCGATGCTCCCAGTCTGTAAGAGGAATTTCTGTAAGTGCATAAAGTCTATGAGAGGTAGATGCCGGTGGTGTTGTGTATGTATGAAAAGTATTAGTGTTACCATCCACATCTGGAAATGTGAGCCAGTAATAAAAGACTTCAAAGTGGAACACTGCATTTGCTTCAAATATCAAAATTACCGGAGCTCCTGCATTAGGGACTCCATGTTGTCTTAGATGCACATTGACTGCTGTTCGGCAGTTAGCTACAATAGCAACAGGTTGTGCCATAATCTATTTAAAGCAGATTCAAAGCATAGCAAGCTTGAAAAATTAGCAGAACTAGGTGCTCCTTAAAAACTGTGGAGGATAGATCCCTTACACCACAGAAGTTTCCGGTAAAAGGTGTGAGGGTTTTGTGGACAAGCACAAGCACTGCTCAGGCATCTTCCAAATAAGTACCTGACCAAAATGCTGGTGGTGCCATGTTGCAGGGATTTTGCTCAGGAACAGATCTATGCTTGGGACCATAGAACATCAGCATCTAGGGACTGAGTCACAATACCACCTCAGTTTCTATGAGCCCTAGTGCGACTTTTATAAAGCCTCATTTGAACTCTCAACCTTCCAGAGAGACAAGTGATACGTCACCCCAGAACACAACACTCTGTAACCCTGTCAGGGTTCACCTTAATAGGACACACCCTTTCACTCCCTCACTCGACTTGTCCACAATAAGTTAACCAAGCGGAACAAAGGAAGTTTATAATATTTATTTAAACTATTGTGCTCTAATATGCAGTATTTGTGCCACAATTAGAAAATAAATGCATACCAAAAATATCGTTAGCATGGTTACGCAACCATATACCATAAAAAGCCCAGTCGTATTATAAGACAGATCAGCCTAATTCCCCCCACCTACTGAAGCTAAATGATTATATATCAAAGATCTCTGGGTTGAGTGGCAGACTCTGTACCTTAGCATACATAGATGGATGTTCTGCATCTCAGCTGATGCAGTAATCTTGCCTCAGGACCTTTGCTCAGTGTGTGTTTTTTAGAAGTACCATCCTCAGTTATATGACAAGAGGTGTGCTCACAAACAGCAGCTGCATTCTCTTGTTATCTCTAGGTGCGTTTGTCTGACCAGAGAGAAGGAAAAAGGGCATTGTTCTTTGGCCATGTCTATGGTGTTCAGACTAAATACCAGGAAAATAACAGAGCACAAAAATATATGCAGGTTCTGTGTGAAAATAAAATGTGGCACAAAAGCATGCTAGTTTATGTAGTAACAGATGCAAAAGAAATGCAGCCTACACATGCACAATCGGGCTAACATAGAGAAAACGACAATGGGCCATGTAGGAAACACACGACATGACTACTGACCAGTTAATCCTTTCCTATGTTTCCATACAGAGTACCACACTTACATTTCACATGGCATAGTCCATTCTGCATTAATTGAGTTTTGACCACAGATGTAGATTGTCCTTTTCATCTAAAGCCCCATAGTAATATACAAAGCTGACAAAATAAAGTGCTACTTATGAGCTCCTCTGTCCTTTCTTTTAAAGTGACAAGTATCAAATGCGGAATTTTTTTTACAAACACCAGCTTGGGAAAAATGTATCAGTAGCATCACATTTGCCCATGTTTTCAATTCTCTTAGCAACATTCTGGTAGATATTTAAGCCTTGATATCCAGTACTATTTTTAGTCTTTAACATTTTGGACTTCCATTGTTGCATCCTTTTAAAATTGAATTAGAAATGACCGCTCGCATTAGATCCTTTTAGCACCAAATTTACATTTTTTTAGTGATATGGGACAATATCATGACTCTCACCTCTGGGTCTTTTAAAATATCAATCGGGCTATTTTTGTGATTGGGAATCTGGTCAAACTACTACTGAGTGCCTTGTAGGCCGTTCATTATGCCCTGAGTTGATTTATTTTTTGAACGTTTAAAAAACTAGGTAAATTGGCCCTGGCTTCAGGAGCTGTAATAGCCAGTGTTGAAATGAAATATTTATTTTTCTGATGTACTCCCTGTGGTCCTAACACCTTCTTAATAGTACTTATTTGCTTGGTAAGGTCCTGGTGTCTCTTTCGAGTTATAAATGATTTCCAGGACTTGCACCCGTGTATTCATGATTGTTTAATTGCTTTATCCAGATGAATTAGAACTTATTCTTTAAAATGCACCAATGACCACTCAAGAACCTACACACCCATTAGCAGCAAAACCCGTGTACATCTGCCTTTGTTTTTAAGGTTTGCTGAAGAATTAAGGTGTCACATTTCACCATGATGGTAGATTTGCACATCCAGTAGTAGTCTCGTGAGCACCAAAATGGACCTGCATGTTGCGGCTTGCATCTAGTGTCATCTTCATCTTATGTCCTCACAACCTGAACCTAAGGAGAGAGCCTTTATAGAAGGGGACTGGTTATAATCTTGGGCACTTTGAGGTCATTAAGTGTGGGTCAAACAAACTAGGGAAAGGATAGCATGCCCGACATTGGTCTCTTTTGAGTACTTTAGGCGTACCCTGTGCTACAATCGGCTCAAAAGGCCTGATACTGTTGCAGCACATAAAAGCTCTGTGGTGTTTTTTTCAGGGGGATTACACATCTAGTTGTTTAGGCCAATCAGAGCCCTCTGACATGCCTTACATTTGTTTTATCTCGGTGCCCATCTACTCATTCAAATAATTGTGTTTCTCTTCTTGATTCAAGGTGTTTTCAAGGTACTATATCCATTTTCTCATGTTACTTTTGGGATTGAGTTTTATCAACTACCTACTGCTCTTTTGTAGGTGGCCTTATGATGGCACCAGATGAGCAATTCCTTTGTTCCTTAACGCCTGTGGGTCGTCCATCATCACCATTGTCTCGATTCGGGTCCTTTTTAGCACAAGGTTTAATCATCGAGCCTGCTAAGTTCGACTAACTGGTTGGAAATAGCAGATGTCCATTTCCTATCCAGGGACATGAGTTTGAAGTGCTATTTCATTAATATATGGGGGTTTGGAAAACTCCTCTACCTACACCAGGACCTATGACTTGAGTTGACTTTTCTGCTTTTTGGTTAAACACGTGGCTGCAGCGTGGTGTTGACTTTTGGGTCAGTTTTCCTTTTCTTACATCTCCTGCTCAATTGGTTAGGTGGTTATAGATGGGTTGAATTTTACATTCCTGCTTGGGTGTGTGCTCTCATGCGCTCATGGACTTTTGGGGATTTCTTAGTCCACTTATTAATGGATAAGAATATCTAGTTAATGGTGCCTGCTCCTTTCTAAGACAGATGACTAGTGCATTTGAATAGTCTCTTCAGATTGGTTCTGGTTTTCCTACAGTTATCAAGCATAGGGCATAGAGGATCAGATGCTAAATATTAGAGGCGTTTGCACTGAGAAAATCCTTCATTCTCATACTTCTAAAGAGCATCACATCTCTGCCGTCAATGTTTCATCATTTTAGTTGCTTGAATGTGGAGGAGTGGGTTTCTCACCAAATTCTTTCATAATCACCTTACAGGTACGGTGCATAACATTTTAGTGCAACATACTTCTAGAATTGTTGGTTGCCTTTGTTTGGCCAATTATATCGGGTTAAAACATGGCTATAACCTTATAAAATAAGGACTGCCCCATCAGAGGTAATAAGGGTGTACATGAATACTGTCCAGTCAAACAAAAATGTTTTTCCATATATATATGTTAAAAGTCCAGTTTGGCACGAAGAATGAAAATCCCTATGTCACAAATTTTATTTACAAATACAGTGGTCATGATGGTTAACTAGTGGGGCTGCAATGAGGCAATTGCCTTTCGCAATTCAGTTAGTTAGACTGTATGAAATAAATACAACAATTAAAAGTAGCAAATCCATTTAAGTTCCATTACTGTCCTGAGAGAGGACTTGAAAATAGAAGAGAGACGGGAAGGCAGTAGTAATAAATAAAGGAAGACAACAGAAGAGGAGAACATAGGAGAAAAAAGAAATGAAAGGGAGACAGGAAAGAAAGAAGTTGAAGATGAGGAAGAAAGAGCAATAAAATTGCAGAGCAAAAGAATGAGCAAGAAAGCAGCATGAGAATATTGTCTCAGCAATACAGGAGAAAGACCTGCCGGATATATAGAGTGAGACGAGAGAACATGAGAGGGGAACTGCGAAGGACAATGTTAGAGAAAAAAGAAAGAAGTGGGCTAATGGAGGAAATGGTAATAATAGCACAAATATAGGTGAGTGAGAATTTGAATATTTGAGGGAGGAATGAAAGGAGACAGCAAAACAGGGAACATGGAAGAAAGCTAGAACGATAAGGAACGAGGAGAAAGAATGAAAAAATGTATAGCACCTTTCTCAATTCTACAATCTACTTGCTATCATTATTCCATCCTGCCTTCCATTTCAGATTACAAAAATATTACAGGTTTAGTTATGAGGAAGATTAAAGGCACAAGGATGAGCAATTATAATTGCATCCAAAACAGCTTTATAAGTGTAGATACTACACGCCTCTATTTGAAACATGAAATGGCAATTGCAGCTGCAAGTGTCCTCTGGTAGCACTAAAACAACATCAGTAAAGTGTCTCTCGCATAGAACCTGAATTATCACTCAAATATCAGCTTTCAACATATTTTTTAAATGCAGTAATGTTGTCTGCAAACATTAGAATGCCAATTTCTACAAATGCACGGTTTGTAATAAAATTTAAACTTACCGCTTAGGGCAACAACTCGAATTACCCCCAAACAACATCTTCTGATAAAAAAGAACCTTATTTTGTCCATAACCAACAAATTTCCACTTTTAGTAAACACGTTTGGTCCCCAAACATCAGGTTGTCAGTTTTATCAGTTACACACATTTACTATTGCCACACATTATACCCTTTCTTGTCTTTGCCTAGAAATATATCATATTCCACATTCCATTGCTGCTTATTATATGTCAGTGAAGAGCACCATTATGCTAGTGACAGCCACAATTATACCAAAAATGCACAGATTGTGCCAGGCATAGGCTCCATTATTATTTATTAATGAAGATACCCCCACTAGATATAACATATGGGTAAGAGAAAGTTACCATCCCCCACTGTGGGTGGTACACCCAAGGATAAAGCCCCCAGGAAATCTAATAGCATTCTCTCTTTTTTGACCTTGGAGGTGGGGAAGTTGACTACTGAAATTGCAAGAACTGAACGCAAACTGGGGCTAGAACCATCGCTGAACAGCAAGGAGAGTACAAGCCATCCACAACCTGGTATCACATCTGTTCCCCTTGAACCAAAATCTGTTATTGCCCCGCCTAAGGTGTCTGCGTTACCTCCCCACCCTACTACTGCTGACTCTAATGGGGCTACCCCCAAACCTTCTAGCTCAGCCCGAGCATGCAGAACATCAAGCACAAAGCAGGCAAAAAGACAGTATAAAAAAAGGAATACGCAGAATCACAAGGGAGGAAAGGGCACAGTGGGTTCACTTGAAAAGGCTATCAGAGACATGGTGGAAAAAGTAATCACTGACAAGATAGAGCCCACACTTACAAAAATAACCTCAGACATCATAGACGTCTTACATCAGTGCGTCGATGGCATCTTAAGGAAATGTGAACGCCTGAATGTATGCCATAAAACAGCCGACCCAGCCACTTTTGTTTTTAAAGGTAATACACCGGCGGACCTAGGTATTAAATGTCCTCAACCAAACTTTGGTACTAAAAGACCAAGGGAAGATTTCTCAGTTGCCAGGAGTGCTGTATCCAACTTGCCCTCTGGATCAGCAACTACCACGATAGACATCCCTAGTATAACAGGAGTAACAAATAAGCTTGCTGCTCCTGCTACTATAGGTCAACAGAACCTACCTAGCCCACCCAAACCTGTTCGTCAACCTTTTATTAACTTACCTCCCGAGGCTGCCCCTTTTGTAGCCATTTTGGTAAATGTTCCCCCACTCAAGTCAGGTGAACATGAACATCCGCCCCAATTGCTAGCCAGGGCTAAGTCTTGGGCAAATTCGACCTGCTCAGGAGATAATGAAGTTTCTAATGCCATTATCTCTGTTCGGCGGGTGGGCTGGATCGGGCGAACTGATAAAATAACTGAGGGAGACTGCTTGATAATCAACTTCAATAATCCGGGTGAGGCCCGTAGATTACTCTGGGATGCTTCACCCCTAGAGGGCTTAATTGCTGGGCCCCGTGCTGTACCCCTGGGCTTTTTCTATCCCAAATCTAGACCTCACCCTTTTTCGAACTTGGGTTACGACCAAGGCAGGGGATTCGATAGGACACCTAGCTTGCCCTCCCATCTCGATAACACTCAACCAGAACCAGACTATAGCTGGTTCACGATTAATAGGTTGAGTAATCATAAGGTGGTCACACACATTCCAATGCCCCTTAATAGCACTTTAACCCTGCATAATAGATTCACGCCCTTGACTCAGGCGGATGAACAAAATTGACGCCTAGTCACCAATACCCCTATGCCCAGACAACCTACAGGGAACTGTCCCCCTCTAGGAGTTCCCAGCAGAAGGCCTAAACTCATAAGCTGGAACATAGCCGGCCTTCGCTCAAAAAGGGAGGACAGTGTTTGGCTGAACCTTCTGAACCAACATGACATCATAGCCCTACAAGAAACCTGGGACTGCAATAGTGATTTCTGGGTTCCTGGGTTTACATCTTACTTTGTCCCAGCTACTGGATCCTCCAGTGGAAGGGACAAAGGGGGCATTATGATTTTGATTACTGTCCAACTGGCGGGAACTGTTAAACAAATAATTACTAACTCCCCCAACTTCTTGTGTCTAGAGATCAGCTTAGCCAATGGTCACAAATACTTTCTTATAAATTTTTATAACTCTGTAGCAGACGGACACTCTACTGAGCATCTCTGTTCTCTACAGTCTTTTCTGATTAATTTTAAAGAACGTCAAACCACTTTGTTGCACATTATAATTATGGGGGATTTCAACACACATCTTTGCAGGCTTTCCTGCCACATTGAAGACACTGATTGCCCTACCTCAGGCGATTACCAACACTTTGAACACAACCCTAAAGGACTGGCACTAGAAAACCTCCTTGCGAACGTGGACCTCTACGAACCGGGGTTCAACGCCTACAGTGAAAGGGTTATGACATACAGTGCTAGAAACTCCGACTCCATCATTGATTACATTTTTGTTTCCCCTGGATTATTAAGTTGGGTCGTCTTTTACAACGCAGTTGTGGCCGCGTTCAGTGACCATAACCCAGTCATCCTTGAGCTTGCCAGTTCTGCGGGCCTACTCAAGTAGGGAACAATCAAAATGCCCGAGCTGGCTGTACGGCCCACGGACCAAGGTAGAAGGCTGAAGTGGTCCAAAGTAGTTCCAACTGAGTTCCTCAAGACTCTAAGCAGCAAAGCTCGCTATGAATTAGACATCTGCCAAGACAACTCCAAACAGGGGGAGGATGTAATCACCGCCTTTGATACTTTGTGTGCTTTAATTTCTGACGAACTTACAGTTAAATCCAGGAAAAAGACTCGACCGACCAAGGGCTGGTTTAACAAAGCCTGCTCGAAAGCACACACTTGCCTCCTGAATGAACTAAAAAAATCACCTAGGGACAGAGGGGAAGTTGCCAGACTAAGACAAGAATACTATAATATCATTCACGAACGTAAAGAAGTTCTTAAAAATGATGCCTGGGCCTCACTAATGGAAAAGGCCACCTTAAGAGACAGTTCCAGCTTCTGGGCCATCATAAACAATCTCCTGTTTTCTGGAGAAGCTAATGATACCCTAGAGGCCAACATCAGTGAGGAGGACTGGTTAGCTCATTTTAAAATCATCTATGGGAGTGACCAAATATGTGAAACACCTACTTTCCTTAATTCTAACTCCCCTAAGCCAGCACTCTCCTTTAATATGGAAGAAGTTGAAAAAGCCATAACCAACACAGTAGGGAAGAAAGCGCCAGGCCCAGATGGCGTCCCAGCCGATATGTTCAAGGCAAATGTCTCTTTCTGGGCAAACATTTTGACCAACGTCTTCAATGCCGCCATGAAACATAGCTTGCCTGCCTCCTGGTCACATGCCACCATTATTCCAATCTTTAAGAAAGGCCAGCGGGGAGACCCGAGGTGCTACCGCCCCATCTCATTAATCGACTCGTCTTTTAAAATCTTGGGGAAAGTGATACTGGCAAGGATCGACGAGTGGGCTGCCAGCAATAACATCTTATCAAACGCCCAATACGGGTTTCGTAAGGGGAGAGGGACGGAGGACCAGTGCCTCAACTTACATCTGATCCTAGGCAAATACACAGTGGCATCCAGCGGATCAATCTACCTGGGGTTCATGGACTTGTCCACAGCCTTCGACCTAGTGAATAGGTCCAGGCTGTGGGACATCCTCCTGGAACTGGGGATGGACCCTACCTTGGCTCATTTCTTGGCTGAGGCTCATCGGGACCTAGAAGCGTCCATTAGGATGACGCCGGAAGGAGTTTGTACAGCTGGATTCAAGTCTACCAGAGGGGTGCGACAGGGGTGTATTCTCGCCCCAATACTATTTACACTCTATATTAACCACCTCGAATCCACACTGGAGCTGGCAACTCTCGACGTCCCGCGTTTTGGCGGACTGACCACCCCGGTCCTCCTTTACGCGGACGACGCGGTGCTCGTGGCACGTACTCCTCTTGGGCTACAAAGACTATTGACATCCTTCGATGCCTTTATGATCTCCCTTGATTTAAAAATCAACACAGACAAGTCCCATGTTATGGCTGTAGGCGGCAGAAAAAATAAGGACTTGAAGACCTTCTACTGTGCTAATACTTCTATTTCTAATGTGAGAACTTTCACCTACCTGGGGGTAGTATACGACGATAAGGGCACATGGGCATCTCAAATATCTGTCAAAACTAACGCCATGAAATGAACAGCAGCCGCCATTGTCGGCTTCTCAAAACGTCTGGGTGGAAAGCCAACGGAAGCAATGCTGGCACTCTACAGAGCGAAATCAATCTCAGTAGTAAGGTACGGGGCTTCCATCTGGGGTTATTCCAACAATATAGAACCAATACAGATGGAAGAAAACAGATTTCTACGTATGCTTCTAGGATTACCTCAATCCACAGCCACCTTTTCTGTCCATATGGAACTAGGCCAGGGGTACATCAGTGACACCATCAAACAATCCCCTATCTTGATGTGGTTAAAAACATGGCTGAACTCCAATTTAACTCTGAACCACACAATTATGAGAGACTGCCTACTTCTGGACAATATGAAAAATATCCCGTGGCTAGCATATATTAAAAAAACACTAACATCCCTGGGCCGCCCAGATCTCTTCCATAAACCAGACTGCATCGTTAAGAATGACCTGGAATGGTTCAAAGTAACTTTTTCCCAAGCAAGAGAAATGTAGCGGGAGAGCTGTGAGCTTGCGAAACCCACTGTGAGGGAGCATTATATTTCCAAAACTACACCGGCCATTGAACCTTATTTAATAGTAGTGTCTATTCCATTACATCGCTGGTTATTAACCAAACTAAGACTTAACCAGATTCACTTTCTGCTAAATGACTCGAAGGTATGGGCCAAGCCAGAGGATTTAGCGGCCTGCAAATGTGATGGTTTTTCTTTGCAGGACACTGCTCATTTTATGTTCTTCTGTGGTACATATGATCTGCCCAGGAAAAAGTATATTGTTCCATGGCTTAAGAACAAGGGGTTCGTGCAAATCAAGCCTGCTCTATTTTTCTTAAAAAAATTAGATTCACCACTAACTATGTTTAGTGTCGCTAACTTCCTGGTAGCTGCCTTTCGCCTTAAAAAATGTTCTGTAAATAGATAACTTAACAGTCTTTGACAACACCCGATGTAATTATCGAAACATTTCTGCATTTTTAAAAAAAAGTTTTTTTTTTTTGTTTTTTTTGTAAATATTTTAATTGCTCTATTTTTATAGTGACTGCAACCCGATGTAACTGTACCCCTTAATTATGTATTTCATGTCTACGTGCTTTTTATGATTCGTCATGAATCGAAATAAAGTTGTTTTGAACTGAATTGAACTATAACATATGTTACATATGCATTTCTTTGGAATTCCTGCTAATACTTTCAATATATTGTGTATGAATCCTAAGAAGTCAGTTAAAATGTTATTAATATTTCCTTAAAACAAGGTAATTTAGGGGCACATGCATCAAGCTTCTTTGCGACCGGTAAATAGTCTTTTGGGATGCATGAATCCCAAAGGCATTTGCAAAATAGGTAATCCCAATTTTTGCGATTACCTACTTTGCAAATGCAGTTAGGGAATCGCAATTTGCAATTCCCTAAATGCAATGCAAGAAGCATTCTCAGAATGCGACTTTGTATTGAGGTATCGCAAATTACCATCAACTTCAAGTTGATGGTAATTTGCAATTCCTTAGAAAAATGCACAAAATTGCATCTTTCTAAGTGCCCTTAGGCCATGTGTGTGCACCACATGTACACAAATACAATTTGTGTGTGTGCATCAGGGTGGCCTTTTGGCCCCCTTGCACCCATTCATCCGTGAACTGCCATCACAATTTGCGATTGCCTATTTGGTAATCGCAAATTGCGAATGCTTTCCCATTCATTCCTATGGGCCTCTAGGCTGATAGGAATGAATTGGAAAGTATTCCATAATAGGGAATCGCAATTTGCGATTCGCTAATTGGGAATGTGTAGGAATGCTATTTTTTCTGCGAAACCTACATGCATAAGGAATTGCAATTCGTTAATAGTGATTCCTTAATAATCGCTTTTAAGGAATCGCAATTCCTTTGCTTGATGCATGTGCCCCTTAGAGTTTGATGATTGTGCTCTGGCCCTGGCCCTCACCAAGCTCATGGTATTCATACTCTGTTTAGAATAGATGGAAATGCTGGATTTGCCATGGTGGAGCAGCAGCTGGCTTTGCCGATGTAAACACTTGATCTGTTGCCCCGTCTTCCAATAGGCTGCTAGTCACAGTGGGGTACGCCCTGTTCCCTTTTAAGGCTGAGGCAACCATCACTCTTCTTTCCTACCATGGACTGCCATGCCAGGCAATCCAGTTGAGGAATAGCCACAATGTCCCCATGCAAAGGGAGCAAAATCTGTGTGTATCAGTTCCATTTTAAGACAAACTGCTGATTTGGTGGTTTGTTTTCAGAATACAAACCACTTTGCAGAACAGGTGCCTCAAAATTGGCCCCTACTTACCAGAAGATCAGTGTCTTCAATGGACCCTCTGCGGTAGTGCCTTCATTATAGACACAAAGATCTCCACCTGCTTGGCAGGGATCTCTAAATATGGCGGTCAGTCCTCCACCAGGGAAGCAAAGGCAATAGCAGCTGTAGACCTGGTAGGATGGCATGCCACCCAACAGGCTCTAAAAGAGCCCCAAAATTTTCAAACATCCAAGTCAAAAAATAACTTATTGTATATATATAAAAGACACAGTTTCACATGAATATTTAGAGTCTTATAACAGCAGGACTCAATTAAGGTAATTCAAATGGCTATCAAACCTACACCTATTGTGTGTCAGAATAGAATTGCTAGTAACTTGGAGAGCAACACATAATGGAGAAAAGGATTTGGGGCCAGATTTATATGTTGTCTTGAAGGGAACTCCATTGTGGCAGCTACGGAGTTCCCTCCTTGTCAACACTGTAATCCGCCTGCCCAACCTATATGAGGGTAAGTCCCAGAAGGGAAAGAAAGCAGCAAATGGGGCTGAATCCTCCTGGGAAATAGATGGCTATGTAATGAATAATAGCCCAGACAACATCTCCCCTGGTCACATATTAGTATACATTTAAGGCTCTAATTAGAGGCCATTTAAATGCTCACAACCCTTGTAGTGTGGCCGAAAGGATAGAGAGGCTAATTCCACTTTCTTCTCTTACAGGTGGTCCCACTACCTGAATCAATATCCAGCAGAGTAGGGAGCACCCGTTTCAAAAAGGGAAAGAGAGTATAAGGGATGAGACAGCAAGACCATCATTTCAAGCAGCATGGTTGTTAGAAGATCTGGATTGGACTCTGAGGTACAGAATTACACTGAATTGCTGTGACACACTTTGCACCACTGTCAAGAAGAAAAAACAGATGACAGTAGTATTGAATATTTGAGAGTATTTCTACAATAGGTAATTCTAGTGCCAATACTGTGATGCGGCTTACCCAGTAGGAGAGGAGTTGATGCTGTAAGTAGCCCTCAGGCAATCCAGGAAACTTGCCCGAGTACCAAAGGTGAAATTCACACCTTTCTACAGGAAAGCAGAATCTACCCACTAAAGCCAAAAGTGGAAATTCAAGGTCAGGTAGCAATTTGTCAAGCTAATCAGAGGGGAAGTCAAGAGTACATGAAAAACTATAGCTAAGTCAAAAACCAAGAATTAGCCCAAGACAAAATAAGATTAAGCACAGGGAGTATGAAAAAGAGAAAATAAGGGAACCCAGAAAGAGAAAAACAACACAATTGAGGGAACAGATATACGGATGTGAACTAAAGCGTCAAGCGAAAAAGTCAAAATAACCAATGTTGGAAGGCATAGTCTTTGGTGTTCACTATCTCTTTACAGTGCTCTACCCTCTCTGACCTAGATGATAAGTCCCAGTGCTCTGTCGCCAGAAGCAGCATGCTGCGAACCCACCCTAGAAGCTTTTGCCCTCCATGATTGCAGTCTCTACTTGCCCTTCTTCCATATCATCCATGTTGAACAATTCCTGAGACTCATGTTTGGTGTCTTGTGTCAAAAACTGGAATCACCCACCACCCCAAAGACTACCCACGCTTAGGCTGGTGGAAACATGTTCTAAGAGATTGTTTTACCAGTTTGGTGCCATGGACATAAGCTGCTGGTTCCAGAAGTCACCTGATTCACCATACCCCTTCCATGCTATTAAGTAATGCAATTGTCCCTGATAATACCTTTCGTCTAGTAATTCTTCTACTTCATACCAAGGTGTTGAATCCATGAAAGTAGAAGGAGGAGCTGCTGAAGTAGAACAGGCAGTGTATAATTCAGAGATCTGGCAGTCTTAATTCTAAGACAAATGTCTCAAGGCACTAACTAAGTAGATACAAACTTCCCTGTAAACCAGACTTTGCCTCTACCAGCCCACTAGATTCCCTAGGTCTGCAAATAAAGATTTATTAATAATCCCTTGTAGCCGCACTTCCAGATTCAGAGGTAGATCTTTTCATATCGTGCCCCACTTCACAGGAACAAATTCCTCTGAAATTTGGATGTTCCAATATCCTTCCAAGTTCAAAAGACCTTTAACTGTACTGTACTGATTCTGAGTAGCAAAGTGCTGGGGTACGCCTCTGGGTGTGAGTCAATGCCCTATAGTAAGTGTCCAAAACATAACATAACAATTAATCAGAATCTGGGAAGGCATCCTACAAATCTTGGTGAAAACATGGTATGAGACAACAGGATGCCCAAGTAATCAGCAGACAATCAAACCTTTTCACCTGTCTGAAACACTACCCTGCTCTGCGCTTCCTGTTAGAAAACTTCTAGAAATGAGCTTTAGATGAAATAATGCAGAGTCTTGGACCATACATATGTTTTAAAGTAGCATCTGGACCAAAGGAACTGCAGAGGAGGAGAAGGAAGGTGAAAAAATGTGGGGGGTAAAAACCTCTTGACCGAAACAAAATTGAGAATAACCCAGGGAAGTGTGTAAAGTGTTATTGAATGAGAATTCCGCTATTGGAATCCATTACAACTATCTTTATCAATGGTTAATCAAACAAAATCTAAAATATTGTTCAATGGCATGATTTAATGTTTTTGTCTGCCCATCTGTCTGGGGATGATAACTTGTGGACAGAAAGTGTACTACACCTAATTGCTTAAGCAAAGTTCTCCAACTCTAAGGGAACTAAGAATAGGAAAAAAACACAAAGGTGAGGGAACGGAGATAGAGGTGCGAACTAAACGAGAGTAAAAAAAAATGAACTTGTCAGACACCAACTTTATTGTCCACTACCTTTTTATAGAGCTCTCTCTGACCTGGAAGTCAAGTACCGGTCCTCATGTGGCTGTGGCTGCATGTTTTGTACCTGACCCTGTCTGGGTTTGAGTGTCATGCAGGAATGTAAGGAGGTTGCCAGAGGAGGAGATTTGAGGGCGCTCAGGCAGGTAATGACGAAACACAAATAGACTGTGTTGTTTTGGGGAAAGTCCTTTAAAACTAGACACAGAGATTAAAGAAATTAATCTTTTGGAGAAGGGCACCCAGTGAAGATATTGAAGAAGTGAAGCGCAGGATGCAGTTATCTGGGACCATAGGCTCACTTTTCAGCCTCCCATTTCCCCCTGGAGGCAGGGCCCTCGCACGGCTGCTATAGATATATACTTCACAATGTATTCCAGTGGCATCTTATGGAGTGGAAATCTGGGTTATTGGGGATCCCTTGGTTATTCAGGCAGAGGAAAATCGTTTCTTCAGAAAACCTTTGTCTGGCCCTTGATCTCCTTCCCATTGTATTTGCCACAAGAAGGTGGGTCTAAGTTATTTGAGTAACTGAATTCGACTCGCCCGCCACTGATATGGCTCTCAATTTGGAAGATTGAAGAGGCCTCCTGTTAGACTTGGGGGTCTCTAGTTGGCACAGGTATGCACTTGTGACAAATAGGGACCCTCTCCTCCAATCATGGTTAGGGGGTACACTCCAAAAATAACCCCTGCTCACCCCCTTGGTAGCTTGGCACGAGCAGACAGGCTTATCTCAGAGGCAGTGTGTAAAGCATTTGTGAACACATACAGTAACCAAGTGACAACACTACAGATGGACACCACACAGGTTTTACATCAAAAATAAGTTTTTTTATATAGATTTACCACAAGACCATTAAACGACAAAAACACACAATACTGTTACTTTAAATGGTAGAATTTTGCTTAGTTCTCTTAAGTTCTTAAATGCGACACTTTAAGTCAATGTACCTTTTAGATGCGACACACAGGGCAACGAAAGTGTTGCAACGATGTTGATGCGATGAAGTTTTTGGTGCAAAGAAATAAAGATGTGAAGATCTTCCTGATGCTGCATGCTTCTCCGATGTTGCGAGAAGACTCGACTTGATGCTTCAGATGCAGCGGCGACACAATTTACGCAATGCGATGACAGCGGCCGTGGCAGCGACACTCTTCTCCGACGTTTGCGAGACGCTTCCGCTCGATGCGATGTTGCAGCGGCGACACCCCTTTATGCAATGCGACGACAGCAGCTCCGACGGCTGCACGCTTCTCCGTGGATGCGAGGCGCTTTTCCTGATGCGGTGCAATGCGACAACTACGATGGCTGCAATTAATATTATTATTTTTATTATTTATTTTTGTAGAGCGCATAGTCACCAAGAGGTATCCCAGCGCTAGGAACCCTAATTCTACAGTTCAGCGGACCAGGTGCAGAGAAAAGGAGGGGGGGTGGGGGGGGGGAAACAAAGACTCCGAATAAGGGGAGGGCTTAAGACCTTAGGGAAAGAGATGAGTCTTTAGCTGCTTCCTGAAGCGCAGGTATTGTGATTCGAGTCGCAGGTCGCGGGGGAGCGAGTTCCAGAGGCGTGCAGCTTGGACCGAGAAACGTCTTCCTCCTGATCGAGCTTTCTTGAATCTGGGGGTGTTAATGAAGTTTTCTGTGTCTGAACGGAGGGGTCTTGTAGTTTTATAGCGGGTGATGAATTTGCTAAGAATTGGGGGGCCTTGATTTTGTAGTGATTTGTGGACTAGGCATAAGGCCTTGAATTTGACTCGCTCCCTTATGGGGAGCCAATGGAGGAGTTTGAGAGCAGGTTTAGCAGAGGTTCTGGCAGGGGTATTTGTGATAATCCGGGCAGCGGTGTTCTGGATTCTCTGAAGCTTGTTGAGGGTCGCTTCCGGAGCTCCCAGATAGATCACATTGCTGTAATCAAGCCTCGATACTATTAGGCCTTGGATTAGCAATTTTTGGGAGTTGAAGGGTAGGAGGGGCAGGACTTTCCTCAGAGATTTCAGGAGACCAAAGCAGGTCCCGGCTACCTTCTTTGCCTGTATAGTGAATGAGAGGTCAGTGTCAATCCACACACCCAGACTTTTTACCTCTGTTTTTGGGTCAGGGGGAGGGCCCAGACAGGCTGGCCAGATGTTCGGGGAGAGTGAGATTCCTTTCGGGCCAAGAAGAAGAACCTCAGTCTTCGTCCCATTTAGCTTTAGGGCTGACCTATTCATCCAACGGTGGACCTGCGTGAGGCAATTGTATAGGTCAGCTGAGTGTTGTCTGGGGTGGGACAAAGACACCACTAGTTGCGTGTCGTCAGCGTAGCTGATAACGCGCACTCCGAATGGGGTGATGACCTCCTCCAGTGTGGACATATAGATATTAAATAATGTGGGGCTCAGGGAGGAGCCCTGAGGCACACCACATTGGAGGGGCATTTCGGAGGAGCGGGCGTTCTTCTCCCAGATCTGGTAGGTCCGTTGGGCCAAGAAGGATGAAAGCCAGGACAGGGCTGTGCCTTCCACACCAACTCTTTTGAGTCTTTTGATGAGGAGTTGGTGGTTCACGGTATCGAACGCTGCACTTAGGTCGAGGAGGATCACTGCCACTGATCCTCCCCCATCCAATAGCGCTCTGGCCTCCTCCACCGCTGCCAGGAGGGCGATGTCAGTGCCCTGCCCTGGTCGGAAGCCCGTCTGGGAACTTTTTAGCTTGTTGTTGACCTCCAGAAACTGCGAGAGTTTCCTATTGACCAGTTTTTCAGCGATTTTGCTGACTCCTGGGAGTAAGGAAATGGGCCTGTAATTAGCCAGATTTTCAGGGTCGAGGGATGGTTTCTTCAATAGGGCTTTTACGACGGCCGTCTTCCAACTCGGGGGTACAACTCCTTGTTGGAGTGAGGCGTTGATCAGATGAGTGAGAGGGGGGATGATTGTGGGGGCTACCTCCTTGAGGATCCGGAGTGGAGCAGGGTCCCTAGGGGATCCGCTCTTCATGGATTTAAGCGTGTTTCCTACTTCTTCTGTTGTAACTTGGCCCCACGAGGAGAGACAAGTAGGTGGTGTAGGGCATGGGTGAACGGTTTCTTCACACGGACTCGCAGGGGGAATTGAATCCAGAATTGTTCGGATTTTGTCGTGAAAGAAATTAGCCAGTTGTTGGCATTTCTCCTGATCGGCTTTAGGATCGGAAGGGTATCCCGGTCCCTGTTCTGGGGTTTTTATAAGCTTTTTAAGGATGACATATGATTCCTTGCTAGAGCATCCCGCTTTCTCTATTCTCTCCTGGAAGAACGCGCTTTTAGTTTTTCGGATAGCGATTTTATAGGATAGAAGAGAAGTAGAGTAGATGTTTTTGTTAATTTCCGATTTGTCTCTTCTCCAGGAGCGTTCTGTTCTCTTACACTCCTGGCGCAGAGCTTTGAGCTCTGGGGTGTACCATAGAGCAGAAGATAGTCTTTTAGGATGTTTGAGGGTCGCAGTTTTTGGGAGCAGAGTATCTAGGGATGAGGTGATCCACTCATTAAACTGCTTGTCAGCCATGGTAGGGTCAGAGGAGAACTCGGGGATGGAGTCTGTAAGGGCGGCGGCCCATTCCTCAGGTGACAGTTTGCGCCATCGTCGGTCAGTTACCTGAATTTTAGAGGTTAGGGGGTTCGAAGTGGGAATTTCCCAGGAGATAGGGACCAAAAAATGGTCCGTCCATGGGAGGGTCACGGGTGATTTGGTGGTAATGGTTGCTATATTAGTGAGGATGGGGTCCAATAGGTGTCCCTTCTCATGGGTGGGCTCGTTGTTCACCAGACGGATATTTAGTGATGTTAGGTCTTGCCGGAGGTCAGAGGCTAACCGATCCGTGGGATCCATGAAGTGGAAGTTTATGTCACCTAGCATAAGGAAATTGGAGGTGGACGAAGCTAGTTGTGACACTGATTCGATGACGGCATTGATAAAATTCCCAGGAGCACCTGGGGGGCGGTAGATCAAAAGCCCTGCCAGGGAATGAGCTGGGGAGGTTTGGATGGAGAATTGACAGCTCTCGCAATCCTCGATGTAGGTGTTGGAGGTTCTACAGGTGAATTGTTCCCTGAAAATTATGGCTACCCCCCCCTCCTCTCCCTTTGGGTCTGTGTAAAGCTTGAGAGAGATACCCTGTGGGAAGGGCCGTAACGATGTCCGAGTCGGTGCTATCTGATAGCCATGTTTCCGTTAAAAACAGTAGGTCGAGATCCTGATCTTGAATTAGTAGATTTAATTCGATCGCATGTTTAGGGAGGGAGCGGCAGTTAAGAAGTCCCATCTTCAATGCGGGTTTTGTCGAGTTCAGGGGGGTCGGATTACAGCGCGAACAATTCGCGAAGGTATTACCTTCAATATGCGTGTGGTAGCAGGCAAGGATTTTCTTAGGTTGTAGGGCGCGTAGTGCATCTCCCGTATACATTACTCGATCCTGAGGGCCACCAGGCAGAGTCACTGGGCCTGGGACCGTCTGGGCCCGGACGGGCCCAGACGGGCTTGCCTTTGGCGCGCCTTCGGCGCGCTGACGGCGCGCCCGCTGCGCCCGTCCGCTGCGCTCCCTGAACTGACACATAATTTATGGACGGAAGGAGAAATGGTCGGAGGTGGGCGTGGCCACCCGGAGGGGGCGTGTCCTAGTCTCCTGGCTGCCGGTAATGGCGGCGTGCGCGTGGGTCCTGGGTTTACACAGCGTTCAAATCGGCTGTTGCCAGTGCCACAGGTGAGTGCAGGGGGAGGGGTGCAAAGTGATTTTAAAAACACACAGATTCAATAAATTTTTAAAAAGGTCAATCAAATTTGCTTTTAGCGTCGCTCCCGGCTTCCGCCTCAGGAGAATTAGGGTCCAGTGCAGCTCTTGTGATCCGAGCGCGCTTTTATCTGTTTTTGGTCGGAGGTGGGCGTGGCCACCCGGAGGGGGCGTGTCCTAGTCTCCTCGCTGCCGGTAATGGCGGCGTGCGCGTGGGTCCTGGGTTTACACAGCGTTCAAATCGGCTGTTGCCAGTGCCACAGGTGAGTGCAGGGGGAGGGGTGCAAAGTGATTTTAAAAACACACAGATTCAATAAATTTTTAAAAAGGTCAATCAAATTTGCTTTTAGCGTCGCTCCCGGCTTCCGCCTCAGGAGAATTAGGGTCCAGTGCAGCTCTCGTGATCCGAGCGCGCTTTTATCTGTTTTTGGTCGGAGGTGGGCGTGGCCACCTGGAGGGGGCGTGTCCTAGTCTCCTCGCTGCCGGTAATGGTGGCGTGCGCGTGGGTCCTGGGTTTACACAGCGTTCAAATCGGCTGTTGCCAGTGCCACAGGTGAGTGCAGGGGGAGGGGTGCAAAGTGATTTTAAAAACACACAGATTCAATAAATTTTTAAAAAGGTCAATCAAATTTGCTTTTAGCGTCGCTCCCGGCTTCCGCCTCAGGAGAATTAGGGTCCAGTGCAGCTCTCGTGATCCGAGCGCGCTTTTATCTGTTTTTGGTCGGAGGTGGGCGTGGCCACCCGGAGGGGGCGTGTCCTAGTCTCCTCGCTGCCGGTAATGGCGGCGTGCGCGTGGGTCCTGGGTTTACACAGCGTTCAAATCGGCTGTTGCCAGTGCCACAGGTGAGTGCAGGGGGAGGGGTGCAAAGTGATTTTAAAAACACACAGATTCAATAAATTTTTAAAAAGGTCAATCAAATTTGCTTTTAGCGTCGCTCCCGGCTTCCGCCTCAGGAGAATTAGGGTCCAGTGCAGCTCTCGTGATCCGAGCGCGCTTTTATCTGTTTTTGGTCGGAGGTGGGCGTGGCCACCCGGAGGGGGCGTGTCCTAGTCTCCTCGCTGCCGGTAATGGCGGCGTGCGCGTGGGTCCTGGGTTTACACAGCGTTCAAATCGGCTGTTGCCAGTGCCACAGGTGAGTGCAGGGGGAGGGGTGCAAAGTGATTTTAAAAACACACAGATTCAATAAATTTTTAAAAAGGTCAATCAAATTTGCTTTTAGCGTCGCTCCCGGCTTCCGCCTCAGGAGAATTAGGGTCAAGTGCAGCTCTCGTGATCCGAGCGCGCTTTTATCTGTTTTGGTCGGAGGTGGGCGTGGCCACCCGGAGGGGGCGTGTCCTAGTCTCCTCGCTGCCGGTAATGGCGGCGTGCGCGTGGGTCCTGGGTTTACACAGCGTTCAAATCGGCTGTTGCCAGTGCCACAGGTGAGTGCAGGGGGAGGGGTGCTAAGTGATTTTAAAAACACACAGATTCAATAAATTGCGACACGCTTCTTCCTCGAGACGAGACTCTTCTCTTGATGCGGTGCAATGCATCAGCTACGATGGCTGTGATGGCGACACGCTTCTTCGGCGTTGCAAGACACTTCCTGGATGATGCGAGACGCTTCCCCTCGATGCGATGCTGCAGCAGCGACAGACTTTACGAGATGCAACGACAACAGCTCGGACGGCGACACGCTTCTCCTTCTTGAGTCGCGCTTCCAGCTCCTTGCGACACGCAGTCCCTCAGATAGCCCAACAACAGCAGCAGGCACTTCCAAAGAACTCTGAGGAGCTGGGGGGTGATGTCTGTTGTTCCTGAGACTTCAGCAGGAGGCAAGCTCTATTCCAAGCCCTTGGAGATCCTTCACAAGTTGAGCAAAAGTAGACACAAAGTTCCTTTCTCCTATCTTTGGCAGTAAGGCAACCACTGCAGGCCAATCCCCCAGTTTCAGGGATAGTTTCCTCCTCAGCTTCTTCTGGTTCCTCCCTCAGCAGAGGTACTTCTTGTTTTCCCAAAGTGATCTAAGTTCTTGGGATCAGGGTCCCCCCATGTACGCGCTGGGGGTGCGGCGCGTACATGGGGTGGGGGTACGGCGCGTACATGGGGGGGTACGGCACGTACATGGGGGTACGGCGCGTACATGGGGGTACGGTGTGTACATGGGGGTATGGCGCGTACATGGGGGTATGGCGCGTACTTGCGTGGTATGGCGCGTACATGGGGGGGTACGGCACGTACATGGGGGGGTACGGCGCGTACATGGGGGGGCGTGGGGGGGCCTGTATGACTCGTACCCCTGGGGAATCAGCTTTTACGGCAATTTTTGGCTCCCGTAAAAAAAGAGCCCTACGGAGTGCCGTAGGGACGGATCGTACTTGCTGGTCCGTAAAACGCTGCCTGTCTCCATGCGGACGTTGCGTACGCGCTGTCCAGGATCCGAATTGTAGGTATTTTCTTGCCGGTCGGTGTTTTTTACGATTCGTACGGAAATGGTATTTCTGTACGAATCGTACTTGCGGGTTTGTAAGGTCTTTTTCCCGGGTACGAGTCGGACGGAGAATACACTCCGTACGACCATTCGTACCCGGGTTTTACAGGATCGGAATCGACGCCTTTGTGTTGGCTTAGCACAAAATGTTTTCTATTCTAATTTACTTTCCATTGCAAAACTTTTTTTAAGCTGGAAAGTACCCAGAAGTAATGCAAAGCATTGCGAAGCACTGCTTTGCGTTACTTAACGCCAAGGGGGAGTTACATAGGTGGTACCTGGAAGTTCCCATGCAACCACCCATGTCTTTGGATGAAAACCCTAACTACAAACAATAGTAGACAGGGTTTAGTGCCAAAAGGTTATGCTATTTCAAAACAGGCGTTAAGAGGAGAAATGTTTTTATATCTCTTTTCTTTTCTGACTGGGTATGCTTGCTGCACTGTGCTGCACACATGCAAAGAAGGAAAAGTGGTTACGTGTGTCCAAGCATAGTATTTTGCACAGGAAGGGTACCCTTCCTGTACAAAACTTATGTTAGACTCAAGCACACACCCAAGCGCTATGACGTTAAGGTGTGTGCTTGGTGCACTGTAGCTGAAATCAGTGCTGGTGCTAGGGAGAGGAGAGAGCCATGGGGCATATCAACAAGCAGGCGATAAAAAATTATCGCCGCTTTTGCGGCCGTTTTCGGCCGAAAAGCGGCGATAATTTTATCGCTATATTAGCAAGGTCACGCTAACGCGTGAAACCTTGCTTTAGGTGGGGATTTCTAACGCCCAGCTTTGCATCTCTAATGAGATGCAAAGTGGGCGTTCCTGACCTGGCATGACAGGAGAAATGTCGCTAAGCGACATTTCTCCTATTAGCAAGCCTAACGCTATGAAGCATAGCGTCAGGAAAAGTAACGATAACACCTGTTATCGCTACTTTCCTAACACCTGCTTCAGGACTGACTTAGCCATGATATCCTATGGAAGGAGGATATCATGGCTAAGTTTGTGAGTCCCTATCAACAAGCTAACGTGAGATTATCGCTGGGTTTCCAGCGATAATCTCACGTTAGCCAGTTAGCGCCAGGATTTTTATCGCTGAGGAGATAAGCGTTGCTAATAGCACGCTATCTCAGCGATAAAAATCGGCGCTAGCCGGCGATAATTATCCTGCCGCTAAATGCGCTCAGCGATAATTATCGCCGGTTGTTGTTGATATGCCCCAGAGTCTCTGTAGATATGGCGCTCTCCTGCTTCCTCTGTGTGGCGCAATGCAGCACAACATTTGTTGCCGCGGCGCTGCGTTCCGTGCCTTGTTTGAAAATCTGGGTCTTGGAGTTCATTCACAAGCCAACATCTAGCATTGCATTTTGAAAATGTTCACTTGCATCTTCGAACTGCTTACCAGAGATACCAGCAGCTGACTGTCATCCGCATAGCACATGAAAGGCAGATCAGCAAAGCATGCTTCTGGTTAGTGGGAGAACATTGGAGAAGAGCTTAATGAAGTGCACGAAAAACATTAACAATTAGGAAAAATAGCTGACCTGAAAATGGCATGAACCACAGGAGACTATTAAGGGTCCTCTTATCAATAAAGCAGAGAGGTCGCTCCATGTACTGAAAATATATAAATATATGTAAAGCTAGATTAGGCAGCGAAGAAGAAAAAGGACAACGGCTCGTGAGCACAAAAGACAGTGTCTTCTAGCTTTCGATTTTTAGGGACAGTAAGGGGACAATTTTAAAGAACACTATTATCTCTGCACCAATTCCACTTGCATTTCATTTAAACATTGAAACAGAAAGGTTGTGTGTGTGATTGCTTCTTCTGGGGCTGCCCTCTGGTGGCCATATGAAGCAATCACCATGAAAGATCACTAAGCTGTAGTTTTCATGGGGGAAACGTCGGCGGGAGGGTTTCACCATTTGGAAATACTGTAGATCAGAGGTCTTCAAAGTGGGGAGTGAGCACTTTCTCTTTCAGGCCTGCAAAATGATTAAGAAGCAGTTTCTTGACTTTCCTAGCTGAGCTGTGGGTTCACAGGGTGATAAGGCACCGGATCCGGTCTGCTTTAGATCTGTATGATGCAAGAAGAACTTGTTCTGTGCGGTTCAAGTTGATTCCAGTCCAGGGTTTGTAGCTCACATTCAATCATCATACACGACAGACAGTAGAAGCAGGTAAAATAGTTCATCTAGCTACGGGAGCCGCAGGGAGAGAATATGATTTATTTTCTAATATGGCCTTAAAGAGTATAAACTTTAAAAAAATATATAAGGAAAACATATTTCAATATAGAAAATTGTAAATATCTATTTTATTATATCTCTGCAAGACATGACCACTTGGCTTCATGCATCCATTCAACACGAGGACTAACAGACATGATCCAACAGTTGTTAAGGCGTCCCACAGCCAACATGTGTTTTTCAAGTAGTCACTTCTTTGGCACAGCGTGGGGTGTCAGTGTTGCTAAAGTCAAGCATCTCTTTTGAGCACACCTCAACTCGTCATCTTTAAAATTGGGTCTCGTCTCGTCTGAATGTCTGTCGCTGGGCAGCTTTGACTATGTCTCTCTCACATCCCATTCGCTTCCCTTCTCTCTCGCACTCCATGTCTCCTCTGTCTAACCCTGCAAGTCCCTCCCTTAATGTCATCCCTTTCTCCACATAACTCTCCCAAACTCTTGCAACGCATATTTTGTTTGCTGTCTCACGTTTACTCCCTCTCAGACCCTTCTGCTTTCTCATTCGCCTTCTGTGTTCTTTGTCTGCCCCCTCTGTCTGTCCGTCTGGAACTCTTTCCTCTTTTCCTCGCTGCTTCTTTCTTGCTTTGAACCTGCTACCCCATACTTTCTCTCCGGTGTCGTTGTCTCACTCTTAATCGCGTTCTCTGTCCGTTGTTACTTCTCCCTCCCCATTCACCCACTACACACTTGATGGCACCCCTCCACACGCTGCCCTCCTCCCACTGTCCATTTTTTTGTGTGTGCATATTTATATAGCGCGAACTCGAACCGAAGGTATTGGAGCGCTTTACATAGCACCGTATTTACATTACACATTCAGGCACGGGGAGATTAAGTGATTTGCCCAGAATCACAGGATGTGGAGGCGACCTCGAGGCTCGAACCCTGGTTTCCTACACCAAAGTCGGCAGCGCAGCCGACGGACCACATCCTTTCCATTGTTTATTCCGCCATCCTTGCCCTCCTCTCAATGGCGGCGGTTTGATTTCCACCCACCTCCACCATTATTTCTCGCGCTGCTGTGCAACATATGTAAAAAACATTGACAAAATCAATATTTTTCCCTTAGGCGAAACCTATTGGCTTCACTTGTTTATATTTTGACCTTTATCTGTTTTTAGAGTTCCTTATATTTTTTCCTTCCTTCTCTTTTATATTGCAGGGAGAGGTGTTGTAAATACTGCACTTTCAGGTCCGTTCCCTCCCCCCTGTTTTGGGTTCCCCTCCCTTCCCCTTTACAGTAGTTTGAACCTCAGTAGTTCATTACAAATGTCGATGAGAGAGATGTTGTATTCCCGAGCGAAGCTAGAGGGCGCACTAAATACAGTTCTTCTTGTAATTTGCTGCATTTATGATTCCTTTATAATAGATACCAAAGCTACTGTGCTGTTTGTGTTCGGGAGGAGAGTAGTGCAGAGGCATATATACCAACTATTGAATGCTCTTGCTGTTTTTCCCTAGGCTGGCACACAAGCAGGCTGCCTAGACGCACTAGCAGGCTGTCTAGTGCCACACAAACACTGCCACACATCCAGCTTTTGAAGAAAAATGTCTTCCATTGAGATGGGATAATTAAAAAAAACACAAGAAAGAGATAATAATATTGGGGAACACACCTCAATATACACTGACAAAACAAGCATTTGCAATGCAATCGGTCTCGCTTTTGGGACCTTAGAAGTATTTTACGATGCAGCACATAAACACACATTTCTGCAACGCAGCTTCGTTGACATGCATTTTTAGCACAATGACATACCCAGTTGACGGTAATCCCTACAACACATTAAATACTTTGGAACTTGTCAATGACTCCTGTGAATACTGTTTCTGATTAACAAAAAGCCCCGCATTATTACAGCCAGAGAAGGAAGACACATGAGTGAGGTTACACAGTATGATTTGAGTGGGAAAGGCAATATTTTATGTACAGAGAAAAATAACATGGCTACATTTCGTAGCAAAGCAAACACAAGGAGATGATGGCTGGAGCGCTAATGTGTGTTTGCGTTTTTTTGTTTTACGAAACTGTGCTGAAAAACCTGAAGTGAACCAATATGAGAAATGCTGGATCAGTGGTGAGTTTGCAATAGAATTATGTGGATAGTAATTACGTGGTATTAAGTATAGTGAACTTTTGTGTAGTGGTATTGTTTGTGGAGTAGCATGTATTGAGTGGAATTAGGTTGCGTGGTATTGAATGTTGTGGCATGATGTGGAATTATGTGGTGTGGATTGGAATTGTGTGGAGTTGAATTGTGTTGTGTGAGATTGAGTGGCAATTAGTAAATTATGTTGAGCCGAAATATGTGGTATGGTGTGGAATGAATTATGTGGAGTGTTGCTTTTTGGCATGGAGTAGATTTATGTGGTATGGAGTGGAGTGTAATTTTGTTGTGTGACATGAAATTTATGTGCTGAACTGTGTGGGGTAGCATTGTGTGGAACTGTGTGGCATGGTGTGGAATTATGAGAGTGTAAATCTGAGGCACGTTACGGAGTTGAATTTTGTTGAGTGTAAATATGTCTTTTGGAGCTGAGTGGATATGTGTGAAGTGTAATTATGTAGGTTGGAGTGTAATGTTGTATAGTGTTATTATATGGATTTGAAATCTGTTGCATGGAGTGTAATGGCACTATCTTCCATGGGGTGGTATTATGTGAAGTGGAATTATGTGGCATGGAACAGAGTGGACCCTTTTGGAGTTGAATTTGATGGATTGCCATTATGTGGCATATAGTTTAATGATGCAGAATATAATTGTGTGGTTTGGAATAATGAGATGTTGAAATGTGCTGTGTAGTGGAATGATGTGCATTTGTGTGTTGTGGAATTGTAAGGCACTTAATTGTGTGGCGTTGTGTTGAATTATGTGGAGTTGAATGCTTGTTGTCTTCATAAGCCATGTGAGTGCGTGCGCAGTGTCAATCCGCTGGCTAAATTGTCCAGTGATATATGCAGGCCTTAGATTGTGTTGACTTGGAATGTGCTATGGCCAGAGTTACCAACTTTGAAACCAGGGAACCAAGTTTAAGTCTTAGTATCACCTCCATAGCCTGTGAATCCCACATGACTGCACGTGGTCAGTGTGGGGGTGGGGACTGTCCTTGTTCTTAACAGTGTAGCTAGTGCCCTCTTTGCCAGCTGTTTTAAACCACTAAGATTCCCCTCAAAGTGGTAATGATGAGACTTTTCATAAACTCAAAGAAGACAGAACACATTTCAACTAAAAGTTAGGAAGTGGCTATGTCAGACCCTTTATGGTGGGGGCCATGTGGCAAACAGGTTGATGTCACCATGGTGGTTGATATCATCTGCAACTTATGTCATAGGACACATCCTACTATGGCTCTGTAAACTGTGCCAAGTACAAGCCTTTCTGCACTTGACTCTCAAGCTTGCGAGGGCAAAAAGTCAGACTTCTCAGGGAGTAAGCTAGGAGCAAAATCTCAGAACACAGCACTCAATCAACAGACACAATAAAGTATTGCCTAGTGCTTGTCTTTAATGAAAAGAAAGTACTTTTAATCTCACGGCAGAATGAAATACTGTACAGTTCAATCAATATGACATATAGGGTGACGGAATACTGCATTCTAGATTGAGGCACAGAAATCCCTTCCCTTTTCTGCAATTGTCCTCTTTTTCTACCAGAGCTAAGATTCCTAGTACTAGCGTTCCCACCCTGCTGTAGGAGAAGGAAGAATTAGGCTTCGCTGCAGGCAGCACAAAAGGTTCTCACTGGTTTCAATAACCAATTCTCTTCTACAGTATATCATTTATTGCCAGAGGAAAAATCTACTTTTGGTAACATTACTTCTCCAAAGATGATATCTTTCATAGATGTACATGAAATTCAGTATTTTTCCCCAACATTGGTGTGCAAATCCTGATACAGGCATAATAGAGCTAAACAATCTGGAGCTGGTTGACGGAACCACAGTTTAATCCACATATTCCATATATCATCCTCCACTCTATCCACAAGCATGTGCCCCCTCTTCACAAACATGGCCCCTTCACCCACACACAGCTCCCAGCTTTCCCAGGCCCATATGGGAATACGTAGTCCAGTCCCATTTCTTTCTTTGCTTTCTGGGATTTGTTTCCTGATTTTGTGATAGGATGTTTAAAGAAATTTGCGGGACCTAGGCTTTTGATGTATCCACTGGAGTATTTTGGAATTTTCAACACCAGATTGTGGGCACTATTTTTCATAGCACCCAGTCAAACCACAGCCTCCCCCATAAAGTACACTATAAATCCTATAAAGTTCTGACCAATATAACTGATGTAACGTGGGCTCAAAAATGCTATTTCCCTCTCAACTTTGTAATAGACCTTTACAAGGCCAATAAATCCCTACACCCCAGTAAAAAAAGTATTTTAAGCCAACAAATGAGTCCAAAGAGTTTGCCAATACCTGTCAAACCATCTAATCCTTTGCCAATACCTGTCAGACCATTTGCCACCCAACTCACCCTATTCACGTTACCAGTTCAGCTTACCACAAACTAACAACCGCCATCATACTTATAATAAACTTCCCTCTTCCATGCACACGCCCAAAGTCCTCTTCAAAACTGTCTTCCCTGTCTGAAAGGAAAACCTCAGTTCCCTCTATGCCATCTGCTCTTACAAAATACTCCTCATTGGAAGAAATAAGGATTTTTTCTGAGACACGTGCAGTAGAAATGAACCTACTTCCTAAAAAACTCCTAAAAACAATGCACAGAAGTCACTAGAGAAATCACGATGTTAGATGACATGCATCTGAGTTCTATAGTAATTCATGTTTATTGAGACACTGGGATAAATGTAGCAGCTACAGTAGTCATGATGTATGCAGTATAGTTGTCATCTCACTTGTGCAATTTGTCACACAAGTTAGTCAAAATCAGTTATCAGTCTGGGCTTCAGGAAATTAGGGAACATTTATTCAAGTAAATTAGTTTTGTGCTTCACGCTTAGTCAGGCACATGCTGAACAGGCCTCATGTAAATCAGACGTGCGGGGTGTAAAAGTATGTAATACTGAGCCACAATTACACATTTGGCTGCAGGATTTTGTTCAGATTAGAGAAGGTAATACTCGTGCTTGTGGAAAGATACTTGCTGCCATTTACTTGTTCCTATTTATCAGTTGGAGAGGATTTAATTCGGACAACAAAACTGCATGGGAGAAAACCACAACTAATGCATGACACAAAACAAACCAGATCATAACAGACTGAATCACTAACGCGTTGCATCCTACCCTGTGGGAGCCAGGTATCTGCAAAGTGCTTCTGCGCCTCATCGGGGTCAGTAAGAGCTATATAAATGCTATGCTATATACATTTCGCCCAGGTCTATTGTATATTCGAAATAAGCCCCTCCTCTAAATCTGTTAGCTGCTCCTACGTACCTCGCATGTGCCCCGCTACAGACTACCCTCAGCTGGGGTGACCACAATTTTAAAGCCAAAAACCAGGACATTTCACAAAAACAGAAGGACTACAATTTTACTTCAAGCAAGCGTACAGAATGATAGCGCTCCTCAGCAGAGAATTACATAACAGGCAGTAAGAACATACATACATTGCAATTTTTAAACCCAGTAGCTTCCCTGTTAATTAAATTGCTTTCATGAAACAACTGCTCACTATCACTGCTTTGTAAAACATCTAAAAGCACCTCCAGCCGTTTTCAGTCGACCCTCTTTAAAAAACCGGGACATGAGTTACATTTCTTGAAATCTGCCTGGACAGCTGGTGAAAAAACGGGATCGTCCTGGCAATTCCGGGACACCTGGTCACCCTACCCTCTGCAGCTTCCGTAATTAAAGATGCATTTAAGCTTACCAGGTGATTCGATGTCATAAGAGCCAACAGGGTCCGGAACCGGCTTTCATTTTCCAAATTATTATTTTCAAGCGTGTTATCTCAATGGGTTAGAAACATAACAGAACTACAGCTCCCAGAATACATGAGCCTAAACTAAGTTCCTAATGCCATGTAGTCATTTGGTAACCTTACTTGCCTCCATACACCTACAGCTACATATACAAGTGACCCACACGGCTCCTTCTACAGTACACCATGATGTCTCAATATCTTCCACAGTTCAATGAACACAACCCCCAGTCAGCCTTCACGGACCCCCTCAGCTCACTGTACTGAATTATTCAGGTTCCTTTAGCACCCACCGGTCAATATTACCAGCCCCCCTGGACTCCTTACCCAGTTACACACAGTTACCTCGCACTTGTTCACAACCGGCTTCCAGCTCGCGGCCCACGGGTTGACAGAAAGAATTCTACGCCGCCTCGGACACGCCCTCCAGAAGTTGAAAGGGTAACAGGCAAGTTTCCAGCTTTGCCATTGGAGCATTGATCTGCTTTTCAAATTCATTGCGATAGGTCCCTTCGGCTGATGCAACTGCGGGAAAAGAACAACTACATGGGACAAAAGACACCCCTGCCTGAATTCACGCTTTCACCATTGGCTGATGATAAATGGAAGACGCCCATTGCTACCGTGGTCGTGTTCTCTGTCGTATATATTGACGGTTTCAGTTTCTTTTTATTGTTGCTTAGCTCCACGCACACACTTGGTCGTTGGTCTTGCTATAAAGACTCGTACTTTAAATCTTGAATGTGCTGCATTTTAGTGTTGGGGCTAAAAAGGGAGCCAGAGACGAGAACAGATATTAAATAAATGTAAAACGAAGGAGGACTAGTAGAAACGCAGTCCAAGATAAGCATTTGCAATGCAAGAGGACTCGCGTTTACGTGAGACCTCTTGAATTGCAAACGGGAGTGCGGGTGGGCGGGCGTAATTAAGGCACGAACAACGGGAGTGGGAGGGGCGGGAGAGAAGGCACGGACAGCGGGAGGGGTGGCACGGACACAAAGTAGTGCTCAGGAAATATGCAGTAAAGGGGTCAATAGCCGTGGAAGGAGACATGGCTGTCATAAGGCGGGACTAGCAGCCTCCAAACCAATCAGAAGGCAGCATTTAGAAAGGCCAAAGCCACAAGCCAATGAAAAAGTGGGCGGGGAAGGGGGCGGGGCTTCCCTCACCTATAGTGTATTCTGCATGCCTCGCAAAGCGACAGCGCATGCGCTGCACCGCTAGGAGAGACCTAAAAAGGGCCTCTTAGAAGCAGTGCATCAACCCTAGTAACACCGAATACATTTTTGAAAAAGACTAGATGAGGTTCAAAGTTTATTTGATGTCTATTGTTTTATTTGAGTTGCATTATAAGTTAAAAAAAAATCCAATCTCAAATTACAATTACAATAATGTGTAACACAACAAGCCCTAATCAGTTCTGTCATATTATTTGTAGAATTACCTGTGAGATTAGCAGTGTTGCCAACATTTGTTTCATGGCAATATCATTAATTGCTCATTTCCTCAGAGTAAACTATATTACAGTGATATATACACAATACAGTCTTATAGAAATGTAAGAAGTTATCATCAATCACACATACAGATAATTAAACACAATACAGGTGAAGACAAAAAGGAGGAAACAGAAAGATCATGTCACTTTTGAATTGTAACTTGATCCATAATTGTATGAAATATTTAAAATATTTAGGGGAAGATTTACAAGTCCCTATCGCCAAAACATCGTCACTTTTCAGAAAGTTGTAGTGGCGATAGGCACAAGGCAGCGTTAAGCCACTTAATGTGGCTTAACAGCACATTGGGAATAAGGTCCCCTTTCACGCTATACTTAGCGTGAAAGGGGTGGGCAATGGGTTTTGCGGTGGGCATTCCACTGCAACCCCCATTAATTTTGACGCTGACCCATATTTACAAGGGCAGCGTAAATATGGGGCAGCGACAAAATTAAGACCAGGGAAAACCTGGTCTTAAACCGGCGCAATGAGAAAACTTTTTTCATGTCTCCGCGTTTTTGCTGTTTCCAAGTCTGCTGTGTTGTGCAGCAAAAGAACGTTGGGGGCATATTATCAAGGGCTGGCGATAGAATTATCGCCGCTTTAGCATCTGTTTTCGGGCGAAAAGCGGCGATAATTCTATTGCATTATTAACAAGGATACGCTAGCGCGTGTTTCCTTGATTTAGCTCCCGTTTTTGTCACGACTCGCATCGCATCGATATTGAGATGCAAAGTAAGCGTGGCTGTCAAAACAACATGGGAAAATATCGCTAAGGCAGCTTCGAAATATTAACAAAGAGGCGTAGCGATAATCATAATCGCGCTAACTCTGCCTTACCGCAGGAATTTAACGTCTGCTAAATTCCTGACTACGTCATACCTAAAATGGAAGGTTGATTATGGGGTAAAGGCCACAGGGCCTTATCACCAAGCTTGTCGCCGCTTTAAAAGGGGCATCGCTGGTTTTTCAGCGATGTTCAACCATTTTCCCGCTATCACTGGAATATTTATTACCATAGCGCTAAGCGTTGATAATACAGCGCCAGCTTGGCGATATATTCCAGCAATAGACGGCAATAATAAAAGCGCACTAAGCGCGCTCAGCGATAATTATCGCTGGGGTTTGATAATATGCCCCTTCCTGCACATAAACAATCAATAAATAAAAATTTAATTTTCCAACTTCTATTTGTGCTGCATTAAGCAGCACACATAGAATAGTAAAAACGCCATTCAAAGATTGTGTATGTGCAGGAAAGGAGACCTTCCTGCACATAAACAATGTTCCCCTCAACGCAGACACTCTTGCTCTATGGTGCAAGGGTGGCTGCGCTAGGATACTAAATTTATTGTAACATGCAGGGGGAAATGCAGGTCTGAACCATATTGTTGTAAATATGGTGTAGCCCTGCATTTCATAAGTGGCGGAGCGCAATCCAAGGAGGCTAACGCTGCACTCCGCCACTTCGTAGTTAATATGCCCCTAAGTTTAGCAGCCACAAGATATAAAAAGTTTAAGCTTTGATGTAAGTGAAAAGACAGATTCCCTTATTGACTATATTAAAAAAATCACAGGAAATGCAATGAACTGCATGCCAAAAGTAGCATGGCTGATTACTAATATTTTTTTAATTCAAAAGTATTCATTGGCAGAGAATACCTAATAAAAAGTTTCTTGCATGTATTTTATACGGTATTTTCTATGCTATAGTTTTTCCTGGTATCACTTTGTGGTGAAGAGGTTTATGGGATATCTTCACTAATATGATCATCTATAAATAATGATTTTTTTTTTAATAAACAAAGTGAATGTTATGCAATCAATTTATTTACAAAAAATAAGGTCTTTAGAAACCTATTTCCGGTAACGCTGGGCAAAATGTATATAATACACCTATTGGAAAATTTGCTAAATTCCTAAAAACTTTGGGAAATTCCACATAATGCTGTGGCAAATGGATGTGAGGATACATATCCACTAAAGAGTAACGAACAACTGAGTATGTCCTACCGAGCAGCCATTTTGGGCAACCTGCAGCGGCATGCCTATTTTCCAACACACCCCACCCCACTCCACTTTTACCGTTTTGTTTCTATCTGCTCTATGCTCCTATCTGCTCTATTTTTTCCCTTTTTTACTTTTACCTGGTCCGTTGTGCCAGTGTACCGAGCTGTATTATTTTGTACAATCAGGTTTATGATACCCTCCATCCTGTAGTAAAAATAGATTAAGGCTCCCACTCTCACCCTTGCCAAGGCTACTCAGGTGTGACACTGCACTTTGATTGCCTTATGTTGGTAGCAGGCCAGGCTAGGCTGCAGTTGACAGAATGCCAGACCTAGCTGGAGCAAGTAAGCAGTGCCACTTGAAGAATTTGCACTCCAAGCTGCAGGTCATACACGATTCGGCTTACGTTCTCGATTGGGAGCAGGACCTACTCAGCTTGCTTGGTATTATGGTGCCAGCATGAGGTAAGTAATGTTTATTGAACATTTCATAAACGTATGTATATATATCCACTAAAACCTAAACCCTGCTTTGTCCCCATCAGACGAGAGTGGTCTGTGAGATCACAGTGACATATTAATTGATGGCATGGCAAACACGCATTAAGGATCTAAAATTCAACAACTCACAGAATAGAAATGGATTCTTTTGAACAACATTTTTTTTATCTCCCTGGCCATGGTACCCTGAATGTGGCCTCCGTCCTCGTGCTATCAATATTGAAAATGTAACTGTGCCCATGTCTCCACCCTCCCCTTGTAAATTCTTGTCTAGTTCAGGCCCCTTCCTCCATAGTAAGAGAGATGTACTACTCTCCCTGATGTCACCATCAAATAGTAGTAACTATAGAATATATGCCACATTACACCACCACTCCTAAACCCAAACCTCTTCCTCCTCACCAGATCAGGGATGGTGGTCATCTTACCTATTGCCTGCTGGTAGCCATTGACACAGGGGTTTTCTGTTGCCAAAAGACTAAGGGGGATATTCTCAAGGACCGGCGATACCTACCGCAAACGCCAGTTAGCAGCATTCTTTTTATCGCCACCTAACCCTAAAACTATCGCCATGTTAGCAATGTATTACCAAGCCGTTGCTACATGGCAATAGTATCAGGGAACGGCGGTGAAAACTGCCATTTACATCAGCACGATGGCAATAGGAAATCCGGCGTTAGCAGGCGATAACTACCGATAGGCCCATTAGCGGTAAAAAAACTCAAGCTAGTCAGCCCAACGTGAGATTTTTTTGACTCTAAGGCAAAAAATAGCCAACCTCCATTATAAAATAGGCATAAAACCGCATAAACTGCAGAATGGAGCAGCCAGGGCCAAGTGCAGTACACATCAACAACCCCTGCAAGCCAGCCATCATCCAGGATGACCTGGATGAGAGCCTTGATGCCTCGCTGGACCTGCGTCTGGCGCCTGGAGCCTGAATGCCACGCTGGACCCGCACCTGGAGCTTGGATGCCTCGCTGGACCTGTGTCTGGAGCCTGGATGCCTCGTTGGACCAGCTCCTGGAGCCTGGATGCCTCGCTGGACCTGCGCCTGGAGCCTGGATGCCTAGTTGGACCTGCGTCTGGAGCCTGGATGCCTCGCTGGACCTGCATCTGGAGCCTGGAGTGGGATGCGGAGGAGCTGTGGATTTGATAAGCCGTGGCAGTAGACATAGAGGTGCGACAATCGCCCATACCTAGTGGTAAAGTCTGGCAGGTCGCATAGAGACACGTTGCTGACCTGTGTGAGAAGACCACCTTGCGCACCTTGGAGCTGTCAATAGTAGAGGCCTCCTGCGCCCCAATGTAGGGAGGTCTGCATCGTATACTATAATCCACCACTACACTGGGGTGCACGGAGGAGATTACCAATGGTGGGTGCTGCCTCTCTGCTTCATAGGCCAGATGATGTTGAGCTGGCCGGACGCTATGGAGGGTGAGGCCCCTGAGCTGCACCGAACTTGTGTGGCGTGAGTGCTGAAACTTCACGCCTAGGGGAGCCCTGCTGCATCAAGTGCATCGAGAGGTTCACCCGTAGACTTGGTGGACACAGCTGTACCCAGGCTTGTGAAATCCTTCCTGGCTGAGGCTCCTGCTGGCTGAGTCACAGATTTAGAGAGAGTGCAGCGGATTGCACCATGGTGTCAATGTCCACATAACACATAACATGTGTATTTGTAAAGCGCACGTTCACCACTACGGGTATCTTGGCGCTGAATAACAGATGTTTGTTGTTACCCAACTCAATGGTACTCATTTTATCGACCTCAGATGGATGAAAGGCTGAGTGGACCCTCCCGGATTTTAACCTGTGACCATGAGGTCGAACACAGGCCCCTGCAGTAGACGTATTAGTCCACTGAGCCACCAGACCCGGTCCAGGTAAGGAGAAGGTGGGATGCATAGCGCAGGACGCCTGGGGGTAGAGTCCCCCAGGCCTAGCACACATAGATGACGCACCCCGAGTGTCTGCTCATCGTCTATGGTGGAAGAGCGTCGCCCCACTGCTTTCAAGCAGTGCAGAGGAGGAATAATCATCACATGATGATAATTTACTGATGTAACCTTGCTATATTTCCCTTGCAGGTGGGAGGGTTGGTAGGACTGCTCCAAGCATGGAGCAAGGCATGGGCGGATTGGCATGCCCACTCAAGTGCGCACTGACTGTTTTGTCAGCCCACTCAGGCCGCCCAAAATAGTTGATGCAGCGTGGAAACCCAAATCCTCCCTTCGTCACAGACCAAATATCATAATTTAATTCTAATTTCTAATTTAAAACACTTATAGAGCGCGGCGTACACCTTGCGGTTTCTTGGCGCTGGAGGTTCAGTAACTGAGGAGGAAAGACCGTGGAAGAGTGGAGTAAATTTTTAGACGGGGAAAGCCTGGCTAAAAAGAAAAGTTTTCAGGTCTCTACGGAAGGAGAGGTACTGAGTGGCAGAACGGAGATTATCTGGAAGTGAGTTCCAGAAAATGGGGGCCAAAGTTGAGAAGTTAGAACCGCCCCACTTTTTGCGTGAGAAGCGGGGGGTCTGAAGAAGGGACTTGGAGGAAGACCGGAGATTTCTGGCAGGGACATAGGGTTTAATTAGTGAGGCGATGAAAGCGGGGGCAGTGCCCAGGCGGGCCTGAAAAACCATGCATCCAATCTTAAAAAGGGAGCGTTGTTTCACGGGGAGCCAGTGAAGCTTTTTTAAAAGGGGAGTGGAATGATGGTAGCGTGGAAGGCTGTATATCAGCCTGGCCGCCTGGTTCTGGATAACTTGGAGTCTACGCATACTAACACATTCACTCAATACATTCATTGGTGGGGCCCATAACACCAACATTCACACATTTCTGATCTGCTCATACGGGAGAGATAGATGTTCCAAACGCTGGCATGAAAGGAATACCTTTTGACGTAAAAGAACATATTTACACAAACATTCATTGAATTCTCTTAGTAAACCCTGAACTTCGAGATATTCCTTCCATTTAGTCGAAAGATCAATTTAGTTGTAATGGATAAAGGTGACTTAATCCTTTTAATTTACACTCAATCTTATTCTATTCTCTTTCAATAAATAGCCCAACACATTTGTTTGTTAATCAATAAGCGTGTAAGTATCAATTAATGCCCATCTGTTCGAAAGTCTTTAGTTCATCAAGAAATCGGGCAGCAATTCAGTCTGCTAAAGATTCAGGAAAACAGCTGTCCAGCAGTGTTAGCATCCTCTACGTCAGCATAACGTCAGGAAAGAAAAGATCTGCAACCGCAAGCGATAACCGTCAACTCACTATTCTATCATCTTTTATAATGAATTTAATGTCAAAATGAAACAAATGTCAGTTTTGGGCAGTCTTGATTGGTTGGTTAAGATCGTCCGTTTCGGTTTCCCAAAGTCCATGATGTCACACTGTCAGACATGTTCCATCCGGTTTGTCAAATTTGTCCATTGTTAAAGTTCTTGGCCAATGTCCAGTCGCGATCTTGCTTTGGTATGGGCTGTGAAGATCATGTTGAGGCCACTTGTTCAGGAGCCTGAACATGCGCACTTGGTCTGAAACCTCGTGGAATGGTAGCCGTCTCGTCAAGTACTTTGGTCGGCCATTTTATCGTAGGCCCAAATGGTCAACTTAAGCGAAACAAACACAAAAAGTAATTAAAATATGGAAATAACGAATAAAATGTTTAACCCTCACTAATACCCCTATGTGCATGTAATTATCTTGCATAATAGCGACAATTAAAGCGTTTATATTCACCCAATGATGTAATCTGGTGCAATTTACACAAAAGCAACATGTATCATGCAATATTCTATTTTCCTAGTATTAGTATGCACACGTATATTAGTTCACAAATTATTTTGGCCATGCAAGATGCAAATCCCATGTGTAATTCATACATTAGTAAGATTGATTAGGTATCACTTCAAACAGATTAATATTATTTCAATTAATAGATTATTCTGATTAGTATGAAAATGCAGAAATGGGGGGTGTACAAAATGTTGTACTACCCGCTCCATTAATCCCCCCTTTGGTGATTATATCACCACACCATCAAAATTTTGTATCTCTTTTATGGAGTTTCAAAGTGATTTCTTGCTTTTATTCATAATTCAGTTTCCCCTGTCTCTTCTCTTTTTGCTGACTTATACATATTCTCCTTAACGTCCTCTAATTCTATCTCTTCAAATTCTCTCTCTGTTTCTTATCTTTTCTCCTTAATTTTTCTCTTTTTAACTTTTTCTGATTTATATTCTTTTTACCATGGATACACCCTAATCTTATTATTAATACTGTGAAAATCACACATGTTAATGGAAATAATATTTTGCCTAAAAAGGTACTACCTAAATTTACTAAGAAATCATTAATAGCTGATATTTTCTTTCCGATCTTTTCCCAAACACCTTCAACCTCCAGTGGTGCAATTTCATCATAAAGTTCAGTAATATTTTTAATATAAATTTTCAAATCTTTACTTTCCTCAGGAATGTAAGTACAACAATGTTGAACTTTCAGCATTCCACAGACTCCACCCTCTTTTGCCAATAATATATCAAGGGCAAGTCGATTTTGCTTTACCATGGGACGCATGGCAACCATTTCAGTATTTACCAATAAAAATCTCCAGCGGTGCTTGTTGACAAGCGATCCACTACTGTTGAAAGCCTTCTAATTATGTTTGCATTCAGAGATATTCCCACTGCTGGTATCAATGCTCCAAAGATGTCACCCACAATTTCTGACCAAGATTCTCTTTTACTTTGTGCTAAATAACTACCTAAACTATGTACACCATCTTCTCCTCTATCCATATGAAAAAATCTTCGGAAAAACCAGGCCTACAAAACATGTGCCATACCAATGGTCTGGCAAACGATAATATGCCTTATTCCCGCAAACGAAATATACTCCAGGAAAAACTGGATCTTTTCCACCTTTAAATCCCCATCCTCCCATGATTCGGTATTTATCATGGCACTCACTATTACCTACAAAATAATTATCATATGCAGTCTGATTCCTTCTAATACACAATTTCCCTTTCTGAGGCCAATCTAAAGCCATAGTTGGACTAGCTTCACCTTTCAAGTGTTTTTCCATTTCTACATCCCAGACTGTCTTTTCCACCTTTCCTTCAGATGCCTTTCTTTGCATTTTCAGTCTCCTTTCTTCAACCATATCTAAAAATGTTTTTTCCTCTTTCTTTAAACTGCAAGTCAAATTGTTTTTAAATATATATTCTAATGTTAGTTCTTTAGTCTCTAGGAAAAATTCACCTAATACCTTTGCAGGTTTTACCCTGTTTAGCTTGTTAATTGATGATATTTGTGAAAATATGTTATCTACATCTGAAAAATAATACTCTAATTTCCCTGTTTGATCAAATAAACTAGCTATTACACAACATGTTATTCCATAAGTTACTGGAAGGTGGTGATAAGTCACTCCCTCCGATACAGAGGCAGGTAACTGCATACAAATATTGCAGTCCCGTACGTCCATTGTCGTTACATATTCATACAACAATTTTGAAAACACATTATTAGAAAAATCTGTTATAGACCTGTCTTTATGTAAATAGTATTTATCTATTCTAGTCGGAACTACCTTTTGAATCTTTTCTAAATTAGTTTTGTTTTCACTATGTCCTTCTATTGTATCTATAGTAACCTTAAATGAGATCAGAAGAGCAAGTATGCTCCACAGAAGCATTAGTAATCCTGTACAACAACAACACATTTTACACCATCTTCTCAAGAATATACATCTACCTTTTCTACTATCTGTGTTTGCCATTTTTGCTAAAATGGACAGTGTCTTTTGACTTAGCCTCTTCTACTTCACAACAAGTTTTCTAACCCAAGGCTCTAAGCACCTACTTGGTTCTACCAGTTTTGTCTTTTTCCATATTTTATTGTCTTTCCATCAGTAGGTTTCTTATCTCATTCAGTTTGGCATTTCATCATCTTTCACCTTTCCTTCGTGATCTGAATACAGAGGTGCCGATCACGATCCTGTAAAAACCGGGTACGAACCGTCGGACGGAGCATATTCTCCGTCCGACGCGTACCCGGCCGTCAAAATATACAAACATGGAATTACGATTCGCACGGAAACACCATTTCCGTACGAATCGTAAAAAACCCCGACCGACCAAAATAAACGTACAAATGCGATCCAGGATAGCGCCGACGTGACGTCGGGACGCACGCAGCCTGCCATTCACGAACCAGGAATTACGATTCGCACCAACGTCATCCCGCACGGTGAATATTTTCCGGCTGCCAAAAACTGCCAGGAAATCAGGACGACGCGAACAAGGAGTACCGGTACGCGACGGACAGACAGGACGACGCGAACAAGGAGTACCCATACGCGACAGACAGACATGGACCCGAACCTACGTGTCATCCCGGCCCTCATAGCAGTCGATCTCCTCTACAGGTTCCGACGCAGACGCCACAGAAGGTCAGAACAACAAAGGGAGGGGGGAAAGGGGGGGGGGGTGGCAGGACCAGGGCAGCCCACAAAACCCCCACCCAAGTCACACAGCACACATGCCCTGGACATACCTGACCCTCAGGCCCTGGTCACTACGAGGGGGTGGGGGCGTGTCCAGCTAAGCCAGCGACCGCCACAACGGAAGTTCTTGACGACGCGAACCGGTAACACAACCAGACAGGTACGTCCCGTACCCACGCCTTAAGGGCGTGGGTACGAGTCGTACCATGCCCACACCTACGTCACCCCAACAATGGCGGGACGGCTCGTACCCACGTGGCAAAGGCCTGGGTACGGCCCGCACAAGCATCACATAGCGTGGGGACGGATATGTACGGACCGTACCCCCACCCGCGTATGTATGGAGCGTACCCCCATGCCAACAGTGTAAGTATGACACGTACCCCCACCCGCGTACGTATGGAGCGTACCCCCCACCCCAACAGTGTAAGTACGACACGTACCCCCACCCGCGTATGCAAGGAGCGTACCCCCCATGCCAACAGTGTACGTACGACACATCCCCCCACCCGCGTATGCATGGAGCGTACACCCACCCCAACAGTGTAAGTACGACCCGTACCATCACCCGCGGACGTATGGTGTGTACCCCCCACCCTAACAGTGTAATTATGACCCGTACCCCCTCCCACGTACGTATGGAGCATACCTCCACCCCAACAGTGTAAGTATAACCCGTACCCTCACCCGCGGACGTATGGAGCGTACCCCCCACCCCAACAGTGTAAATACGACACGTACCCCCACCCGCGTATGCAAGGAGCGTACCCCCCACCCCAACAGTGTAAGTACGACACGTACCCCCACCCGTGTATGCAAGGAGCGCACTCCCCATGCCAACAGTGTAAGTACGACCCGTACCCCCACCGGCGTACGTATGGAGCGTTCCTCCACCCCAACAGTGTAAGTACGACCCGTACCCTCACCCGCGGACGTATGGAGCGTACCCCCCACCCCAACAGTGTAAGTACGACACGTACCCCCACCCGCGTATGCAAGGAGCGTACCCCCCACCCCAACAGTGTAAGTACGACACGTACCCCCACCCGCGTATGCAAGGAGCGCACCCCCCATGCCAACAGTGTAAGTACGACACGTACCCCCACCCGCGTATGCATGGAGCGTACCCCCCACCCCAACAGTGTAAGTACGACCCGTACCCCCACCCGCATACGTATGGAGCGTACCCCCATGCCAACAGTGTAAGTACGACACGTACCCCCACCCGCGTACGTATGGAGCATACCCCCCACCCCAACAGTGTAAGTACGACACGTACCCCCACCCGCGTATGCAAGGAGCGTACCCCCCATGCCAACAGTGTATGTACGACACATCCCCCCACCTGCGTATGCATGGAGCGTACCCCCCACCCCAACAGTGTAAGTACGACCCGTACCCCCACCCGCGTACGTATGGAGCGTACCTCCACCCCAACAGTGTAAGTACGACCCGAACCCTCACCCGCGGACGTATGGCGCGTACCCCCCACCCCAACAGTGTAAGTATGACCCGTACCCCCTCCCGCGTACGTATGGAGCATACCTCCACCCCAACAGTGTAAGTACGACCCGTACCCTCACCCGCGGACGTATGGAGCGTGCCCCCCACCCCAACAGTGTAAATACGACACGTACCCCAACCCGCGTATGTATGGAGCATACCCCCCACCCCAACAGTGTAAGTACGACACGTACCCCCACCCGCGTATGCAAGGAGCGTACCCCCCATGCCAACAGTGTACGTACGACACGTCCCCCCACCCGCGTATGTATGGAGCGTACCCCCCACCCCAACAGTGTAAGTACGACCCGTACCCTCACCCGCAGACGTATGGAGCGTACCCCCCACCCCAACAGTGTAAGTACGACCCGCACCCCCATGGAGCGAACCCATACACGTGTATGGACTAAGCGTACATATTGTTAAATAGGAGGGGTGTGTGCCAATCGCTCCCAGCAGTGCCCAGAGTCAGGAGGGGTGGGTGCCTATCACTCCCAGCAGTGCCCAGAGACAGGAGGGGTGTGTGCAGAGTCCTCCCAGCAGTGCCCAGAGACAGGAGGGGTGTGTGCCTAACACTCCCAGCAGTGCCCAGAGACAGGAGGGGTGTGTGCAGAGGCCTCCCAGCAGTGCCCAGAGACAGGAGGGGTGTGTGCAGAGGCCTCCCAGCAGTGCCCAGAGTCAGGAGGGGTGGGTGCCTATCACTCCCAGCAGTGCCCAGAGACTGGAGGGGTGTGTGCAGAGTCCTCCCAGCAGTGCCCAGAGACAGGAGGGGTGGGTGCCTATCACTCCCAGCAGTGCCCAGAGACAGGAGGGGTGTGTGCAGAGTCCTCCCAGCAGTGCCCAGAGACAGGAGGGGTGTGTGCCTATCACTCCCAGCAGTGCCCAGAGACAGGAGGGGTGTGTGCCTAACACTCACAGCAGTGCCCATGAAACGCAAAGGGTGGAGTAGCCACAGATACCATGCCCACAAATTTCAGTCAGGTGCACAAAGACCCTGCAGTACATGTACCACATGTGTGCGAGGCTGGGAGTATACGCATGCATAGCGCAGAAAAGAATACATGGACACATGAAGTCATGTCAATAGTCCACATACACAAGTACAATGACTACCAAGAATGCCACGAATGATGCAGGTGGAGACATCGCTCAGCATGCATGTGCAAAGTAGAAGGAGTCCGTCACACACCCAGCTAATGTACACACAGCTCTGCGCTAAATATTGGGAACACCCTGCAGGGAAGATGTCAGGGTACACAGAGGAAGGAATACACCTTTGGACAATTTCACCATGCAGCAACTGCTTACATGAACACAGAAACCTAGCTAACACCGTGTGATGGCACACAGATCCCAGGGTCCCCCCTATGACCAGCACACTACTACATTTCCCACACAACCAACACATGATCACCACCCAAAATCATGTAGCAGCCCCACCAACAGCAATATCAGAAAAGCAGTAGTGTTCAAAGGAAACAAAAATGGCTTTAATCAGCATGATCAAAAATTGTATGTCCATAGAAAGTTCAATATTTACAAAGCCCATAGGGCAGTCCAGAAGTCACAGCTGGATGGGGGACACAGTGGGATGCGTGTCCTCTAGCTTGCCTGCACAGTTACATTCCGTCGTCTTCAACAGGGGTGAGGGCATCATGGGGGGGGGAAGAAACAGGCACCGCAGGGACAGGAGGGTGAAGGGTAGGCGTCGTGGGTGCAGGGATGGAGGACTCCACCACAGGGGGTGGGGCAGGGCCAAAGGCGGAGGCCAGGATCTCGCTGCACACCTTAGCAAGGTCCTCCAGGGAATCCCCTGCACCCGAAGGAACCACAGGCCCCAAAGGAGGGGGGGGGTCAGAGGGATGGGTCGCAGCACCACTGGGGGAGGGTGTAGACAGGGGGGGGAATCAACCACCCTGACCGAGGACTTCCTTGACCGCGTGCGTGGTGGCGTCACTGTGGGGCTCAGGGACAGAGTGGCCATGAAGGAGTCTTTGGGGGAGATGTGGCCAGGAGAGCTGAGGGGAGGGGATTTGGAGGGAGTGGATTGGGTGGAATGCGGACTCCCACTCTGGCTGCGTGTCACATGTTTGCCCCCCGACCCAGTGGGTGTGCCTACTTCACCCTGTGTGTGCGTGTCAGGAGGTGTGCGGTGGACCTTCCCGGCTGGTGTGGTGCCTGTGTGTGTTGTGGTGGGCACATGCTGACGTCTGGTTGTACGTGGGACAGGCATGGGAGTGGGAAGTGTGGATGGGGCAGGGGTAGGGGGTGGGACGTAGCGCTGCAGGAGACCCACTGCTGCAGTCAGTGTCGAGTCTATCGACCTCAGCTAGCTGCGTTGGTCAGCCTGCGATGAATGAATGCCCTCCAAGTATGCCTCCATGTTGTTGAGGACCTGGCTGTGGCCATGGAGGACATTAAGGATCGCAGCCTGACCAACCTGCAACTGCCGCTGGATATCCACAGACTCGGCATTGGCGGCAGCAGTGGAGACAGGGGCAGGGGTTGCGGTGCCTGGCAGGAAGGAGACATGTGGTGACCGGGCACGTTGGGAAGGGAAACGAGCAAGTGGGAGGTGGCTGATGGCAATGGAGGGGGCGGGGAAAGATGTAGTGCCGCTGTCAGCTGCTGGTGCAGCCGCCGCCCACTCGGAGAGATCATCCTCGGACCCGTCAGCTTCATACTCTGTTGTGCCAGTCGACAGGTCCCCGGCTTCACTCTCCTCCGCCTCAGTCCCACTTGATGTGCCAGCACCGATGTCACCGCTGGCACTGGTGCTCGGTCCCTCTGCTCCGTCTGTGCCCATGTCTCCCTCCGTGTCCCCCGACGATGCTGTGGGCAGGGTGAAGAGACAGAAATTAATCATACACCTGTATACATATGTCACATGAGTCCAATCTACATAGGTCACAGTGCATAGCCTGAAACAAAAGAAGAGTTACATCTACAAAACAAGGTACATATGTAGGGCATGCAAGACACAGTTGTTTGACCCACCATGCCACCGAAAAACTATGGAGAGCATGACACAATAGCAAATGAGATGGAATGGAATTTTGACTGAGGAGCACGGCCCTGGGGACAATCCAGCACTGCATCTGCACCACACAGCGTGGCAGGAAATAGGGATGAGCAGGGACCATATCCAGGAACAAGAGGCACATGCAGCATAGGTTAAACTGAAAACATGCCCACCATGACTGGCCCACTGCACCTTGAGTGCATGTCCAGACAAACATCACACACTGGCCAGTCCTAGCAAGGAGATATCAGGTTGTGACATGAAGGCCATGGCCGCACCACCCACCCCCTACATGAGACTATTATTTGGAGACACAGGAAGCACTTACATCCCTTAGTCTGGGTGAAATACACATGGGATGCAACAAATCAAGGTTGCACACAAAATACCCAAGGTGCGCCTGTCCAAATAATCATGTACAAATGGGCATCATCAGATGATTGTAACAAGACACACAGGCAATGTCCACCGTGAGTATGAACAAGGAAAATCAGGTCAGTCTGTACAGTGGACACTTGTACTACATTTCACGTCAATATACATTTGGCCAGGGGACAATGGCACAGAGCACAACCTATGCTGTAGACACAGAGATTGTCAACATATTCAGATTACACACAAGATACCTAGGAAAATATGCCCCTGGGGACAGTGGTGGCCACACAACTCCATGCTCCTGAATGGGAATGACTGCAACACACGCTACCATCCCTGCACTATGCGTACCGCACACTCATGCACATCATGTCACAGGCCACCACATAGGACATGCGTGCTGTAAGGCCTCACACTTGAGAGACTAACTCCCATGTCTGGACTCAGCATTAGTGCCAACTGACATGGAACCCACAAGACCAGAACTGGACAGGGCACAGGCAAGGTCCCAAAACATGTTACACACCACCCCCACACATGATGCTGCAGGCATTGTACACGTGGAGAAGGTGCCAGGCTACATAACCTTGTGACGGAGTGACTTCACACAGACCAGGGAACACATTGCAAGGAGGGGAAGGGAGGCAGGAGAGCACTGCAATACTGTGGGTAACAGGATCTGCACAGCACCATTAAACCCTGGCAGTGCATCCATGGAACAGTGCACTTACAAATGCTGGTGAAACACAACAAACACACATGTACCTACCCCCTTCCTGCTGCTGCATCTCCTGTAAGCGCCTGTCCAAGTCTGGAAATACCACCGCCAGCACACGCTTGTGGATGTGGGAGAGACGGCGGCGCCCGCGGTTCTTATGGCTCTCAGGTGAGTCCCCCAGCAGGACCCGTACGATCCTCCGCGTCCAGCACCGGATATCCTGCCAGCGTTTCCTCACCTGGGACAGGCTCCGCCTCCGACCATCCGCACTCCTCACGGCACTGACGGCGGTCAGCCAGATCTGCTCCTTGGCAGAGGCGCCTACCTGTGAGGATGAACAAGTGACACTACATCAATACACCTGCAACATGTCACAGAGACACATATGGGAACAAATTAGCTGGTTACAACAAGGCATGTCATGCAGCCAACGCATTGCACCTTTGCCATAGGGACATACTCCTCTGGGGAAATGCAAAAGCACTACGTGCCAGTGAAAGTACACAGGTGGAATGAGGGCAAAGACACAATCAATTATCAAGGCTCACACTGTGCATCACACCCACCCCTCCTGTCTCTGGGCACTGCTGGGAGTGATAGGCACCCACCCCTCCTGTCTCTGGGCACTGCTGGGAGTGATAGGCACCCACCCCTCCTGTCTCTGGGCACTGCTGGGAGGCCTCTGCACACACCCCTCCTGAATCTGGGCACTGCTGGGAGGCCTCTGCACACACCCCTCCTGACTCTGGGCACTGCTGGGAGTGATAGGCACCCACCCCTCCTGCCTCTGGGCACTGCTAGGAGTGATAGGCACACACCCCTCCTGTCTCTGGGCACTGCTGGGAGTGATAGGCACCCACCCCTCCTGTCTCTGGGCACTGCTGGGAGTGATAGGCACCCACCCCTCCTGTCTCTGGGCACTGCTGGGAGTGATAGGCACCCACCCCTCCTGTCTCTGGGCACTGCTGGGAGGACTCTGCACACACCCCTCCTGACTCTGGGCACTGCTGGGAGTGATAGGCACCCACCCCTCCTGTCTCTGGGCACTGCTGGGAGGACTGTGCACACACCCCTCCTGACTCTGGGCACTGCTGGGAGGCCTCTGCACACACCCCTCCTGACTCTGGGCACTGCTGGGAGTGATAGGCACCCACCCCTCCTGTCTCTGGGCACTGCTGGGAGTGATAGGCACCCACCCCTCCTGTCTCTGGGCACTGCTGGGAGACATCAGGCATCCCCCCCCCCGGGACCCCACCTACAGTACATAGTATGTGTGTCACACCTGGACACAATGGCAGAAGTCACAGCCACAAAAAAAGGGACACAGTCTGTGCTAGTAGCTCTGCACTCACCTGATACCCTGGTCGCCCATACAGCAGGGGGTACTGTGGGAGGATCACATCCAGCAATGCCAGCTTCTCCTCCAGGGTGAATGGCTGTGACCTCTCCACAGACCTTGACATGGTTCCAGGGAATCAGGAGCAGCAGCAGTGTGGTAGAATCGAAATATGTGCAGGCAAGTGCTCCCTCATGGGACCTGGCTGCCTTATATCTGCCTTGCTGGCCTGTTTCATGCACAGGAGTACAGAGTGATTGGTCAGTCACATTTGCATCCTATGTTTCCTCCAATCCCTTCAAACCTAGCACAGTCAGTGGGTTCTTATTGTGTTTTTTTCTTCAGCATGATGTCAACCCCACAAACACATTGCAACAAAGTAGATTCATTCCAACTGACTTCTGCTGTGCACCTTCCAGAACAAATTCAAACTTAAAAATTGGTCTCCATGACAACCTGCATGCATGTAGGCCTTAATACTTGTCCCTCATGTGTCCCCTATGTAAAATTGAGCTTCACCCACAGGTACGGTGCGTTCCGGGCCCCTAGGGCACCCCAAATGCATAGCAACGGCCCGTACACGCGTGCGTACATTCACTATCACCGTGGGTGTCCTCACGTATGCGTACTCGTAGTGATAGTGAACGTACAGGCGTGTGTACGGGCCGTACCAGTACGAGTACGCATACGCGAGAACACCCATAGTGGTACAGCCCATACACACGCCTGTACGTTCACTATCACTACGAGTACGCATACGCGAGAACACCCATAGTGATAGTGAACGTACAGGCGTGTGTACGGTCCATACCACTATGGGTGTTCTCGCGTAGGCGTACTCGTACTGGTACGGCCCGTACACACGCCTGTACGTGCACTATCACCATGGGTGTCCTCGCGTATGCGTACTCGTACTGGTACGGCCCGTACACACGCCTGTCCTTCCCCGGAAGACGCCGATCCTCCGTGTCTCCGTAGAGATTTGTGCTCCGAACCCGCTTGGTCGCCTGTCAGTCAAGTCAAAATTAGGTGTACTCACCCTCGTCACCTATCTACCTAAAAGTCGCTTCAGTTCCCCTGACCGAGGGACCCCTGGTACGCTTATCCTATATAGGGAAAACCCCTCTCGTTCACCTTTGGACGACCTCACTACGAGTTCTGGATATCGTGAGGCACCCATCCGCCTGTAGATACTCGCTATCTCTCTGAAATATTACCGCTATCGGGGGCGGTTACGTATAACGCTGGACCACTCCTGTGTGTCCTAGTTCTCGATACGAAGAACGCCTGACCTTTAAGCTGTGTTTGGACTTATTTACCCTTAATGGTGTGCCGGTCCCACCATCTTTGTCCTCCTTTGCCCTGATGAAGGTGCAGCCCCCGTTGGGGTTTGTTCACCGAAACGCGCGTTGGCATTTTGTTATCGCACCTCCGGCTACTACAAACGTGCTTTTTGTGTGCCTTTTTAGCCGCTTGGACTGTTTCTAGTCCACCCCTGTTTAAATTTCAGCCGTTAAATAATTATTCCAATCTACTGCATGTTTTTATGAAGATGTACCAATGTTATATGTCTTTTGATGTGGTTGTTGGATACGTGATTGTATGAATGTTTGTTTGTTTGAAGGAGCATTTTTTTGGGACTGTTAGCAACTCCCTGTATAGAAACTGCATTACCTTGATGTTTTGTTTCACTATTTCTCCCTGATTCATTCTGTTCAATTTTCTACTATATGTAATAAATAAATGAGTTTCACATCTACGTAAATAATAATGATGATATAAAATAAAAAAGACTTTTTTCAAAAAAATTTCCAATTTAGTTAGACCTTATTTGTCTGTTTTCTCTACCTTGATTCGGTTTGCCTCTTGGTGGTGGTCTCCTAAGTATCTGGACCTTTTTTAGGGCCTTAATGTGATCTATTCGTGGCAGGTACTCGCCTTTCCCTTTGAACGGCCCGTACACATGCCTGTACGTGCACAATCACCATGGGTGTCCTCGCGTATGCGTACTCGTACTGGTACGGCCCGTACACACGCCTGTACGTGCACTATAACCATGCGTGTCCTCGCGTATGCGTACTCGTACTGGTACGGCCCGTACACACGCCTGTACGTTCACTATCACTACGAGTACGCATACGCGAGAACACCCATAGTGGTATGGCCCGTACACACGCCTGTACGTTCACTATCACTACGAGTACGCATAGGCGAGGACACCCATAGTGATAGTGAACGTACAGGCATGTGTACGGGCCGTACCAGTACGAGTACTTATACGCGAGGACAACCATGGTGATAGTGAACGTACAGGCGTGTGTACGGTCCGTACCACTATGGGTGTTCTCGCGTATGGGTACTTACTGACCGTACACATGCCTGTACGCTCACCATCACTATGGGTACACATACGGCAGCACTCCCATAGTGATATGGGAAAGTACACAGGCACTCTTAGCAGCAGTACGGCGGTTTTCACACATCACAGTGGTGACAGGCAGCACACAGGAAGGAATAGGGCGGACATACTTGTTCATGGATGGACATCAAGGCATTGTCTGGGCAGTACTACATGTGTGGGGCACAGGTGTGACAGGCTGTGATGTGGCACATTACTCCTGAGTCGAGAAGGCACCAGATGTATGATGAGATGTGTACAGATGTAATGTGTCACGGTGCAATGTGTGCCAGGCATGCCCTTGACTCCTTTGACATGTGTGCATGTCGTACTGCACACTTGGGATGACTGACACTGGCATGGCACGGACACCAACACATGTAAGTGTCCCCTGATGCCCGGTACAGGGGTTACCACACCTGACTTGTCACTACCCACGGTGCACGATGTGACTATGTCATGTATGTGGGGGGGTTTTCCCATTAGGTTGATGTTGGAGCACCCTCAAAAGCTGCAGCTGTTGCAGCAACCAACATGTGTCTGTGTGTAGATTGACATTGCACACTGTTCCGCACACCGTGCCACATGTGGTATCGGATGTGAGGTGCGTATGTATGCATGGGACACGGAGTAGCGTAACAAGGACATGTCTGCATCCTCTCTATGAATGTGTGGTGAGTCATGACATGTGCACCTTCATGGCAAGGTGTGTGGGCTGTCCTAGTGTAATGTCATGTGACCTGTGGCTCTAGTGTTCCGCTACCAGTCTCTGCAATCGACATCCTACTTCTGCTGATGTGTGGGTGTATGTCACTCCTGTCTTGCGTCTGGCTGTTCACTTGCACTGGGACACAGCTAATCCCATGCCATGGCATGTGGAGGTTCTCAATCTCCGTGTGTAGCTGGGTCTTGGTAGGAGTGTCACCTGCCAGCCATACGTGTCCAGGGCATGTGGCACATACCTGACTCTATATGTCGCATATGTGTATAGACAAATTAACATGTGCTCAGGACAAATTATTTGTTGTTGTGGTGCACTCACTCTTCCTTGTCACTTCCAAATTACTGCAGAGCGCCGCCTCTTCCCCGACCAATTCCGGACTTGGCTGCCATGCGGGAGAATGATTGTATCCGGTGCTACCGCTTCCCCCAACGGTTGATTCTGGATTTGACGGCGAGACTGGCACCACACCTGCAACCGCTGCACAGGTATCCTACCGCACTGACACCCAAGCTGAAGGTAATGGCAGCCCTACATTTTCTAGCCACGGGTACCTTTCAAAATACCATAGCTCATGTTGGTGGCATGTCCCAGAGCATGTTCTGCCGTGTGCTGCATGATTTCTTAGAGGCCATATTGATTCACCTGGATGACTTCATACATTTTCCTACCCCTGAAATGTTGACTGGGGTCAAGCGTGGATTCTATGCCCTGGGAGGGATGCCCCATGTCATTGGGTCCATAGATGGGACACATGTTGCTTTGGTACCACCACAGGCACAGGAGGTAGCGTACCGGAATCGCAAGCACTACTACTCCCTCAATGCCCTTGTGGTGTGTCTGTCCAACATGGTGATTTCACATGTCTGTGCTCGTTTTCCAGGGTCAGCACACGATGCCTACATCATGAGGCGTAGCAGGGTGCCTGAAATGATGACGCAGCTGCGCAACGAACGAGCATGTGTTGTTGGTGGGTACAGTCTGTCTGTCCTGTATTTTGGGTAGACTTCCAGCACGACCGCTTCTCCTGTTCTAACGATGTCCATGTGCTTCCCATGTAGGGGACGCTGGCTATCCCAACATGCCATGGCTGATCACACCTCTCCGCAACCCCATCACGCCGGCCCAGCTCCGCTACAACACCGCCCATGGCCGGACAAGGCGAGTGATAGAGAGGACGTTTGGCCTGCTGAAGAGCCGATTCAGGTGCCTACACAAGACCGGCGGCGCACTCCCATATGCCCCGGCGAAGGTCTGCAAAATCTTCATGGTCTGCTGCATGCTGCACAACATGGCAGTTGAGAAAGCTGTGCCACTCATCCTGGATCAAGATGACGAGGACCATCCACCCGTGGAGGACAAAGGGCTTGGCAATGGGGCTAGTGATGTGGAGGATGTGGAGCCGCAAGAGGACATCCGGACTCGGCTCATACGCGACTTCTTTGCTTAGTGGTGAGTACCAGTGTCTGAGTGTGCACGCATTGGTCCCCGTGTGGCATGTGTTGTGATGTGTGTCTCCACCTGCATGTATGGCACGTGAGTCAGAGGTGTGTGTGGGTGTGTCACTGGAGTGATGGTGCCAGTGATGGTTGTATTTCCCCAGTCATAATTGTGACCTAGCATGTTGTCATCCATACATGTGTCGAGTAAATGCACATGCAAGTGGCTGTGCTTTTTGTGGCTGACTTCTTGTGTGTCTCTATTCCCCAGGTACTTGCGCATGCCGTCTGCTGCTTGCATTGTTGTGGCACTGCTATTCCTCATGGACACGTCATCGTGTGCTGACTCAGCGTTACAGGCACGGACACGTTTGGAAGTCTCCTTAGGGTAAGGGATGCATCAGGGGTGTATTGGGTGTGGCAGTTGTTCACGATGTATGCACACTGCCCCTGTCGATGTTTGGTTCCTCTGCAGCCATGTTGCATCACCATGGTACACATGACATACAGCTGGGTACACCTGAATAGATGGTCAGACTTGTTGACAGTCATCAGTGATGGGATAGTGGATTGTGATGATGGCATCAATGTGTGTAACACTGCCCTCGGACACATACGGTTTGCATTGGCTTGACATGCTGTGGGACTTCCACATCAGCGGATCAATGGTGTATGGCAGGCTCTCCGTGAGCAGCTGTGGGTGTTTAGCTGTTAGCCGACACTTGTGTGCCAGTTCCATGGCTATCACGCATTTGTGCTGCAGAAGGGGGGTGCCAGTGTTGGACCCACATGTTACTCCACATGAAGTGTTCATGTGTACTTCAAGTTGCCTCTGCAATCCCGAAAACATGACTAATAAAGGTGTCCCTATGCCTCCAAGGTGCCTCTTCTCAGTCAATGCTGGTGTGTTGCCACGGTGCATCCAGCATGTCTGGCATGGTTTTCCCTGATAGTGGCTATGTGTCTATGTGTCGAGTGGCAAGATGCAAGCTGTGTGTGTGGGATGAGACTGTGTATTGTGCATGATGTCCATGACTGTGTGGGTATTGTGACATGTGCCATCCCCATGCATCCAACGTTGGCCAGGCCCCCATTATCTGCATCCACCGGACTCAAGCTTGCAGGACATGGTTCTGCCACCTGTCTACACATACCTGGGTGCCCCCCAGGACACTGGACATGATCCCTGACCTCTGCGCATGACTGTTGCTGTACTCAATATGTCTGTCATCACGGTTGTGCGGCCACCCCCTCAGCTGGTTGGGCCCATCACGGGTGTGTATGGTGCTCCATGTCTGTCTTGCCTAATACACTGTGACCCGTGTGTCCTGTGCCAGACTCAGGCCCCAGGGTGTGGATGGTTGAAGTCAAAAGAGAACTCAGGCATGTTTAGACTTTACAAGACACATGTAAGCTAATAATGCAACCAGCAGGCATCTTCTCTTCATGGTGTGACTTTTTATTTTAGTGGGGGGGGGGGGGGTATGACATGAGGGGCTTTCCGGGTGTTTGGAATCCAAAGTTCAGTAGGGGAGTTGGTGTCCTTGCCATTTGAAATCCTCAGAGTCCATGCCACAGTCTTTGTCAACATTGGTCAGACAGTGACCAGCAAGGCCATGTGGCAGAGAATGTCTTTTGATGCTGTGCTGCTGTTGCTCCAGTGGGCAAGGTGCCAGGCCAGGTGTCCTGGGAGATGGTGCTGTAGCGCCGACCCTCACGGTCTTTTCCGTGGACGACCCGCCCTCCTGCGGGGACCCTCAGAAGCAGGCCGTGACGATGTTTGGGATGCTCCATCGGATGTTTCCTCCTCCTCCTCCTGATCCCTCCCTGTGGGTGGTGATGTTCTACGCCTTCTGGCACAGGGAGGGTTGCCCATGTTGTCGGCCATCCGACGGAGTGTATCGTGAATTCCCGTGTACACCGTCACGAGCTCAGCCTGTCCGTCCTCCATCCTCCATTGGTGTTGCAGTAGACAGGCATGTAGCTCCGCATGTTGCTGGGCCTGCTGGGTCTTGATCCCCTCGAGGACGGACACAACCTGGGCCAGGCCCGTGGTGTCCTGCCGGTATGTGTCCAGGATGTTTCGGACATGGGAATATACCGGATCCCCAGCCAACTGGTCAGGCTGGCGCCTCCGCCGTCCTCCACTCCCACCATCCCTGCCCACTTGCACCTGGCCTGCCCTTGTGGGCACATCGGGTCTCCGGAACCCCTGAGGGGTGGCATTGGCGTTGTCGCCTGCCTCCTCCTGGCTGCCCGGGACACCGTGTCCCTCCTGGCCAGCCTGGCTGCTTTGTGGTGGTGGGGCAGGGATCCTGGGTGTCTCCTGGGATGTGGCAGGAGTGGGGGTGGTGGTTGGCCCCGTTGTACCTGACGCAGGTGCTGCAGGTCGTTGGACACCAGAGGGGCCAGGTTGGTCGGGGTCGTCCACAGAGTGGTGAGAGTCGTCGCTGCCGGTGGGATCGGCCTCCCGCAGAGCCGGGTCCTGTGAGTCTTCCCCCCCAGTGTTGGGGGGTGAACCACAAGGTTGACCTGTGTGTGAGAGAGACAATGTTAATTTTGGTCCATGCAACATCCATGTTTCATCAGTTTCAAAGTTGGAACATTTCCTCTGGGAATTTGGATCTGTCTTGCATTCCACTCACAGTGCACTTGTGCATGGGTGTGTCCCTTGGGCACAGCTTTGGCGCCTTTAACTATGTGTGGCACAGTCTTACTTGCTGCGTCAAGTGTGACTGCAGTCAGCAGTGGAGTGGGCAGGTGTGGCGAACCGTGCATTGGCGCCTTCCGTGTTGCACTGTACGTGGGCACATAAAGTTGTTACACACACTTATATGATGCAGGTAGCTGTCGTTGTGCTCGTGCACAGGTTGTGACATGGCCCTGTGTTTTGCCATGGAGGAGAGGGGGGGTGCTGGCACTGGCCATCCTTGTCTACATGCACGCAGTCCACCTGCTGACGAGCAGACATTCCCACACATCACATGGCTGATTTGCTCTCCCTGTGTCTCCCTCCCTCTCTGTCCCCCTCTCCCTCCTTCCCTCTGTGTGTCAGCCTCCTCCCTCTGTCCGTCTCCCTGTGTCTCCCTCCCTCTCTCTCCCCCTCTCCCTCCCTCTCTGTCCCCCTCTCCCTCCCTCTGTGTGTCAGCCTCCTCCCTCTGTCCGTCTCCCGGTGTCTCCCTCCCTCTCTGTCCCCCTCTCCCTCCCTCTCTGTCCCCCTCTCCCTCCCTCTGTGTGTCACCCTCTGTCACCTCAGCCCAGCTTCCTGGGCACACACTGTTAGCAGATCTTTGAATGGCCCTTGGCTTGTTGATGTGAGTTTGTTTCTGATCTCCAGGCACCCATTGGGTGTAGTGTGTGTCTCTGCGCTGCTGCTGTGGTGGTGTGTGCTGCCACTCTTTCACAGTGTTGGCTGTTCATTAGCTGCTGTCATGTGCAAAACAGTGCCTTCACCCCCATGTGTTAATGCAAGGCGTCCGCCATTTGCTGGCGAGTCTTTCCTGTGTGGGGACACACTGTTTGTCTGGCTGTGACCTAGGCCATATGGGCAGAGGGCATTGTTGTCTGCTTCTGAGTTGCACTATGTGATTTTTTGGGCCCACCCTCCCGCCATCCGGGTTCCCGTGTCATGTGTTGGTGTCTTCTGTGGCCTGTGACTTGACATTGTCCAGCTGGGTGCATGGGGCATGGTGGCGCCAGTGGCATGTGCGTGTTCATGGAGAGTGGTTGAGTCATGCGATAGCTTGGGGTGGTTCCGTGCCTGTTTGTGAGTTTGGTTGTGGATGACGTTCCCCCCATGTGAGGTGCGTTGTTTGTGTACTCACCCAGGTCTCGGAGTCCTCCTAATCCTGCGACTGCCTCCACCGTCAGTATGGCCATCACCCTCTCCTCCCAGGGATGGTAGTGTACGGGTCTGCGGGACGGCCCTCCTCCAGTGACGTTGGCCTGGTTGTGTTCATCCGTCATCTTGGCTCGGACCCTCCTCCGCAGATCGTACCACCTGGCTTGGCATTCCTGCTTGTTCCTTCTGGTGTCCGCAACAGCATTCACAGCATCGACGATGGTCTGCCACATGGCTGTTTTTTCTGAAATGCTGGTCTGTCTGACCAATGTTCCAAAGAGCTGTGGCTCGACTCTGAGGATTTCATCGACAAGGACCTCCAACTCTCGGTTACTGAACTTTGGATTCTTGTTAGTGGGCATGGTGAGGGGTGTGGGTGTGGATGGTGGGGGGGTGGGTGTGGATGGTTGTGGGTGTGTGGGTGTGGTTGTGCAGGTGTGTGTGTGAATGTGATGAGGGGGTGTTTGTGAAGGTGGTTGTGTGAAGGTGTGCAAGTGTAAGGTGTGGTGAAGCTTCTAGTTTGGTGCTGTAGGTTGTCTGTGGGGTCTGGCAGCAGTGAGTCTGTTGCAAAGGCTCATGGTTTGTGTGTGTGGGCCCTTTTTATTGGTCCATTGGTGGGTGTGGCTGTGTTTGAAGTTTGGGTGGGTGTGTTATAAGGAGTGGTGGTGTTTGGGGCCTCTGTTTGTTTTTGGCAGCTGCAGGTCAGTGAATGTGTTGTTTTAGTGGTTGTTGGACATGTTTAGTGGCTTTGTGCCATTTGAATGGTGTATTCTTGTGTTGTTTTGGTTTGTCCTGGTTGTGTACGTGCATTTTTAGCGTGTGTACGGGGTGTACATGGGCCATTTTGTTGTACAGTGCTGTCCTTGTGTGTGGCTTGGTACGACTCGTACATGCGGTTGTGATGTTGGGGCCTGGGGTGCGCTCCGTACTTAGGAGGTTGTGGTGGGGGTACGACTCTGACGTACACGGGTGTACATACACGGGTGGGGGTACGACTCTAATGTACACGGGTGCACATACACGGGTGGGGGTACGACACGTACAGGGGTGTACATACACAGGTTGGGGTACAACTCTAATGTACACGGGTGCACATACACGGGTGGGGGTACGACACGTACAGGGGCGTACATACACAGGGGGTACGACACGTACAGGGGTGTACATACACGGGTGGGGGTACGACTCTAATGTACACGGGTGCACATACACGGGTGGGGGTACGACACGTACAGGGGTGTACATACACGGGGGTACGACACGTACAGGGGTGTACATACACGGGGGTATGACAAGTACAGGGGTGTACATACACGGAGGGGTATGACACGTACAGGGGTGTACATACACGGGGGTACGACACGTACAGGGGTGTACATACACGGGGGGTAGGACACGTACACGGGTGTACATACACGGGGGTACGACACGTACAGGGGTGTACATACACGGGGGTACGACACATACAGGGGTGTACATACACGGGGATACGACACATACAGGGGTGTACATACACGGGGGTACGACACGTACAGGGGTGTACATACACGGGGGTACGACACATACAGGGGTGTACATACACGGGGGTACGACACGTACAGGGGTGTACATACACGGGTGGGGGTACGACACGTACAGGGGTGTAAATACACGGGGGTACGACACGTACACGGGGGTACATACACGGGTGGGTACGACACGTACACGGGTGTACATACAGGGGGGGGTACGACACGTACAGGGGTGTACATACACAGGGGTACGACACGTACACGGGTGTACATACACGGGGGTACGACACATACACGGGTGTACATACAGGGGGGGTATGACACGTACAGGGGTGTACATACACGGGGGGTACGACACGTACACGGGTGTACATACACGGGGGGGTACGACACGTACACGGGTGTACACACAGGGGGGGTACAACACGTACAGGGGTGTACATACACGGGGGTACGACACGTACACGGGTGTACATACATGGGGGGGTACGACACGAGTGTACATACAGGGGGGGTACGACACATACAGGGGTGTACATACACGGGGGGTACGACACGTACACGGGTGTACATACAGGGGGGTACGACACGCACACGGGTGTACATACAGGGGGGGTACGACACATACACGGGTGTACATACACGGGGGGTAGGACACATACACGGGGTACATACACGGGGGTACGACACGTGCACGGGTGTACATACACGGGGGTACGACACGTACACGGGTGTACATACACGGGTGGGGGTGTACATACACGGGGGGTACGTCTCGAACGTTAGGGGGCTGGGGGGAGTGTTGGGCGCGTATGCGGGCACATGTCTCCATGGTTGCTATGGGAGTTCGGTGCAGACGGTGTTTTTTCCATACGGTTGTTACATCGGACGCACGGGATGGATCGTGATTCCTCGGTCGGACTTGACTTTTCACATTTGTACGGTAAATCGTCCGAGGACGTGTCGGACACATTTTCCGACCCGAGGACGTGTGGGGAATGATTCCCAATGCGATTCGTATGGTCTTTTTCCCATGCGAATCGTAGTTGGCAATTTGTACGGCACTTGTACGATTCGTACGGTAAAAAGACCGGATACGAGTCGTACGGGGAAAATTTTTACCGGATCGTGATCGGCACCAGAATTTGCAAAGGAACAAAATGAGGGGGTTCATTTTGCCATAGAAAAAGATAAAAAAAATTCTGACATGCAGACTGAACCATGCACTTTTAATACCCACTGCAGACTTCCTTGGTGAGCAGTAGCTTTACTACAGTGATCTAATGAGCAACTAGAGTGCTAACATTCAGAATGTATGGCAAATGTGTGACATATCAGAATACCTTCTTGATGGATTCAAAGTAAAAAACTGAAAGCATTTCCTACTGAGGAAACTGCAGTAAATGAGGACATTCATAACAAATAAATCTCCCAAGATATCCACCAGAGACAAAAGAGCCCAAATGCAGCACAAATACCACCCAGATGTAGCCCACGTGTAGCCCAATGACAGAAGTGTGCAAAACACTTTTTATTTTTTGTGCGTTTGCAATTTTATATAGTGCAGACTTGTCAGGTATTGGAATGTTTTACATGAGCATTGGTTACATCACACAAGAACAAATTCATTTTGGTTGTATATAGATATAGATATAGATATAGATATAGATATAGATATAGATATAGATATAGATATAGATATAGATATAGATATACATGCCACAATCCTGAACCACCAACGTCACGGCGATACACAGATACCGACCACAACGTGGGTTTTTCCAAAATGCAGTGCTTTCTTGCAGAAATTCTCAGCATCAATCAAATGTGTTGGCAAATGCCCAGCATGACGCGTTTTGACCGCATTACCACTGAAAAAACCACAGGTTTCAGGGACATTATAGTTAGTTGGATATTTCACTGGTACAAAACCAGAGAAATTCGGCCGTTATAGTTAGTTGACCTGACTACAACTCACGCCTCTGCAATGCACTGCTGATGATGTCACATATTACATCATTTATGACATGGTCAGTAACACCACTGATGACATCTGAAATGTCATCACTGGTGACATCATCTAGTGACTGTGCATTTCTGTACAGTTTAAATATATATATATATATATATATATATATATATATATATATATATATATATATATATATATATATATATATATATATATATATATATATATATATATATATATATATATATATATATATATATATATATAAATATATATATATATACCAAGTTGTTTTGAAGAATGAGTAGGTGTATAAGTGTCTGAATGGATGATTTGGTAGGTGCTTGACTAACTGCATAAGTGAGTGATATGCCGTGTCTTACTGAATGTATTGGTTAGTGATTAAACTGTGTGAATGTCTCTATCAGTCTCCCATTTGGTGTGTAAGTGGCTCCATGGGTTGGTGAGTAGCTACATGAGTGTCTATATGGGTTATTGATTGGTTGTCTGAGTATCTGTGTGGGTGCCTGAGTATCTGTGTGGGTGTGTGGGGTGTGTGTGACTCTCTGCATAGATGTGTGAGGGGGTGATTCAATGGGTGTATGGGTTCAAGGCAGCTGTGTGGGTGGGTGAGTAAGTGTATGGGTGTGTTGGTGAGTGAATGGATGTCTCAGTGTTACTTGTGTGAGTAACTACATATGTGAAAGGCAGTATATGTGAGTGTTAGAGTATATAAATGACTATATGTGAGAGTGAGTGATTGTGAGAGTGGCTGTATGGATGAGTGTGTGCTTGCATCAGTGATTGTATAAGAGAGTAAGTATGTGTTAGTATCTGTATGAATAAGTGGGGTGGTGTGTGTATAACTGTATAGGTGAGCAAATGGGAGTGTGATTGATTCTTTGTATGACTGACTAGGTGTGTGAGTAACTTTTATGGATGAGTGGCAGTGTGTGAGTGTCTGTATAGGTGTATGAGTGCATATGATAGTGCTGTATTGATGAGTGACTGCATGTATGAGTAACTGTATAGGTGAATGAGTGGACATGTGTGTAGACCTGGGAATCAGCGAGTGGGTATGTAGTAACTGGTTTTGGTGTGTCTATGGTTTAAAAAATGGTAGTCTGTATTTTAGAGTGGGTGTATCAAAGGTGATATTAGGGTATGAGGAGGTGCATTAGATTATCACGTGGATGGTGTCATCAGTCATGTCATCAGTGATGTCATTGAGATGTCATCAGTGATGTCATCAGTGATGTCACTGACCATGTCATGAATGATGTAATATGTGCTAAATCTTTTTTCTTTAACAACTCCAAAACTACTAGATGTCATTTGAGGTGTCAGCGATGTCATCAGCGGTGTCACTGACCATGTCATGAATGATGTAACATGAGACGTCATCAGCAGTGCATTGCGGGATTGTAAGTTACAGTTAGCTCAACTAACTATAATGGCCAAATTTCTCTGGTTTTATACGAGTGAAATGTCCAACTAACTATAACGTCCCTGAAACCTGTTGTCTTTTCAGTGAACTTCTAAGGTTTTTTAAATGCTAATTTCTAACTATAAAGTCCCTGAAACCTATGTTTTTTTCAGTGAATTTCTAAAGTTTTTTAAATGCTAATTTCTAACTATACCTACATAGGTAGGACATGTGCAAAAGAGAAAGAAAGCCGTATAAAGAAGCAAGAGAAATGCAGAAAGAGGCAACAGAAGTCCAGAAAGAGGAAGAAAGGTGCAGAAAGAAGCAAGAGATGTGCAGAAAGAACCAACAAAGGTACAGAAAGAGGCCTTGTTGCACAGTCATCCTGTGCCCTGGGCACCCCCTAACGTTTTGCTGACTGGTATTGGTGGTACCTGACTCTGACTGACCCTGGGCTCTGCCTAACCAGGCCCAGAGACAGTGCTGTGATGAAAGACAATTATAATACAGTGAAAACACCTACATACACTAGGGTACACTATGGGTTGGAGTACCCTGTGATAGGCATGATCTCCCCTGTAAGGCCCTAGTACATAATAGGGCAGGGGGATTAAAACTACCTCTAAGACCATAGCATATAATAGGGCATGGCATTTTAGAGGCCAGCAGATCTTTTCTGCACTTGCATGTGTGTACTGCTGAGCCTGAGGTCAGTTTAAAAGTAGCCCTGTGTGTGCAGAAAGAGGCAAGAGAGGTGCAGAAGGAAGCACGATAGGTATAGAAAGAAGCAAGAAAAGTGCAGAAAGAAGCAAGGGCAGTGCAGAAAGAACCAATAGACATGCAAGAAAAGGAAAGAAGGGTGCAGAAAGAGTCAAGAGATGTGCAAACAAAGAGAAGAAGGGTGCAGAAAGAAGAAAGAGAAGTGCAGAAAGAGACAAGTGAGGTGCAGAAGGAGGTAAGATAACTGCAGAAAGAGGCAAGAGAGTTGCAGAGACAGGCAAAAGGGGTGCAGAAAGAGGGAACAGGTATGAAGACAGAGACATGAGAGGAACAGAAAGAGGGAAGAGCAGTACAGAAAGAGGCAAGAGGGATGCAGAAATTTACAACAGAGGTGCAGAAAGAAGCAAAAGCAGTGTAGAACGAACCAATAGAGGTACATAAAGAGGCAAGAGGGGTACAAAAAGAGGCAAGAACAGTGGAGAAAGAAGCAAAAGAGGTGCAGAAAGAGGGAAGAGAGGAGTAGAAAGAGGCAAGAGAGTTGCACAAAGAGGGAAGAAGGGGGCGGTAATAAGCAAGAGGGGTGCAGAAAGAAGCAACAGAGGTGGAGAAAGAAGCAAGAGAAGTACATAAAGAAGTTTCAGAGGTGCAAAAAGAAGCAAAAAGGATGCAGAAAGACATAAGAGGGATTTAGAAAAAGGGAAGAGAGGTGCAGAAAGAGGGAAGAAGGGTGCAGAAAGAGGCAAGAGGGGTACAGAAAGAAGCAAATGTGGTGCATTAAGAGGCAACAAACATGCAGAAAGAGGAAAGAGAGGTGCAGAAAGAAGAAGAGCTGTGCAGAAAGAAGCATCAGAAATACAGAAAGAGGAAAGAGAGGTGCAGAAAGAAGCAAGAGCAGTACAGAAAAAAACAACAGAGGTGCTGACAGAGGCAACAGAGGTACAGAAGGAGGCACGAGGGTACAGAAAGAAGGAACAGAGGTACTGAAAGAGGCACGAGGGGTACAGAAAGAAGAGAAGTGCAGAAAGAAGCAACAGAGGTACTGAAAGAGGCATGAAGGGTGCAGAAAGAGGCAAGAGAAGTACAGAAAGAAGCAAGAGAGATACAGAAAGAGGCAAGAGTGATGCAGAAACAGGAAATAAAGGTGTAGAAAGAGGCAAGAGAGTTGCACAAATAGGGAAGAGGGGTGCAGAAAGAGACAGGAGGGGTGCATAAAGAATTAACAGAGGTGCCAAAAGAGGCAAGAGAGGTGCAGAAAGAAGCAAGTGAAGTGCAGAAAGAGGCAACGGATGTGCAGAAAGACGCAAGTGAGGTGCAGAAACAAGCAAGAGAACTGCAGAAAGAGCTAAGAGAATTGCTGAAAGAAGCAACAGAGGTTTAGAAAAAAGCAAGAGAAGTGCAGAAAGAGGCAAGTGAGGTGCAGAAAGAAGCAAGAGCAGGGCAGACAGAACCAACAGAAGTGCAAAAAGAGGCAAGAAGAGTGCAGAAAAGGTAGGAGAGGCGCACAAAGAGGCAAGAGAGGTACAGAAAGAGACAGGAGGGATGCAAAAAGAAGGAAGGGTAATGCAGAGAGGCAAGAGAATTGCTGAAATAAGCAACAGAGGTATAGGAAGAAGCAAGAGAAGTGCAGAAAGAGACAAGTGAGGTACAGAAAGAAGCAAGAGCTGTGCAGAGGGAACCAACAGAGGTATAAAAAGAGGCAAGGGGTGCAGAAAAAGGTAGGAGGAGTGTACAAAGAGGCAAGAGAGGAACAGAAAGAAGCCAGAGGGTTGCAGAGAGAAGGAAGAAAAGTGTAGAAAGAGGCAAGAGAATTGCTGAAAGAAGCAACAGAGGTGTAGAAAGAAGCAAGAGAAGTGCAAAAAGTGGCAAGTGAGTTGCAGAAAAAAGCAAAAGCAGTGCAGAAAGAACCAACAGAGGTGCTGAAAGATGCGCGAAGGGTGCAGAAAGATCAAGAGAAGTGCAGAAAGAAGCAACAGAGGTACAAAAGAGGCAACAGGGTGCAGAAAGACGTAAGAGGGATACAGAAAAAGGCAAGAGAGGTGCAGAAAGAGACACGAGGGTTACAGAAAGAAGCAAATGAGCTGCAAAAAGATGCAACAGACGTGCAGAAAGAGGGAAGAGAGGTGCAGAAAGTGTGAAAAGATGTGCAGAAAGAGGCAAGAGAAGTGCAGAGAATTAAAGATATGTACAGAAAGAAGCAACAGAAAAGCAGAAAGAGGCAAGAGAGGCACAGAAAGAAGCAAGAGAAGTGCAGAAATTGGCAAGTGAGATGCAGAACAAAGCAAAAGCAGTGCAGAAAGAACCAACAGAGGTGCTGAAAGATGAGCGAAGGGTGCAGCAAGATCAAGAAAAGTGCAGAAAGAAGCAACAAAGGTGCAAAAGAGGCAAAACGGGTGCAGAAAGATGTAAGAGAGATACAGAAAAAGACGAGAGAGGTGCAGAAAGAGGGAAGAAGGGTGCAGAAAGAGGCAAGAGGGGTACAGACAGAAGCAATTGAGGTGCAGAAAGAGGCAACAAACATGCAGAAAGAGGAAAGAGAGGTGCAGAAAGTAGAAGAGGTGTGCAGAAAGAGGCAAGAGAAGTGCAGAAAAAGAAATGTGCAGAAAGAAGCATCAACAGAGGTGCTGAAAGAGGCACGAGGGGTGCAGAAAGAAGGACGAGAAGTGCAGAAAGAAGCAACAGAGGTACTGAAAGAGGCATGAAGGGTGCAGAAAGAGGCAAGAGAAGTGCAGAAAGAAGCAAGGGAGATACAGAAAGAGGCAAGAGTGGTGCAAAAACAGGAAAGAGAGGTGTAGAAAGAGGCAACACAGTTGCACAAATAGGGAAGAGGGATGCAGAACGAGGCAAGAGGGGTGCAGAAAGAATTAACAGAGGTGCCAAAAGAGGCAAGAGAGGTGCAGAAAGAAGCAAGTGAAGTGCAGAAAGAGGCAACAGAGGTGCAGAAAGACAGAAGAGAGGTACACAAACAAGCAAGTGAAGTGCAGAAAGAGCTAAGAGAATTGCTGAAAAAAGCAACAGAGGTTTAGAAAGAAAGAAGAGAAGTGCAGAAAGAGGCAAGTGAGGTACAGAAAAAAAGCAAGCACAGTGCAGAAAGAACCAACAGAGGTATAAAAAGAGTGCAGACAGAAGGACGGGAAGTGTAGAAAGAGGCAAGAGAAGTACAGAAAGAAGCAACAGAGTTGCGAAAGCAGCAAAAAGGGTACAGAAAGACATAAGAGAGATACAGAAAAAGGCAAGAGAGTTGCAGAAAGATGGAAGAAAGGTGCAGAAAGAGGCAAGAGGGGTACAGAAAGAAGCAAATGAGGTGCAGAAAGAGGCAACATACGTGCAGAAAGAGGGAAGAGAGGTGCAGAAAGTAGAAGAGATGTGCAGAAAGAGGCAAGAGAAGTGCAGAGAATTAACGATATGTGCAGAAAGAAGCAACAGAAATGCAGAAAGAGGCAAGAGAGGCACAGAAAGAAGCAAGAGTGGCTTGCACACCATTAGTACCAATGTAACACACACATTTAGCAATAAGTAACAGGCGAGCGTTCTAGGTTTGCAAAGGGCCTTCCACCATGCTGTAACACTTGTCACTGTATTTTTGTAACGTTTGAGCCATTTGAGCTAGAAACAAGGCTTTTTTTGTTCAAATCTGTAGATTAGGGAGCAGATGATGGATTATGTGGCTAATGCGGAAAATGTTTAATTGTGTGAAACTCGGAGCAGCCAAACAGTTCCATAATTCCAGTGGCCCTGCTCATACCTCTGACTTGGTCCACAAGTGCTCCTCAGTGATTCCTTCTTTTTGTCTCACTGAGTTCATAGTTGAGCTTCTATAGAAATGAGGAAGACTAAACCTGAGGTTACCACGCCAGAACACCACATAATTACTCTCCATAACACATCATCCAACTCTACATAATTCCTATACACTAAATACCACATAATTTCTATCCACGTAATTTCACTGCACAACGTACCACATAATTCTACTACACACATCGTACATCCACTCCACTCCAGAAAAACATTATTAAAAAACTTTTACATTTACAATGCCAATAGCTCTTACTCTCGCAAATGCAAACCCTATTACTTTGCAAACACTTCTTTAAATAGTAGTCACGTTTGCAGAGTGGTGGAGAAAGGGTGCTGGGCCTCCGACCAGCACTCAGGAATTCCGCTGCGTAGGATTTACAGGAGGTACCAGAAGGGCTTCTTGACCCCCAAAATCCCTCAGGAGTAAAGTGGACTTCATCCGCCATCCCGTAGTCTGCCAGGAGGCCCGGTTGCAGAATGATGGAGAAATGGGGCATTGCTGCCTAAGACGTCTTAGCAATCCTACTGTATGGGACTTACTGGAGTTAACAAGAGGGGTACTTGGCCCCCAAGGACATCCTTGGGGGCCAACTACCCCTCCTATTACCTCCAATAAGTACCACACAGCAGGATTGCTAAGTTCTCATAACAGGCCATGCCCCCTTTGCCCACCACTCTGCAAACACGCTCCCTGGCATGCTCTTGGAAGGGGAATGTTGAAGTCCCCTTCGCTGCTGGGGGTCCTTTAGGGGCCAACTAGCCTACCTCGTACCTCCAGTAAGCCCCACACAGTGGGATTACTGAGTGGTAGACACCGGCCACGCTCCCTTTTGCAACCATTCTGCAAACAGAATCCCTGGCGCGTTCTAACTTGGGGGATTAAATCCCCTTGAATACTGAGGATCCCTGGGGGCCAACTAGCCCACCAGGTACCTCCAGTAAGCGCCACACAGCTGGATTTCAGAGAGGTGGTCCGAGGCCACGCCCCCTTTTTACACCACTCTGCAAACAGGCCAAATCCAGCCAGATGTGTGAGGATGCACATTAAGGAAGGGGGCGAAAAGTTAGACAATTGGATGTTTTACTCCAGTAGACCTCACAGCAGATACCAAACGTGTGTCCATGTTAAAGTTAGCCCTCTAACAGACCTGATGCTAGGCCCCCACTCCTAAGTAGCCACAGTAATGGCCACGGAGAACCCAAGATTTTTTAGCTGTAGCCTAATGTTTAGATGGAACATGTTTCAGTTTATGTCTAAGGATGGGAGGGAGGGGGGTTGAGGGAAGAAGAAAGCAGGTTGTGAAGCCCTAAAGGGTAAGTATAATTAAACCTCAGAACTCAAAAATACTCTGAGCCACATAGAATCCATTGCAGACCCCCGACAATAATAAAACTTTGCCGATACCTGATCAGTCTGGAATAACCTTATTGCATTTTTTATTTGATTACATGTGGTCATTAAACTATCTGCACAAAGCTGCTTACCTAGTGTCCTAATAATAGCAAAATGATGTCTGAACATGGGCACTACGTGTAGCACTAATAATTCCAGAATGGGGGCTTTCAGTCGATCTGGACTCAGTATCACTCAATTTATTCACAGTAATCCGTTGGTTTTCATATCACTCCTGTTCTACGTTGTTTTTAGGTTCCTTTTAAAACCACCCTTAGAGCTAATGCTTTGTGCAAAATAGCTTTTTAAGGGGAAGAGTCACACGTTGTGGCCAACAAATAAGGCTACCTTCTGCACATGTGGATTTTGAGGCTATCAAACCAGGTTTTATGGCGCTTGAATATAGGCAATGTGAGACTGCTGTCACATATCAGTTGTGGTTACTTAAGCAGTTTTCTTAGAGTGAATCTTCTATAAAGTATCTGTTTATTTCACCAGCTCATCTTTATTATCCAAAGACAATGCAAGAAGTGATGGTCCCACTCATTGACCAACCAACCTGCGATCGTCTCTATCACATAGGGTCCTATGTGAGCTCCATGAAACCTTTAATCCTCAGCGACATGATATGTGCCGGCTATGTGAATGGTGGAAAAGATTCTTGTCAGGTGAGTGAATGTGAGGTATTAGTTTAACTATTTCTCATGAAGTAGCAAGTGACCAAGAATGTGTGATGTTTAAGAAACTGATGATGATCTGACCATGCATTATAAATAGGGCTCCCGGTTTTATGGTATTTATATTTTTGTCATTTCTGTCTGTATTTATCCATATTTATTTTTTACTAATTTTACCTGTATGTATCCATATTTATTTTAGGTTTTGTGAAAAAATTAAGCTGAAATGTGTATATTTCTGCATTTATTTAACCGGTTAATGTTCACTTGTGCCTGAACGCCTGACATGTTTCAATGATATATATACACACTCAGATGATAAAATATGCACCTATAATGAAACATGCACATTTTAGTATCATGGTTGTGCAAATCTACTGCTGTTTAAGGCTCTTTACTAAAATTCCTGTGGTTTTGTAATCTCCTTGGCTGTCAATCTGCACAGCTTTTGGCCTTGCAGTCATGATTGACAACATTCAGAATCACTCGAAAACTACCCAATTTCTGTTTTTATCCACATTTAAAAATAAATACAGACAGGAAAATAAATGGTTTTCTGTCTGTATTTATCTGTAAAAATCAGTAAAAACAGAAAACAGGGAGCCTTAATTATAAAGAATAAACGATCCCCTGCTGACCCTTAATACATACTGCAATTTACCTCAGAGTTCGACTATCTTCTAAATTAACTCCTTGGTCACTTGGAATAACCTTATAATGTAGATTAGCACATGAGGGGGATATTGTGAAATGGCCATCAAGTCAAAGAACTGCCTTTGCAGGCTATATTTAATATTACAGGCCCAGAAAGTTGGCTGGCAAACTACCAACATCCCCTCCTCTGTTCTTGGCAGATAGGGATCACATTTATCATTTAACAGCCCTTCCCAACCATACATTCCAGTAGTGTACCCATTTATGTATGGACTTCAGGTGAAAAAATCCACAACTTTAGCTTTTTTTATGACTAAATACATGCTGTACAATAGACAAATGTTAATGAACATGTACTGCACTCTCGTTCACTGTGATCAAAAAGCATACGTGAATCGTACACTAGGAAATCACCTCCCCCAGGGCACATCCCTAAAAACAATGTCTCATGGAACTCTTTCAAAACCTCTGAGGAAAGTGACAGTCTCAAAACTTCTAGCAGCTCTGAAACCCTCAAACCTCTGCATCGTCCCTCTACCTGCCAATTTCTTCAATGAGATCAAGAAATCTATTCCACCACTTTAGACCCATTGTAAATGCTTGTCTACTTCAAGATACTATCCTTGACTGCCTAAAGTCTGTTTCCCCCATCCTAAAAAAAACAATGGCAGACCACACTGGCCTAAACAAATTCTGCCCTATCTCCAACATTCCAACTCTGGTGAAGCTCCTTGAAAAATGTGTACACATTCAACTCTCTTAGCACATTGAACAATTTCATCTATTTGACCAATTTCAATCTGGCTTACGTTCGGGCATAACATTGAATAGGTTCTTGCACACATTGTGGACTATACAGCAAAAATTTGGATCAGAATGATTCATGCCTCCTATTCCCCCTTTTACCTATCTCCGGCATTCCATGTGGTTAAGCAAGATAACCTACTAGAGTTATTTGAGCATAGGATGGGATTATCAGGATCCATCCTAAACTGTTTTGCCTCATTTCTCCAAAACAAAACTAAAAGATTCAAGGCTAATCAGTCTCTATCTAAGACCACTCTGGTCACATTAGAGGTTTCACAGGGCTCCTCCCTCTCACCTACTCTCTTTAACTTGTTCATGGAGCCTTAATGGAAACTTTGAGTTTATCCAGCATCCACTGTCACAAATACGGTGATGACACCCAATCATACCTGAATGTCTCCGGCCAATAGGACATCAAGTCCCTCATCCTAACTCTACAAAAAAAACTAAATTGGCTTACTTGCAAGCAACTCAAACTAAACACTCTAAAAACTGAATTCCTCCCAATCCCCCTCCCAAACAGTCACCCGTCGTTGAGAAATGGTTGAAGCAACAAACAGCCCTCAACTTCTTGCTACAAGTTATCGATCCTGCTAGATCACTGGGATTAACTCTCAACAAGAACCTTAACAAGCAGAAGTACATCAGTGCTGCCACCAAACAAGTAAACCTCCAAAAGAACATCCTGAGAAAATAAAAACCCTTCATCCCCCTCAATGAGTTCAAGTCTGTCTATTAAAGCCCTAGTGATTCCCAGGTTAGACTATGGAAGTTCACCCCCCTGAAGCTTGCCCAGATCTCAGATGGCTCCTTTAATGGCCTCCCTTAACTCTGCTGCAAGGCTCATCACAGGATCAAAAAGAAACAACGAAGGTTACCTACTGTGCCAGAGAATGCCCGAAGTTCTACAAGGTGTGGGCACCCTGGCTAAAACGATACGATTAGAATATAGGGGTAAACGATGGCCTGCCCCAGCTAACACAGCGCCCGTACTGTACTACCTGTCTTTATGAATGAATAATATGAGAACATTGCCAATGTACTGTGCTATTGCTAACTTGAATGATGGTGTACTTACTCCCTATGTCAATGGTTCCCGATGCATTGTTGAGAAGATTGTAATGCCTGCAGAAAATATTTATAAAAATATTTATTAATTAAAAGAAAAAATCACATCACTAAAAATTTGAAATCCCTCCCTTATTAAGCAAGAACACAGCAAAAAGTTGCCTGCATGACCCATAAAGCCCTACACTTCTACACTTTCATACCCCGAGATACCTCGCTCAGAAACTGGAACTTTCTGGCAGCTTCAGATCCTACAGAAGCTCTAGCACCTTGTTTTTGAAACTGCAGAGATTCTATAAAAATAAAACCTTCAACCAAGCCTTCGCTGGCATCACCCCGAGAATTTGGAACTCTTTGCCCCTTGAAATCAGACTTAATCCCTCAACTGCATCTTTCAAGAAAGAAGTTAAAAATGTCTGCTCTAGAACCTAGGAACTCCTCTCTCTGAAACTATCAACGACAAGCTAACTAGACTCATGTCTACTGTCCAATGTCACTTGTTATGTTATTGATTTTGATCTATTGGTCTTGACACTGAGGTGATCTCTCCCTCTTCTGGGGAGTTGCCTTATCCTGTATTGTTCCTGACTATGATATTATTGGTTCTGTATTTCTCTTCTCTCTTAACATTTCGAAAGCACTAATACCCTAAAGGGTCATGTTTGCGCTGTATAAAACTTTTCAAATAAAATATAAATAAATAAACAGTTGTTAAAGAGGAGACAAAGTGGTTGGAAATGCTTTTCAAGTCTATACAATTTATTTTCTTTTAGCTACAATATGGATTCATACATATACTCATCATCATCATCAACTTTATTTGGTTCTTACAAGAAAATCATAAAAGTTAAACAAACACCATTAAAAAAGACTCCATCAAATAATGTAACACAAACAATATATAATACAGAGTTAAATAGCAAATATATTTGATGGATCCATAGTAAAAACAATTTCATATTACCACGGTAAACCATAAAAATTAATCGCAGCTGGACCTAAGCCTAATTGCAGCCATAAAAAAGCTAAGAGTGTGTAATACTGAGTTGCTTGAAAGCAGTTGTAAAAATATAAAAGCTGGTATAACCTGCTTAAAACTAGCTTTCTCAAGAATGGAAATAATAAAAGACTTTCTTGGAGCCTCATAAAAACTGCAAAACATTAAAAAGTGAATCATATCCTGAGGAGACTTTCCGTCGCAGCCACAGTGTAAGAGCCACTGCCCTCTATATGCACCACGGGGATGGGCTGGGCTAGGAGATAATGAAAGAGGTCCAGACTAAACCGAGTCAGTTAAAAATGGTTGTGAGCACTTTTAAACCATAAGAGATAGGGCTCTGTAAATGGCACCGTCTTTAACAGGAAATACCTATGAACACTGGGCTACCACAACTCCTCTTCTTCCCTGGCCCATGTGCGTATTTTGAAGACGTTCTCCTTTATCCTATTCATATCCCTTCTACATAATCCCTTTGGATTTTCAAATAGATCAGCCCTTCCCATACTGAAAAGACTTTCTATGATATACTTTAACCAGCAAGTACGGTTAGAACAGTCAAGGGAAAGACAATCCCTCAGGATTTCTTCACTTAGGTTGCTACCTTTTTCATCCAGGTTTTCATCCACAATGACAATGGATGATAGGCCAGCACATCTGAAAGGAAAGCCATCTCAAGTTCTCCGTGGGCTATAAACGATGGTATACACTGGGGTAAGCAGAGAAACCATCTCAGAAAAGTGCTTTCAACAGATTGCAATATGTTGTGCTCGATATAAACCCAAATCTCACTCCCATGGGTGACCTTCGATATACATTTTGCTTTGTAAATCTGCAAAAGTGCCCCGATCGGTCTACTTCCTAATCTGGATGCAAAGTTAAGAACAGCTGCAAAAACCCTATCTTTTGACTTGTCAAGGGGCCCCAATTCAGGGCTACATCAAACACCACCCCTAGGTAAGAAGGCCGTCAGTAACCCCCACCAAAAAAGTGCAGGGATTAGCTGGACACTGGCTCACCTGCATGATAAATGATTTGCTGTTATTAAGTAACAATTCCAAATCCTCCATTAAATGTTCAAAGGAGTTCAATAAGCATTGTAGACCCTTAACTGTCCTCGCCAGAAGGACAGCATCATCAGCATACAGAAGGACAGGCAAACTGTGCTTGCCAACCGGAGGGGAGTCAATATTTAATTTCAAAAGGGCCTGCTCCAAGTTATTAATTTATAAATTAAAAAGAAAAGGGCCAGGAAACACCCTTACGGACTGCTCTCTGTATACAAAACTCACGGGATACTTTGAGATCCTTAGAATAGCGTACTACAGCTTTGGTGTCACTATGGCGATCCCTTAAAAATAGAACAGTGTCTCTATTGATGCCGATAGAGAAAACTATCTGCCAAAGCTTGGATCTGTGAATGCTACCAAACTCGGAAGACAGATCCATGAAAGCTAAGTAGATGGTGCCAGTACGGGCTACAGTATACTTGTTCAATAGCATGGACAAATTAAAATTCTGGTCCACCGTTGAACAGCCCGGTCGAAAACCATATCGGACCTTGGTCAGGATATTATTGTCATCTACCCAGCTAGTGGGCCTGTCAAGGATCATGCGGCCCACCACCTTTACAACAGAGTCCAAAAGGAAGATGGGCCTATAACAGTCAGTGCGGACCTGATCTCCCTTTTTAAAAACTGGGACAGTGGTAGATAATGCCAAAGAAGTTTGGTCAGCCAATTATGACCACAGAATTAATAGTTGCAGTGAGTACAGGTACCCAAATGTCCAGGTTAGAAATATAGAGGTCTGATGGAATCCAATCAGGGCCTTATTTTTAGTTAAACTCATTATACCTGCTCTTCCCGCTTGTGCACTAAATATGATCCCAGATTTACCCTCACTAGTCGTTCAGGTTGGAACATGTCCTCAAAGTGACTTATCCAATCATCCATGAAAATATTGTCATCCAGTGAATTTGCTCTGTCTATGGCTCAAAATGGGCTATTGATGATGCTCCAGAACTTAGAGGTATTGCGCACAGTGCTGGCCTCTACCAGGTCTTACCAGGCCTCCTCTTTTAGGGCAGACTTATGCTTTGCCAAGGCAGCCTTATATTGGCTGCAATACCTCTTGACAACCAGGGAATCTCTTGGTGTGGTGCTCAAAGCTCAAAGCTTCCTTCAATCTCCTGGAGGGGCAGGAGTACTCAGAGTCAAACCATCTCAGACCTGTGTAAGAGGGGGACCTGCCTGAGGCCTGCAGTAGATTGGATATAGCTCCTGACGTGCTTCCAAAAGCCTCCAGGATGCCTGAAGGTTTTGCCGCCCTGTCTGAGCAAGTGGGGAACTCCTTGGCACACTGGGTGAGCAGGGACTCATAAACCTGGTCTGGTATATTCTGTACCCACTTCAGTCTCCTCCCCCGTCCATGGCTGTCAGTGCCCCCCTTGCTCCATTATTGGCAAAACATTTTACCCAGGGCCATCCAGTTGAGACACACACCAGGTTATGGTCCCTGTACACGCTATCCTTTATAATAAAATCAAAAATATAAGAAAAAAAAAGTGTAGAAACAAAACTAAAATCAATAAAAGACTCACAACCTCTCCCAGTAAAAGTGGGGACAACATCCTTTTTGTCCGGGGGAAGCTTATTCATAGCAGACAAAAAATCAAACTCATTCAAGATGTTGTTAAGATAGAGCCCAAATGCGTTGCGTGCACACCACATGTCCTTAACCCCCCCATATATGGACATTAAAGTCACCTGCAATGAGAACATTCAAGCAAATCTGCTTCCTCCGGGTCATGTTTCTCAGACAAAAACCCAGCTGTTTAATACTGCATATTTCTGAAGGACTAACTACCGTGTTATAAACGTTTGAAAGCAATAACTTATTTTTCCCCCTAAATATCGACACCTGTAAGTTGGGGTAGTCTTGAGGCAACATGACAGAGCTGACTTGGACAGCTAAAGAAACAAAACTGGCCAAACCCCCCTTCACTCTTCCTGATGTAGAGGGTGTGACTGGCACAAAGAAGGTTTTGTAGCCTTCTAGATAATAACTGTTTATGGTCGTCCATGTCCCCTGGAGGCAGATCACATCAGACCTTCTTAAAAAGGCACTCAGTCTGATGTCAAACTTGCTTGCCAGCCCTGCAAAGTTATATATACTCATATTTTGATGTAGGAATCTTGGTATTTTTTTTGTGTTTTTTTTTACAGGAGGTCAGGGTTTAGAATAAACAAAGGAAAAGAGTATTTATGCCGTCCCAGTATTGTACCACAGGAAGTTCCCCGGGAGTGCACTGGGCATGTGTGCCAGCTTTTTGCGCCCTCAGGGCACTTTGGTATTGCAGAATGGACCGCAGATGCTTGTGCAGCCCCTCCTGTAATACAGATAGCACATGTGCACATGTAGCACCAGCACTATCTCAAGAGAACGTTCCATCATTTACATGGGGACATGGCCCCATGCAAATGGGTCAATCTCTGCCTTGGCACCAGCAGTTTGTTCTTGATGTGGGTGCAAAGGCAAAGAAGCTGTCAGGAGGAACACTGAAAGTTTGTCACAAAAAGGTCGTTCGCTATCAGTGTGCACCCTTTTGCAGCCCTCTGGAGGGGGAAAAGGGGGTCCCATGGATGTCCCAGTCATCCCCTTGCAGGTGGGTGCAGTCACTCACTCCATCCGTCTGCAAAGGGATCTCTAATCCCTCTTTAAAGTGCAGGCAGGTGGCTGCCTGCTTAGTGAAACACGTAGCAGCTTTGAAGTAGCTGCTCTATATTTCACTTGAATCTTCTGCCCCCAGGACAGCACAGAATTGTAGCTGCCCTTGGGGCAGTGCATTCATCTAATAGGGTGTGTTTCACTGTTTGTGCATGGCGCACCAATTTAAAGGAAGGGAATTGTTATAATCTCCATCCTTACACTTGGTATAGCCCAACCCCCCCCCTCCCACTCTGACACAGTTGGTACGCCCGAGCTGTGGAAGCTCACCTTAGAATGTTGTGTAACGTAGGTTCTATGTGACTGAGGAGAGCGGATGACTAGAATAAAGAGAGTCACACTTACCTAGTGTGTGGTCTATCTTTTCATAACACTGGCGACGACTGCGGAGGGGGCAGCTGGTCATCTCCCCTTTTATGTGTTCTCTCCTGCTAAGTGCCCATGTACTAGGCAGTCTTGGGCTTTGGAGTATCATTTTGCTTCTCTGGTGGTGACTCTGTTCCTCTACTCCGGCGCTGTCTGTTCAGGCCAGCTGACATCCCTGCTTCAGGTTTAAGGACAACGATCCTGCCGAGTGGAGAGTTACGAGTCGCCTCAGCGTTCCTGGAAGGAACTGTGACTGAAGCATTTGTGGTGCTGTTCTTTCAGTTTGGGTGACGCTGTCATCTGACACCATCGCTCCAGGCGGAGGGTGAAGGATTTCTGTCAGGAGGTGGAAGTCGTAACAGCGCTTCAGTGAAGGACCGGGTGTGTGCTCCGTGTTCCGTTCCCCTGACTAGCGGAAGCTCTCCGAGTTGGCTGCTGTGCTGTATTCCTGAAGTGGAGGTTTTCCTTCGACATCGTGTGGTAACTCCTGCCTCTGCGGTGTTCACCTCCGGCGCTGGTCTCCGTCCGGCTACTGCTGTTCCTGTGAGTCTGCCTTCCTGAGGGGTCGTTCTGCTCCGCCCCGTTGTGTCGTCTCCGGCGCATCAGCATCTCCAGGGCCGGTCTGCTGTCTCTGTGGTTCACAGCGAAACCTTCCACCGGCGCTCCAATTTTCGACCTGTCTGAAGCCTCCGGACTACAAGTAAGGTCCAACCAGTTTTCTTTAATTGCCTGGCTCGCACACGGTTGTGTGGAATACGCTTCGTGGCTATATATATATATTGCGTGATCATTCTCCTCTGTGATATGCACACAGTGTGTGCATCTCTAAAGCGTGCATCTGCGTGTTCTACTGTGGCACGCACACATACTTGTCAGTTTATGCCTTACTCAAAACAAAAGTACCTCCCATGGTGACTCGCACTCCTTAGTGCGTTTTATTTGGCGTGACTCATTTAATTGTGGAAAGCATAATCCTGCTGTTGCTTTCTTTGCCTCCTGCATCAGTCGGGTTGCCATTAATTGCACTTCCTCTATTTTTGGTCAAGGTTACAAGTATTATAGCGTTTCTTCTTGGTAACCTCACGAAATGGGCACTCCTGGCATGAGTCAACCTCCATCTTTCCTTAACGACTGTGGTGATCCAGAGATACATTGGAAAGATTGGACAAAGCTATTTGAGTCTTATTTAATCGCCATGGGAGGTGAAAGATTCTCTCCTCTGCGCAAACAACACATCTTGTTACACAATTTGGGTGTTCATGGACGGAAAGTTTATGAAACTTTACCTGAACCTGAGTTGGAAGATGATGAAAATTTTGATGTGTATGATATTACTATGATGAAATTGGAGTCACATTTTGGTGACAAGGTCAATGTGGTACTGGAACGCCATAAGTTTTTTAGTCGCACCCAAGGAAAAGGGGGGTCGATTAATAATTACATAGCAGCCCTGAGAGGCCTTACACAATTGTGTGATTTTGGTGACTTGAATGATTCCCTTATAAGAGATCAACTTGTAAGGTGTACAAATAGTGGAAAGGTGCAAGAGAAACTGTTGGCGAAAAATCCATCTCTAAAGGATGCCGTTGCTATTGCACAATCGGTGGAGCACACCGCCAAGTGTGTCAGAGAAATGAAAATTAAAGAGGATGTGGTGGCAGCCATTCAGAGTGAAGGGCCAGAAAGGGAAGTTTTTAAGGTTAACAAGAGAGAAGAGAGTAAAAGCACACCATATAGTAATCCAGGAAGGGAGACCCAAGGGTTGAAATGTTTTAGGTGTGGCAGTAATAACCACCTGGCCAACAGCCCCTTTTGTACTGCACGGGGGTATTATGTAAAAAATGTAATAGAAGAGGACATTTAGCCAGGGTGTGCAGGGAGGGTCCTAGTTCAAGCAGCCCTGCTAGGAGTGTAAATACCAGTGGAGAATCACAAGCTAGATTCGTTTTCCAGGTGAAAGATAGCCAAGAAGTGGAAAGGACAAATTATCCCAAATGTGTCATTCTCATTGACAACAAACCTCTTGAGGTGTATGCGGACTCGTGTTCACCGTTTACGTTGGTTAGTCTAGCTGATTTTGAGAATTCCTTGGGCTGTGACAAGAGTATGCTTGTTCCCCCTGACATATCGCCGGAGGGATACACTAGAGACCCTATCCCTTTGGTGGGAATGGTTAGTAGTCACATAGACTTCAAGGGTAGAACAATTGTAGGCAAGGTGTATGTAGTGGAGAGGGGTGCGAACCTGTTAGGGTGGAAACACCAGAAAGATCTGGGCATCATCCTGGATCCCAACAATGAGAACCAGGTCATCCTAGTAGACATTCCCAATAGCAATAACCTTATACAAGAGGTGTTTCCCGACCTATTCACCGAGAAATTGGGAAAGTTGAAGGATTTCCAACACAGAATAAAAGTCAAGAGGAGTGCCAAACCAGTGGTCCACAGAGCCCGACCAGTTCCCTTCCGTTTGAGAGAAGTCCTCAAAAGTGAGTTAGATAAATTGTGCGACATGGGTGTCATTCAACCAATAGAGGCGTCAGAATGGTTGGCCCCTTTGGTTATTGCATCTAAAGCTAATGGAAGTGGTATTCGTGTTTGTGTGGACTTGCGCAGTCTCAATGACAATATCTGGGTGGAGAGGTTCCCACTGCCCAACATAAATGAGATGCTAAGCACTATGGGGAAAGGTTGTTACTTCTCGGTCATAGACTTATCTATGGCGTACCATCAGGTAGAGTTACATCCTGAGTCAAGACCCCTAACGGCATTTTCATCACCTTTTGGGGCCTACATGTTCATCAGGATGCCCTTCGGACTGGCTTCGGCCGCATCTGTTTTCCAAAAAGTCATGCAAAAGGTATTGGAGGGTACTAAAAATACGCTGTGTTTCCAGGATGACATACTGATGTATGGGGCAACGGAGGAGGAACATGATGATATCCTCAACACAGTGTGCCAGAGATTGTCTAAAGCGGGTTTAACTGTCAAACTGGATAAGTGCAAGATCAAAGTGACCTCTGTGGATTATTTGGGTCACACCATATCTAAGGAGGGGTTTAAACCAAAGCACAGTCTGATTCAAGCGGTCAGGGACGCGGCAAACCCTTCAAGTAAAGAGGAGCTTAAATCCTTCCTAGGCCTTGTTGAATACATGTCAAAGTATGTGAAAAACTTTGCAGATCTGTGTGAAGGCCTACGTGAACTTTTAAAGAAAGACAGAGAATTTGTGTGGGAGGAGAGACATAGTAGGATAGTGAAATCGATAAAAGAGTGTATCCTGGGTTCACCTGCGCTAGGGTCGTTCGACCCACAGAAAAAAACTATCCTCACCACGGATGCATCCAATAAAGGGTTGGGTGCGATGCTGTCACAAAAGGATAAAGGCAAAGATACTATTATAGCTTTTGCATCACGTACCCTAAACTCAGCGGAAAAAAACTATTCAGTCATTGAGAGGGAGGCGTTGGCGTGCTACTGGGCCGTAAATCATTTTAAGTTTTTCCTGTGGGGGATGCAATTTGTTATACATACAGACCACAAGCCTCTGACCTTTATGTTCTCGTCTAAAAGTGTACATAACAATTCCCCGAGAATTTCTAAATGGGTCTTGGGTTTAGAAAACTACTGCTTTAAGGTGGAGTACCTCCCAGGTCCAGAAAATGTGATTGCGGACTATTTATCTAGGGCACCACTGGTGGATTATTCAAGTGAGGAACAGTTGGACGTCCCCATTTTAGCCATACATCTCCCTGCTTTAAGTAAAGAGGAATGGGACGCCAGTGTGAGTGAGGACAGTGAAATGAACATTCTAAAACAGTTTATCCTCAATGGGTGGCCTGAGACTCGCTCACAAGTTCCAGATCCCATCAAGGACTTTTGGGAGGTGAGGTATGAATTGTCAATAGTGTCGGAGGTGGTACATCGTGGGAACAGAGCGGTTCCTCCCAAGAGTTTGAGGAACAAAATTATTGACTTGGCACATGAGGGTCATTTAGGGAGGAGCCTCACTAAGAACAAAGTTAGGAGCTGTTTCTGGTTCCCAAAAATGGACTCTATGGTTGAACAAAAAGTAAGGGAGTGCATCAGCTGTGCTAGTAGTGACAAAAGCAAAGTCACACACAATACTCCCTTATCCCCGGTTGAAGTCCCGGAAATTCCTTGGACAAAACTAGCTGTGGACATTATTGGTCCTATGGAAATCCTGGGTACACAAAAGAGGTTCATGTTTGTTCTGGTTGATTATACCTCTCATTGGGTGAATTTCAAATTTACGTCATCTACCACGACAAGCAACCTTATCTCATTTTTAAAGAGTGTCTTCGTATATGAGGGCATCTCAACTACATTGGTGACAGACAATGGGGTGCAGTTTACTTCAGACACTATGAAGTTGTTTTTAGAGAATCTCAATATAAAGCATGAGAAAACTGCTCTCTATTGCCCAAGAGCCAATGGGTTGGTAGAAAGGGCCAATCGGCTTATCAAAGAGCACATCCAATTGGCCATCACCAGTGGATTCGATGTAGAAGATTCGTTAAGAGAGTGCATCTGGTCATACCATACCACTCCCAATCTTGTCACAGGGGTGTCTCCTTTCGTGTGTTTAAGAGGGAGGGAACCCTGCACCAAAATGAACCCGGGGTGGTTGGGAGGAGGAAGAAGGGTAGTCCCCGACCTTGGTAAGAGTAGAGTGAAGATTGCTCAACACCAACGCAAATACAAAGGATGGTACGACCAGAAGCATGGCGTTAAAGCCCAGGAGTACAAGGATGGCTCCACAGTACAGGTTAAGATGCCCACTCATGTTCCGCCAGGACGCAGCAAGTACCATACACACCAAGGTGTGGTCAAGTGTGGACGCAATGTAGTTCGTCTGGAGAATGGACAGACATGGAGCAAAGACAGAGTGGTTAACTCACCCCAACTGTGAAGCCTTTCCTTTGTTTCCCCACATAAGGAGATGTGTTATAATCTCCATCCTTACACTTGGTATAGCCCAACCCCCCCCCTCCCACTCTGACACAGTTGGTACGCCCGAGCTGTGGAAGCTCACCTTAGAATGTTGTGTAACGTAGGTTCTATGTGACTGAGGAGAGCGGATGACTAGAATAAAGAGAGTCACACTTACCTAGTGTGTGGTCTATCTTTTCATAACAGGAATCTTTGTCAGCAAGAAAGAGGTGGGGAATGAGTGAATTTATCAAGCAGTTTTCCTTTCTGTTTCTTTGTTTTGAGTTAATGGATGTTATGGTGGCCTTTCTTGTCTGACTTCATTGTTTTCAACTGAGGAGTCAATTTGGCCACTGTTGTTTGGGCTAGGGAGGCCCAATTCCCAGTATAAATAGGTAGGAAGAGTTATTTTGATAAGGAGGTAGAGTATGTTCTGTGGAAATAGTCTTCTTGTTCTTAGCATGCTACTTGCAACTATGAAAGCAAGCACGTTTTCTCCACCCAAAGACCACAACTAAGCCAATCTATTGTTTTTAACAGTAGACACCCGAAATTGTTGGTTAGGAGAGGCTCTTGATTGATAATTGTTTTCTCTGGCCTAAAGCCCCCTCACAACTACACCCAGGTAGGCTCCAACCCATACACAAGGTGGGTGAATAGAGAGAACTGTGGGTGCATGTGTAGCCTCTCACCTGAATGCTTTCATGAAATAACAGTTCCATCCTCCTGCAGCCTCTTCACTGGCAATTACTTGTTAATGTAAGGCTATCCGGGCTCTCTCCGCTTACATTTGGTGAGAGGGGATCCACGTTGGCAAAAGAAAAATGGTGCACCACTCTGGGTCAGGCACTTTACCAACTAGTGTAGCCCTTGGAATCAGGTGACAATGCTGTATTATGGCTGGTATTTTATCTCATATTTATTAGGGTAAATTATCTTCAGTAAGAACATGCTATAGATCTTTAGAGCAATATTATATGTTCTAATCCTCCAAATGTTGGTACCAATCAGATTGAAGACCTCCATAATGCATAATTGTTTGCTCCTATTTAGACACACAGCTAGTCCAATATGAAGACCATATGAATGGGTTTAATTACATGGAGAAGAGAGCAGAATGCATAAACATGGTCTTAATTTAAGTGGAGTTATGAAAGCCAAGAAACTGCCTTATTTGAAAGAGCGACTTTTTTAGTAGTGCAACAGGCTGGCCCACCAATTGCGTCAAGAGATGTAAATAGTATTATTGTTTATTATTTCACATTAGCAACTAATTCTCATCCTTTGCTGCTGTGACAAAGGTGACCATGATCTTTTGAGGGTGGCATTGACCTTACATAATAATATCCAGTCTATAGGAAAAAGGTTCTGAATAGTAAAGGTCGAAAGCCTCATTGTAGATGGAAAAAGCCTAAAGTAGCAAAACTTAAGTCTTAGAGCTGATAATTTAATAACTTTAGGTGTCAACCCAATTGTGTTTGTATGTGTTGGAAAGTGGGTTATTAGCAGTGGTACATATGCATCTACCACTGGAAATAAAGCCACTAACACAGTCTAGGGCTCAGAATAGGTCTTAGTAAATTATGTCCATGCTCAACTGTCATGTAGTTCCTACCAATCTGTAGGACCTGCACATTGTTTGTACAACATAAACTAAGTGCTTGGTGTCAAGACTGGTTCCAGACACCCCTACAGGATATGTTGGCCTATAAGCCAGCCACTGTATGCCCCCCTAACCTATCAAGGAGCAAATAGTTTCTGGCAACCTCTGAACATGACAACCCTGACCCCTCATGGATCATGGAAACAGTACAGAACCTTTCGCTCAGTCACTCGTGCTCACTTATTCTCAGAGTAATATACAGAGGATGCATAGTGGGACTTTTTTATTAATATTTATTGAACTAACTGTATTCTTGCATGAAATACTTGTGCTACAATGATTAATAAACAGAAGCAGATCAACGTGATTACAAGCACCAAGAGCGTAAAAACTAGTGGATATAGTTCTATCATGGTGCCAAACAATGTACATATGCAGGCATATAAACAAGACAGTAATCTAGCGTACTCCTACTATGCGAACCCTACTCTAAGTGTACCTAGAGTGTGTTTAGGTGTAGAGCCAAGAATCCCCCCAAGAGACGTTCCAACCCCCTTACCTGATGGGATAGAGTGAAGGACCCCGTCTTGGTCACAAACTGGACACCCCTCACCAGATGTCAGACTGCTGAGTGGAGATTTCTCAGCATGTAAGGACCCTCGGTGTCAGCGGAAGTACCTCCTCTGCTATTCTATCGGGATGCTAAACTTTTATAATAGAAATCAGCCTTGCGATGTATGCATAGATTAGTGATGTTACGGATATATAGATAGCCCTGTTGCTGGTAGATGAAGACAGTGATGTCATTTGTGCGTAGTGTGAAATTAGATCTTGTACCTGATGTTCAGGGCGTTGTGATAATGTTGTGCGAAGCTAGATGTAAAACCAATTTAAGTTTCAGACAAACTCATCCAACAATTTTTTGCTTGTAATTGTGTGCCAAAGGTCACAGAAGGAAATGTTATTTGTGAGGACAAAGAAAAAATTTGCAGCTTTGCTACTTACGCCTAACTCTGGAATATAACACAACCCTTGGTAACTTGGCTGCGAGCAGGCAGGCGTAACCTAGGACACATGGATGTAAACCATTTAAAAACACCAATTCAGTAGCTAATGGAGACACAACCCACAGAAAAAATCCAACACCAATTTATTAAAATACGAAATATTTGTATCTTTAAAGTTACATGTAGGGAAACAGAGATATTCATTTTTAAATATTTACAACTATATAGCACTTAGAAACCTATAGTGCCACTCTGTGACCTCTGGTTATGCTTGACCGGGACAAAGTCAAAGTTTCAGGCTGACTGGGATTGAACCCTGCTCGCACACCCCTCATGGGTGGCCTTGGTCAAACTTCTACCTGCTGACTTTGAAACTTTTCTGGAGCTGTTTCTGCTGGGGTTCCTTGATGCTCTTCACTAGGCTGGATTTAGTGAGGGTTCTCCAGCTTGCTTTTCAGGGAGCTCCTGGTCAAACTCTGGAAGTAGGACCTCATGAGCTTTTCATCGGGATGAGGCAGCAGGTCAGGCCGGCTTGCAGTTGAAGGTGGATGGCTTGGCTCTGGCAGTTGAGTTGGCTCCCCTTATGGAGCTTTTTTCCAAAGTTGCTCCAAACTTCTGGATATCCTTCTTGAACTTCTTCTTGATAGTTCAAAGTGTCCAGAATGCAATCAAAGGGTCAAGAAGCTCCAGGATGGTCCTTGAAAATTTGGGACCATAATTCCTACAATGTACCTGGACAAAACCCTTATAAATCAACTGGACACACTCCAGGCAGGGGAATCTTAGTGTTGATGGTCCAGGTGATCTCTGTTAACCTGTAGAATGCAGGGACTCCACCCTTTATTCCTCTTGAAGCAAGGTACCTCCAAAGGGCTGTAATGCCACGTAATGCAGCAGGCAAAATAAGTCAGAATGCAGGGCCTGATGGTCCAAATCAAATTTCAAGCTTGGGAAAAATAATTCATCGTTTAGTTTCAAGCAGCAGATCTAAGAGGCTCTGCTCCTCTCACATATTTATTCTGTGTTCTCTAGGGTCAAGCAGGAGAGCGCTCCAGTCCAATTAGGTGTAGGGCAGCACCCTAGAGCATGACCACTTTCTCCAAAGTGTGGCATAATCTTCTCCCAGAAAGCACTATTCCTCCAAAATTCAGTATGGCTAAAATATCAGCAGAGGAGCAAGTACTAGTTAAACAAACCCCCAGTATGCCTCATTTCCATAGCTCCCCTCCCCCTACCAATTTTCTAATTCCTAGCCTAAGCCTGCCATCTGACTGGGTCAGAGGGGCTGGTAGGTAGAAGGACATGGAATTCCCTATCTGTCCTATTACCCGTTTCAATCTCCATGCTTTACAATGCCTCACCCCTTTTCTGGCATTTATGTCTCTCTCTCTACCAGATAGCCTCTCCCTGGGTGAGCCACTTATCACTTCATCATAGCAGCCTGGCTAATCCTGTTAAGTCTGATTAATCAGGCAGGGAAGAGGACAGGAAGTCTGCATTTTGACCTACAGGCAAGAAAGTCTTATAATTAATTTTCTGTGCAATTTAGGATAAATTCAACAATGGCATATTGCTGTATTTATCAATGCGATTCTCCTAAGCCCTTGAATGATATCCTAATTCAATTCCTAGCGATAGTTATGCATTCGTAAACTATTGCCATGTTATCGTAGGGTTCTAGGCATCTACAACGGGTAAAGTGCAATGTGCAATTTGTACATCATCAGGACAGGTCAAGCATCTTTTATAAGAGCCCTGCTTATAGTTACATGACCCCCCCCCAACCCTGGGACACCCAGGGGAGACTTTAGGGGTCCTTGAATATGCAAGATAGTGTAGATCCTTACTCCACAGTGCTCCTAAAACCAAAGTCAATTTTGGGAGGCACGTTACTACACATACAAGAGGAAAAGTGAAATGTGCAATTTCTTAATCACCATGGCATATAAAACATCTTATATAATGGCCCTCTGGAAAATGACATGACTCCCCACCCCTGAGACACCTAGGGGACACCCTGGGGGGTACCAAAAAGACCCAAATATTGTAATGTATCACTTCTTAAGTGCCCCTACCACCAACATCAAGTTTGGGCTCTATTTCCACTTAAAAGCAGTGCTGCGACAGTGGGCTGCTTTTAAAATGACCTCAGACTGTCATCTGTGCACACATGCACGCACACTAAAGGCTGCTGGCCCTTAAACTGCATGCCTTATTACATATTGGGGACTTAATGGTAGTTTTAATCTCCCTGCCGTATTATCTACTAGTGACTTATAGGGTAGGTCATGCCAATTCTAGGACTACCCTACACATAATGTACCCGAATAAATGCATGTGTATGCTTTCACTTTTGTTTTCAACATAGCACTGGCACTGGGTCTGCCCAACAGAGCCCAGGGCACTCAGAGTAAGAAAACCAGCATCTAGGGGTCTAAAATGGGGCAAACAATGGGGGATAGTCAAACAGGTCGTGAGTCCTAACAGTGTGGCATCGGAATGTGACAATTATCTAATTCCTTTTGCATATAAAGAGTTGAAGAGTATAACGGCTCAAGGGCTTCGTCCATCGGCTCTTAGCCAGAACAGAAAAAAATCACCATGGTGGCGGAGGGGACTCGTTGAAGATTGTCGAAAACAAACAGTCCCCTTTTTAAAAAAAAGTTCTGCTGAGCGGAAACCCTGAATGAGCTCCACTCCACCACCTCACAACTAGACTAGTGGTCCTGCACTCACTTTCTCTGGGAGTGGGATACTGGGCATACGTTTACGGACCCCAAATTTCTGACCCGAAATCTCATGAGTATGAGTCTACAAGGACAACCAGACCACAGCCAAGGGCTCCACCCGGCCCATTTCCTGCAGCATGGGGCTAGCATGGAATTGTCCTTCTTCTAAACCCACAGCCTAAATGACACCCCCCATAATTCTTTCTATCTAAACACTCACCCTGGTTCCTATTCACTGCCTGCTAGGAGCAGGTGGAACCCTCTATGGGTATTCCGCATGACATTGGAAATTCTGAGTGTACTTTCACTAGGAAAAAAGGGTTCACTGGGTTATTCCCCATTCTGGGGGATTACATCGGAATAGCCAGATTTAGGTGTGTGAATACCGACCTGAAACGTTATTACCAGGCGCACAGTGCCCCCTCCCCAAAATCTGGCCCACTTATAATCTTGGCAATGGTAGGGATGGAGTTTTATGGAAAAATAAATTAATAAACAAGCATGGGCACATTTGTAAGATGTCTAAAAATGTAGGGGATCTAGGGATTCTGGAATTTTGTAACATTAGTAATTCAAAGGGATATATTTATTTGAAAGTCCTTAAGGGCTTACTCATGGTAATAATGCCTTGCGTAATGAATATCATGATATGATACAGCACCAGCAGAGTTCTCCATCAACGGAGAGCCTACTCAGCCATAGGCTGCGATGCACACTCGCCGCTGGCCTCGACAGGTCGCGCCCCATATCTTGGTAGGATTACATCATCGTTATTTGACAGTGAGAAAAAGAAGACATTTTTCAATGTAGTACTTTAATATAATGAGGGCTTGAGCTGGAAACCCGTATTGTCTCATTGAAGTACCAAATTAAGTCATGCTGATAGGTTCTTTTTTTCCCCAGAAAGTTGAGAAGGAAAGAAGTCCTGATTAGTGCTACACAACTAATTCGATTTCAAACTAGATTGCAAGTAGGGCGGTATTTGCTCAGTGCCTAATTTGAGCTGGTGGTTGCAGGTGTTGTCCACCGGCACTATTTATTCGGGACCGCAACTTATTTTTAATCATTAGACTTGGACGCGGTACAGGAGAGAGGAAGACAGCACAGGAGGAAAGGAAGAGAAATACGAAAAAACAGTGAGAAAGGGGTAAAGTAGGGGTGAGAAAGAACCTGCAAGAGTGAGATAGTGGGGGAGATAAAGGGGCATGGCGAGATAAAGGGGCAGGGAGACTATAATGGTGGAAGGAAGAGGTATAAGGTGCAATCAAGATCATACATCCTTGGTAATTGGCACCCCCGACATTCAGTAGCGTCAGCTGAGAAAAATGTGGGTCCTGGCACTTTAATATTTACAAATTAAGCACCGTATTTGCTCATGCATCCATTTCTCCTGTGTTGTTTGCCCGTGTGAACATTAGATACCCTTTGCTATTTGGCCACTAATTTCCAGTAGATAAAATAGCCCATTATTCCAATCTGCACACCCTTGAAGTCTTTTTTAGTGCACTGATCCGAATTTCATAATGCTGCCAAGATCCTCACTCACTGGTTTTGCAGGTATTATTACATTTTTTGCCACTCACTTCTATTCTGAAAAATCCTTTGAATTTTGGATTCCAAGAATGGTTTCTCAATGGAAATATAGTGATTCTTGTAGTAAGAATCGGAGGTTTGAGCGGGAATATTGTTTAATTTTGTTTGTTCAAGCTATGCCACTGGTTTTCAGATTAACATTTCAGAGGAATTAAACCTCTGCCTGAGCATTAATTGAAAATGCTTGAAAACCGACCACGCTTTGAAATGTGAATTCTTTGGTTTCACCCATAACCTCAAGTAATAGAATTGTTTCTGTCGATTCAAGAACAGAGGAAAGTCCAATAGCACCACCTGTTCTATTTGTTTGCCTTCGTTATGTTTCGCCTCTAACATTCCTGTATGTTTGCTACCCCCTTGCCATGTAGGGAGACTCCGGAGGACCCCTGGCGTGTGCAGCAGAGGGCGGCACCTGGTTCCTGGCCGGCGTTGTGAGCTGGGGGTACGGATGCGCTGTGGCCAATCGCCCTGGAGTCTACACCCGTGTCACCGCTTACACCGAATGGATTCAGCGATATGTGACAAATGTGACATTCCACCAGGGGGTTTTCAACGTCACTAGCAGCAGTATAAGCGGCAGCTTTGCTACGACCATTGGCGCGACTAGCGTCATCGGCAAAAACAACAGCAACGTTTTGTGTAGCCTCTTAGCTTTCTTTCTCCCATTTTTACTACTTATTTTATTGATGGAATTCTAAAAGTGCATTGATCATGTGGCTTTCCTAGATATTTAGGGGGAGATTTACTAAGATTTTGCGCCGTGTTTGCATCACAAAAGTGACGCAAATCAGCGCAAAATATGTGAAGCAGCATTTAGTGCTGTTTTGTATTACTCTGGGCCAAGGGAGTGGAGCATGGGCGTTCCCATGCAACCACCCAAGGTTTCTCATGCTAAATCCAATTTACTAAACAAAGTAAACAGGGTTTAGTGTGAGAAAACTGCGCCCTTTTCAAGTAGGTGCAGGAAAGGAGAAATGCTTTCATTTCTCCTTCCTCTTCCGACTTTCATGCATGCTGCACTGTGAGGAGACATACAAAGTGGGAAAAGCTTTGCACCATGTCTGGGGTTCGTATTTTGTACAGGAAGGGTACCCTTCCTGTACAAAACCTATGCTAGACTAATGCACGCACCGTAGCGTTATGGCGCTAAGGTGTGTGCTTGGTAGGGGTAGAAGAGAGCCATATTTCCGAAAACTATGGCGTTCTCCTGCTCCCTCCCTGTCGCGCAATGCAGCGCAGTCTCGCAGGGGGTTGTGCTGCGTTGAATAACTTTTTGGTAAATCTTCCCCTTTGTATCATATTTCTTGTTGTTTTGATGAAGATAACTGTATGACAGAGAAATTCCCCTTTGATCATCCACACACTGACCGGTGCCATAGTAGAATCATTTATCAAGTGATTTTACCACACAATCAAGGCACAAGCAAGATACCAGATGAGATCCAACAGTAATGAGTGTTAGAACGTTTTCTGTCAGAAATCTCTCACTGTCATTTTAAGTTTAAAATGTACCTCCCTAATCACTTATGATGATGTCCATGAGATAAGGAATAGGTGTTGAAGGAGTAAAGTAAGTGCAGACATATCAGCACATGTATCTCAAATAATAATTTAAAAAAATGTTTTTATACTTTCATGCTTGCATCACTACATCCCACCATAAATTAAATATTATCTATACAGTATTGTTGCTTTTATACATTATCATAGCTGCTTGCAGGGTATTTCAGGGCAGGCCTACTCTCACATTGGCATATATCTTTGTTCTTGCTGGTCCGAGTCAAAATGGACGCCATGTTCTCGGTTGTTTCTTTTTTACTTCACTCCAGTCCGACGTTTGCCATCCATGTACCCCCTTATTTCTGGAATTTTGGGCAGCACATAGATCCATGATTACTTATTTGCTTGCCACATTGAAGGCCATATTTATCATTCTTTCACGCAACACAGCAAAACTACTTGCTGCGCTGAGTAAAAGGGAGAGGGCAGGAATGCAGAATATCAATCAAGAGATGGCACATTTCTGCTCTCTGCCCCCTTCCTGCACAAAAACAATCCTATGAGGTTTTTATCTCTTCCTAAGTGTGCTGCAGAATGCAGCACACTTAAAAAAAAGAAACAATGAGGAGAAATAAAGATATTTCTCCTCTTTGTGACTCCCTTGGGAAGATGTAGGATTTTGACGCAATCACAGGTTTACCAGTCTTGGTAAATCTGGGAATGTGCCAAAACTTATGGGTGGTTGCATGGGAATGCCCACCCTCCACCAACGGAACCACTTCCCAGGGCAGACTAATGCAAGGCAGGGACTTGTGCTGCCTTGCATTACTCTAAGTTTGCCAAGCAATGCAGGGCCATGCAAGGAGGCCATGTGATGCTTGGTTAATCTATATTAGGTATAGAGTTGCCCTTGCAATACCATGCGTGACGCAAGGGCAACACAATATACCATGATAAATCTGTCCCCCAGTATCTACATAAGTGAAGAAGGAGTATGCCCCTAGAAACACTTTTATGGGAATCCAAAAGGTGAAATGAAACACTTGATGGGTAAGATAAGTTGATCCCTGAGAGGAGGATGGAAGATCCAGATTCAACAGTCAAAACGCTGCTTCTAAACGGAAATTATCTTCTTCTTTTCAGGTCAAAAAGGAAGTTTATTAGGAAAGCAAGTGATACAGTACAATATATTATGAAGGATGCAAAGAAAAGGAGAACATATAAGATAAAAATATCATGCAAACATTAGTAAGTTGGATTGATAAAGCAGTGCATTATTAATATGCTAATAAATCAGTGCATTGCATATAACAACCATATAACAAAATAACATTAGATGAAATATAACCATATATTATAGAATATTATTAACTAAGATATGGAATATCATGGAGGTCTAACAACTTCTTGTTGAGCAGGAGTTAAAGAAAAAGGGCGTTTAGCACTGCAATCAATGATCAATGTAAGGTGACCATAAATTTAAACGCTTCATGGCTAGATGAACAGGATGAACAAATGCTGTATCCAATTTGTGGTGATAAAAAAAACTGCATACCACCAAGCTTCGAAAGATACATTCATAAAATCCTTCCACTTTTTTGTGATCTGCTTAAAGGCGACTGCTAACAAGAACATCTTTGTATTAGAAATATGATCTTCCCAAATAGGAAATAAACTACCCATAAATAAATGTGTGATAGAGAAAGGGAAACTGGAGTTAAAGATGTAGTTGATTTGAGCCCAAACAGAAGTCCAGAAGTTATGTACTTGTGGGCAAGTAAAAAGTAGGTGGTTTAAGTCGGCGAGTGGGAGGAGCAGGACCAGCAGGTATCCGGTACTGTGACATGCCATTTATGTAATAAAACTAGGTGTAGTAGAAGGCTGTTGTAAATTAAAAATAACTTTTGCGTGACATTCGCCTCTCTAGAAGTTTTCCTAATTTTGGACCATATTTTGTTCCACAGAGAAGATGGCCAATCAACCCCAAAGATCCTCCTCCCAAGAAAGTTCAACTTTGGTCTTTGCTCTAACGGAGTGTGAGGAATGTATATGAGTATAAATAGTGGAAGCTTTAGGACCGGTGCCATTTAGTGCTCAGAGAGGAGATTTTATGTAAACATTTCTCCATGCAAAGAGAAAACGTTGTCCAAATTAAAGGGGTGAAATAAAGACCCAAGTATTTAATATGATGTGTTTTCCAAGCAAAGTTAGAAGAACTGAAATCTTCCTTAAACATATATTTAGTTAGAGGCAATATTTCACATTTATCCCGATTAAGCTATAGAACTTTTCACTAGATTTCAACAAATAGAGTAAAGCGTTAACCATTGATTCTTTGTTAAATTGAAATTTTGCCTTCATAAGCTGTGAGTGACAGGCTTTGGATTTGGAGGAATAATAGGAGTGTTCTAGTCTCTTTTTCTCAGTCAAAAGATCAATGGTTATTTTGCAAGCATTATTACGTTTTCTGGAGACAAAACCAATGATGAAGTCTCTAACAGCTGCTTTGAATGCGTCCCAAATTACAGAAAAGGGAAGAGTGTCAGTTTGATTTAAAGAAAAAGATTCATTAAAAAGGGGAACAAAAGAAGAGTTAAAATTTGGATCCAGAAGAAGTGAGTTATTATATCGTCATCTTCTAAGTAGATTAGATTTTGAAACAATATCCAATTGAATGGAAATGGGAGCATGATCTGAGATCAAAATAGAGCCAATATCAGCGCACTTTAAAGTTTGGGACATGTTATGTGAAACAAAGAAATAATCCAATCTAGATTGAGTTTGTTGAGCTGGGGAGAAAAACGTAAATTCTCTAGCAGTAGGATTGCAAATTCTCCAAGCATCTATAAGTTGATATTGCTGAATGGTCTGAGTAAATAATTTATGGGCTTTATGTGGTTTAAAAGAGACAAGTGAGTTTCGGTCAATGAAGGGATCCATCACTTGGTTGCAATCACCATCGAGGATAAAATTGTCATCAATACACAAGGAAATTTGCTGAGATAAAGAGGTCCAAAACAAGGGATCTCCATTAGTTGGAGCATAAACATTGTACAAAGATACCGTAACACCTCCAATTTGCAATTTAGTATATAACCATCTACCCTCCTCATAAGATTGTTGAGAGAGCAAATTAATATGTACAGGCACATGCATTACCATAGGGTTTTGCGATTCCTTAATAGCGATTATTAAGGAATCGCAATTAAGGAATAGCAAAACCCTATGCATGTAGGAATCGCTAAAGAAATAGTGATTCCCACAAATTCCTTAATTGCGACTAGCAAATTGCGAGTCGCAATTAAGGAATGTCTTCCCATTCATTCCTATGGGCCTCCAGGCCCATAGGAATGAATTAGAGATTGCGGGAGCAATTTGCGAGTACCAGTAGGCACTCGCAAATTGCTCCCGCAATGTCGATGGTGCAAGGGTGTCAAAATGACACCCTATTGCACCCATGTATGTTCACTCTGCACAAATGTTGCATACACACATGCTCTAAGGGCATGTGTGTGGGCAACATGAAACTTAGAAAAATGCAAATAAGTGCATTTTTCTAAGTTTTCGCAAATTACCATGAGGTCCAGCCTCATGGTGATTTGCTCACGCTAATAGCGAAATCGCTATTTTTTAAACTGTAATGCATTGCATTTAAGGAATCTCAATTAGGGATTCCTTAAATGCAATCGCTATTTAAGAAATCACAATAATTTGCGATTTCTTAAATTGCGAGTGGCAAGTTGTTTCATGCATCGCAAAAGCTATTTTTGCGATCGCAAACGGCCGGTTTTTGCGATTCGCGCCGTTTGCGATCGCAAATAGCTTTGATGCATGTGCCTGTTAATGATTTATGACAGAGAGTAATAACTCCATTACGTTTACCGTCACCTAGAGTGAAAAAAACATTCCCAACCCATCCTTTTTTCAACTTCAAAGATTGTAAAGCATTCAAATGAGACTCCTGCAAGAAAACAACATCTGGTCCCAATTTGGATAAATGCGTTAAAACACGTTGCCGTTTGATGGGAGAATTCAGACCTCTGACTTTCCATGATATGAATTTCAAGGACATAAAAACAACAATAAAGTGACAAGAAAATGAAGGTCTACATTGGCCTTAGATGAGCAAAGGTTGAGATATGCAACATTCCAACCATAAAAGCAAAAAATATAATATTAAAGAGAAATTAAGAACAATAGATGTAAAAGTGAGCATGAGATAAGAAAGCAAGAAGAGTTAAAAATTAGAGACTGAAATAGAAAGGCAAAATAGAGCATGAACAGAAAAGGAAAAAAGAAAAGAAAGAATGGGATAGAAAATTGTGAAAGGAGTAAAGACAATAAAAAAGGAGAACTGAGCAAAGTAAATGCGCATATGAGGACATATTATTGAACCAAAAGAGAGAGGGAAAGAAAAAAAGAAACAGAAGAAGAAGAAGTAGTAGTACAAGGATAGTAAACGAGAAGAAAAGAAGAAGGGAAAAAAAGAAATGACAATCTAAAAGATACAACATACCTAATTCAAAAGACATCACAAAGGAGTAGGGGGAGGTGAAGCCACGAATTACGAATGGCGCTTCCAAACTCAACGAAACAGGGATGAGAGAAAACCATAGGAATTCAAATAGGGTGAGGGTACAAAGTAAATGCGGACATCAAAGAACCGGCAAAGGAGGGGGAGAGAAGAAAGACAAGAATATTCTTCATAACAAGGAAACAGAACAAGCAAAATATAATGACAGAACCAAGGAATAAGCCAACTAAACAAATGGCAAAAAAACAAGCAAATAGTGAAAATTGAAGTATTTGACATTAAAACCTAAAAACAATAAAACCAGGAAGAGAAATCATTACATTAACTAAGAGAACCAGTTTAAACGATGTGGGAAGATGAAGCTTCAGATAAGTCCATAGAGTCAGTTTTACTAAAATTGATGAACCTTTTCAATTTGACGGGTTCCTCATAAGTCGTTGTTTTTTTTGTTATAGGTAACCTTGAAAAGGCAGGGGTGGAAGAGGCCATATTTAGCACCCATATCGTGTAGAGCAGGTCTCATGTTCAAGAATTCTTTGCATTTATTTGCTGTGGACTTAGCATAATCTTGAGCAAAGAATAATGAAGAACCGGACCAAGAGATACGTTGGATAGACTTAGCTGCTGAAAGCACCTTGAGTAGATCCGTGTACTCGAGGAAATACATGGTAACCCCTCTTGGTCCCCGAGACGAGGAGGTATCCGTACATTGATAACCAAGTCTATGGGCTCGCTGGATATTAAGTGTAGTTCCTTCAGGTAGATGCAATAATTTAGGAAGAAATGATTTGAAAGAGAGATAAGGGGTCTGGCCCCTCTGAGCCTTGCGGCAAACCATAAATGCGAAGATTATATCTTCTGTTTCTATTTTCCAAATCCTCAACCTGCCGTCGCAGTGATGTAATTTGTGACTGAAGAATATTGATATTCTCATGTGTGTGAGTGAAGGAAGAGACACTCTGTTCCACCGTGGTAAGTCGCTCATTCATCTGAGACCAATTGCCTGTTAAGAATTGCAGCTTGGTAGAGGTATCTTCTATAAAGGGGTGAAGTGCCCTTATCTCTTCCAGTAATATGTCCAAAGATACAGGTAAGGAGGCTTTTGAAGGAGAAGGCAGGTCTTTTTTCAGTCTTTTGGTGGTGACTTTGCCAGCTGTAGAAGTACCTGCATTCAAAGAAGAGGAAGCCTTGGAAACAGATGCCAATGATTCTTCCATCTTGGAGAAATCAGAGAAGAATCTAGAGTTTTTGATAAACATATGCGTGATACGTGGTGTAGAGGAGCCCAGCTTTTTCAATCTTCCCATAAGAGAGACACAGAGAGGAAGCATTAAGGCCTAGTATTACAGTGTTCCAGTGAAACCAAAATCACACTTTGTGTAGAGGTATTATTGAGTGAGTGGTAAAAGGAATCAGTTCCAGCAAAGTAAACAGTAGAAAAAGGTCAGGAAATGAGCAGTGTTCTGCAGATAGGCTTTCACATCTGCTCCAGCACACAAAAGATTAAGGCAGGAGCACCTCTTTTGATGAGTACCAGTATTTAAAGCATATTTGTATATAATAAGTTCCTTCTTGTTATTAGAATGCCTAAGACGGTTTGGTGTCTACAAGTAAAACATTAACAAATATATCTTTATTTATCAAAGTATAGAAAGCCTGCAAGTGGTCTGGAAACACCGCAGCCGAGCGTACTACACTTCAGACAGTCACCAGAACCACTGTTCCTTTCAGGCACAGCAACAAGGGTGGGAAGCAAGAAACATTGTCCATCTAAAATGTACCACAAGAGACATTATCTCCAAGCCCAAAGGGTTTAGGTAATCCGGTTCCTGCTATAGGTTAACAGTTAGAACATATCTGACAGGAAGAAAGTGGGAAAGAACGATATTTGGTAATATGCAGAATTTCATAGGCAAATATTAGTCTCCAGAAGGCTCCACAAGTATTTAGGCCTCATTGTAATAGGTGCTTAGGATGCCAGAAGGGTAGAGACGCCATAAACATATGCATGCCACAAATCTCTCACCAGAGCATCTCTTCATGAGGAAGGCGTCGGAGCCAATATGGCGGCCGCGGTCAGCGTTCCTGAAGCGCTGAGCACGAAACGCTGAATTCACGGAGAAATAGGCTGCAAGAAGTTACGGAAAGCTGACAGTGCAGGTCAGTTCATCCTCCAACGATGAAAATTGCTCACCAATTTCAGAGGGTGAGCCATATCGTGTGTAAGCCTCGGCCCGTTCTGCGGAGCGTTATGTAAACGCCGAGATTCGCGTTGGGCACCAAGCCACGCCCCCGAAATGATCTTCTGCTAAAATACATACTTTCTAGACTACGCATGAGCCACATTGCAGCTGAATATTGAGAAAATGAGTGGCATGGATTGGTCAAAAGGAGCATGAGAAGACAGGCAGAAACACTGCGGTTGAGAAGAATAGATAAGATAGCCAAAACATCAGTCTGTTTGGTTTCCAAGCAGGGCCTAAATGATAGGATGGAAAAGAATATCTTTGCAACTTCTTGGCAGAGTTGCTGGAGCTAAATTATATTACTTATACAGTCGCCAGTTTTCCAAAACAGAAGTCACAGCATGATTAGTTCTAAACTTACATGTGCCAATATGTCTGACACACCCAGGCCTGATTCTCAAAGGCATCTGGTAAACTAAGATAGGCATGAAAGAAAGGCGACGGATGAGATATTGTGCATTCCAAGGACTTTTTTGATTGCCCAGTATCTGTGTATCCCAATATCTGCTAATCTTTTAAGATATGCTATATGAACATAGCGCTAACTACATTTATATAACAGTATACTGGTCCTTTATGACAAAGAAAAGTCAATTAATAACATGTAATAGAGTAAACTTTAGATTAAGTGCACTACAAAACTATGACATGTTTTGCTGCCAAATTGAGAACTTGGCGACATGTATGGGACTGTAACCATGAAATGAGCAAAGAGGTTATGATCCCATTATATCTATAAAAAATGAAATCAAACACATTCATCTCCAAAACACCAGTAACCTCGTTGAGATGGACTAGCTGCTGCACTTCAAGCTACAAACAAGTTTATAATTCAAAGGGGCATAGGAGAAGGTTGAAGTGGGTGAGCCATGCTAAACTTAGAGAAACCTAGAGCCCCTATTACCTGTCTTTACATTTTTCCAGCCAGCTTTTTTTTTAATGTTGAAGACTTTAGCTTTTTAAGGATATTAAGCCCAGATCTTGAATGCAAAATAAAAGGGAAATTCAAGTTTGGCAGGCCATGTGTATTAAATGCCCAAATGCAAGATATTAAAATGTAAAAAAATGTGGTATTATCGTTCCCTATGCAAACAAATGAGCCTCGACAGCTCATAAAACAGCATGTAAGTGGCATCCATGTGCGTGAATCATTTTAGAGACAGTGCTGTCCATCAGAGAATGGTAGCAGTAGCAAATGATGATTACCAGACGGAGACGGGGGAAAGCACATGGATCTAAATTCATGGTGCCTTCTAACCTAAGAACAGTCTTAATAAGCATTTAAACCGTATGAGTCATGGCCATAATAAACAAGCCTTCACTCTGCATTTCAAAGCTGTTTCAGTGGGAGGGGGGTCACATGCGTTCATGTGACTGCACATGCATTCTGCCAAAGTCTGCATTTTTCATAGATGGTAAAGCAACAAATGAACTTTTTATATACATCCTACCACACTTTCCCTTTTGGATGGACTAGTCAAAACTCAGATTCTCTTAGAATGCATCGTGATTAACTGAAACCTTGTACCAGCCCTGGCAGAGCTTGTTCTAGATTTGCAACCCTTATGCAAGCACATTGATTGGTTTTGGCAAGCCACTGAGGGAGTGTGTTCAAATAATAGCATGCACCATGGCACTAAACATATCCATATGCATCATTGGTCACGCTTTATTCACCTCCTAGCCTGTGAATCTCGGAATAATGGCATCGGGTGCCATGCCTGGTATCTCTCGTTTCAGAAGGTATTCATGATTAGGCAACCAGATGCTAGGAATATAGGTACAACCTCCCTCCCACAACAGATTATTATTGTCTATCAGTAGAAGGGGAGTGCCAAGTTGATAGCTAATCACAAAGTTGGGCAAAAGGGGTCTTTTGATATCAAATCTTAAAGTCTCAGAGTTGGGTGGATGGAGCAGGTTTTTCCTTTACGTGATCAATTTAGGTGACAGGGTCCCAGCTAACCCTATCACTTGTTGGCCCTAGAATTGTCCCCTGCTCGCCTCTGAAGGTGTACTGTCTAACCAGTAGGGACTGTCTCATCTATCACCTAGGGGGATTCGCCACAAATCTGCATTCTGCCTCTACGAAATCAGTGGAATGGGAAGCCTTTAAGGTGGTGGTCCGAGGACACTGCCTGAGTCAGTCGGTTGGGGTGCGGAGAACTCTATGCAGGGAGTTAGAGGGGCACCTACACACAATTGACAACAGGCAGGTAATAAACGCGACAGCTGTAGCGGATTCCTCGGACATTAGATCGCTATACCATGAGGCGCTGGAACATCTGTGGAAGTTTGACTACGAAGATTACCTGGCTAGAATACATGATGAAGAGGGTAAATCAGGCCGATTATTAGCAAGGTTGATTAAACCGGAAACACAAGGGTCCCACATAACACACATCAGCAATGAGGTGGGCACGTTCTTGTATGACCCAGAGAAGGTCAACACCCTCTTTCGGACACGTGACTGGTAACATTCATGTCGAAACTGACTGAAGACTGGAGACGCATGGTTCCAGACCTCTTCTCGAGACCGCATCCGCGGCTTAGTTTATATTGCTAAATATACATTCTGGATCCTCCTTAACCGCACAGGCACAAGAATCTAACCCGAACCTGCACAAGCAGCTTGCTCCTACCTGAACTATCATCATCTTGGAACCCTACTACCCGGTCTCAGCTGTCCGGGACGTCATCCTTCGTACCTACACCCAGACCTTTATTTAAATGGTCCCACGCTGGTCATTTCCTATCTTGCCTCCATAGGCAGCTTGACCATTAACCTAGGCAATTAAGTCATATGTAAACAGGCATGCATATTAAAATGTCCTGAAGAGGATCCCAGTATTTTTTTAGGGGATCGAAACGCCGTCGACACCTTGTACACCATGTACGCTTGTTCAAAATGTCCTAATTTCTGTGTAATGGTGTCTACTGTATATTCTGTTTGTTCTGTGAGAAATGTGCTGAAAAGAAACATTTTCCCTTTCCTGAACCCTTTACTTTATGTTGTACGTCTTCCTTGCTAAAGTTGGATACAAGCTTGTGTCCCACTTAAAACTGCTTCTTGTTTACTCTTTGTATATATTGAATTGATTGCACATTAAATATCTGTCCGGCTGGACAGATTACTACAATATAGCATTGATTGGGTCTATATTTATCGTCTTACAACTATTTTTTGTTTGGGGACCACTGTCTTTAGGAAAAAGGTAATGGTGCGTATATCACTGACCAAGATGGTTATGCTGCCCAGGTTACTATATTATTTTGTGAATCTCCCTCTGGTGTTACACAGAAATTGGTTTGCCCTCCTAGATTGATTAGTGCTAGACTTAAAATGGGGTGAGGGACGCAGGAGAGTCTCACTGACAATACTGCGGCACCCGGTTCGAAACGTGGGCTGGGGGGTACCCAACTTTGAATTTTACTATTTAGCCTCACAACTGCAGTGGCTGGCCCAATGGCTGCGGGGGAGCCAATGAGGAGGGCACATTCATGGGTGAGTTGAGTGCTCACCCTACCCTACTGTTGGCTAAGATACTCGACCACAAAGTGGTAACCCCTTACAGATCGACCTTGCAGACTACAGCACTTCAGTGCTGGAAGAGGAATCTGGCTAGGCTGGCTGTGACCCCCAACTACTCACCACAGCTGCCCCTGGTGGCCCTTCAGCATGGAACCCCACGCCAAATATTTATTTCAGAGGTGGGCCTCAGAACAGTGGGCGACTTTTACCAAGAAAAGACGCTGATCCTCTTTGTGGAACATGTATAACAATATGGGTTGCTGGTAGGCCTGTTCACACAGCACGAGGCCTTGGTCTGCACTTTTAGAAAACTATGGGGTGGAGGAGGAGAGGAGCCAGGAATGCATCCCTTACTGCATGCATTGGTCTCCTTGGGAGATGCTGGCCACTGCTAGAAATTGGATAGTTGGTCGGCTAGGGCATGCGCCAAAGTTGGGCAGAGACCACCACTCTAGTCAGGATAAGGGAGTTACACTCCTAAAATAACCCCTGCTCACCCCCTTGGTAGCTTGCCACGAGCAGTCAGGCTTATCTTAGAGGCAGTGTGTAAAGCATTTGCACATAACCAACAGTAATACAGTGTAAGCACTACAAAAGAACACCACACCGGTTTAGAAAAATATCCAATATTCATATATACTTAAGACAAGACTAAAAAGGATAAAAATCTACATTACAGTACTTAAAAATCTTCAGTTATCAAAATATGTTTGAAAAACAGGTCCTTGATGTCGATAGCTCCATCCGGGGCTATTGTGGCATCGTGAACAAACAAATCCAAACAGTTCTGGCTGACCGCAGCGTTGCGGGCCAGCTGCGTTGTCAGGAAGACCCGCAAACAGTACCTTTTAGAAATGCAGGGTGTCGGCGACCTCTTGTTGAGCCTCCGAATGCACAGCGTCTGCAGGTGTCGGTTCGGGAGGTCGATGTAGGAGTCGTTGGGGCCCTTGAAGTCACATGCGTTACAGATCGAACTCCTCTCTGGTGAAGTCAGAAGCGCTGGCGTCGGCAGGCGTCGAGTGCGGCAGTGCAAAGTGCAGCGGTGCAGCAAGCAGTGCCCTCAGGTCGCAGTTTGAGCAGCGGCTCGGTGGCGGTTTCCGATGGCGTCATCGGTGATACCAGGGTCATGGTACGAAGTGAATGCGGTGCTCGTCGTGGTGCTGGCAGGTCGCGGTGCAAGCCGCAGCTTTGTCGTTGCTGAAGTGCTGTCGTTGGCTGACAAACTGGAGTCAATGACGCCAGCATGGGTAGGCCAGGGCTGCGGTGCAGGATGACAGCAGTGCGTCATGTAACTTTACGAGTGGTGACCTCGAACCACGGTGCAAGCAGCAACGTCGATTTCGGCATGGAGCGGTGGCGTCGGGGATACCAAAGCGTCGTCGTGAAGTGAGGCGGTGGGGAGTGCAGTGCCCACAGGTCGTGGTGCGAGCAGCGCCTCGATGGCAGCATCAGCAGGTGTTGTCAGTGAGACCAGGGTCACGGTGCAGCATTGCGGCGGTGCCCTCTATGGTGCCTTCAGGACACTGATTCTCTGACTCTTCTTCTTGGCAGTCTTCTTGGTCAACAGAGTTCTAAAGCTCAGGCTCAGTTCATATCCCAAAATCCTTTGATCTCTTAGGCAGAGAGTGTATGTGCCCAGCCGGAACCAGTTCTGCCTTCTCTGGTGTGACTTCCTGGCAGGAGGTGGAGACGGCATTGTCAGAGGCAGACCAGGCCCTTTTAGGTGCGAGGAAATATCCTCCCCCTTCCCCAATTGCGGCCCAGGTCTGTTCAGCCCTTTCCTGACCCATCCAGACTATCTGGAGCCACTCCTGCTCCCCAGCCTTCTGTCATCCAAAACCCAGACAGGCAATCCACATTCCAGCAAAAGCACACAGGTGTTTTCAAACACAAAATGTAAAAATCACTTTCACTAAAAGATGCATCTTTAGATTCTGAGTTCAGGCATACTAAATGTCGCGAGGCTCCTTGGAGCTGCTCCTCAGGATGACGCTGATGCTATAGGGGGTCCCCCTCCCATCCGTCCCCAACCCGGTTTCGTATAACAGACCCTCGGGTTTGGGAGACAGGTGGGTGAGGGAAGGAAGGGAGGAGACCGCAGGGAAAAGGGTCCTGAAACGAGAGAAGGAGAGGGTTAGGAACGATACTGTCTCCCCCTGAGCAAGAATACGTTCCACGGAGCTTTCCTTAATCACCTGTCTCTCTCTCCTCCCTAGACGAGGTAAGGGGTGTCTGTTTCTTCGTTGCCTGGCAGGGCCGCGAAGTCTGATCTCCTTCTTTGGCAAAGAAGTATTGGGTCGGTTCTTGATGAGACCGCGAACACCGGCTACGAGCGCGTCCAGCCCAATGAGTTTTTGAAGCTGCGCCCTAGTCGGTATGGTAGAACGCTCCAGACCCAGGAATCCTTGGGGCCTGGGCGCACCACGAAGGGATGAGATCTGGAAGAACTGGTACTGATAGCAAGGAATAACCACCAGCGCTTCGACTCCGAGCCCAGGTATCCGTGGGGCTGGGGAGCGCGGGAAAGGAGGTTCTGTAGCACAGAAACGGAAGGTGAGTAACCGGTGCCCGCGCTTCTACTCCAAGCCCAGGTATCCTTGGGGCTGGGGAGCGCTGCGGTACCGGTTCCGTAGGAGCAAACAGGGAGGAGTACAATGGAGGCAGAAGTTGAATAAGGGGGGGGACCCTCCGGGGACTTTTCACCTGACAACCAGCGGGTGTTGTGGAAGGAGGGCGTGACGTTTCACTCACCCGGTCCGCCGCCTTCGATGACGATCTGGGAGGGGTTCGGAAGGTTGACGTGCAGATTTCCCGGGCAGAAGCACGGGCAGAGGAACGCTGGGGTTTTCGTGGCTGTGACGAACTCGGAGCTGACGCCGGCCGTTGACTGGAAACTCAGGAAGTTTTCGGAATCATTGGCACCGCCCCGTTGCAGACGGTCGTCTTTTATGTTGCTGCCCCTTGCACCTGGCGGGAACTTAGGCGCGTTGCTTTCTGGGCAATGTAGTGTTTGCTCTAGGTTCGTTGCCAGATTGCGCGCTGCTTCTTCCCTGCCCGTCTGGATGTTCATGACAGCACATCCCCCTTCACACCGCGTCCGGCGGCAAGAGAAGGAGAGGGCTTATCCGGACAGCGACGGTGGAAGTCAGCCACCAGTCGGTCAGCATGCACCGCCGAAGCGGGCTCCCAGGAGTTTTCCTCTGGACCATAGCCTTTCCAGGCCAGAAGGTACCACAGCTTGCCGCGAGACCACTTGGAGTCAAGCACTCGGCGAACCACGTACTCCTGTTCATGATGGACCCAGACAGGGGTCGTAACCTTCCGAACCGGACTGAAGGAGGGTTTCAGCAGGGAGACGTGGAACACAGGGTGAATCCTCATCGTTTTGGGCAGTTGCAGCTGCACTGCCACCGGGTTCACGTGTCGAACCACCGGATAAGGTCCGATGAACTTCGGGTTGAAGATGCTAGGTTTACGGAACCGGATGTGTTTCGTTGATAACCACACCTTGTCTCCTTTGTGGTATTCCGGTGGGACTCGCCGGTGTTTGTCGGCTTGGTCTTTGTAGCGCGCTTTAGCACGGTTCAGATTGTCCCTGGCCTTTTTGATTGCAACGCGAATGTGTCTTATTCTGTCTTGCACCTCGGGCAGTTTATTATGTGCGAGCGGTAAGAAAAATGGGAGAAATCGGGGGTGATGCCCGTAAGCAAGAAAGAAGGGCGAGAAGCGAGTGGAGGAGTGCACTGAGTTGTTGTAGGCGATTTCGGCTATCCAGAGCCAATTCACCCAAGCACCTGCGGCTTGATCAACGTAACAACGGAGGTACTGTTTCAGTGTCTGGTTCAGTCTTTCTGTCTGACCGTCCGTTTGTGGGTGAAAGCTGGTTGAGAGTGAGGAGTGGATGCCGAGTTCTTCACACCAAACCTTCCAAAAGCGTGCAGTGAATTGTGACCCCCTGTCTGATACGATTCCTAGGGGGAGCCCATGGAGCCTCACGATGTGTATCACTAGTTCTTTTGCCAGGGCCCCTGCTGTGGGCACCTGTTTGCACGGGATGAAATGGGCCATTTTCGTTAAGTAGTCGACGACTACGATTATCGCGGAGCAGCCCTGGTCCGTAGGTAGACCGACGATGAAATCAACAGAGATTTTTTCCCACGGTTGCGTAGGGGTCGGCAAAGGCATGAGGAGGCCTTGTTCTTTTTGGTCGATCCGCTTTCATTTGGGCACTAACTGGACAGCTTTTCACCCAAAGCAGTATATCGGGACGGACCGTAGGCCACCAGCATTGTCTCAACACCAGTTCTAGTGTTTTCGTCCCTCCCATATGCCCCGCGCTCGGTGCCTTGTGACACCAGGTGAAGACGAGTTTGCGGAGCCGCTGAGTAGGGAGCAACACTCGAGAACCGCACATGGGAAGGCCGCTGCGCATTCGCCATTCTTTGTGCCTCTTCAGCCAAGTTGCCCAGGCAAACGTGCGTATCCCCTTTTTTATCTCTTGTAAGAACGTTGTGGTTTGTAGGCCACCCACTACTTGACTGGGCGACAGGATGGGTTGGTCGATGGACTGTGCTGGAGTGTCTCGAAGGTCCTGCCGGGATAAGGCATCTGCCTTCTTGTTTTGGGCTCCTGGTCGGTAGGTGACTAAGAAATGGTACTCCGCAAAAAAGAGCATCCATCTTTTTTGATGGGGCGAGAGGTGTCTAGCCGAGCGGAGGAACTGAAGGTTGCGGTGGTCGGTAAACACCGTCACCTGGTGTTGCGCGCCCATTAGCCAGTGTCGCCACTCCAGGAAGGCTTCCTTGATGGCCAGCAGTTCTTTTTCTGAGATGGTGTAATTTTGTTCGGCCGGGCACAGCTTCCGGGACATAAAGGCAACTGGGTGAAGTAGTCCGGTCTCTGGTTGTTTTTGGGACAAGATGGCCCCAACTGCCACATCAGAGGCATCAGCTTCCACGATGAATGGTAGGTCGGGTTTGGCGTGGCGTAGAATGGGCGCGGAGGTAAACGCTTTCTTAAGTTGGTCGAAAGCCGTTTGGGCCTCAGGAGACCAGACGAAAGGAACCCCGTTTCTTGTTAGCCTGGTGAGAGGGGTTATCAGTTGTGAGAAATGGTGGATGAACCTCCTATAAAAGTTCGAGAAACCCAGGAAGCTCTGGACCTCTTTCACTGTTCTAGGTTGAGGCCACTCCACCACTGCTTGTACCTTCCTGTTGGCCATGATCTGCCCTGTGGGTGTTAATAGGACCCCTAGGAACTCCACGGTTGTGACATGGAATTCACATTTCGTGAGTTTACAAAACAACTGGTGTTTTTTCAGGGCTTGCAGCACGTTTTGCACGTGGTGTATATGGTCCTGTACTGTTGATGAAAAGATTAAAATGTCATCAATATACACCACGACGTATTTGTCTAGGAAGTCCCTCAACACCTCGTTGAGAAAAAACTGGAAAGAGGCCGGGGCATTACAAAGCCCGAAGGGCATGACCAGGTACTCGAATAAACCAAACCTAGTTTTGAAAGCGGTTTTCCATTCGTCCCCTTGTCTTATGCGAACCAAGTGGTATGCCCCTCGAAGATCCAACCTGGTGTAGATGTTGGCTTCCCGTACCTGTTCCAGGAGCACCGGGATCAGTGGAAGCGGGTATTGGTTTTTTATGGTTAGTGCATTAAGTGCCCGGTAGTCAATGCAGCAACGGAGCTCGCCGTTGGCCTTCAGAACAAAAAAAAGGGGTGAAGCCGCTGGAGACCTGGATGGACGAATGAAGCCTAATTTCAGAAATTCGTCTAAGTACTCCCGAAGATGCTGGGTTTCGGGACCCGTGAGGGCATAAATCCTGCTACATGGAACGGTGGCTCCCGGGATCAAGTCTATACGGCAATCGTACTGCCGGTGTGGTGGTAATTCTTCGGCTCGTTGTTTATCGAAGACTTCAGAGTAAGCGGAGTACCAGGGCGGGAGTGCGAGCTCCTTCTCGGCTGCCGTGGCCACGTGCTGATGTGGGGGTTGGTTAGTGTCCCTTGGCCAAGGTGGTTGATGGCACTGTAGTTGGCAGAACGCGGAGTTGAACTTTATCGTATCGTTCGCCCACGTTATGTGAGGTTTGTGCGTTCTCAGCCAGGGTAACCCCAATATGAGGTTACATCTCGGAGCCTTGATGACATTCAACGTGAGCCACTCGCCATGGTCTTCCCCGATGGTAACCCATAGAGGAGGGGTTTGATGAGTAATGGGACCGGAGTCCAGCTCTTTCCCATCCACTGCGTAGACGAGTTCGGGTTTGTCCATGAGTCGTAGTGGAACTTGAAGTCGCTCGGCCTCCTGTTTGTCAATAAAACACCCAGTGGCACCGGAATCGATCATGGCGCGAACGGGTTGGGGACGATGGTTTACTACCACAGAAACGGAAATGAAGAAGTGTTTGGGCTCCGTGGTGAGGTTGGCTTCGGTCGAAGGGATGGAGTGGTAGCTTGAAGATGTCCCTTCCTGAACCCTCAAGCTCGTGGGTTTCCCGCCGGTTCGTCTTGCGACACCACTGCGGCTTGTCCGCCGCGGTTGCGACCTGTCTTGGGACGCACCGGACATTCTCGGAGGAAGTGGCCCTTCTTGCCACAGTATAGGCAGAGACCCTGCTTCCGTCGGTGGTCACGTTCACTGAGTGTCAGCGATGCTCTGACGGTTCCTATTTCCATGGGTTCGGCGCGGGATTGCCTGGGCTCCACAGCGCGGGGGGGTTGAACGAACCCGAGGTCTTTTCTTTTCGCTTGTGATCTCCTCTACGGTCCCTCAAGCGGTACTCGAGACGGGACGCCAATTCAATCATCGCCGTACAGGTACGGGGTTGTGGGTCTATTTGGGCGATAACGTCTTTGAGGTCGTCCGTTAGTCCTCGATAGAATATCGCCGTCTGCTTGGATTCCGGCCAGTCAGTTTCGGCCACCAACCTTCGGAAACTGTTGATGTACCCAATGAAGTCGTTGGAGTTTTGACGAAGGTCAAGGAGGTCGCTGTCGGCTGAGAAGGTTTCCGCACGGCGATCAAAGGTTTTTTCAAACTCCACCCTAAAGGAGTCCCAGTCATACAGGAGGGCATTGTCTCTCCTGATGATGGGGACAGCCCACTGTGCGGCTTCTCCCGCCAGGTAGGAAATGAGGAACGCGACCCTGGCTTGGTTGGTTACAAACAATTTGGGTTTGCATTGGAAGTGCAACAATATTTGCGTCATAAATACCTGCACTTTCTGTATCTCCCCATGGTATCTTTCCGGAGGGGCTAAAGGTACGTGGGATGGCATCTCCACTACCACTTGGGGGGAGGTTGATGGGAATACGCTCCCGGCATCAAAGGGATTTTTTTGGAGGCGGTACATGCGGGTGTGCAAGGCCGCTGTTTCTGCCCTAGACGTGGCCAGTTCTACCTGCATCTGGGCTAGGGCGGCCATCACGTCCTCTAACGTGGTCGTTTCTGTATCAGCGTGATCAGGAGGAGAGTAATTCGTGGGCCAATGATTCTGTCGCGAGGCTCCTTGGAGCTGCTCCTCAGGATGACGCTGATGCTATAGGGGGTCCCTCTCCCATCCGTCCCCAACCCGGTTTCGTATAACAGACCCGCGGGTTTGGGAGACAGGTGGGTGAGGGAAGGAAGGGAGGAGACCGCAGGGAAAAGGGTCCTGAAACGAGAGAAGGAGAGGGTTAGGAACGATACTGTCTCCCCCTGAGCAAGAATACGTTCCACGGACCTTTCCTTAATCACCTGTCTCTCTCTCCTCCCTAGACGAGGTAAGGGGTGTCTGTTTCTTCGTTGCCTGGCAGGGCCGCGAAGTCTGATCTCCTTCTTTGGCAAAGAAGTATTGGGTCGGTTCTTGATGAGACCGCGAACACCGGCTACGAGCGTGTCCAGCCCAATGAGTTTTTGAAGCTGCGCCCTAGTCGGTATGGTAGAACGCTCCAGACCCAGGAATCCTTGGGGCCTGGGCGCACCACGAAGGGATGAGATCTGGAAGAACTGGTACTGATAGCAAGGAATAACCACCAGCGCTTCGACTCCGAGCCCAGGTATCCGTGGGGCTGGGGAGCGCGGGAAAGGCGGTTCTGTAGCACAGAAACGGAAGGTGAGTAACCGGTGCCCGCGCTTCTACTCCAAGCCCAGGTATCCTTGGGGCTGGGGAGCGCTGCGGTACCGGTTCCGTAGGAGCAAACAGGGAGGAGTACAATGGAGGCAGAAGGTGAATAAGGGGGGGGGACCCTCCGGGGACTTTTCACCTGACAACCAGCGGGTGTTGTGGAAGGAGGGCGTGACGTTTCACTCACCCGGTCCGCCGCCTTCGATGACGATCTGGGAGGGGTTCGGAAGGTTGACGTGCAGATTTCCCGGGCAGAAGCACGGGCAGAGGAACGCTGGGGTTTTCGTGGCTGTGACAAACTCGGAGCTGACGCCGGCCGTTGACTGGAAACTCAGGAAGTTTTCGGAATCATTGGCACCGCCCCGTTGCAGACGGTCGTCTTTTATGTTGCTGCCCCTTGCACCTGGCGGGAACTTAGGCGCGTTGCTTTCTGGGCAATGTAGTGTTTGCTCTAGGTTCGTTGCCAGATTGCGCGCTGCTTCTTCCCTGCCCGTCTGGATGTTCATGACACTAAACTTTATTTTCCTACCTAGTTCCCAGGGCCAGTTATGTTTATATGATGTTATAAACAAACTGCCCATTCTGTCCTATGGGAAACAGGTAAGCTTGCAATAGTGAAAAACAAATTGGCAGTAATTCACTATCAGGACATGCCACACACACCATGGCATGTACTACCTTTCAAGTACACTGCACCCTGCCCACAGGGGTACCTTTGACTTACCTTAGGGGTGGCTGACATGTAAGAAAAGGGAAGGTTAGGGCCTGGCAAGTGGGTGCACTTGCCAAGTCGACATGGCAGTACCAGACTACGCACAGGCTCTGAAATAGCAGGCCAGAGTCACATTTAAGGGCTGTTTGGGTGGGGGGCCCAATCCAGCATTTGATCTACAGGCCCTGGCACACGCAGTGCACTTTACTAGGGACTGACACATAAATCAAATAGGCCAATCATGGAAACACCAATCCATAACACATTGTACCACAGGAGCACTACCACTGATCAGCAGTGAGAAAAGTGTGCAGCAACACAAAGCCAGCACAAACAGAGTAAAAACCGGGAGGTCAGAGAGCAAAAACTCAGGAGAAACACGCCAAAAGATGCCAAGTCTAACAGCCACCAAGTAAAATGGTTTTATACAACCCTAGTGGAGGCATCGCTGCCAACACTGCCCAAAATCAGGGAACGCTGGTAACAAGCGTTAAATAAACAACTCACAGACCAAGAATGGGAAAGAGTTTTGGCATCCCCCAAGTCAATATCATGCAACTTGAAACTGATATACATTCAGTTCAATTATGTGCATATGACGTACCTGACCCCACACAGACTCCGAATGATACATGGAGGCGAGATGAGGGCATGCCAAAGATGCGACCAGCAAGACATGGACTTTATCCACATGGTTTGGAACTGCCCGACACTGACCCCCTTCTGAACTGAGGTGGTTCGGCGGACAGGGCTGACACTGGGAAGAGAATTGAATAGCACTGTGGAGATATATCTATTGTGCATTTTTCTATGCCTGCCAAAGCGGAAGGTAGGAAATACATTTGTTGACTTGGCCGTGGCCCTTGCCAAGAGATGAGTGGCGAAGGCTTGGAAGGCCAGCATGGGACCACGAATAGAAAGCTGGAAAAGGGACCTTATGAATTGGTCTGAGGTGGAGGTGAGGGCACTTCTTAGGGAAGAAGCGAGGGGGGTGTGTGAGAAGCCAACAACAGACCAATGGAGAGAGCTAGTGAGGGCCTGGGAAAGTCTAGACCTAGAAAACGGAGCGACCGATGGAGAGGGAAACATAGAGACACCATCCAGAACACCCGAACACACATAGAGGAGAGAGAAACAGCCACATAGGTAACAAATCTCAAACAGGAGGAGCCATACATTATTTGGTATGACACAAACACGACCCCACACGGCTGCCACTGGGACTCAACAGTAGATGCCGAGCAGCCAGCATGGACCCAGCGCACACGCCTAGGCCTCCCACTAAATAGATTAGCAATGAAGAGCCCACATGTGGAAATAGGATAAGCATAGGTTGTAAGTTACAATGTTCTTAATTAAGTTTATAACAGGCTTCCACTCACTTTTGAGACTCATGATCATGCACGCACAATAAGCGCGAAGTGAGGAAACATGATGTTGGACAATAATGGGGACGACTCCCGGGTTAGCAGATATATAAGATAGTTTTTTATAAGATGAAGAAAGCTCACCTAAAATGAAGCAAAGTACTAAATCCCTACTGTGAATAAATGATTAAGAATGTGGATGTAAAAGACACGCCGAAATGTCGAGATTGCTATACATGTATCCTGCATCGCTCAGATAGTTTCTGGGCTTTTAACCACACAGGCATCTGGGCGGGTCCAGGGCTTCCGCCTCATGGTTTGATCACAAGCGCTTGCAGGCTTTAAGGAGGCTAAAAGCAGCCTTAAAACAGGTGCCATGGGAGAAAGATGCTGTGTCCTTGTGCCAACGCCATTATAAAGAGTCGCTGAGAGAGCGCAGGCTCCAACTCCAAAAGCAGGCCTGGGAGGATTTATCAAAGGAGGCGAACTGAGGGTTTCAACCTTATTTTGGAAAATCATTAATAGCCCTTGCTTCGCAGAAACAGTCAATCTGACTGGGTGCCACCACATCACGCCAGATCAGTGAGTGACTTATTATGAAAAAGTTTATAATGTAGCTTGCCTCGGCGAGCACTGTGTAGACATAACTCCCTGTTTGACGGCTTCCTCTATTAGTTTCCCTTTGGAGGAGGTAGCCTCAAGCATTGAGTTGTTGGCATCAAATAAGGCCCCAGGCCCTGACGGTATACCCCCGGACCTTTTCCGCGATGACACCGAGGTTTGGGCTCCTTTACTGACACAAGTCTTAAATACGGCAGTCTCAAAAGGGACGTTGCCCTCCTGGTCCACCGCTATCATAGTCCCAATTTTAAAAAAAGGGGATAAGGATAACCCACAATCTTACCGCCCAATCTCACTCATTGATGCTGTAGTCAAGTTCCTGGGTCGGATACTTCTATCCAAATTGTGGGCCACAGATACCCACATTTTATCGGTAGTCCAACATGGCTTCCGGGAAGGTTTGTCAACTATGGACCAATGTCTCAATCTTTATCTTCTGATATCTAAATACACAGTGGCCCAACCGGGCGCCCTGTATTTAGCTTTCAAGGACCTTGTATCCGCTTTTAACCGGGTAAACTGGACTAAGTTGTGGGACATATTAACCTCCATGGGAGTGGATCCTTGCATTGTCTATCTACTTACATCACTACATGCCTTTACAACAGTGTCAGTGAGGTCTTCCCATGAGGGAGATCTTTCCAATAATTTTAATTGTATACGGGGTGTGCGCTTATTTTATTTTCGGTTTATATTAATGGCCTCGAGACAGCCCTCTTGGTACTCCAGTCAGCCTACCCTAGAGTAGGTAGGAGAGATTTGACAAGCCTTCTTTAAGCCGACGACGCAGTGCTCATGGCCTGTACGGGCCGGGCCTGCAGGTCTTAATAGATGGTTTTGTGGCATTTATGCACAGGCTGTACCTGTCTGTTAACTATACCAAGTCCTATGTCTTAGTGGTGTGTCCCCGGGGGCTCCAGACAAAAAGCTTTAAAGCTGGCAACTATACCCTTGGTATGGTCCCAGCCTTTCCCTATCTGGGAGTCTTATTTGATGATAAACTACAGTGGGAAGCCCTCTTAGAAGGGAAGCTGAGCGAGCTGACTAAATCCTTGGGAGCCATCACTAGCTTTGCAAGTAGATTGGGTTCATGGGCCCCGGAGGTCAATTTAAAACTGTATAAGTCTAAAGGTATTTCTAGAGTTGTATATGGCAGTGAAATCTGGGGGTATGTGCCCCCACATAGGTTACAGGTGGCGGAAAATAAATTCTTGCATCGGATGCTGCCAGTCCCCAAGGCACGCCAGCCTTGTCTGTGCATGAAGAGTTAAGGGTTGGTTACCTGGTGGATCAAGTGGCAATCAAACCTTTAGTGTGCTGGATAAAGATATGGACATCTGAACATAAGGATTGAAACCGTATGATTGTATCGGATTGTCTGGCATTGGAACATGGTAATAAAATCCCTTGGATACGATACTTAAAGGAGTCTTTCCATGATATAGGTAGGCCAGACATTTTCTTTGCACATGACACTTTAAGTTTAGGGGAACGTTAAAATCATAAAAGACCTACATCATAAATTTTTAACTGTGAACCGTGAAAACACTGAGCTTAGTAAACCCTCAGTAAGGGCCTATGTAATGTTAAAATTGGTTCCGGGTATCGAACCATACCTCTCGGCCCTAACTAGTGCTCATGATAGATTCTTAATCACACGTTTCAGATTCAATCAGCTTCATCATTTTTTTAGCATCCCCGGCTGGTTTTTTCTCCCGTCAGACCAACGAAGTCCCTGTGGCTGCGATCTTCCATCTCCTCAGGACACGTTACATTTTACACTATTCTTTTTCATTGCCTAGAAAATGCTTTCTCCAGCCCTTGTTAAAAAATCTGAAGTTTAAGCAAGCTACATTGGCACTCTTGCACTGACAGTTGTTACCCAACCCCTTCACACTCTGTGCAGTGATAATTTTTTTGCGGGCCACTTAGATCTAGGTTGTCAAGAATTGATTGAACTTGTGCGACCTGCTTCGGTAAAGCCCATTTAGCACGTGGATGTGTACAGCCCTGTCTACTAGAGTTTTATCAATTTGTATTTTTTTAAAATTATTTATGATCTCGTTGCATGAATTGCCTTCTTACTTATTATGTCATGTATTTTTCGCTTTTGTATGAGTGCTTTGACTGTATCTTTTATGGATGCGTTGCACACGAATAAAGAAAAATATATATAACCTTTGCGGTTTTCACCACCATACACTTCCCCTATGAGACAATCATGTGCTATGCTTCCAAGGGCACTTGGAACTTCACCTCAGTTGGCAATCTCTCATAAATACAGTTATCTTGAATTCACGGTGCCTTGATTCCCTGCCATCTGTTTATGTGCTCATTGGAAGGCCAGTGGTAGGACCCCACCTCCTTGGAACAAAGGAGCCTGGGCTCCTAAGAAAATGCCATCAACTATAAACTCTAGGGAGTTTGACATTGCCAAAGTGGTTGCCACCTAGGTGGTGGTGTGCTCCTTTTAACTCAGTGGGGCTGATATGACAAAAATTCACTTAGAACCAGAGATATGCAATTTTAAAGATTTTAGTGAAAATAATGTCAGAAAGCACAAAGCATCAACTGTGGATGTCGGGTCGCACTCGACCATGACAAAGTCTCAAGTTCACATCAACCACAATGGAACGCGGGCCGGCTACAGGGTCCCAGTTAGGTCTGATGAACAAAGCTGTTTGACATGGGGCTCGGCCATCTGTGGGAAGACCCAATAGGGAATTCATTTCCTAATAAAAATTTGTGTAAAGCATTTTACTGGGACATGATCAGTAAGAAGACAATGTCAATGGTGAGTAGTAGCTCCCTAACAGGTATCTTCATGGAGCATAAGCTTGTAATGAGAACAGAAGCTTATTGGAACTTTATCACGAGAACAAGTGATAGGAAATTATATCACCAATTTAGAGTGGGCACCCGCCCGTTAAGATCTTTTACGGCAAAGTGGAACAATGCCTTAGACATCAGCTGTCCCACGTGCCCATCCATGGTAGAGTCGATAGCTCATGTACTGTTTGTGTACCCAGCATATAATGGTCCGCGACACAGGTGGCTTAAGGCGATGTGCGCTAATCTTAGCACCAGATCATGTAAGACAGCTTTGCGCATTTTGATAACAAACACTCGAGAAGACATAGTCATTGCCATGGCGAAATTTCTTAGCTGGACCTGGGCACTGCGAAGAATACATTTGGAGGCTGTTTCAGTAACCCTACCTAGTGCTTAATCATGTATATCTGGCTATGCGGACTGCCCTCATGATAGAATCTTAAGGAAAATGTCTTTTATATGGACTTTCTCTCTAAATATTAATTTTTATGGTTTGGCTAGTAATTGTTAGGAAATTTTTCGATAATGATGATATTAAATTTCGTACTGAATTGTATGATTTTAGATCACGAAAAGGAAAATATACCTTTTATCTTTTATAATTGATATCTTCTCAGGGAACGGAATTGGTGTGTTTTTCTCTTTCATTTTTTTTAAATGTCTATGTGATATTTTACGACACTTTTATGTTTGTATTGTGTCTTTTCTGATTGAAAATTATCGAATAAAGACTAACTGAACTGAACTGAAGTACTGTATATCCTGTTTTGTGGAGCGCTGCAAGGATCTGTGTCGAAGATGTATTGAGCAGCCGAAGCGACGCAGTTCCGAGATGCGGCAAGGCTGCGGTGTGGGGCCCTGTGTCATCATCGAGGATCCCTTAGATGGTGCTTGCAATGCGTAGTCCGGCGTCAAGGATGCGGTGCTCAGTCGGGCAATGCATCCGTTCCGAAGAGCTGCGAGGCTGCGATACGGAGTCCGGCATCGTCATCGAGGCTGCCATTGGCAAGAGATGCAAGGGCCTGCACCGAGATTGTACCATTCAATGATGGAGCCGTGGAGGCAATCGGGATCTTTATGATGGGTCCAATACACGCAGCAGAGGTGATGCATCGGTTCTGCTCAGGTTTGTGCCACAAAATAGAGGAGATGTAGCAGTTCTGATGGATCCACAGAGCTGGCAGAGCATCTTAATCTTACTTCAAAGGGTCCAGGACAGGGGTGGCACCACTTGGCAGAGTAGACTTACAAATGGCAGAGTCCAGGTGCAGGTTCTGGGTTGTAGGAAGCCTGTTATGAGGCTTCATATCAGGAGACAAGCCAACTAGCCCTTGGAGTCACTCTGGGGTTCTGGGTTCAAGAGATGCAGGTCCAGTCCTTCTCATTCAGGCAAGAGGTCAGCACAGCAGTGCGGCAGTTCATTCAGAGAAGCAGAGTGGCAGTCCTTTCAGAAGCATAGCAGTCCTCCTTCCTGGCATAGTATCAACAGGTCCAGAAGTGTCCTGCAGAGTTGATGTCTGAGGTCGAATATTTATACCCACTTGTGCCTTTGAAGTGGGGAGAAGCTTTTAGAGGCATGTCTTTGAAGTGAACACATGCCCTGCCTTCCTGGCCCTGGCCCTAGACAGGAGGTATGCAGCCCTTTGTGTGTATTTAGGACACAGCCTATTCAAATGTAAGTGGGGCTGGGTCTTGCTCCTCCCTCCCATCCTGCCAGAGATGGGCCATCCAGTCACACCTAAGCTCCCCATTGTTGTGTCGGGCTGTCTAGGAGGAATACACAAAGCCTGACTGTCGACTACACCCAGTCATGTGACCCAGAGACAGGCTGCAAACACCAAATGGCTAAAGCAGGAAAATGCCAACTTTCTAAAGGTAGTATTTTCAAAATTGTAGTTTAACATATCCCTTCGCCATAAGTTAGGATTGTTCATTACAATTCTAAAGACACCAAACATGAACTGGTTACCTGTTACCATTTGGAAATTACAGCCTTTTAAGTGTAATAAGGTTACTCCAATGGTATCCTGTGGGAGAAGTAGGCCTTGCACTAGTGAAAAATGAATTTAAGGGTTCTTCCCTACCAGGACATGTATAACTTAAACGTACATTGTCTGTTTTAAAACACCTAAAAAACATACATACATGGATGCATCAAAGGATAATAAGAGAGAGGGAATGTGGTACATCGTCATCAGCAGTTGGACCATCTGTGGGTCCCTTACTATCTGACCAGATATTTACCAGCCCTGCTGATTCCCTAAAACTACAAGACATGGTCACTCATTGTGGCAAACGCCATAAGCCAGTTGAACTAAATATATCATCGGCTGCCCAGTTTATGGATGCTGTTAAGTATCATAATTCTTAATATTTTTTCACCTCATCTTTTCATCTTCCATTACTCTTTAAACACAAGTAGATATCTGAAAAGCAAATATGGAATACATTTAACTTGAGATAACATACTATTAGACTACATACTATAAGCAAGTGAGTAGCTACATAAGTGGTTATGTCAGTGTGTAAGAGGCTGTGTAAGTGTCTGAGTATGGGTGTATAAATGGATATATGAGCAGGTGCACAGGTAGAGTGGATATGTGAATGAGTGTATTAGTGCCTTTGTTGGTGGACCACTGGATGTGTAAGTAGCTGTGTAGTTGTGTTGGCATGTGACTGGGTGTGTTAGTGACTGTATGGGTGTATAAACAGGTATGTAAGTGGCTGTATGGATTGGAAGCTGGCTGTGTTAGTGGGTGTTGGGTGTGTAACGGTGTATGCAAGTGGCTCTTTTAGTGGTGGATACATAAGTACCATGTGGGTGTGTGAATGTATGTGTAAGTGCCTCTTTCACTGTCTGGCTTAGTGTGTGGCTTCATAGTTTTCTAATTAGATATCTAAGTGGCTGTATTGGTAGGTTATGGTGTATAACTGGGTGTATAAGTGTGTGTGTAACTGGCTGAGTGCTGGCCACATGAATGGCCGTATAGGTGTGTGAGTGGGTGTGACAGTGCCTGTATGGGTATGTGAATGACTATGTAAGTGGATGTATAGGTGAGTAAATGGGTGTGTGAATGGTTATGGGTGTGCAACCTAATGTGTCAGCCACTGTCTGGCTGTATATGAGTGGTAAGTACATAAGTGCTTTGTGGGAGTGTAGCTGGGTGTGTAAGTGCCTGCAAATTAGATACTGTTAAATTACATATTATAATCAAGCACCCACATCTAGGGGCCGATTCCGATCCTGTATTTTGTTTTCCCGTCCGTCTCGTATCGGTAAATTTTTCCATACAAATCGTACAAGTCCCGTCCGACCCGTGAAGTACAATTCGTACGGGAAAAATACAACTTTTCCCGATCCGATTTGTACGGATCGGCCCGATCCATACAAATCGGATCGGGAAAAGTTGTACGAGACGGACCCGGACACTTTTCCGTACAAATTGTAAAAATGCAGTCTGACCGTACTAGTACGATCCGGACCGGCTTTCCGATTTACGATTTGTACGGAAAACGTCCCGTACACGGGGAATGCCATTACCCGCTACGAAGCGAACTTTGTACGACTCGTATCCCGGGAAAAGTTGTGTCGGAAGTCAGCAGCTCGGTATGGAACGAAAGCCACTAACCTCGGAAGATCGTCAGCAGGAACAATGATATGCAGACAGGCCTCTCTATTCCCCTGAGCGCAGTTCCGAATAGAGTGAATAAAACACTGCTATGCGCAAATACACCCCGGGGAAAGGGGAAGTGGAAAAAACAATAAACACAGATGCCAAGCTGGGTCCTTCTAGTCTTACTTCAAGGGTTTGCCCTCTAGCGTGTCGTAGAACGTGTAGGGGTCTCTTGAAGATGACTGTATGCACAAAATGAGAGAAGAATCATGGGATTAGGAGGAGACAGAACAGTAATCACTTCCTATCTGATTGTTCTAAACTTAAACACGCTCTCTACTTACAACTGGTACCCTTGTAGGCTCTCTGTTGATTCACAGCGAGCCCTCACGACCTTAATGAGTCTCTGCGGTTACATCACAGCAGCGGAGTCAGGGAACAACATCAAAAGCAGCAGCAGCAGTGTAAGGCAAATAAAAGCATAAACTGACCAAAAGGAAATGTCAAGGAAAGCGCACCTGCGCAACTATGTCTTTTGGTCCCACCTAAATACCTGTTGTCCAAGGCGCAGTGGTAATGTGGAGAGCTGGAGCATCCAGTTGAGGCCACAGGGGATCGGCTCACGGGGCCTCGGCAGTCCGGCGGGGAATACCTTCCGCTCTGCCTAGCTCCGTGAAATGCGGAAGTCCAGGATCCGACGGTAGCAGCAAGGACAGCGGAAGAAGCGCACCAGCGTTGTTCTCCCGTTTGCTTCGTACAGGCAGAATAACCGAGGGAAGGTAGAAAGGCCTCTAACCCTCCCAGTCAGCACAACAGATCGCTGATGAAGGAAGAGGTTTCCGAAGGCCGACGGCTTTGTGTAATGAAAAGTTCCTTTTCAGGGGCTCCGGGCATGGAACAGTAGATTCTCGGCGGCGGGCTTCTCGGCAACTGGGAAGGAACCGGCGGGAGGTAATGTTCCGATCACTCAGAACACCGGCAGTAATGAGTTTGCAAAGCCCCGAGCCGTTGCAGAGGCGGGGCTTTGTAGTGTCTGCAAGGGCCGTGAGGCCTGATTCTGCTTCCGGTGCGCCAGGAATAGGGCTGCTGGGAGCTGTAGTTCCCTGCGCGTCGTGTGCCCCTTAGTGATCGCGCACCGTCTACACTGTTACTCCTAGGCTCTCGCTTGGCAGCCCTATAAGAGAAATGCGTGTTTCGCATCTCCTGCCCTCTCACGCAGCCCAGCATCGCTACAAGTTGTTCCCGGGGTGCGAGTCGTACAGGTGTATGAGTCGTACAGGCATACGCCCCGTGCGTTGTGTATTTACGGTGCGTACCCCCAGTGCGCGTGTACTGTGCGTACGCCCAACATCGTGTACCCCAACATCGCGTACCCCAACATCGCGTATGTACTGTGCGTACCCCAACATCGCATACCCCAACATCGCGTATCCCCAACATCGCATATGTACAGTGTGTACATACACGATGTTGGGGTACGCGATGTTGGGGTACGTGATGTTGGGGGTACAAACAGTACATACGCGATGTTGGGGTACGCGATGTTGGGGTATGCGATTTTGGGGGTACGCACCATACATACCCGATGTTGGGGTACGCGATGTTGGGGTATGCGATGTTGGGGGTACACACCGTACATACGTGATGTTGGGGTACGCGATGTTGGGGTATGCAAAGTTGGGGGTACGCACTGTACATACACAACACACAGGGGTGTATGCCTGTACAACTCGTACCCCTGGGGACTCTGCTTTTACGGCTGTTTTTGGCTCCCGTAAGAAAAGAGACGTACGGAGTGCCGAAGGGACGAATCGTACTTGCTGAGCCGGAAACCGCTGCTTAAATATATACAGACGTCGCGTGCAAGCTGTTCCGGATCAGAATCGTTGGTTTATTTTAGCTGTATGGTCTTTTGTACGATTTGTATGGAAAGAGGCTTTCTGTACGAATCGTACTTCCTAGGTTGTAAGAAAAGTTTACCGGGTACGAGTTGTACGGGAAAAACGCTCCATACAACGATTTGTACAGCCTTTTTCCAGGATTGGAATCGGCCCCCTAATGTCTAACATATTCATTCATACTGGCTTAATGATATAACTATATTTTCAGTATAGCAATTCTTCCTCCTCCTTTTTAGCTCACTATATTTTGTCTTTTTTATTGTAGTGTCTAGAAACTAAACTTTTTCTTCCATTTTATATATGCTCACACTTTTTTAAAAATATACCTTTTACAGTACAACCTAATTAACATACCTGTAGAATGTCTTTGCTGTTGTCCGACTTTTTGTGTAAGTTCTGTTAACATCTGTTTTCCACTGCAAATCTCTTGTCAGAACTATGGCAATCCTCCCCCACTCTCAGTAGAAAAGTATCTAAAGTGGCTACCCTTCCCCATGTGCTCATACTCCTATACTTAGCAAATCACAGACTTTCTTTCATCTTTTATTTTTGTTATACCACACTAATGTTCAATAAATTGTAACCCATTTCATGTTTCCTGTAAAGAAGTCTAACAGCACAATTTATTTTTTGCGGTTCCCCGTATACACCCCGGCGCTCAGCGTGGCCCCTCCATGTAAATCCGTGGTGGATCTGCACATTCACACAGAAGTTCTGGAAAGCATTCAACGATCTGCTGTTAATGCTTTTCATTTATATTTCATTTTCAGTTTCACACTGCAGTCTATTTGTTTCCTTTCCCCCACACTCTTTTAGCTCCGTTTCTATAATAACCATGTTTTTCAATAGTCCCTACCTACCAGTAGGTCAAATGTTTGCAAGACTTTCTCTAAACAGCATACTAGCTTCACATTATATGTAGCAGGTAACTGTTAGTAATTCCAAGCATATCCCAAACAACATAAATTTTCATTTTTCCAAAGCCAATCACAGAGTTAGGTACGTTTTTCTTAAAGTCACTACCTAATTTTAGTTCCCTGCACATCACCACCATCCAATCAAATATGTTATTTTATATTTTACTTGCTGCCTTTCATCTTCAAAACTTCATCATTCTGCTGCTGCCTTTCCTGTGTGGTACACCTGCTTGTCTCCAAAATGGTCAGAGTCTGTATTGTGGGCCATAATTTTGTGTTTTGGGCCAGAGAAAGTGCTAGAAAGAGTGGCATTGACAGGGACCCAGGTTTACCTTAGGTACACATTACTTGGGTCGGCCAGAGAGGGTTAAACTGGCATCAATTGCTGCCTTTGGTTGAAAGCATTGTGGATTGCCAACATCCAGAACTCATTATTGTGCACTGTGGTGGCAATGGCCTAGGCACAATTACTGGGCGTAGGACATGAAATCCTAATGAAGTATCCCTTTGGTACAATAAGGTCACTTTTCCGAACATACTGCCTTGGTGTTCTCGAACATTTGCCAAAGACAGAAGTGGTAGTGGTCAACCTAATTTTGTCTGCAGTTAGAGAAATCCAGGAAACATGTAAATAAAGCTGTTTCTGCATTTCTCTGAGACCACAACATGGGCTCTATATACCATAACAACGTACACCTCAACATGGATCGAATATATTGAAAATATGGATTCCATTTTACAGACACAGGCAACAGGGTGTTCCTCAACAACCTAAAAGACTACATCCTGTTTTATGTCTGGTTATCATCTATACACCATAAACACTAGGCCTGGGCAGTAAATTCCGTTCCGTTCGCGGAATTTGCGGAATTTCGCGTTCCGCGGAGAACGCGAAATTGCCCAAAAATCTGCGTTCCGCGACTTCGCGAAATTTTTTGCTTGTTCGCGTTCTCGATATGCGTGTTCGCGAGATATTTCACCCCGAGCACGCAAACAGCGATCGCGAACAGGAAAAAAGTATCGCGAACAAGCAGTTCCGCGTGTTCGCGGAATTTCTGCGTGTTCGCGGAGATTTTTTACCGTTTCGCGGAGATTTGCGTAACGCGATTGCGCAAATTCCGCCCACCCCTAATAAACACAAAGGCTCCTTTTAGAGTCAACCATTTTACCAAAACCAAGTTCTTTTTTTTCAAATCCTGTTTTCTAATTTCTCACTTGGATCAGCTGATCCATCGTGAATCCTCGGCGACATACGCGGCTGTGCTGCAGCTGGATCAACGACGGATCCATGGATCCATTCCCAATTAAAAGCACACATTCAATACAAAACAACAACACATTTAATATAAACATAGCCTTACAATTTACATAGCTGAGTGTGTGGTTGTGTAGGGGTGTGAGAGTTTGTGTGAATGTGCAATGACATGGTGTATAACTGGCTGTGTGTGTCTTTGGGGTAGTGGGAGAGTGACTGCATTGGTGTGTGAGTGATTTGGTGGGTCTGTGAGTGAGTGTGTGCATGTGTGAATGGGTGTGTGAGTGGATAAATGAGTCTGTGAATGGGTGTGTGAGTGGGTTTTGAGTATATGAATGGGTATGTGAGTGGGTGTGTGAACGGGTGTGTGAACGGGTGTGTGAGTATCTGTGTAGGTGTATGACTGGGTGTGTCAGTGGTTTCGTGGGACTGTGAGTGGGTGTGTGAGTGTGTGAATGGGTATAGGAGAGGATATATGAGTGTTTACATGGGTGTGTAAGTAGCTGTGTGGGTCTGTGAGTGGGTGTATGAGTGTGAAAATGAGTGTGCGAGTGGCTTTGTGTCTTTGTCGGTCAGTTAGTGGGTGTGTGAGTAGGTTGTGGGTCTGTGAGTGTGTAAATGAGTGTGTGAATGGATGTGGGAGTGCTTGTGTGGGTCTGTGAGTTGGTGTGTGTGAGTGGATGTGTGATTGGCTGTGTGGATCTGTGAGTGGATGTGTGAGCAGCTGTATGGGTGTATGACTAGGTGTGTGAGTGGCTGCATAGGTGTGTGACTGGGTGTGTAGGTGGTTTTGTGAGTGGCTGTGTGAATGCCTGTGTGGGTCTGTGAGTGGTACTCTAGGTCTGTAAGTGAATATGTGAGTGTATGGGTGTGTGAGTGGGTGCATGGATATGTGAGTAGGTATGTAAGTGGTTGTATGGGGGCGTAAGGGAGTGTGTGAGTGGGTGTATTTTAACTGAGCGCTAAATCTGAGGATCCATCGCAGGTTCACACAGGGGCTGCGCTGAGCGCCACGGTGAATCCGAGTCTCCTCGCACGCTCAAAAAAAAAATTTTTGGGTAATTTCTTTCCCATGAGGATTCCCTCACAGACCCCTCCATCAGCCCCAGGGAGTCAGGATACCTCTATCCTGACCCCTTCCAGCATATTTCATCTTTATTCCCCCGGGCTGAGTGCTGATACACAAAATGGCATATCAAAGGAGGAACAAGGGCACCCAAAGGAAATAGACAGGGACCTTGGGTAGATACGTATTACAGGAAACAGTGGTCCCTGAAACCAAACGATAGAGCAGAAAATGAATATAGTCAAAATTGAAACTATATTTTAGCCAGTGTCCAGCCGGGCATGGCAACTTTAATAAGTAGAAATTCTTGACAGTGAACAGGGAAGCTGTACGAGCGAGCAAGTACAATGCGAGCAACGTGAAATTCACCGACCGAGTCGTTTCCGGGTCCGAACAGCTACGTACTTCTCGTCCATAAGTGAACCGTGCCGTGCAATGCGTGCGATTTACGACCTAGCCAGTACGATGCACGTGTCGGACAGCCGGTGCGAGCCGAAGTTTCCGGCTGGCAAAACGTCAGGAAAGTTGCCTTTGGGGGTCCGCGTCGGACGCCCTGTCACCCACAGCCTTACGACTCGGACACGGGTCTCCCCAAGACAGGCATGTACGGGGCGGATGGCACCAATGCGTACCCACTGTAGGGGCGCCCTTGTGCGAGAAGTACCAATTAAGTCAATGGGAGCCCATGTACGCGTCGTACAACCGGCTCCCATTGACTTCTATGGGAGTCCGACCGAACCGAATCCGGCAGCATGCGGCCGCATCATACTCGCTCGGTCGGACTGCAGGACTCCGGCTCGGTCGGAAAACACTCCGGATTCGGCGCGGTCGGAGAGCTTTCCGACCCAGATCAGAATCGGCCCCTGAGTTTTAAAAAATATAATTTTTTTAGTTAGTGTTATGTATTTTAGTATGTATTTTAAATGTACGCGCTCTCTTTTTTGTCTAAGTATTGCATTTGTTTTTTAATATATGTGTTACATTTTTAGAAGTTATTAATTGTATTTTAGTTAAATTTTGCGTTTTAGTTCCGTAGCCGGTTGTGGGTTTATAGGGGAATAGGGTGGGAAGTAATTTAATTACAATTAATTTATTGATATTTTTTATTAGTTAATATTTATTTATTTAATATTTTAGATTGTCAATTGTGGGAATTAAATTACTAATTATTTATTAATTGGTTGTTAATTATTATGAATTAATTGGTAATTATGTCAATTGTGCCATTTTTTATGAGCGGGTTGTGGGTTGATAGGGGAGTAGGGTGGGAAGTAATTATTTATTAATTAATTTATTAGTATTTTGTATTAATTAATATTTATTTAATATTTTATATTGTTAATTCTGGGTATAAATGTATTATTAATTATTTATTATTTGGTTGTTAATTAATATTAATTAATTGGTAATTATGTTAATTGTGTCATTTTTTTAGGAGCGGATTTTGGGTTAATAGGGGGGTAGGGAGGGAATTAATTTCATTTTAATACATTTATTAATATTTTTAATATGTATGTAATTAATTTTATTTCATAGTGTTAATTGTGTGAATTAATTTATTAATACTTATTTATAATATGCTTGTTAATTGTTATTAAATATTTAATTAATTGTTAATTAATTATGTTAATTGTGTCATGTTTTATGAAATTGGTGGTGGCCTTTATAGGGGAATATTTATAATTAATTAATTATTTCTTAAATAATGCTAATTAATTAATTAAAATGTAAATATGCCAACTGAGTTGTGTGGTTTATAGTGGTAAATGGTGGGCCATATATTTTTAAAATTAATTAATGATTTATTGTTAATTGATATTAATTTATTAATGTCAAATTAGTTATGGAAATTGTGTAAATATTTTTAGGTGTGTGTTTTGGTGTTTATTGGGGTAGAGTGGGGAAAGTTATTTAGTTTAAATTAATTAATCATTACTTGAACATTAATATTCATTTATGAATTGTTAAATATTTTTGGTAATTGTTTAGTTTTTATTTTGCTTGGGGATTTAGGTTCAATAGCTGTAACGTTTTGTTAGTACATTTTTAAATGTGTTTTTTAATTATTAATATTTGTTTAATTAATAATTAATTGTGTTAATTATGTAGGTAAGCTTTTTTTTCAAATTGTACGGTGTTATAGGGTAGGAAAATAAATATTACATTTATGTAAAAAAACAATCTTAAAATGAAATATTTAGGGGCCGATTCCGATCCTGGAAAAATTTCCCCCGTACGAATCGTATCCGGATTTCTTTCCGCACGAATCGTACAAATAGCGTACAAACTGCCAAGTACGATTCGCATGGGAAAGACTCCATACGAATCACATCCGGAACATTTCCCCACACGTCCTCGGGTCAGGAAATGTGTCCGACACATCCTCGGACGATTTACCGTACGAATCAGAAAACTGAAGTCCGACCGCGCAAGTACGATCACTCCCGTCCACTCGATTTTACAACTGTATGGAAAAAACACCGCACGGACCGAACTCCCATAGCAACCATGGAGACATGTGCCTGCATACGTGCCGAACACCCCACCCCAGACCCCGTATGTACACGCAGAACACCCCCCAGCCCACGTCTGTACGTGCCGAACCCCCCCCATCCCCCGCATGTACGCGCCAAACGCCCCCCGGCCGCGAATGTACGCGCCGAACCCCCACCAGTGTATGTATGGAGCGTACCCACACCCCACCAGTGTATGTACGGACCGTACCCCCACCCGTGTATGAATGGAGCGTACCCACACCCCACCAGTGTATGTACGGAGCGTACCCCCAGCCGTGTATGAATGGAGCGTACCAACACCCCACCAGTGTATGTACGGAGCATACCCCCACCCGTGTATGTACGGACCGTACCCCCACCCGTGTATGAATGGAGCGTACCAACACCCCACCAGTATATGTACGGAGCGTACCCCCACCCGTGTATGTACGGAGCGTACCCCCACCAGTGTATGTACGGACCGTACCCCCACCCGTGTATGAATGGAGCGTGCCAACACCCCACCAGTGTATGTACGGACCGTACCCCCACCCGTCTATGTATGGAGCATACCCCCACCAGTGTATGTACGGACCATACCCCCACCCATGTATGAATGGAGCGTACCAACACCCCACCAGTGTATGTACGGAGCGTACCCCCACCCGTGTATGTACGGACTGTACCCCCTTCTGTGTATGAATGGAGCGTACCAACACCCCACCAGTGTATGTACGGACCGTACCCCCACCCGTGTATGTACGGAGCGTACCCCCACCAGTGTATGTACGGACCGTACCCCCACCTGTGTTTGAATGGAGCGTACCAACACCCACCAGTGTATGTACAGAGTGTACCCCCACCAGTGTATGTACGGACCGTACCCCCACCCCTGTATGAATGGAGCGTACCAACACCCCACCAGTGTATGTACGGAGCGTACCCCCACCCGTGTATGTACGGAGCGTACCCCCACCAGTGTATGTACGGACCGTACCCCCACCCGTGTATGAATGGAGCGTACCAACACCCCACCAGTGTATGTACGGACCGTACCCCCACCCGTGTATGTACGGAGCGCACCCCCACCAGTGTATGTACGGAGCATACCCCCACCCGTGTATGAATGGAGCATACCAACACCCCACCAGTGTATGTACAGAGCGTACCCCCACCAGTGTATGTACGGACCGTACCCCCACCTGTGTATGAATGGAGCGTACCAACACCCCACCAGTGTATGTACGGAGCGTACCCCCACCCGTGTATGTACAGACCGTACCCCCACCCGTGTATGTACGGAGCGTACCCCCACCAGTGTATGTACGGACCGTACCCCCACCCGTGTATGATTGGAGTGTACCAACACCCCACCAGTGTATGTACGGACCGTACAACCAGCCCCCCTATATGTACGGTGCGAAACACCACCACCGATGGACGGTGCAGACCAACACCCTGCCCGTGTCTGTACGCACCCTACCCCAGGCCCCCACACCAGCACCCTCACTCAACATCGCGCATGTACGAGTCCTACCAAGCCATAGCAAAGGACAGCAAGGTACAACAACATGGCCCATGTACGCACCGTACAGACGCAAAAAACACTCGTACTGAACCAGGACAAACCAAAAAAACACAAGGAGAGTCAATTCGATGCCCACAACACCACAAAACATTTCCAACAGGCCCAAATACATCCTATACACTGACCTGCAACTGACAAACAGCTAAACAGAGGCCCAAACCACTACCACTCCTTATAACACACCCACCCAAAGTTCAAACACAGCCACACCCAAAAATGGACCAATAAAAAGGCCCAGCACAAACTAACCATGATCCCTTGCAACAGATCCACTACTGCCAGACCACAGAGACAACGCACTGCACCATACTACATACATCAATACACCTTACACTTGCACTCCTTCACACAACCACCATCACAAACACACCCTCATCACATTCACACACACACACACCTGCACAACCACACTCACACCCCCACAACCATCCACACCCACACCCCCACAACCATCCACACCCACACCCCACACCATGCCCACTAACAAGAATCCAAAGTTCACAAAGGAGGAGCTGGAGGTCCTTGTCAACGAAATCGTCAGAGTCGAGCCACAGCTCTTTGGAACATTGGTCAGACGGACCAGCATTTCCGAAAAATCAGCCATGTGGCAGAGGATTGTCAATTCTGTGAATGCTGTTGGGTCCACCAGAAGGACCAGGCATGAGTGCCAAGCCAGGTGCGGAGGACGGTCTGCCGAAAAATGACAGACGATCACAACCAGGCTAACATCACTGGAGGAGGGCCCCCCGCAGACCGGTACACTACCATCCCTAGGAGGAGAAGGTGATGGCCACGCTGCCGCCGGTGGGAGTAGACGGAGTAGAAGGATTCCGAGAGCCTGGTGAGTACACAAACAACTCACCTCACATGGGGGGAACGCCATACACAACCAAAATACCAATCATGCACGCAACCCCCCCAAAGCCAGCACCGGACAAAACCATACTCCAAAAACACACACATGCCACTAGCGCCTCCATGCCCCATGCCCCAAGCAAGGCCATGCCAAGTCACAGGCCACACAAAACACCAACATAAGGCAGGATGTCCCCGATGCCGGGAGGGTGGGCCTCAAAACTAACATAGAGCAACTCTGAAGCACACAACAATGCCCTCAGCCCATATGGCCTAGGGCACAGCCATACGAACAGTGTGTCCCCACACAGTACTGTGTTGCCTGCTAATGGTGGCCGCGTTGCAGGATGACATGGGTATGAAAGCACAATTTGCACACAACAGCAGCTAATGAAGACGCATCACTCAGAAAGAGTGTCAGCACACACCGCCACAGCAGCAGTACAGACACAGACACTCCGCCCAATGGGTGCCCGGAGATAAGAAACAAACCCACATGAACAAGCCAATGGCCTTTGAAAGACCTGGAAACTGTGTGTGCCCAGGAAGCTGGGCTGAGGTGACAGAGGGTGACACACAGAGGGAGGGAGAGGGGGAGAGAGAGGGACGGAGACAGAGGTGGACACAGGGAGACAGACAGAGGGAGGGAGGAGGCTGACAGAGGGAGGGAGAAAGGGAGACAGAGGGAGACGGACAGTGGGAGGAGGGTGACAGAGGGAGGGAGAAAGGGAGATAGAGGGAGACGGGACAGTGGTAGGAGGCTGACAGAGGGAGGGAGAAAGGGAGACAGAGGGAGACGGGACAGTGGGGGGAGGCTGACAGAGGGAGGGAGAAAGGGAGATAGAGGGAGACGGGACAGTGGGAGGAGGGTGACAGAGGGAGGGAGAAAGGGAGACGGACAGAGGGTGGAGGCTGACAGAGGGAGGGAGAAAGGGAGACAGAGGGAGATGGGACAGTGGGAGGAGGCTGACAGAGATAGGGAGATAGAGGGAGACGGGACAGTGGGAGGAGGCTGACAGAGGGAGGGAGAAAGGGAGACAGAGGGAGACGGACAGTGGGAGGAGGGTGACAGAGGTAGGGAGAAAGGGAGACGGACAGAGGGAGGAGGCTGACAGAGGGAGGGAGAAAGGGAGACAGAGGGAGACGGGACAGTGGGAGGAGTCTGACAGAGGGAGGGAGAAAGGGAGACAGAGGGAGACCAAATAACCCTTGGGTGGTGTGGCCATGTCCGCTCGTCAGCAGGTGGACTGTGTGCATGTAGACAAGGTTTGGCAGTGCGTGAACCCCCCCTTAAACCTTTGATAAACACTGGGCCATGTGCCAATCTGTGCACGAGTACATCCGTGCTGCAGGCACAAACATAACCTTACACCCAGTATACCCACCCACTGTGTTTGTCAGAACCCTGTCACAAATGGTTAATTTAACTACCTGCATTCTCAACTAGCATGGAAAAAACACCATTTGGCCACGTACAGTGCAACACGTAAGGCGGCTCTGCATGGCTTGCTACGCCCGCTCACTACACTGCTGACTGCGTTCCCAAAAGATGCATCAACTAAGATTGTGTCACACATAGGTAAAGTGTCGAAAGCTGTGGCCAAGGCACATACCCATGCACAAGTGCACTGTGAGAGGAATGCTAGCCAAATCCAACCACCCAGAGGAACTGTGCCAACTCAAAAATGAATGAAACATGGATGTCGCATGTAACACAATTAACACTGTCTCTCTCACACACAGGTCAACGTCGTCGATCTCCCCCCAACACTGGGGGGGGAAGACTCACAGGACCAGGCTCTGCGTGAAGAGGACCCCACCGGCAGCGACGACTCTCACCACTCCGTGGATGACCCAGACCAACCTGGCCCCTCTGGTGTCCAACCACCTGCAGCACCTGTGTCAGGTACAATTGTGCCAACCACCACCCCCATTCCTGCCACATGCCAGGAGACACCCAGGAGCCACAGCCAGTCTGTCCAGGAGGGACAAGGTGCTCCGGGCACCCAGGAGGAGGCAGGCGACACCGCAAATGCCATCCCTCAGGGGTCCCGGAGACCCGATGTGCCCACAACGGCAGGCCAGGCGCATGTGGGCAGGGGTGGTGGGAGTGGAGGACAGCGGAGGCGCGAACCTGACCAGTTGGCTCAGGAACCGGTAATGTCACACATCAGCAACATCCTCGACTCATACCAGCGTGACGCCAGGGGCATGGTCCAGATTGCGGCCACCCTCACAGACATCAAGGGGACCCTCGAGGAGATGAAGACCCTGCAGGCCGAGCAACATGCCTGTCAACAGCGACACCAAGGACGGATGGAGGCAAGACAGGCTGAGCTCGTGGCGGTGCAAACGGACATGACCCGTGTACTCCGTCGGATTGCCGAAAACATGGGCAACCCTCCCTATGCCACCAGGCGAAGAACATCACCACCCACAGGGAGGGATCAGGAGGAGGAGGATTCATCCGACGGAGCATCACAAGCATCGTCACGGCCTGCTTCTGAGGGTTCCCGCAGGCGGGTGGGTCGTCCACGCAAAAGACCGTGAGAGTCAGCGGAACATCACCATCTCCCAGGTCACCTGGCCTGGCACCTGGCCCTCCAGCCCAACAGCAGCACATCAGCAAATGACATTCTCTTCCACATGGCCTTGCTGGTCACTGTCTGACCAATGTAGACAAAGACTGTGGCATAGACTCTCATGACTTTCAATGGCAAGGATACCAACTCCCCCTGTGAACTTTGGATTCTACACTCCCGCCAAGCACCTCTTGTCATACCCCCAAACACGTGCCCCACCACAAATAAAAATCATCACAATCACCAGATGATGCCGTCATTTTGCATTATTCCACTACATGTGTGTGTTGTAAATTCAAACCATGCCTGATTTCAGAAGTAACTTCAACCATCCATACCCTGGGGTCTGAGTCTGGCACAGGACACACATGGGTCACAATGTATCATCCAATACAGACATGGAGCACCATACTCACCCGTGATGGGCCCAACCAGCTGAGGGGGTGCCGGCACAACTGTGCCTACAGACCTATTTAGAAGAGCAACAGTCATGCGCAGAGGTCAGGGATCATGTGGAGTGTCCTGGGGTGGGAGTCCCAGGTATGTGGAGACATGTGGCAGAACCATGTCCTGCATGCTTGAGTCAGGTGGATGTGGAAAATGGTGGGCCGGCCAAGGTTGGATGCATGGAGATGGCACAATGGGGTGTTGGATCACAGTGCCACAAGGTTGTGTTGTGGTTGTGGGCTGCATCCTGAGTGTGTGCGTGGATTGAGAAGGTCATCCTGCAGCTGGCAGTGATCCACTCCCCCATCTCTGTTGGACGTTGATGTGGCCTGGTCGCCGGATGTAGAAGCAGAGCTGTGCAGATGTACCCTGGATGTGGACAAGTATCATGGGATTTGTAACGCACATGTCCGTAGAGTGCAGGGTAGGATTAGACGCGGATGTCGTAGTTGACCTGGGGGATGGTCTCCCTCTTGCCTTGAGGTGGATGGAACTGGGGATCTTGTGCATAATGCAGAGTGTGCTGCCGCATGAGGCACAGATGCAGCTGATCAGCATAGAACATGTCAGCAAGCAATCCATGATGAACACCAGCTCGTTTGCGTGGACACTGGGTGCCCTTGCAGCAGGGCCTGCAGCAGCATGTGCCATGTCAAGAAAACAATGCCACAAGTAGCACACAAAGACAAGGATCTCAGGAAGGAACTATGCAAAAGGTGTATGTCAAGGAAGGAATGTCTGGTTCAACATGGCACACACACACACAATGGATTCACATGCAGCACAGTGGCCGTCGTGGATACTGACATGCCACAATACCTACACAGCCATGGACATCATGCACAATACAGATTCTAATCCCTGACAAACAGCTTGCATCTTGCTACTCTACACATAGACTCATATGCACCATCTCTGAGAACAATACCAGACATGCCGCATACACAGTGGCAACAGACCACCATTGACAGAGATGAGGCACCTTGGAGGCGAGGGACACCTTTATTACTCATGTGTGTCGGAATGCTAATGCAACTCTGTCAACACATACACAGGTCATGTGGATGAACACGTGGGACCAACACTGGCACCCCCCTTTGCACCACAGATGCTGGAAATCCATAGCACTGGCACACAAGAGACGGGTTACAGCTAAACACCCCCTGCTGCTCACGGAGAGGCTGCTTTACACCATTGAGCCCCTAATGGGGAATTCACACACCATGTCAACCCGGTGCAACCCGTATGTTTCCGAGGGCAGTGTTACACACATTGATGGCTTCATCACAATCCACAATCCCATTACAGATGACTGTCACCAAGTCTGACCATCAATTCAGGTGAATTCAGCTCCATGTCATGTGCCCCATGGTGATTCTACATGTATGTAAAGTATCCAAACATGAACAGGAGCAGTGCACACACATTCAAAACAAATACCACTCCCAAAAAGCTGTGCTGCATCCCTTACCCTAAGGAGATTTTCAAACTTGTCCGTGCATGTAACGCTGATTCAGCACATGTTGCTGTGTTCATGAGGAATAGCAGGAGCACAACAATGCCACCAGCAGACAGCATGCGCAAGTACCTGTGGATGAGAGACACACCAGAAGTCAGCCAAAAGAAGCACATCCGCATGCATGTGCATGTACTCGACACATATAAGGTTGTCAACATGCTAGGTGACAATGATGACTCTGGAAAAACATTCTTCCATTGCACCATCACTCGAGTGACACATCCAAACACACCTCTGACTCACTTGGCAGACATGCAGATGGACACACACATTGCAACACATGCCACACACGGCCCAATGCGTGCACACTCAGACACTGGAACTCACCACTAAGCAAAGAAGTTGCGTATGAGCCGACTCCGGATGTCCTCTACCGCCTCCTCCTCCTCCACATCACTTGCCTCGTGACCAAGCCCTTCATCCTCCACGGGTGGATGGTCCTGCTCATCTGGATCCAGGATGAGTGGCACAGCTTTCTCCACTGCCATGTTGTGCAGCATGCAGCACACGAGGAAGATCTTGCAGACCTTCACCGGTGCATATGGGAGTGCGCCACCGGTCTTGTGGAGGCAACGGAATCGGATCTTCAGGAGGCCAAACGTCCTCTCTATCACTCGCCTGCTCCGCCCATGGGCATTGCTGTAGCGGTGATCGGCAGCCGTGCTGGGGTTGCGGAGAGGCGTGATCAGCCATGGCATGTTGGGATAGCCAGCGTCCCCTACATGGAAACATCATGGACAACAGTGGGTCAGGAGAAGCAGTAAGACAGGAAGATGACGTTAAATGCAGGACTGCCAGAGTATACCCACCAACAATACATGCTCGTTCGTTGCGCAGCTGCAGCATCATTTCAGGCACCCTGCTATGCCTCATGATGTAGGCATCGTGTGCTGATCTTGGAAAACGAGCACAGACATCTGAAATCACCATGTTGGCAAGACACACCACAAGGGCATTAATGGAGTGGTAATGCTTGCGGTTCCTATAAGCTACCTCATGTGCGTGTGGTGGTACCAAAGCCACATGTGTTCCATCTATGGACAACGAAGAGTGAGTACAGTACACCACCAATGTCAATGTACTGAGCACATGTTCAACAGGCAATACACATATGCTACATACAGAGTCAGGTCTGTGCAATATGCCCTGGAAACATATGCCAGGCAGGTGACACTCCTACCAAGAGCCAGCTACAAACGTTGATTCTCAACCTCAATATGCCATGCCATGAAACTAGCTGTGGGCCAGTGTAAGTGAACAGGCAGACGCATTACAGGAGTTACAGACATCCACATATGTGCAGAAGAAGGATGTTTATTGTACAGACAGGTTGCGGAACACTAGAGGCACAGGTCACATGTCATAGAAAAAGGACAGACCACACACCTTGCCATGAAGGATTACATGTCAAGACTGATCACACATACATTGAGAGTATGCAGATATGTCCTTGTTTTGAGACTCTGTGTCGATGCATACATACACACCTTACGTCGGATTACACATGTGGGCTGGTGTGCGTAACAGTGTGCCATGCCCATCTACACACAGACACATGTTGGTTGCAGCAACTGCAGATGCATTTGACCAAACACCTACAGCAAACCTATGTGAACACATGACACACACATGACATAGTTACAGCGTGCAACGCGGGCATTCGCATGTCAGGGGTAATATTCCGTGTACCTGGCATCAGGGGACAGTTGCAGGTGTCGGTGACTGTGCCATGCCAGTGACGCATGGTGCAACAAGTCTGTACTACATGCACACATGTCAAAGGAGTGAAGGGGATGTGTGGCACATAGGGCACCATCACACATGACATGTGTACACAGCTCATCATACTTTTATGAGCTTCACACCTCAGGAGTATAGTGCCACATCACAGCCTGACCCACCTGTGCCCGACACATGTAGTACTGCACAGACAATGCCTTGATGTCCAGCCTTGGCCAAGTATGACAGCTCAATTCCTTTCTGTGTGCCGCCTGTCACCACTGTCAGGTGTGAAACGCACCGTACATACACTCTGAGGGCGTCTGTAGGGTCCCTATCACTATGGGAGTGCTGGCGTATGCGTACGCCACAGTGATATGGTCCGTACACGCGTGTGTAGGGTCCGTATCACCATGGGAGTGCAGCCCTAGGCGTACGCCATGGCGATACGGTCCGTACACGCATGTGTAGGGTCCGTACCACTATGGGAGTGCAGCCGTATGTGTACGCCACCGTGATACGGTCTGTACACACGTGTGTAGGGTCCGTACCACTATGGGAGTGCAGCCGTACGTGTACGCCACAGTGATACGGTCCGTACACGCGTGTGTAGGGTCCGTATCACTATGGGAGTGCAGCCGTATGTGTACGCCACCGTGATACGGTCTGTTCACGCGTGTACGGTCGTATTACTATTGCGTACGCATACGCGAGCACTCCCATAGTGATAGGGACCCTACACACGCGTGTACGGTCCGTATTACTATGGCGTACGCATACGCCAGCACTCCCATAGTGATAGGGAGCCTACACACGCATGTACGGTCCGTATTACTATGGCGTACGCATACGCCAGCACTCCCATAGTGATAGGGACCCTACACACGCGTGTACGGTCCGTATTACTATGGCGTACGCATACGCCAGCACTCCCATAGTGATAGGGACCCTACACACGCATGTACGGTCCGTATTACTATGACGTACGCATACGCGAGCACTCCCATAGTGATAGGGACCGTACACACGCCTGTATGGTCCGTTTCACTGCATTTGGGGTGCCCTAGGGCCGTGGAACGCACCGTACCTGTGTGTAAATATTGAAATAACATAGGGGACAAGTATAAGGGCCTAAATGCATGATGGTTGTCATGGAGACCGAGTTTAAAGTTTGAATTTTTCCATCAGGTGGCAAGCAGAAGTCGGTTGGAAACAATATACTTTGTTGCAAAGTGGTTGTTGGCTTGACATCATGCTCGTTTTTTATAACATGCAAAGGCAGCCACTGGGGTAGGTTTAAAGGTATTGGATGAAACGTAGGATGCAAATGAGATTGATCAATCACTCTGTACTCCTGTACATGAAACAGGCCAGCAAGGCAAATATAAGGCAGCCAGGCCCCATGAGAGAGCACTTGCCTGCACAACCTTGCATTCATGACCACTGCTGCTGCTCATGATTCCTCTGGCACCATGTTCAGGTCTGTGGAGAGGGCCCAGCCATTCACCCAGGAGGAGAACATTGCCCTGCTGGATGTGATCCTCCCACAGTACACCATGCTGTATGGTCGACCAGGGGAACAGGTGAGTGCGGACTCCACTAGCTTAGACTGTGCCCCTTTATTGTGACTGTGACTTCTGGCATTGTGTCCATGTGTGACAGACATGCAATGTTGTTTAGAGTAGTTCCCAGGGTGGGGAAGGCCTCATGTCTCCCATGCAGAGCATGCTGTAGTTCCTGTGTGCACTCCTCACTTGCATAGTGCTTACTGTGACAATGAATGCATGGTGCATGCCACATTCTGCCTGGCTATTCCTCCTGGGAATGTTGTTTCCACAGTCCTGAAGTGATTCTGTGGTCCCCCCAGTGTGACAGGTGACAGTACCCATAGATGTGTGTTTGTTTAGTGTACCTGTGCTGTGAGTGTCCAAATGATGTGTTCATCCCCTGGACATTGGTGTGTGTGTGTAAGTCCCCTGTTATGTGGGTGAGTGCATATGGGGAGTGTTGCACACCAGCTGCATGAGGGATGGATATACCCTGCCCATCTGATGTGAGCAGGGAGCAGTGCTGTGTGACTGACGTGCTGAGCCAGCCCCACACCTGTGACACCCCCCAGTCTAGTGGCACATGGGCAGAGTGAGGTTTGTACCCGCAGTTGGCAATGGCAGGTGATTGTCCTGTGCCTGTGTGTGTCTGTGTACTCTGCTGAGGTTGCATCAGTGGGCTGGTGAATGTGACTGCCTTGAGGTGCTGTACACGATCCTGGTGTAGCTAGTGATGCACAGTGTGATCCTGGATCATTGATTGTGTGGCACCCCTCATGCCACCTGTGTACTTTCAATGGCACGTAGTGCATTTGGCCTTCCCCAGAGGATAATGTCCCTATGACAAAGGTGCAATGAGTTGCCTGCATGCCATGGCTTGTTCAAACAAGACAAATTCGTAATATGTGTGTCTCTGTGTCATTGCTCAGGTGGATTAAAGTATTCTCACTTTTGCATCCTCACAGGTAGGCATCTATGCCAAGGGGGAGATATGGAAGCGAGCCGTCAGTGCCGTGAGGGAGATGGAGGGTCGGAAGCGGCGCCTAGCCCAGGTGAGGAAACGCTGGCAGGATATCCGGTGCTGGACGAGGAGGATCGCACGGGTCCTGCTGGGGGACTCACCTGAGAGCCACAAGAACCGTGGGCGCCGGCGTCTGACCCACATCCATAAGCGTGTGCTGGTGGTGGTCTTCCCCGATTTGGATAGGCGCCTAGCGGAGAAGCAGCAGCTGGAAGGGAGTAGGTACATGTGTGTTTGTTGTGTGTCACCAGCTTTTGGAAGTGCGCAGTTGCATGGATGCACTGCCAGGGTTTGAATGTGCAGTGCATGACCTGTTCCCCAAAGTAGACCGGTGCTGTTCTTCCTCCCTTCCCCTCCTTGCCATGTGTTCCCTGGTCTGTGTGTAGTCACCCTTGCACCAGGTTATCTAGGCTGGCAGTTAATCCAAGTGCCCAATGCTTGCAGCTTCATGTGTGGGGGTGATGTGTCACAGGTTTTGGGACCTTGCCTGTGCCCTGGCCAGTTCAGTCATTGTGGGGTCCATGTCAGTTGGCACTGATAGTGAGTCCCGACATGGGAGTGTGTCTTAAAAGTGTACTGCCTTACAGCATGCATGTCCAATTTTGCGCCCTCTGACATGATGTGCATGAGTGGGAGTGATGCATAGTGCAGGGACGGTTGCTTCAGTTGCAGTCATATCCACCCAGGACCATGGAGGAGTGTGTCCACTACCGTGCCCTGGGGCACCTTTTCCTAGGTATCATGTGCGTCATCCAACAATATGGACATTCACTGTGTCTTCGGCATAGGTTGTGCTCTGTGGCATTGTATCCTGGCCTCATCTGTATTTACGTAAACTGTGCTACATGTGTCCACTGTACAGGGTGACCCAATTTTGCTGGTGCATACTCACAGTGGGCAGTGCCTGTGTGTCTTGGTACGACAATCTGATGATGGTTGATTGTCAATGATATATGTGGACAGGCGCACCAGGGGTAGTTAGTGTACAATCAGGATTTAGTGCAGGCCATGTGTTTTTATCCCAGAGTAAGAGGTGTAAGTACTTCCTCTGTCTCAATCACATTGTCTCAGGTAGGGGTTGGTTTGTGCGGCCAAGGCCTACATGTCAAAATCTGAAGTCTCCTTGCTGGGTCTGGCCTGTGTGTGATGTGTGTCTGGACATGCACTCAAGGTGCAGTGACCCAGTCATGTTGGGCATGGTTTAATGTATTAGCTTTGCAGCATGTGCCAAAAAGTAATAGACACGGTTCATGCTCATCCCGTTTTTGGCAACGCTGTGTGGTGCAGATGCTATGCACGATTGTCCCCAGAGCCTGGCTCCTCTGTCAAATTTGATGTCAAGTTCTTTGCTGTTGTGTCATGCTCTCCATTGTTTCTCAGTGGCATGGTGGGTCAACCAACTGTGTGTTGCAGGGCCTACATATGTACCTTGTATTGTAGATGTTACTCATGTTGCTTTTCAGGTTATGCACTGTGACCTATGTAGATTTGACTCATGTGACATATGCATACAGGTGTCTGATTATTTCCTGTCTCTTCACCTTGCCCACAGCATCGTCGGGGGACTCCGAAGGAGACACTGGCACGGACCGTGAGGAGGGAGCGAGCACCAGTGCCAGCAGTGCTGTCCTGTCTGGCGCATCGAGTGACACGGAGGCCGAGGGGAGTGAGGCGGAGGACCTGTCCAGTGTCACCACCGACTATGACGATGACGGGTCCGAGGCTGAGCTCCCAGAGGGGGCGGAGGCTGCTCCCACAGATGAAAGCAGCACTCAACATCTACCCGCCCCCTCCATTTCCATCACCGGCCTCCCACTTGCTCAGGGCCCTTCCCTCCGTGCTCGGTCACCACGTGTCTCCTTCTTGCCAGGCACCGCACCCCCTGCTCCTGTCACCACTGCTGCCGTGAATGCCGAGTCTGTGGACATCCTGCGCCAGTTGCAGGTTGGTCAGACTGCGATGCTTAATGTCCTCCATGGCCACACACGGGTGCTCACCCAGATGGAGGCATACATGGAGGGCATCTCAGCTGCGCAGTCTGACCAACGCCAGTTGCTGAGGTCCATAGACTCGACACTGACTGCAGCAGTGGATCTCATGCAGCGCTGCGTCCCCCCCTACCCCTGCACCATCCACACTTCCCACTCCCATGCCTGTCCCACGCACACCCAGACGTCCCCATGCACGCACCCCACCAGACACAGGCACCACACCACCAGGGAAGGCAAAGCGCACACCTCCTCTCACGCACACACAGGGTGAAGTAGGCACACCCACTGGGTCGGGGGGCAAACGGAAGACATGCAGCCACAGTGGGAGTCCCCATTCGTCACAACCCCTTCCCTCCCAATCCACTCCCCTCAGCTCTCCTGGACGAGATTCAGACAAAGACTCCTTCATGGCCGCTCTGTCCCTGAGCCCCATTGTGACACCACCCGGCAAGCGGTCAATGGAGTCCCCGGTCAGGGTTGTTGAGCCCCCACCCTGTCCACACCCTCCCCCAGTAGCGCTGCAACCCATCCCTCCGACCCCCCCCCCTCCTTGGGGCCTGTTGTTTCTCTGGGTGCAGGGGAGTCGCTTGAAGAACTGGCAGAAGTGTGCAGCGCCAAACTCGCCTCCACCTTTGGCGCTGCCCCACCCCCTGTGGCGGAGTTGTCCCTCCCTGCACCCACAACACCTACCCTTGCGCCTCCTGTCCCTGCGGTGCCTGGTCCTTCCCCCCACATGATGCCCCCTCTTCTGTGGATGAATAAACTGTGCAGGCAAGCTAGGGGAGACACGTCCCAGTGTGTCCCCCCCCCCCCGGACTTCTAATATGGACTGGCTTATGTGCCTTGTATATAGTGTACATATCAATTCAAAACAATTTTATTTATGCTGAATAAAGCATTTTGTTTTTCATTTCCACACAAATGCTTTTCTGGTTTTGCCGTTGGTGCTGGTGCTTCCTGAGTTGGGGTGGTGATAATGTGTTAGGGGTCTGGGAAATGTTGTAGTGTGCTGCTCATGGGGTGTACCCTGGTAACTGCGTGCCATCACAAGGTCTCTGCAAATAATATTTGGTCATGTTTGCTCTTACTGTATGGTGACATTGTCCCAAGGTGTGTTCCTTACACTGTGGACCCTGGCATCTTCCCTGCAGGGTGTTTCCCAATTGTTGTGCTGAGCTGTGTCTACATTTCCTGGGTGTGTGAGGGATCCCTTATACTTTGGGCATGCAGGCTCAGCAATGTCTCCACCTGCATCATTTGTGGCATCCTTGGTGGCCACTGTACTTGTGTGTGTATGGAGTATATTGTACTATGTCTGGGCACTGCTGGGAGGACTCTGCACCCACCCCTCCTATGTCTGGGCACTGCTGGGGGGACTCTGCACCCACCCCTCCTATGTCTGGGCACTGCTGGGAGTGATAGGCACCCACCCCTCCTATGTCTGGGCACTGCTGGGGGTGATAGGCACCCACCCCTCCTATGTCTGGGCACTGATGGGAGGACTCTGCACCCACCCCTCCTATGTCTGGGCACTGCTGGGTGTGATGGGCACCCACCCTTCCTATGTCTGGGCACTGATGGGAGGACTCTGCACCCACCCCTCCCATGTCTGGGCACTGCTGGGGGGACTCTGCACCCACCCCTCCAATGTCTGGGCACTGATGGGAGGACTCTGCACCCACCCCTCCTACGTCTGGGCACTGCTGGGGGGACTCTGCACCCACCCCTCCTATGTCTGGGCACTGCTGGGGGTGATGGGCACCCACCCCTCCTATGTCTGGGCACTGATGGGAGGACTCTGCACCCACCCCTCCTATGTCTGGGCACTGCTGGGGGGACTCTGCACCCATCCCTCCTATGTCTGGGCACTGCTGGGAGGACTCTGCACCCACCCCCTCCTGTGTCTGGGCACTGCTGGGAGTGATAGGCACCCACCCCTCCTATGTCTGGCCACTGCTGGGAGTGATAGGCACCCACCCCTCCTATGTCTGGGCACTGCTGGGGGGACTCTGCACCTACCCCTCCTATGTCTGGGCACTGCTGGGGGGACTCTGCACCCACCCCTCCTATGTCTGGACACAGCTGGGAGTGATAGGCACCCACCCCTCCTATGTCTGGGCACTGCTGGGAGGACTCTGCACCCACCCCGCCTGTGTCTGGGCACTGCTGGGAGTGATAGGCACCCACCCCTCCTATGTCTGGGCACTGCTGGGAGGACTCTGCACCCACCCCTCCTGTGTCTGGGCACTGCTGGGAGTGATAGGCACCCACCCCTCCTGTGTCTGGGCATGTAGGCTCGGGACATACACGGGTGTGGGTACGCTCCATTCATACACGGGTGGGGGTATGCTCCGTACATACACTGGTGGGGTGTGGGTACGCTCCATTCATACACGGGTGGGGGTAAGCTCCGTACATACACTGGTGGGGTGTGGGTACGCTCCATTCATACACGGGTGGGGGTACGCTCCGTACATACACTGGTGGGGTGTGGGTATGCTCCGTTCATACACGGGTGGGGGTACGCTCCGTACATACACTGGTGGGGTGTGGGTACGCTCCATTCATACATGGGTGGGGGTACGCTCCGTACATACACTGGTGGGGTGTGGGTATGCTCCATTCATACACGGGTGGGGGTACGCTCCGTACATACACTGGTGGGGTGTGGGTACACTCCATTCATACACGGGTGGGGGTACGCTCCGTACATACACTGGTAGGGTGTGGGTACGCTCCATTCATACATGGGTGGGGGTACGCTCCGTACATACACTGGTGGGGTGTGGGTATGCTCCATTCATACACGGGTGGGGTACGCTCCGTACATACACTGGTGGGGTGTGGGTACGCTCCATTAATACATGGGTGGGGGTACGCTCCATACATACACTGGTGGGGTGTGGGTACGCTCCATTCATACACGGGTGGGGGTACGCTCCGTACATTCCCGTACCCACGATATGCAGGCCTGGGTACGTACCGTACCCACGCCTTAGGAGCGTGGGTACGGGTCGTACCACGCCCACCCCTACGTCACCCCAACAATGGCGGTACGGCCCGTACCCACGTTCTAAAGGCCTGGGTACGGGCCATACCAGCATTGTTGGGGTGATGTAGGGGTACGCGTGGTACGACCCGTACCCACGCTCTGAAGGGCTGGGTACGGTGCGTACCCCTATGGCACACCATTGGGGGTCTGCACCGTACCCAGGCCATCAGAGCATGGGTACGGGTCGTACCACGCGTACCCCTACATCACCCCAACATTGCTGGTACGGCCCGTACCCAGGCCTTCAGAACGTGGGTATGGGCCGTACCGCCATTGTTGGGGTGACGTTGGGGTGGGCATGGTACGACCCGTACCCACGCTCTTAAGGCATGGGTACGGTACGTACCGGTATTGTTGTGTTGCCGGTTCGCGTCAACATCCACTTCCGTTGTGGCGGACGCTTGCGTTGCTGGACACGCCCCCACCCCCTCGAGTTGACCAGGTCCTGCAGGTCAGGTATGTCCAGGGCATGTGTGATTTGTGACTTGTGTGGGGGTTATGTGTCCTGCCCCTGCCCCCCCCTTTGCCCCTGGGTGTTGTTCTGACCTTCTGCGGCGTCTGCGTCGGTTTCTGTAGAGCAGGTGGACTGCTATGAGTACTGGGATGACACGTAGGTTCGGGTTCATGGCTGTCCGTCGCGTACAGGTGCTCCTTGTGCGCGTCGTCCTGATTTCCCGGCAGTTTTTAGCTGCCGGAGAATTTAATCCGTGCGGGGTGACGTCGGTGCGGATCGTACTTCCTGGTTCGTGCAACGCAGCCTGAATGTGTCCCGACGTCACGTCGGCACTGTCTCGGATCACATTGGTATGTATTTTTTCGGCGGTCGGTGTTTTTTACGATTCGTACGGAAATGGTGTTTCCGTGCGAATCGTTCTTGCATTTTTGTAATGTTTTTTAACCGGGTACGACTCGGACGGAGAAAATGCTCCGTCCGACGGTTCGTACCCAGTTTCTCCAGGATCGGAATCGACGCCTTATTTGTTTGTAAATATTTTGTTTATTTATACAAATTAATATTTTATGTCAATTATAGATTTTTGCTACATAATAATATTTTTCTATGTTTTGTTAATTTTTATATATGTTTTTTTTTTTTAATTATATTTTGTATCGTAGTTGATATATTGTTTGTTTTTAATTTTGCATTTTGTTCTATGGGAATAGTAATTTTTACTCCTTTGCTATCCAACACTTTCCCTACTGTTGCACTCACAGGAGTGGGAATAGTAATTTGCTCCCCTTCGCTATCCAACACTTTCCCTACTGTTGCAGTCATTGGAGTGGAAATAGTAAATGAATACCCTCCTCTATCCTACACTTTCCCTACTGTTGCACTTGCTGGAGTTGGAATAGTAATTTTATCCCCTCCGCTATCCAACACTTTCGATACTGTTGCACTTGCTGGAGTGGGAATAGTAATTTTTATCCCTCCGGTATCCAACATTTTCCCTACAGTTGCACTTGCTGGAGTGTAAATAGTAATTTTTACCCCTCCACTATCCAACACTTTCCCTACTGTTGCACTCGTTGGAGTGGGAACAGTAATTTTATCCCCTCCATTATCCAACACTTTCCCTACTGTTACACTCATTGGAGTGGGAATAGCAAATTATTCCCCTCCACTATCCAACACTTTCCCTACTGTTGCACTTGCTGGAGTGGGAATAGCTTTTGGGCTAGTCGTCACATGGCTTTTTCGTACTGCAAGTATCCTTGTTTAAGCCTTCCACCTGATTACTGTCAGCAGAGCAGCCAATCAGTGCTGTCCTTGAGAACAGTACAATGCTGATCACATGGGCTGAGGAGTTGTGTCCTCTGACATTCGCCATTGAGCTGATGTGATCCATCACTTGACTTGGCCAGCAAGGTAAGGGTGGCTGAGATCTTTGTTCTCCATTATGGTGTCGATTCCGATCCGTTAGAAATATTCCCCGTACGACTCGTATCCGGAATTTTTACCGTACGAATCGTACAAGCAGCGTACAAACTGGCAAGTACGATTCGTATGTAAAAAAATCAATACGAATTGCATTGGGAAAATTCCCCGACACGTCCCCGGGTCGGAAAAAGTGTCCGACACGTCCCCGGACAGTTTTACGTACGAATCGGGAAACTGAAGTCCGAGCGCGCAAGTACGATCCGTCCCGTCCGTCCGAATGCACAACCGTATGGAAAAAACACTGTACGGACCGAACTCCTATAGCAACCATGGAGACATGTGCCCGCATACGCGCCGAACACCCCACCCCAGACCCCGTATGTACACGCAGAACAACCCCCCAGCCCTCGTATGTACGTGCCGAACACTCCCCCCCAGCCCCCGTATGTACGCGCCAAACGCCCCCCCCCCCCCGGCCGCGGACGTACGCGCCAAACCCCCACCAGTGTATGTACGGAGCGTACCCCCACCCGTGTATGTACGGAGCGTACCCCCACCCATGTATGTATGGAGCGTACCCCCACCCGTGTATGTACGGAGCGTACCCCCACCCGTGTATGTACGGTGCGGACCCCCACCCGTGTATGTACGGGGCGTACCCCCACCCGTGTATGTACGGTGCGGACCCACACCCCACCCGTGTATGTACGGGGCGTACCCCCACCCGTGTATGTACGGTGCGGACCCACACCCCACCTGTGTATGTACGGAGCGCACCCCCACCCGTGTATATACGGTGCGGACCCCCACCCCACCTGTGTATGTACGGTGCGGACCCCCACCCCGCCCATGTATGTACAGAGCGTACCCCCACCCCACCCGTGTATGTACGGAGTGTACCCCCACCCGTGTATGTACAGTGCGGACCCCCACCCCACCCGTGTATGTACGGTGCGGACCCCCACCCCACCTGTGTATATACGGGGCGTACCCCCACCTGTGTATGTACGGTGCGGACACACACCCCACCCATGTATGTACGGGGCATACCCCCACCCGTGTATGTACGGTGCGGACCCACACCCCACCCGTGTATGTACGGGGCATACCCCCACCCGTGTATGTACGGTGCGGACCCACACCCCACCCCATAGGTACGGTGCGGACCCCCACCCCGTGTAGGTACGGAGCGTACCCACACCCCACCCCGTAGGTACGGAGCATACCCACACCCCACCCCGTAGGTACGGTGTGGACCCCCACCCCATGTAGGTGCGGAGCATACCCACACCCCACCCCGTAGGTACGGTGCGGACCCCCACCCCGTGTAGGTACGGAGCATACCCACACCCGTGTATGTACGGAGCGTACCCCCACCCGTGTATGTATGGAGCGTACCCCCACCCATGAATGTACGGAGCGTCCGTCCGAATGCACAACCATATGGAAAAAACACCATACGGACCGAACTCCTATAGCAACCATAGAGACATGTGCCCGCATACGCGCCGAACACCCCACCCTAGACCCCGTATGTACGCGCAGAACAACCCCCCAGCCCTCGTATGTACGCGCCGAACACTCCCCCCCAGCCCCATATGTACGTGCCAAACGCCCCCCCCCAGCCTCGGACGTACGCACCAAACCCCCACCAGTGTATGTACGGAGCGTACCCCCACCCGTGTATGTACGGAGCGTACCCCCACCCATGTATGTATGGAGCGTACCCCCACCCGTGTATGCACGGAGCGTACCCCCACCCGTGTATGTACGGTGCGGACCCCCACCCCACTCGTGTATGTACGGGGTGTACCCCCACCCGTGTATGTACGGTGCAGACCCACACCCCACCTGTGTATGTACGGGGCGTACCCCCACCCCACCCGTGTATGTACGGGGCGTACCCCCACCCGTGTATGTACGGTGCGGACCCACACCCCACCCGTGTATGTACGGGGCGTACCCCCGCCCGTGTATGTACGGGGTGGACCCACACCCCACCCGTGTATGTACGGAGCGTACCCCTACCCATGTATATACGGTGCGGACCCCCACCCCACCCGTGTATGTACGGTGCGGACCCCCACCCCACCCGTGTATGTACGGAGCATACCCCCACCCCACCCGTGTATGTACGGAGCGTACCCCCACCCGTGTATGTACAGTGCGGACCCCCACCCATGTATGTACGGTGCGGACCCCACCCGTGTATGTACGGGGCATACCCTCACCCGTGTATGTACAGTGCGGACCCACACCCCACCCGTGTATGTACGGGGCGTACCCCCACCTGTGTATGTACGGGGCATACCCCCACCCATGTATGTACAGTGCGGACCCACACCCCACCCCATAGGTACGGTGCGGACCCCCACCCCGTGTAGGTACGGAGCGTACCCACACCCCACCCCGTAGGTACGGAGCGTACCCACACCCCACCCCGTAGGTACGGTGCGGACCCCCACCCCATGTAGGTGCGGAGCATACCCACACCCCACTCCGTAGGTACGGTGCGGACCCCCACCCCGTGTAGGTACGGAGCATACCCACACCCGTGTATGTACGGAGCGTACCCCCACCCGTGTATGTATGGAGCGTACCCCCACTCGTGTATGTACGGAGCATACCCCCACCCATGTATGTAAGGAGCGTACCCCCACCCGTGTATGTACGGAGCGTACCCCCACCCGTGTATGGACGGAGCGTAGCCCCACCCATGTATGTACGGAGCGTACACCCATCCCCCCTGTATGTACGGTGCAAAACACCACCACCTATGGACCAACACCCTGCCCGTGTCTGTACGCACCCTACCCCAGGCCCCTACACCAGCACCCTCACCCAACATCGCGCATGTACGAGTCGTTTTAAGCCATAGCAAAGGTCAGCACTGTACAACAACATGGCCCATGTACGCACCGTACAGACGCCAAAAACACTCGTACTGAACCAGGACAAAGCAAAACAACACAAGGAGAGTCAATTCGATTCGTACAACACCAAAAAACATGTCCAACAAGCCCAAAAACATCCTATACACTGACCTGCAACTGCCAAACAGCTAAACAGAGGCCCAAAACACAACCACTCCTTATAACACACCCACCCAAAGTTCAAACACAGCCACACCCACAAAAGGACCAATAAAAAGGCCAAACACACACAAACCATGATCCTTTGCAACAGATCCACTACTACAAGACCACAGAGACAACGCACTGCACCATACTACATCCATCAATACACCTTACACTTGCACTCCTTCACACAACCACCATCACAAACACCTCCTCATCACATTCACACACACACACCTTCACAACCACACTCACACACCCACAACCATCCACACCCACACCCCCACAACCATCCACACCCAAACCACACACCATGCCCACTAACAAGAATCCAAAGTTCACAAAGGATGAGCTGGAGATCCTTGTCGACGAAATCATCAGAGTCGAGCCACAGCTCTTTGGAACATTGGTCAGACAGACCAGCAGAGCAGAAAAATCAGCCATGTGGCAGAGGATTGTCAATTCTGTGAATGCTGTTGGGGCCACCAGAAGGACCAGGCATGAGTGCCAAGCCAGGTGGTACGATCTGCGGAGGACGGTCCACGGCAAAATGACGGACGATCACAACCAGGGGAACATCACTGGAGGAGGGCCGCCCCGCAGACGGGTACAATACCATCCCTGGGAGGAGAAGGTGATGGCCACGCTGCCATCGGTGGGAGTACACGGACTAGAAGGAGTCCGAGACCCTGGTGAGTACACAAACAACTCACCTCACATGGGGGGAACGCCATACACAACCAAAATCCCAATCATGCACGCAACCCCCCCAAAGCCAGCACCGGACACAACCAAGCTCCAAAAACACACACATGCCACTAGCGCCTCCATGCCCCATGCACCAAGCAAGGCCATGCCAAGTCACAGGCCACACAAAACACCAACACAAGACAGGATGTCCCCCATGCTGGGAGGGGGGCCTCAAAACTAACATTGAGCAGCTCAGAAGCACACAACAATGCCCTCAGCCCATATGGCCTAGGGCACAGCCATGCAAACAGTGTGTCCCCAAACAGTACTGTGTTGCCTGCAAATGGTGGCCGCGTTGCAGGATGACATGGGTATGAAGGCACAATTTGCACATAACAGCAGCTAATGAAGACGCATCACTCTGAAAGAGTGTCAGCACACACCGCCACAGCAGCAGCGCAGACTCAGACACTCCGCCCAATGGGTGCCCAGAGATTAGAAACAAACCCACATGAACAAGCCAATGGCCTTTGAAAGACCTGCAAACTGTGTGTGCCCAGGAAGCTGGGCTGAGGTGACAGAGGGTGACACACAGAGGGAGGGAGAGGGGGAGAGATAGGGAGGGAGACAGAGGGGGACACAGGGAGACAAACAGAGGGAGGGAGGAGGGTGACAGAGGGAGGGAGAAAGGGAGACAGAGGGAGACGGACAGAGGGAGGAGGGTGACAGAGGGAGGGAGATAGGGAGACAGAGGGAGACGGACAGAGGGAGGAGGGTGACAGAGGGAGGGAGTAAGGGAGACAGAGGGAGACTAAATCACCCTTGGGTGGTGTGGCCATGTCCGCTCGTCAGCAGGTGGACTGTGTGCATGTAGACAAGGTTTGGCAGTGCCTTAACCCCCCCTTTTTCCTTTGATGAACACTGGGCCATGTGTCAATCTGTGCACGAGTACATCCGTGCTGCAGGCACAAACCTAACCTTACACCCAGTATACCCACCCACTGTGTTTGTTAGAACCCTGTCACAAATGCTTAAGTTACCTACCTGCATTCTCAAATAGCATGGAAAAAACACAATTTGGCCACGTACAGTGCAACACGTAAGGCGGCTCTGCATGGCTCGCTACGCCCGCTCACTACACTGCTGACTGCGTTCCAAAAAGATGCATCAACTAAGATTGTGTCACACATAGGTAAAGTGTCGAAAGCTGTGGCCAAGGGACATATCCATGCACAAGTGCACTGTGAGAGGAATGCAAGACATATCCAACTACCCAGAGGAACTGTGCCAACTCAAAAATGAATGAAACATGGATGTCGCATGTAACACAATTAACATTGTCTCTCTCACACACAGGTCAACGTCGTCGATCTCCCCCCAACACTGGGGGAGAAGACTCACAGGACCAGGCTCTGCATGAAGAGGACCCCACCGGCAGCGACGACTCTCACCACTCCGTGGATGACCCAGACCAACCTGGCCCCTCTGGTGTCCAAGCACCTGCGTCAGGTACAACTGTGCCAACCACCACCCCCATTCCTGCCACATCCCAGGAGACACCCAGGAGCCCTGCCCGCACACGACAACACAGCCAGTCTGCCCAGGAGGGACAAGGTGCTCTGGGCACCCAGGAGGAGGCAGGCGACACCGCAAATGCCATCCCTCAGGGGTCCCGGAGACCTGATGTGCCCACAACGGCAGGCCAGGTGCAAGTGGGCAGGGGTGGTGGGAGTGGAGGACGGCGGAGGCGCGAACATGACCAGTTGGCTCAGGAACCGGTAATGTCACACGTCAGCAACATCCTGGACACATACCGGCATGACATCAGGGGCATGGGCCAGGTTGCGTCCACCCTCACAGACATCAAGGGGACCCTCGAGGAGATGAAGACCCTGCAGGCAGAGCAACATGCCTGTCAACAGCGACACCAAGGACGGATGGAGGCAAGACAGGCTGAGCTCGTGGCGAGCAAACGGACATGACCCGTGTACTCCGTCGGATTGCCGAAAACATGGGCAACCCTTCCTGTGCCACCAGGCGAAGAACATCACCAGCCACAGCGAGGGATCAGGAGGAGGAGGATTCATCCGACGGAGCATCACAAGCATCGTCACGGCCTGCTTCTGAGGGTCCCCGCAGGAAGGTGGGTCGTCCACGCAAAAGACCGTGAGAGTCAGCGGAACATCACCATCTCCCAGGTCACCTGGCCTGGCACCTGGCCCTCTGGTGACTTCCAATGTCAAGGATACCAACTCCCCCAGTGAACTTTGGACTCTACACTCCCGCCAAGCACCTCTTGTCATCCCCACAAACACGTATCCCACCACAAATAAAAATCATCCCAATCACGAGATGATGCCGTCATTTTGCATTATTCCACTACATGTGTGTGTGTTGGAAAGTCAAACCATGCCTTATATTAGAAGTAACTCCAACCATCCATACCCTGGGGTCTCAGTCTGGCACTGGACACACATGGGTCACAATGTATCATTCAATACAGACATGGAGCACCATACTCACCCGTGATGGGCCCAACCAGCTGAGGGGGTGCCCGCACAACTGTTGCTTCAGACCTATTTAGAAGAGCAACAGTCATGCGCAGAGGTCAGGGATCATGTGGAGTGTCCTGGGGTGCTACTCCCAGGTATGTGTAGACAGGTGGCAGAACCATGTCCTGCATGCTTGAGTCAGGTGGATGTGGAGAATGGTGGGCTGGCCAAGGTTGGAGGCATGGAGATGGCACAATAGGGTCTTGGATCACAGTGCCACAAGGTTGTGTTGGGGTTGTGGGCTGCATCCTGAGTGTGGGCGTGGATTGAGAAGGTCATCCTGCAGCTGGCAGTGATCCATTCACCCCATCTCTGTTGGACGTTGATGTGGCTTGGTCGCCGGATGTAGAAGCAGAGCTGTGCAGATGCACCCTGGATGTGGACAAGTATCATGGGAGTTGTAACGCACATGTCCGTAGAGTGCAGGGTAGGATTAGACACGGATGTTGTAGTTGACCTGGGGGATGGTCTCTCTTGCCTTGGGGTGGATGGAACTGGGGATCTGGTGCATAATGCAGAGTGTGCTGCAGCATGAGGCACAGATGCTGCTGATCAGCATAGCACATGTCAGCAAGCAATCCATGATGAACACCAGCTCGTTTGCGTGGACACTGGGTGCCCTTGCTGCAGGGCCTGCAGCAGCATGCACCATGTCAAGAAAACAATGCCACAAGTTGCACACAAAGACAAGGATCTCAGGAAGGAACTATGCAAAAGGTGTATGTCAAGGAAGGAATGTCTGGTTCAACATGGCACACACACACACAATGGATGCACATGCAGCACAGTGGCCGTCGTGGAGACTGACATGCCAAAATACCTACACAGCCATGGACATCATGCACAATACAGATTCTAATCCCTGACAAACAGCTTGCATCTTGCTACTCTACACATAGACTCATATGCACTATCTCTGATAACTATGCCAGACATGCTGCATGCACAGTGGTACCAGACCACCATTGACAGAGATGAGGCACCTTGGAGGCAGAGGGACACCTTTATTAGTCATGTGTGTCGGAATGCTAATGCAACTCTGTCAACACATACACAGGTCATGTGGATGAACATGTGGGACCGACACTGGCACCCCCTTTGCACCACAGATGCTGGAAATCCATAGAACTGGCACACAAGTGACGGGTTACAGCTAAACAACCCCTGCTGCTCACGGAGAGGCTGCTATACACCATTGAGCCTCTAATGGGGAATCCACACACCATGTCAACCCGGTGCAACCCGTATGTTTCCGAGGGCAGTGTTACACACATTGATGGCTTCATCACAATCCCATTACAGATGACTGTCACCAAGTCTGACCATCAATTCAGGTGAATTCAGCTCCATGTCATGTGCCCCATGGTTATTCTACATGTATGCAAAGTAACCAAACATGAACAGGAGCAGTGCACACACATTCCAAACAAATACCACACCCAAAAAGCCGTGCTGCATCCCTTACCCTAAGGAGATTTTCAAACTTGTCCGTGCATGTAACGCTGATTCAGCACATGTTGCTGTGTTCATGAGGAATAGCAGGAGCACAACAATGCCACCAGCAGACAGCATGCGCAAGTACCTGTGGATGAGAGACACACAAGGAGTCAGCCAAAAGAAGTACATCCGCATGCATGTGCATGTACTCGACACGTATAAGGTTGTCAACATGCTAGGTGACAATGATGACTCTGGAAAAACATTCTTCTATTGCACCATCACTCGAGTGACACATCCAAACACACCTCTGACTCACTTGGCAGACATGCAGATGGACACACACATTGCAACACCTGCCACACACGGCCCAATGCATGCACACTCAGACACTGGAACTCACCACTAAGCAAAGAAGTCACGTATGAGCCGACTCCGGATGTCCTCTACCACCTCCTCCTCCTCCACATCACTTGCCTCGTCACCAAGCCCTTCATCCTCCACGGGTGGATGGTCCTGCTCATCCGGATCCAGGATGAGTGGCACAGCTTTCTCCACTGCCATGTTGTGCAGCATGCAGCACACGAGGAAGATCTTGCAGACCTTCACCGGTGCATATGGGAGTGCGTCACCGGTTTTGTGGAGGCAACGGAATCGGCTCTTCAGGAGGCCAAACGTCCTCTCTATCACTCGCCTGGTTCGCCCATGGGCGTTGTTGTAGCGGTGCTCGGCAGCCGTGCTGGGGTTGCGGAAAGGCGTGATCAGCCATGGCATGTTGGGATAGCCAGCGTCCCCTACATGGAAACATCATGGACAACAATGGGTTAGGAGAAGCAGTAAGACAGGAAGATGACGTTAAATACAGGACTGCCAGAGTATACCCACCAACAATACATGCTCGTTCGTTGCGCAGCTGCAGCATCATTTCAGGCACCCTGCTATGCCTCATGATGTAGGCATCGTGTGCTGATCCTGGAAAACAAGCACAGACATGTGAAATCACCATGTTGGCAAGACACACCACAAGGGCATTAATGGAGTGGTAATGCTTGCGGTTCCTATACACTACCTCCTGTGCCTGTGGTGGTACCAAAGCCACATGTGTTCCATCTATGGACCCAATGACATGGGGCATCCCTCCCATGGCATAGAACTCACGCTTGACACCTGTCAACTGCTCAGGAGTGGGGAATTTAATGAACTCATCCAGGTGATCCAACATGGCCTCTAAAAAATCATGCAGAACATGGCTGAACATGGTTTGGGACATGCCACCAACATGAGCAATGGTATATTGAAAGGTACCCGTGGCAAAGAAATGTAGGGCTGCCATCACCTTCATCTTGGGTGTCAGTGCAGTAGGATACCTGTGTAGCGGTTGGAGGTGTGCTTCCAGCCGGGCGGTCAATTCCTCAATCAACGGTTGGCTGAAGCGGTAGCGGCGTATACAGTCACGTTCCCTCAGGGCAGCCAAGTCTGGCATTGGTCGGGGGAGAGGCGGAGCCCTGCAGTAATTTGGAGGGGACAACGAAGAGTGAGTACAGTACAACAACAATGTCAATGTACTGAGCACATGTTAAACAGCCAATACACATATGCTACATACAGAGTCAGGTCTGTGCAACATATCCTGGACACGTATGCCAGGCAGGTGACACTCCTACCAAGAGCCAGCCACAAACGTGGATTCTCAAGCTCAACATGACATGGCATGAAACTAGCTGTGGGCCAGTGTAAGTGAACAGGCAGACGCATCACAGGCGTTACAGACATCCACATATGTGCAGAAGAAGGATGTTTATCGTACAGACAGGTTGCGGAACACTAGATGCACAGGTCACATGTCATAGAAAAAGGACAGACCACACACCTTGCCATGAAGGAGTAAATGTCAAGACTGATCACACATACATTGAGAGTATGCAGATATGTCCTTGTTTTGAAACTCCGTGTCGATGCATACATACACACCTTACGTCGGATTACACATGTGGGCTGGTGTGCGTAACAGTGTGCCATGCCCATCTACACACAGACACATGTTGGTTGCAGCAACTGCAGAGGCATTTGACCAAACACCTACAGCAAACCTATGGGAACACATGACACACACATGACATAGTTACAGCGTGCAACGCGGGCATTCAAATGTCAGGTGTAATATTCCGTGTACCTGGCATCAGGGGACAGTTGCGGGTGTCGGTGACTGTGCCATGCCAGTGACGCATGGCTCAACAAGTCTGTACTACATGCACACATGTCAAAGGAGTGAAGGGGATGTGTGGCACATAGTGCACCATCACACATGACATGTGTACACAGCTCATCATACATTTATTTGCTTCACACCTGAGGAGTAATGTGCCACATCACAGCCTGACACACCTGTGCCCGACACATGTAGTACTACACAGACAATGCCTTGAGGTCCAGCTTTGGCCAAGTATGACATCTCCATTCCTGTCTGTGTGCCGCCTGTCACCACTGTCAGGTGTGAAACGCACCGTACATACGCTCTGAGGGCGTGTGTAGGGTCCCTATCACAATGGGAGTGCTGGCGTATGTGTACGCCATAGTAATACGGACCGTACAGGCGTGTGTACGGTCCCTATCACTATGGGAGTGCTCGCGTATGCGTACGCCATAGTAATACGGACCGTACATTTTTTTGGATAGGCAATGTTGATGTCGCATCACTACGTTTTGGGCCCTTGCCTGTCGCGGGTACTTAGGCCTCCCACACGAGTGAGGCACAATTTTTACCGGGAGACCCAGGGGAATGCTGGGAGGTGGGAAATTTGAGTGAGCCCAGTGATGCCACAACTTTCCCACACAAAAATGTGTGAAAAAAGTGATTTTTTCAGCTACAATTGAGGTTTGCAGGGGATTCTGGGTAAGGAAACGTTGGGGGATCCACGCAAGCCATACCTACCTGGAAGCCCCCGGGTGTCTAGTTTTCAGAAATGTATGGGTTTGGTAGGTTTCCCTAGATGGCCGGCGAACACCGGGCCAAAAACCCAGGTGACCCCCCTTGCAAAACCAGGTGGTTTTGAGATAGGCAATTTTGATGTCACCTCACTACGTTTTGGGCCCTTGCCTGTCGCGGGTACTTGGGCCTCCCACACAATTGAGGCACCATTTTTACCGGGAGACCCAGGGGAACGCTGGGAGGTGGGAAATTTGAGTGAGCCCAGTGATGCCACAACTTTCCCACACAAAAATGTGTGAAAAAAGTGATTTTTTCAGCTAAAATTGAGGTTTGCAGGGGATTCTGGGTAAGGAAACGTTGGGGGATCCACGCAAGCCATACCTCCCTTGAAGCCCCCGGGTGTCTAGTTTTCAGAAATGTATGGGTTTGGTAGGTTTCCCTAGATGGCCGGCGAACACCGGGCCAAAAACCCAGGTGACCCCCCTTGCAAAACCAGGTGGTTTTGAGATAGGCAATTTTGATGTCACCTCACTGCGTTTTGGGCCCTTGCCTGTCGCGGGTACTTGGGCCTCCCACACAAGTGAGGCACCATTTTTACCGGGAGACCCAGGGGAACTCTAGGAGGTGGTAAATTTGAGTGAGCCCGGTGATGCCACAACTTTCCCACACAAAAATGTGCGAAAAAAGTGATTTTTTCAGCTAAAATTGAGGTTTGCAGGGGATTCTAGGTAAGGAAACGTTGGGGGATCCATGCAAGCCATACCTCCCTGGAAGCCCCCGGGTGTCTAGTTTTCAGAAATGTATGGGTTTGGTAGGTTTCCCTAGATGGCCACCGAGCACCGGGCCAAAAACCCAAGTGACACCCCTTGCAAAACCAGGTGGTTTTGAGATAGGCAATTTTGATGTTACCTCACTACGTTTTGCGCCGTTTCCTGTCGCGGGCACTAGGTGAGGTACCCACACAAGTGAGGTACCATTTTTCTCGTAAGACTTTGGGGAACGCGGGGTGGGTGGAAATTTGTGGTACCACACAAGTGAGGTACCATTTTTCTCGTAAGACTTTGGGGAACGCGGGGTGGGTGGAAATTTGTGGATCAACGCAGATCCCGGAACTTTCCACCACAGAAATATTGGGAAAATGTGGTTTTTTTGACAATTTTTTAGGTTTGCAAGGGATTCTGGGTAACAGACCTTGGTGGGAGGCAGTCAAGTCACCCCATCCTGGATTCCCCTGGGTGTCTAGTTTTCAAAAATGTATAGGTTTGCTAGGTTTCCCAAGGTGCCTGCAGAGCTAGGGTTCAATAACTACAGCTAGACATTTTGCCAAAAAAGGGTCATTTTTCCCTGCGAAATTGAGGTGTGACCACGTTGCGTTTTGCGCCGTTTTCTGTCGCGGGCACTAGGCCGACCCACACAAGTGAGGTACCGTTTTTCTCGTAAGACTTTGGGGAACGCGGGGTGGGTGGAAATTTGTGGATCCACGCAGATTCCGGAACTTTCCACGACAGAATTGTGGTGAAAATTTGTTTTTTTGGACAATTTTTTAGGTTTGCAAGGGATTCTGGGTAACAGACCCTGGTGGGAGGCAGTCAAGTCTCCCCATCCTGGATTCCCCTGGGTGTCTAGTTTTCAAAAATGTATAGGTTTGCTAGGATTCCCAAGGTGCCTGCAGAGCTAGGGTTCAAAAACTACAGCTAGTCATTTTGCCAAAAAAGGGTCATTTTTCACTGCGAAATTGAGGTGTGACCACGTTGCGTTTTGTGCCGTTTCCTGTCGCGGGCACTAGGCCGACCCACACAAGTGAGGTACCGTTTTTCTCGTAAGACTTTGGGGAACGCGGGATGGGTGGAAATTTGTGGATCCACGCAGATTCCGGAACTTTCCACTACAGAAATGTGGGGAAAATGTGTTTTTTTTTACAATTGTTTAGGTTTGCAAGGGATTCTGGGTAACATACCCTGGTGGGAGGCAGTCAAGTCACCCCATCCTGGAGTCCCCTGGGTGTCTAGTTTTCAAAAATGTATAGGTTTGCTAGGTTTCCCAAGGTGCCCGTAGAGCTAGGGTTCAAAAACTACAGCTAGTCATTTTGCCAAAAAAGGGTCATTTTTCACTGCGAAATTGAGATGTGACCACGTTGCGTTTTGCGCCGTTTCCTGTCGTGGGCACTAGGCCGACCCACACAAGTGAGGTACCGTTTTTCTCGTAAGACTTTGGGGAACGTGGGGTGGGTGGAAATTTGTGGATCCACGCAGATTCCGGAACTTTCCACCACAGAAATGTGGGGAAAATGTGTTTTTTTTGACAATTTTTAGGTTTGCAAGGGATTCTGGGTAACAGGCCCAGGTGGGAGGCTGTCAAGTCACCCCATCCTGGATTCCCCTGGGTGTCTAGTTTTCAAAAATGTATAGGTTTGCTAGGTTTCCCAAGGTGCCTGCAGAGCTAGGGTTCAATAACTACAGCTAGACATTTTGCCAAAAAAGGGTCATTTTTCACTGCGAAATTGAGGTGTGAACACGTTGCGTTTTGCGGCATTTCCTGTTGCGGGCACTAGGCCGACCCACACAAGTGAGGTACAGTTTTTCTCGTAAGACTTTGGGGAACGCGGGGTGGGTGGAAATTTGTGGATCCGCGTAGATTCCGGAACTTTCCACCACAGAAATGTGGGGAAAATGTGTTTTTTTTGTCAATTGTTTAGGTTTGCAAGGGATTCTGGGTTACAGACACTGGTGGGAGGCAGTCAAGTCACCCCATCCTGGATTCCCCTGGGTGTCTAGTTTTAAAAAATGTATAGGTTTGCTAGGTTTCCCAAGGTGCTAGGTTTCCCAAGGTGCCCGCAGAGCTAGGGTTCAAAAACTACAGCTAGACATTTTGCCAAAAAAGGGTCATTTTTCACTGCGAAATTGAGGTGTGACCATGTTGCGTTTTGCGCCGTTTCCTTTCGCGGGCACTAGGCCGACCCACACAAGTGAGGTACTGTTTTTCTCGTAAGACTTTGGGGAACGCGGGGTGGGTGGAAATTTGTGGATCCACGCAGATTCCGGAACTTTCCACCACAGAAATGTGGGGAAAATGTGTTTTTTTTGTCAATTTTTTAGGTTTGCAAGGGATTCTGGGTAACAGACCCTGGTGGGAGGCAGTCAAGTCACCCCATCCTGGATTCCCCTGGGTGTCTAGTTTTCAAAAATGTATAGGTTTGCTAGGATTCCCAAGGTGCCTGCAGAGCTAGGGTTCAAAAACTACAGCTAGTCATTTTGCCAAAAAAGGGTCATTTTTCACTGCGAAATTGAGGTGTGACCACGTTGCGTTTTGTGCCGTTTCCTGTCGCGGGCACTAGGCCGACCCACACAAGTGAGGTACCGTTTTTCTCGTAAGACTTTGGGGAACGTGGGATGGGTGGAAATTTGTGGATCCACGCAGATTCCGGAACTTTCCACTACAGAAATGTGGGGAAAATGTGTTTTTTTTTACAATTGTTTAGGTTTGCAAGGGATTCTGGGTAACATACCCTGGTGGGAGGCAGTCAAGTCACCCCATCCTGGAGTCCCCTGGGTGTCTAGTTTTCAAAAATGTATAGGTTTGCTAGGTTTCCCAAGGTGCCCGTAGAGCTAGGGTTCAAAAACTACAGCTAGTCATTTTGCCAAAAAAGGGTCATTTTTCACTGCGAAATTGAGATGTGACCATGTTGCATTTTGCGCCATTTCCTGTCGTGGGCACTAGGCCGACCCACACAAGTGAGGTACCGTTTTTCTCGTAAGACTTTGGGGAACGCGGGGTGGGTGGAAATTTGTGGATCCACGCAGATTCCGGAACTTTCCACCACAGAATTGTGGGGAAAATGTGTTTTTTTTGACAATTTTTTAGGTTTGCAAGGGATTCTGGGTAACAGGCCCAGGTGGGAGGCAGTCAAGTCACCCCATCCTGGATTCCCCTGGGTGTCTAGTTTTCAAAAATGTATAGGTTTGCTAGGTTTCCCAAGGTGCCTGCAGAGCTAGGGTTCAATAACTACAGCTAGACATTTTGCCAAAAAAGGGTCATTTTTCACTGCGAAATTGAGGTGTGAACACGTTGCGTTTTGCGGCATTTCCTGTTGCGGGCACTAGGCCGACCCACACAAGTGAGGTACAGTTTTTCTCGTAAGACTTTGGGGAACGCGGGGTGGGTGGAAATTTGTGGATCCGCGTAGATTCCGGAACTTTCCACCACAGAAATGTGGGGAAAATGTGTTTTTTTTGTCAATTGTTTAGGTTTGCAAGGGATTCTGGGTTACAGACACTGGTGGGAGGCAGTCAAGTCACCCCATCCTGGATTCCCCTGGGTGTCTAGTTTTCAAAAATGTATAGGTTTGCTAGGTTTCCCAAGGTGCTAGGATTCCCAAGGTGCCTGCAGAGCTAGGGTTCAAAAACTACAGCTAGTCATTTTGCCAAAAAAGGGTCATTTTTCACTGCGAAATTGAGGTGTGACCACGTTGCGTTTTGTGCCGTTTCCTGTCGCGGGCACTAGGCCGACCCACACAAGTGAGGTACCGTTTTTCTCGTAAGACTTTGGGGAACGCGGGATGGGTGGAAATTTGTGGATCCACGCAGATTCCGGAACTTTCCACTACAGAAATGTGGGGAAAATTTGTTTTTTTTTACAATTGTTTAGGTTTGCAAGGGATTCTGGGTAACATACCCTGGTGGGAGGCAGTCAAGTCACCCCATCCTGGAGTCCCCTGGGTGTCTAGTTTTCAAAAATGTATAGGTTTGCTAGGTTTCCCAAGGTGCCCGTAGAGCTAGGGTTCAAAAACTACAGCTAGTCATTTTGCCAAAAAAGGGTCATTTTTCACTGCGAAATTGAGATGTGACCACGTTGCGTTTTGCGCCGTTTCCTGTCGTGGGCACTAGGCCGACCCACACAAGTGAGGTACCGTTTTTCTCGTAAGACTTTGGGGAACGCGGGGTGGGTGGAAATTTGTGGATCCACACAGATTCCGGAACTTTCCACCACAGAAATGTGGGGAAAATGTGGTTTTTTTGACAATTTTTTAGGTTTGCAAGGGATTCTGGGTAACAGGCCCAGGTGGGAGGCAGTCAAGTCACCCCATCCTGGATTCCCCTGGGTGTCTAGTTTTCAAAAATGTATAGGTTTGCTAGGTTTCCCAAGGTGCCTGCAGAGCTAGGGTTCAATAACTACAGCTAGACATTTTGCCAAAAAAGGGTAATTTTTCACTGTGAAATTGAGGTGTGAACACGTTGCGTTTTGCGGCATTTCCTGTTGCGGGCACTAGGCCGACCCACACAAGTGAGGTACAGTTTTTCTCGTAAGACTTTGGGGAACGCGGGGTGGGTGGAAATTTGTGGATCCGCGTAGATTCTGGAACTTTCCACCACAGAAATGTGGGGAAAATGTGTTTTTTTTGTCAATTGTTTAGGTTTGCAAGGGATTCTGGGTTACAGACACTGGTGGGAGGCAGTCAAGTCACCCCATCCTGGATTCCCCTGGGTGTCTAGTTTTCAAAAATGTATAGGTTTGCTAGGTTTCCCAAGGTGCTAGGTTTCCCAAGGTGTCCGCAGAGCTAGGGTTCAAAAACTACAGCTAGACATTTTGCCAAAATTGAGGTGTGACCATGTTGCGTTTTGCGCCGTTTCCTTTCGCGGGCACTAGGCCGACCCACACAAGTGAGGTACTGTTTTTCTCGTAAGACTTTGGGGAACGCGGGGTGGGTGGAAATTTGTGGATCCACGCAGATTCCGGAACTTTCCACCACAGAAATGTGGGGAAAATGTGTTTTTTTTGTCAATTTTTTAGGTTTGCAAGGGATTCTGGGTAACAGACCCTGGTGGGAGGCAGTCAAGTCACCCCATCCTGGATTCCCCTGGGTGTCTAGTTTTCAAAAAGGTATAGGTTTGCTAGGTTTCCCAAGGTGCCCGCAGAGCTAGGGTTCAAAAACTACAGCTAGATATTTTGCAAAAAAAAGGGTCATTTTTCACTGCGAAATTGAGGTGTGACCACGTTGCATTTTGCGCCGTTTCCTGTCGCGGGCACTAGGCCGACTCACACAAGTGAGGTACCGTTTTTCTCGTAAGACTTTGGGAAACGCAGGGTGGGTTGAAATTTGTGGATCCACGCAGATTTTGGAACTTATCACCACAGAAATGTGGGGAAAATTTGTTTTTTTTGACAATTTTTTAGGTTTGCAAGGGATTCAGGGTAACAGACCCTGGTGGGAGGCAGTCAAGTCACCCCATCCTGGATTCCCCTGGGTGTCTAGTTTTCAAAAATGTATAGGTTTGCTAGGTTTCCTAAGGTGCCCGCAGAGCTAGGGTTCAAAAACTAGAGCTAGGCACTTTGCCAAAAAAGGGTACATTTTCACTGCGATATTGAGTTGTGACCACGTTGCGTTTTGCGCCGTTTCCTGTCGTGGGCACTATGCCTACCCACACAAGTGAGGTACCATTTTTATCGGGAGACTTAGGGTAATTCAGATTTGTAAAGGAACTGTTATTATCTATTGACTTTCGATGCATTTCTGCCTTCCAAATGAAAGACATTGTGTAAAAAATAAGTCATTCTAAAAAATGACTGATAATTCTCATGCTAGTATGAGTATTCCCAATTTCAGAAATGTGCAAATATCTACTGTTTCTAAACTCTATATTTTGTTCCCATTTCAGAAATCCATAGGTGTCTTTCATACCGATTTTTCCATGTACACATTTTTACAGAATAATTACTATGTACCCGGTACATAATAAAAAAACATTGCAAGTTGCTGCTCAGTTTTTGGCTCTGGGCTCGTCGGGTTCTTGGTGAACCTGCAAGTCCTATATATCCCCACAACCAGTAATTTCCAGCGGATGCAACGGTATATTACTTTCAAAGAGCTGTCATAATTAGAAGAAGTTACAGGTGAAAACGTTGACACAAAAGGCTGTTTTTCTCAATTAATTTTCAATTTATCCTATATTTAACTGTTTGTTTCTATAAAAAAAACCTTGATGGATCTACACAAATGACCCCTTGCTGAATTCAGAATTTTGTCTTCTTCTCGAAAATGTATAGCTTTCCAGGATCCATTATTGCTTTTGTACCCATTTCTGCCATTAACTGGAAGGAGGTCAAAAGCACAAACAATAGCAAAAATAGGCTATGTCCCAGAAAAATGCCAAAACTGTGTAAAAATGTTGGGTTTCTGACAAAAGTCTGGTATCCCCGAAAAGCTGGGAAAATGGTGATTTCAACCCCACAAACCCTTTTTTGATAACATTTGCAGGGAAAAACCCAGATGCTTTCATTTGCAGCCCGTTTTTCCAATTTTTCCAAAAAAAAACAAAATTTTGCTGTATTTTGGCTCATTTCTGTGACACCTCCAGGGGAATCCACAAACCCTGAGTACCTTTAGAATCCCCATGATGTTGGAAGAAAAGGACGCAAATTTGGCGTGGATACCTAATGTGGTCAAAAAGTTACAGGGGCCTAAGCGCGCACTACCCCAAATAGCCAAAAAAAGGCTTGGCACAGGAGGGGGAAAAGGCCTGGCAGAAAAGGGGTTAATACATGTTCCACTAGTAAAGCCTGACTGCTGTTTAAAACTCTACCAGGAATGAACTAAGGATTTATTATTGTAAATCCAAGGATCATCTTTGGTGTATTGTTATAATATTACATGGTAAGGTTACCCAGCCATATCACATAATATTCCACTTTCCTACACTGAGAGACTGTGCCTGAAAATAAGCTGGGAGAAACTGTTGCTGCTAAAGCTAACCGAAGCCAGCACAGACCCAGTGAGCCAAAAGACAATTAAACTGACATATGGTGAAATCTTTGGGGTAATCACTAGTGATCGCCACCACTGCCCAGCTTATGGCTGTACCAATAACTTTTTCCTGAGCCACATGCAAGAGAAGAGGGGTAAGGAAGTAGGCAGTATGGGAAGATATGCATCTTATTAGATCCCATAGGGTGTATACAATTGAGCCAAATTTGGAATGCATAGCATTCAGCAACGCTGTGTGATTAAAGTACTCTACTTAAAATAGTAGCAGGGGGGTTGAACAATACTTTGAGGGCTGACTGTTGAGTTCAGAGATCTTGCAGACAACGCTACCTCCATGAGAAGCCTGTGACCGCTCATCCTCACCATCATGAGAGTTAAGTCCAGAAAGGGTTAATCTTGGCCCAATTTGCAAAGCATATTACGGTGGACAACAGGCAGGGGCGGCTCCACATAAGGAGCATAAGGGCTGTGCCTCATCATTTCAAGCCATCTCACACTTTGCAATAACACCACATCAACCTTCTGGGGGTGTGCTCTAGTAGGGAAGGCTACAATGCATCTAAGAAGCAAGTGTGCTCTTTTACCAAGCTGCGTGATCTGTCCTCACACCAGTGGCTGCCTCAATCTTATTTTACTTATTTTCACACTAATATCACATCACCTGGTATGCACCGTGCTGCAGAAATAATTTTCAGCCACTTACATACTGAGGCAGTTTAATGAAACCGTGCCACCCCATCCAGCTCAGAGTGAGCATACCACGTGGTCTTTGTCAGCAGAGCGCGTGGTGCATACAAACGATGCCGGGCCTAGCAGCAGAGACAGCATTCAGGCCCTTCATGTGGATCCAGGGGCAGCACAAAGCTTGTTGTTTTCCCACAGTGGTAAGGTGCCTTCCCCACTGCGACAACACAGGATCTGATTGGCCCAGAGCAGACACTGAGGCGGCAGGCAGCAGTTTTGTTTTTCTTGCCATGCCTGCTGCCACCAGAGTGGCACTATGTCCACATGAGACCCTCCCCATCGCAAAACAGGAAGGATATTTTGGAAAGTCCTGCCTGGCCCCGCCCACTTCAGTAGCTCCCCAGGTAGATTGCTTCCACTCAGAAGGAAAATATTCATCTGCCTAGGAACTTGAGAGCCCAGCCCAGGGAAGGCCCTGTCAGACAGTCCTGAGCCTTGATGTACCTGTGGCTGCCCACACACGGGGCCCCCATAGGAGGTCGGCCGCCTTAGTGCCACATGATGGCACAAGACTACATCTCAGTGTTTGGGACCCTCTTGAGGTCCGGTGTGCCCCTCGTAATTTCTGGTGCGCCAGTGGGAGGGGAGCCAGGTATATTTACCTCTCCCGCCCACCAGGCGCTCTCTATTCGCCAAGCCTTCACGCTGATACGATATCGGGTATCGTCACTTTCCCAGTCCGGAGATGCCTCAGGCGTTGTGCTGAGTTGGGGCTTCCGGGGCCTTTTGTTCCTGTGATGTTGGGAACAAGGTAGAATGGGCGTGTGGTTTCAATCTGCAGGACAAGCAGTTGTGTTCAAGGGTATTGCGCAATGTGTTTCTTTTGTCCCGTGTCAGAGTGGGTGTGCAGATCTGGGTATCACGTCTGGTCGAGTTGGGTGCCCATGCTTTTGAGCTGCGTTGCCATGTTTCCTCAGGTCTGGTGGCTCAGTGAACTAGTGCATCGACAGGGGCGGCTCTAGGCTCATGGTGGCCCTGTGCAGGGAGCGTAGGTAGGGGGCCCCGGAAGAGGGGGTCCGGGCGGGGCGGAGCTCAGGAAGGTGTTTTAATAAAACGCCCAGAAAGGCGTTAGATGACCATTACCTGCGACTGCTCCTACCCTTCCGAATTCGTCTCAGAACGATAACATTTAGGAGGAGGAGGGCATTGTGACACACGACGTGAGGGACTGGCACAGACAGCTGCAGGGCCATGACAGGGGGGCCCCGGACCCACAGCCCCCCCCCACAGAGAAAGAATCTGTGGCTCTTTGCCCGGAAACAGTAATATCAATACCATATCGAATATGGTGTCTTACGCATGGCCATGTCCGTTGCAGACACTGCATAGCCGCCTCGTGACACAAGCGTTTAACTTTTGGCAAAATTTGCCGTTGCGTTTTGCCAGCGTTCGCTGTTTCCACCAGGCACCACGTGGAGGTAGCAGCAATACCCAGCTTTTTTTTTTATTTGTTTGTTTTTTATGTTATGTTTTTTAACTTTTTCTTTTACTTTTTACCTTTTTGTGTTTTACTGTTTGCTATCTCTTCTATATTGTTTCCACTTTTCCAATTCCATTTTCCTTCTTTCGTTATCTTACCACCTGTTTTTATCATTTCTGCATACTTAGTGAGTAGCAACATAGCGAGTCTGATTAAAACCATGGAAAACATCTTGCGTACTTCTTTATGAGAGGAAGTCAACTTTGCGAGCCTTCTGTGCTGCAAATTCCCTGATAAGCTGTCCGTAATCCAGAGATCTAGCAATGTCATGTTCAATTGATAACAGGGCCAAATGATTCAGTCTCTCTTGAGTCATTGATGTCCTCAAACAATTTTTAATCAATTTCAGTTTTGAAAAAGTTCTTGCCCCTGAAGCCACTGTAACTGGGATTGTCAACGCAATGCGTAAAGCCACTGCAAGATTTGGAACTGCAGTGTTCAGTTTGTTTTCATAAATGAATTGTAATGTTTCCAAAGCTGTTGCATTATTTGGCACCAAGGAGGAGAACATTCGCAGCTCGGTATGTAAATCTCCGGGATCAACATCTGAGTCACTGCAGCCTAGGTAAGGTGGTGCATGCAGAACTATATTATTGTGTATCTTGGACTCTAATCTCATAAAGAGATTAGTAGTGAGTGTTTAGAAATAAATACATATATTTTATATATACCGTGTGTGGATCTCCTTTCATTTAGTAATTCAAGAGGTTATAATCTGGTAAACCAAGCTGCTTCACACTCCTTCAAGACTAAGCCTGAAGGCTGCTCTCCATAGCTACCACTAGGATAGCTTTCAATAAAGGTTGTCTTTAACCAATTCATCAATAAGGGTTGTTTGGACTGGTACAAGGTGCCCACTATAACTAGTGGACAGCATATACCAGGCCAACTTCTCACAATCTGCATGGTACATGTTCTTTGCAGCAGGCACATTAACCCTCTGAGCTACCTTTTCATGAATCAAAACTTCCACTAGACAAAATGATCTCTCTCTAGGGAGAACATTAAACACCAGAGTCATCATGACATTTTTATTGTTGCTGAAAATTGCTGGAGGCCAGGAAGGAGGCAGCAAGCGCTTTTAAAACCTTAATATACTTGCAAACATAATGCCTCCACCCAAAGTCAGCACCCGGTGCAGTCACACCGGTTGCACTGCCCTAGAGCTGGCCCTTCTCAAGTGTCCTGTGACCTCAGTGACAGAGTCACTGTTGCTCTAGGGTGTGCTGCTTCATAGGCCTGTCTGCAAGACTTGAGGTGAACTTCAGTATGGATTGTGGTGGACAAACCTTGAAGGTTAACCCACACTTGCCACTGCTAGGGTCCACCTGCTGGTGCTAAGACACCAGCGCTTCTAAGCTCTTGCGAAGCCTTCTAAGGCCTAGCATGGGAATGTGCTCCCTCATGAGAGTGGTCAGGTGGACTGGTCATTAAGGCTGAACCTGGTTCCCCAGTTCTAAATTAGGCAGCTCTGGTTATAGTGACACATCCTCTCCCCCAGTGAACACCATACTGCCCCAATGAGAAAAACTCACACTGCCTTCAACTACAACCCAATTGCTGCCAACTATAAACACCTGGATGCGGCTCAATTTAAATGATGCACTAGACAAGAGCAATATGCGGCCTACAAAAAAAGTAACAACATCCTGGAAAAAGCAAACCCTCATAGGGAATGCAAAATTTAGCAAACCATGTGAAATGTAAGCAGGAACAACATGGTTACCTTAACGCTTTTACACTCACCATTCAGAAATCAGTGAGTGCTTTTGCCTGAAAAGTTAAGAACATGACTACAGGGCCCTGAATGGACCCATTTCAATGTCCATTGCTTATATCCTTACAAAACATGAGCAGTATGGTAAAAAGACCACATCCCTGGACGCAGAGCCGCAGTACACATTTTGTTTTCCAATCCACACTTTGCAGTCCCTCCAGGATTGGTGCACTAGTTGCAAGCCCAGGGAAAACAAAGACAAGAAAACAAAAATAGCGCTTCATTGGCAAACTCTGTAAAAGTGGCGCTAATGTGTTTGGGTGTGAATAAAATCAATCTGGTCAGTTTGCTACCACTCTGTCTTACTTTATTTAGTTATTTTTCATATTTTTAACCTTTTTTTTCCAGATGCTGCACTTTGGAATTAAAATGCGACATTTCCAGCAAAAGTGTTTTTCTTTTTTGAATCCATTTCACAGGGGAGCAAATAAAAAGAAAGGAGAGGAAAGAGAGTGAGAACCCCGTCTTGAAATCTCGGTTTTCAGGAAGAGATGAACTGCTAGACAGAAAGAGAGGGAAGAAGGAAAGAGTGGGGCGGGGACAGCTGAAGCGGCAGAGCAGAAGTGGATACTGTCTTTGTCTTCTCTGGGCGAGAAGGAAAAGACAGAGTCCTGTTACTTCTCTGCCGCCTGTCCTCGAAAGTTAGTGGAAGACGGAGGCCGCCAAATCCCTGCCAGGTGCCACCACAAATATGTATTGTATCCGATTCCTCGTGGCGGCCCCTGGGGTTTGGCGGCCCTGTGCAGGTGCACAGCTTGCACATGCCTAAGGCCGCCCCTGGCATCGAGTCAAGAAACTCGTATCTGACCTCATAGCCACGGGTTTAGATCCTGGCGGGTCCAATGACCTTTTCATTTGCGGGGCAGACACGGGGTCCAGAGGGGGTGTCGGAGCTTGGCCAGCAGCAGAGGAGCTCGCGGAGGCAGCGTTGGGTCCTGTCTTGTTTTAGTGGGTCAGACTGGGAGAGTTGCTGCGTGGCTAACATTCACGTTGACGTGTTAACATCCAGAAGTTTTTGTACAGCAGTGCGGACTGAAGTTGAGGCAATCTCTGGAGGACGGACGATGGCAGTGCAGGAGGGGCTTTGTGCCCTTTGGCTGCTCACAGGTGGACTGTTCCCAATATTTCGGACTACTCCGTTTCCCAAACCGTGATGGTGTGTGGAGCCAGGCATTCGTGTTTTTCCAGCGCACTTTGCCTGGCGTGCTGAGCTCGCTGGGCACGATTGCCACATTTACTTTCTTGGATTTGAGTGCAACTCATGCGGTCTCGTGTGCACATTGAGAGGGGAGTGGGAGTGGCAGAGAGATGCACGGTGTGGTTTGTTTGGTGAATCCGGCTTGTTCTGCCTTTTGTAGAATGCCAACCGTGTCTGCGCACAGGCCCTCTGATCTATTCCTGGTGGCGTACACCGCTAACCATTCTGAGGTCCCTTAATACTTGGAGGGGGTCCGTGGCCACACGGGTGCGTGGACCCCCTACTGGGGGTCGGGCATCCCCGTTTGGGTAGGTCAGGATCCACTGGTCGATCCTTGCTACCTCATCTGGACTCGTGGCGTTTTGCGGCCAGGAGGAGCGGCTGTCAGCATGCTCATTCCCCTATGCTTGAGGCCTGCACCGGCATGTTTTTTCCATGTGCGGGGCAGATGCTGGGGGCTGGAAGGCACATTGGAGCTTGCCCAGAGCTTGGCCAGCAGCAGAGGGATTTGCTGAGGCAGCGTTGGGTGCTTTCTTGTTTTGGAGGAGTCACTGTGGCCTAGTGGTTAAGGTCTCTGACTCTTACTCTAAAGGTTATGTGTTCAAATCCTGGTGTTTCAATGCTTCCGGTCTCGGAGTTAAAAATTTTAGGCAACGGCACTTTCTTGAGCCAGAATTACACTCTGGGCTTCTGCATCTTTGTCTCTAGGTAGTGGTTCTTGCGGGAGAGCGTCAATTCATTTTGCAGATCAGTCAGCCATGCCTGTATTTTCTGCCTCTACTTTCTTCCGGCAGTGCAGATTCACGGGATCTCGCGCATTTTAGTAATTGGGGTGGGCTCACTATGTGACCGGAGTCAGACTGATTATATGGGCAGAGAGAGCTCCTACCCCAGTCAGATACATCTGGGGACTCTGCCTGTACAGCATGAGGATTGCAGTGCAGGATTGTGCCCGCATTGTGCCATGGCAGTGACCAACAAGGGGCATGCTTATACCTTTTGTCCAGTTGTTCTGTGGGGGGAACTGGCACAGCCGCCATTGCATTATTTTGCTTGCAGAGTTTAGTGAGAGAGCGTTGCTGATGTTAAAAATTGTAGGGGTGCACCATATTCACTGTTAGTTGGCATCCGCATATAATGTAAGAACGTTTAGAATTATTATAGAAATATATTCATTGATATAGAGAAGTAGAAATATAAACAGGCCTCGAGAGGAGAAGTGGCCATCAGTTATTATGAAATGTATTTGTGTATGTTTAAGGTTTTAGTTTGCAAAGATGTGATGCATTAAGTAACTGTAGGTTATTCATGTATACGTATAAAATGATTAAGCTGAAGTAGTGATTGTAATGCGTTTAAGTTTGCAAGGCCTAATCGCATATGTAAAAGGAAAGGCCTTTCGTTCCTTATTTTAGCCATGTGTATTAGGCTGACAGGGTTTTGGGAAACAGCTTAAATTACAGTGAAAATGTAAAAACTTCATGATGCTAGGGTTTTTCCGTTCCCTTATTTTTTGTTGCAGGTGCAAGGCCATGTAGCTCGTTAGTTAGAATAAGTCTTTGTTTAAGAAATCGAGACAGAAGGAGTAGACAGAAAGGGAGTGAATTGGAATGTGAAATTGCAACTCCTGGTACAGAAGAAGCCTGGGACCCAAGGTCGAATTAATGAAAAGGAAGATGAAAGGGTCCGAATGGAAATCTACTGGAGGAAGATCTGCCTGAAGGGGTGTGCTGAAGGGCGTGTACAAGGATTTTGGGGTTTCGTATTAGGGACAGCGCCCCGTAGGTTGAGCAGACGAGACTTAGGAGGGAGGCTGAAAGGAGCACCATAGATCGAGCTCTCACTCAGTGAAGACTTCCAAGGAAGTTTCACTGCTGACACCTTTTTATGCTTTCCCAACCTGAAAGGGAATGGTATGTAGGGATGCCATTTTAGAATAGAGTAGGGACAGAAATGTTTTGATTCATGACATTGAAGTTTGATATTACGGTAGCTATATTATACCTGATGCTTTTAGAAGCGGTAATTCTTTTTATATTTAGTCGAATGCGAATACTTCGTAGAGTAGCTTTTGTGTTAGTACCCATTTATCTTTTGTTCTTTGTATTGAGGTGCCTATATATTCAGATGTTTTTGCTGATAATAAAAGGTCACCCTCCCAGATTTTGAGTCCTCTTTTCTGAAATGTCATATTTCGATAAATATGTTCTGATAATTGTGTTCCGTCCCTCTACGCTACTTAGCAAGTAAAAAGATCCTGGCGACCTGAGTGGGTTCTTGTAAATAATTGGACAGAACAAGAATCTGGTCGGGGCGTGGCTTGGACGGCAGGGGGTATGGCTGCCTGATTCCGTCGCTCGGAACACGGAGGAGTGATTTCTCAAGCATATCAGGGGTAAAAGTGATCTTATGAAGCTACAGACACCGGCTTCTAACACCTGAATGTGCGAAGCGTGTGGGGCAGTTGAAAATTCGAAGATAATCCTTGCGGAAAGATGACAAATCTCGAGGGATGGAAAGACACTGACCCGAAGTGAATCTAACAAAATGGCGGCTCCTGCGGACGTCCGTACAACATAGGAAGCCTTAAGATACCTATTCATCTGCGCAGTTTTCAAGACGAGCTCAGCCATGAAAATCAACATGTAGTCGTACATTCTGTCCCACCTAACTACGTGTAGGCATTACCCTAGGAAGCCTGACCCGCTTTTGGTCACCGTGAAGATGGCGCGAACAAACAACACCCGAATGCATAACTGTGATCCTTTATATAAAAGCCGTCTTACACATAGAATGTAAGCGATACAGTGACGCTTCATGCGCTCACTAGGGTCTGTTGCTACTTTACAAAGGTTCGACCTTGGTGCGCTGGGCGCTTTACTCACTATGCCTGTCCCCAATATGGCACACAAATAACTATTGCAGCCGGCGCTGGTAAAGCATATAACGCTGGATCTAACGGCTTGATCAGAGATCGCATGTGCAATGCAGTATCAACCGTTTATGTAAGTTAAAGAGGTAATTCTGCCACTGAGCTCTATATTCGTATATGCACCGAGCTCTCAGCCATTGCTTGCCTTCCACACAGGATAACGCACTCCGTGCTACTCATATCAGACACTCCTGAAATAGTGGCGATGAGCAGCTCACGTCGAGACATTGCGTTGCCTTTCCACACTAACTGGAACTAATGCCTACCCATAATATCCACAGTGGATAACCGGACCACCGGACCCCTACGCACTCGAGGGATTCGGGCTTTCTGAGTCAGCCATGTTGCACCTATGTTGCACTTACCCAACAAAGTAACGTGCACCACTGAGCACTGCGATCACTCCTGTCATTGCTGATACTGCCATTTGACTGTCATTTACCTTTTATTTGTCATTTGTCTGCAATACTGCTAATTGTCTACCAATTACCTTCAGAAGGCTGCAAAAGTTTCCAACACTTCGTTTTTAGACACTGTGGTCACTCCTGCCACTGCTGGCATTGCCAACTGTCTGCCACTGCCAACTGTCTGCCACTTGACTGCAATACTGCAATTCTGCTATCTGTCTACTAATTACTTCCAGCAGGCTGCATAAATTTGCACAATAAAGTGAGTCCTGGTCACATTCACTCTCTCATTATCGTCTTGCGACTATTACCGGCTTGAGCATGGCGGAGAAGGAAGGCAGATCCTCACACAAGAAAGTAAAACCGGAACCAACCACTTCGGATTCTCCAATAAAGGCCAAACCAGATTTAAGCAGCACAATGGATATGATACTAAAAAAATTGGCTGAGGTGCATGATTTAGCGAAATCTACGAAGCAAAATACCGACTCCATGCAACTGGAGCTCACCGCGATCCGCGCGAATATGGACACCATGAATACAAGGATTGGCGACGCAGAACAAAGGATCAGTGATATTGAAGACACAACCTCCCAAGCCATCAAAGAAATCAAACACCTCCACACCGTCACCAATGAGCTCAAAAAACAGAACGCGGAGTTAGAGGACCGCAACAGAAGAGGGAATATTCACATTTTTGGCATTCCGGAAGGATCAGAGTCAGATGCTGGTTCATGCGTGGCCTTCCTCGAGTCTTGGATCCCAATGATTACGGGCCTAAACTTCCAACAGGGCTTGGAACTTGACAGAGCACATAGAATTCCAACCTTTAGTTTCCAAATAAAAGAGGTTCACGGCCAATGATTTGCAAACCACTCGGCTACCAACACGCAGATCTCATACTAAGCTATGCCAGAAAGAACCACCACGTTACCTGGGAAGGACAACGGATAACCTTTACACAAGATTTTTCCAAGGAGACAGTTGACAAGCGGAAAGGCTTCCTACAACTGAGAGACAAATTGAGATCGAAAAACATTCAGTTCTCTTTTGCGGGCCCTTCTAAGTTTAAGATTCTGGTAAATGGAGGTCCACTCATCTTCACGAATCCTCAAGACCTCGTACGTCACCTGGAGGGGGCTCCCTCCCAGGAGATGGACCTATCTGGAAGTTCGTCCAATAAGCGGAAAACCTGAGAATCGGATATCCTTTTGAACTGCTTGACTGCTTGACTGAGTGTTGATGTCCCATTGGAAACTTTATTATTCTTTACGCAGTGTTTATGAAATGTTTATGATATACATTGTTTACGTAAAGATTCTGAAACTGGCGATCCACTCATCTTCACATCTTCACAATTCATCTTCACAAATCCTCAAGAACTCGTGCGTCTCATGAAGGGGGGTCCCTCTCAGAAGATGGACATATCTGGATGTTCGTCCAATAAGCTGAAAACCTGATAACTGGATATCCTTTTGAACTGCTTGACTGTGTGTTGATGTTCCAATAAGCGGAAAACCTGATAACTGGATATCCTTTTGAACTGCTTGACTGAGTGTTGATGTTCCAGTGGAAACTTTATTATTCTTTATGCAGTGTTTACGAAATGTTTATGATATGCATTGTTACGTACTGCTCATATATTGTCACACAATTCTTTTACTCAGCCTTTACTCAGCTTACGTACACTCATGCACGTTTTACATTAGCTCACTAAAGGCTCTTTGTTTTGTTATTAACGCTGGGGGCTTGACATATATAAAGATGTTGCTAGCTACCCCTATTACTCTCCGTATATACCTATCAGTTACGCTCATAGTTAATAGTCAATTCACAATTGTTTCTCCTGATGAGACAATGTTTATTCGTATCACTCCGTGTTGCCTTAGACGGTCCTACCGTCGCAGCTCCTGAGTTCGATTCATTCAGGGAAGAGAGGGAGGGGTGGGAGGGGGGGGAGGGTGTTGGGAGGAAGAGGGGGGCGGGGAGGGGGGTATATGTAAATTTGATTGTTTCCTTTGTGTTTTTATCCCACTTTTGTATGCTTGTTAAATCAAACCTTGCTGTTACATCAGCTGATGTCTATCCCATACGTATCTTCAGGAACAGCTACCTTACACTCTCCGGCACGTGTAACAGCCCACTAATACCTCGCTCCGTAACCTGTCACACATGTTTCACCTACGACAGTCTAGTCAGTGTTGACACTCTTACTAATATTACGTCCCTAGGGCTCACTATTTCTACAAGCGACATCAGATGCTTAGATGGCATAACATATAACGCTAACAGATAATCTCACCATTGTATCTCTGAATGTTAAGGGCCTCAATCACCCTATGAAACGGAGGAAAACCTTAGAGTACTTAGCAAAAACCAAAGGCGATATAATCCTACTCCTAGAAACGAAGCTCTCAGAAGAAGACGTAAGATTCATAAATCACAACTGGATTTCTCATACCTTATCCTCCCCGGCAATCCATAAGAAAAGAGGTGTGATCACCCTTATTTCTAAAAAATCCAACATTACTATTACCTCACACACCCATGATGACGATGGAATAGCTTTTAGTCGCGCACCTACAGAGAGAGGACGACCATATCCATGTAGTCAATGTCTATGGGCCTAATGCCGATGAACCAGTTTTTTGGGAAAAGGTCTCCAATGCTCTTGAGAGCCTTCCTCAGGAAACTCTTATAATAATGGGCGGCGACTTTAACCTGCCAATGGACCCTCATTTGGATCGACAATCTAATTGCAAATACCACGCCTCCCGCTCACACACATGAGGTCCTGAAAAAATTATGCTCCAAATTCAACCTAAAGGACTCTTGGCGTCTTCAACACCCCGACACGAGAGACTACACATTTTACTCTGCACCGCATAACTCCTACTCCAGGATTGACTATATCTCAATCTCAAGCCCATTTACACATCTCATAGATATTACTGATATTGCTCCCAAACTTGTATCTGACCATTCCGGTATTAGCGCCAGGATCGCAGGTACCCGCGCCATCCTACCACCAAAAAGATGGCGCTTTAATGAGGATATACTATCCGACCAAGCTAATAAACTAAAAATTGATAACGCAATTAAGGAATACTTCACATTAAATGATCTCCCCGACACGAACACACTAACACTTTGGGATGCGCTTAAAGCTACCATCAGAAGTGTCGCTATCAGTATCAAAGCGCAGATCAACAAAAAGCTTAATGTAGAACTTGAATCACTGGAAAAAGAAATTAAATCATTAGAAATCTTGCACTCGACGAATATAAGCCACAAAACCATCTTGGACCAACTAATCAAGAAGAAGTATGAATATAATAAAATAGTGAGCAAACGGGCTGGAGTGTGGATAAATAAATTCAAGGCACTCAAGCTATGTGAGGGTAATAGGGCAGGGAAACTACTTGCGTCATATCTCAAACACAAACAAAAGCAATTCTCTATCTCATCGATTAAGGAACCCAAGGGTGATATCCAAACCAAACAAAATAAGATACTACGTACATTCAATAGCTTCTACGAAGATTTATATAAAAGTAAACAAAAAATGAACCTGGAGGAGTGTTCCAAATATCTACAATCACTGAACTTGCCAAAGCTGTCAGACTCAGATAGCTGTGCGCTAGGGTCTCCCTTCACTGGAAAGGAACTTTCGACTGCTATCAAAACCCTCAAAAACAATAAAGCCCTGGGCCCGGACGGCTTCTCGGCTATCTTCTATAAGGAGTTTGCCGATTCCTTAAGTCCCACTCTGCTAAAACTATTTAACACTATCGCAATGGAGGGCAGTGTCTCCAAATCAATGGGTGAAGCCAATATTATCGTCATTCCGAAAGAAGGTAAAGATCCCCTCTTAACAAAGAATTACAGACCGATCTCACTCATCAATCTAGATTGCAAGATCTATGCAAAGATCTTAGCCGATAGACTGAACGCTTTCCTCCCAAAACTGATCAGTAATTCACAGGTGGGATTACTCAAATACCGCATGTCTAATGATAACACTAGATTACTCTGTCACGTCCTGGATAAAGCCAAGCTTACTGACACCCCCTCCATTGCCATTACCCTGGACGCAGAAAAAGCGTTTGACAGGGTATCATGGACATTTCTTAAACAATGCATGTTTTCTTTTAATCTTGGTGAATCTTACATAAACATGGTGATGGCACTTTACTCCAACCCTACCGCCCGGATTGCCATTAATGGTACACTGTCGGACTCCTTCCACTGAGAACAGGGCACTAGACAAGGGTGCCCCCTCTCCCCTGCACTGTTCCTCTTAACCATAGAACCCCTAATCACAGATATCAAAGATAACGCTGCAATTAAGGGAATACATTTCGGGAAAAGTTGAGTGAAGCTAGACGCATACGCAGATGATGTCCTCGTGATAACGGAAGATCCTGGTGAATCCATCAAAGCTCTCATGTCTACCATAGAAAGATACTCGATATACTCCGGCTATAAGTTAAACCGGGACAAGTCTGAAGTTAAACCGCTAAATATTCTAAGCTCTCGGGACGTGCTCGGTGACTCAGGTCTCACCTGGCAACCAGAATTCATTAAATACTGGGGGATTGAGTTTGGTGGCACAACATTAGAGACACTCCAGCGCAACTAAGCACTTACACTAGAGAAAATTAAATCTCTTCTAGATACATGGTCACCTAGATTTATAACATGGTGGGGAAGGGTCGAGACCATCAAGATGATGATCACCCCACTAGTGAACTACCTAATCACTATGTTACCCCTAAAACTAACTGAGGAATTCCACCACAAAATTGACTCCCTACTCTCGAAATTTTTATGGAAAGGGAAAAGAGCAAGAATCAGTATGAAAAAACTCAGACTTGACAAAAAACTAGGGGGGGTCAATTTAGTTGACTTAAAGCTCTATCAAATGGCATTCTTGGCGAAACAAGGCTCTTACTGGCTGTTGCCACCGTCCGAATATACTCCTGTTTGGCTAGACATTGAGAAATCAATCCTTAAGAATCTCGCGCCTGCAGCCCTCCTGACCACACACCTGAATTCTGTCACCTGCTCAAAGTCAATATTCAAGAACACTAAGTCCGCCCTACTGAGCATTGACAAACACTTAGAGATTAGCCTTAAGTATTCTAACTTTGAGTCTCTTTGGAATAATCATAAAATACGCTATAAAGGGAAAACCTTATATAATGAATCATGGATCAGTAAGGGGATCTATTATCCTTACCAACTTTCAAATGAGACCTACCCCCTCTCCTTTAATGAGTTACAGGCCAAATACAATCTACAACCGATAGAATTCTATAACTTTTTTAAAATAAAATCAGCAATATCCAAAGCAAAACTCTCAACATTACCTCCTTCCCTCCCGGGTTACTTATTAAAACTACACAAACTAGGTCACCAAGTATCCTGGATCTATAAATTAATACGCCCACAACATTCTTCCCTCAATAAGGAACTCATTTCCTTCTGGGAGACACTTGCCCCCTTCGCGATCTCGGAACAAGATTGGTCCGAAACTTGGAAATCAACCATGAGATATAAGATCAGCCCAGTATTGTCACAGACGAAATTCTGGCTGTTGCATAGGGCCTTCTGGACTCCAGCCAGACTCCACTCCCATAAACTCAGGGAGGACCCCATCTGCTGGAATTGCAAAGACAAAACAGGGGACCTCGAACACTTACTAATTCATTGCGATTGTGTGACACCATTCTGGAACAAGATTTTCAAATTCATACATGATCTTTTTTCATATTCCCCTGGTAGAGATCTCCCGACGCTAGTGTTTGGTTTTCTCAAAGCGAGGTCACTCAACGGTAATGATCAGGCACTTCTTGACTTACTACTTATAGCTGCAGCTAAGACTATCCTTAACAACTGGAAAGACACCCGCAAAGCCTCCTTTAAGTGTTTGCTAAACCGGATCACTAACCTAAGGGGAGCGGACAATATAACTCTCCAGAACTCTCCATGGAGGCCTTCCTCCAGACACATGTGGGACACCCTTGACCACTACTTTACCTCTCACAAGCCTCCATGAATCTCCCCACTTATAGCTATATCCCCCTACAAGACCTCTTATGCCAGGGCTCTCTACTAACTCTCTCCGATGTCCCTTTGATTTTACCCATGTGAGCGACGACAGATTCAGCCGAACAAAGAGTGTTATAGCCTTATTACAGGGATACTACATGTGCTATTCTGCAAGATACAGCATATCATTCTGTGTACTTGTGACGATGATTGGTCGTGTAATTATTGCTCTATTCCTATTGTTTATTTTGATATGTCTATGTCTATTCTGTTAGAACCCCCATGTATTGTACTGTAAGTAAGTCTTTGCTTTGGAAACAATCAATAAAAATCTTCTGAAATGAAAAAAAGAACAAGAATCCGGCCTTCGCAGTAGCAGCGTGTGACCTTAATCTTGCCATAGTAAATCAGCTTTTCACTCACTACCTAGACGTGCAAGATATGCTGGGAATTTTACGGAACGTAATTCATTAAGTTGTGGTATATTGCACATTTGTGCCATATGTTGAACTTCGAAGGATACTGTGCGTGAGGGCAGATGTGCTAGGCTGACACAAATGTTCAGACCATGTTTCTTGGGTTTCTTGCCTCTCTCCATTGTCTTAATGGGTTAAAATATTTACTAATGTTGAGTGTTTCGATGGCAGAAAATCTGTAAGTGCCCCCACCCCCCGGGGAATTTTGCCAGGAACGTGATCTGGTGTCAGCCATAGACCGCAAATGCTGCGTACACGTTAGTACTCAGACCCATTATCAACCCAATTTGTTTCATTTCTCTTATCGGTAAAATCCAATCACATGTAAATTTTACTTCTGGAGTGGATGTTTTGGCTAGATTAGCATCATGAGACTGGGCGAGTCTCAATGTTCGCGGGTACGGAGGAGCAATCAGAACGAATAGATAGAGAGAGTTTGAGCGAGTTTGCTATGTGTGCAGCAACAATCTGGTCAGCATTTAAATTTATCTGTAGAGTGGAGGTGACGGCGCTGCCATTTTGGGGGAGGGGTTTCCACGTTTGTGTGCCTAGTGAGGGCTAGAGCAATGGGCAAGCATCTCAAGGTTTGCTGATGAGGGATGGTCGTCGCGTGAACTGTTTTCGAGGCGTGGCGGTGCAGTTTCGGTTGCGGGTTACTAGGGTCGCTGGTGCTGTGGAGGCACGCAGCGTTTTGCCAAAATAACCAGCAGCCGAATGCATTAGAATAGTCCTGTGACGAGAAGGCGGCCAGGTTAGTTGCGGTCAATTTAAACCAATCTCCTGCACCACATCCCTAACTAACATCAAGGCAGTGGCGTAGCTAGGGGGGGGCGGTGGGGGCGGACCGCCCCAGGCGGCACTATTTAGGGGGCGGTGGCCGCGCGGTACTGGCACGATGCGGCGACATTTATAGTTTATTTGGGGACCCAAATAAATAATAAAGGCCGCCACAACGGGCCAGTGTCGCGTGGCCGCCGTTTGAAGTGCAAGAGCTGCGCTGCAGCACTGCACGTGACTTCCTTCCTGCTCGATGCGGCGTCAGTGGGTGTCTGCAGTGTCTCTGTTCCTGCGAATGAAGTTGTGGGAGGCTCCAGGGGCAATGAGCGCGCCTCACATGCAGGAATTATTTTCAAAAATGTGTCCCTGCGAGGCTGCGACCGGACCCACCCGACCCAACCTGAAGGATCACAGCGGCCTCCGCAGCGCAGGGCACACTCTTGTGCAGCTTTTGCTTCTGAACCTGAATCATGGTTTGCCCCAGGAGTCAGTGGGGCCACGAGGAGGCCGGGCCGTACCGAATTGCCGCTCGCCTGGAGTGAGGTAATTATAGCTCTCACTCTGCTAGTTTTTAATACAATTAAGAATGTGCCTTTAAATTATTTAAAACATCAAGTGAGCCCTGCCACCTATGACCCTCCCGATCCCGCCCTTCGGACCGCAGCGGCTGTGGAGCCCAGAGCTCTCGGTTGTGCAGCTTTGCTGCTTAGCTATGTTTGAATAATGCCCGGGCGGCATGGTTTGCCCCGAGAGTCATTGCGGCTACTACGAGGCAGCCGTGCCGTATCAAATTGCCACACGTCTTGAGTCAGTCAGTGCATAGAGTGAAGTAATGGTTCCATAGAAAATTACCCATTCTTGGTCCCTTAGTTTCATCATAAAGCTTTTGAGAGAGTGCCTCACACTGACCTATTACTCATACTTTAGATTCACAGCCAGGTGATGGATTCTGCCAGTTCATTACACCGAGACTTTATGACCCTTCTGAGTTCATTTTTTCGATCCTTGGCACACTCTTTCCTTTCTTTGCCAAATCCTTTCATAGTTTATACTTTTGGATTTTTCCAAGTGACAGGGCCTTTCTGTCCCTTGAAGTAAGTAAATAATAATCTTTTTACACTGCCATAGATTCCAGCCTGCTAACTGAGTTTCGAAAAAAAACTGAAATAAAGTTTTACTCTTACGTTTTTCACAGAGCTCTGTTTAAGCTAAATAACCAAATGCCCTGGTGATGAGGTTGTCTTAAATAAACACGGGTCGAAATGTCGTCAATGCACTTTATAATTGGACCCATTAAATTATTTATTAGTTATATATGTTAAAATTAATTCACTTTGTACCATTAGTTTGGGTTTGTATGGTCCATTGCTGGATCTCGAGTCGCAAGTACACGCATCTTGCTCTTCGCGTAATCTAGCTCTGCTCTTCTACTAACCTTATGAAGCATTATATTATTTTTCATTGTTGTGTCCAATTGTACGGCCTATGCATGCTTGAAATTGTTATTTTTTTGTTCAGCACATCGATTACATTTCAAATATATTCTATTTATACTATTTCAGAAGAAGCATATGTTCATTAATCATCTTTAAAACAGAGAGCTCTTGCAGTTCAAGTCTTCTCTTCTGTCATTTGTTGAACTCACAGTAAACCTCACCCTTTCCAAACCCCCCAAAAAATAGAGTGATGTAATGGTATCTCTCACTCTACTAGTTTCTCATAAAATTAAAGATGTGCTTGCTGCCTTTTAAACTAGTAGCGCCTAGTGCCCAGTCATGATTATCTTCAGCTGCCTGCTCTGTTACAAGATGTAGTTTTGCAGTCACTCACAGCCTGTGTATGTTGAATCACTCGCTTTCACGAGACGCGCCACTCCACATACAGCCACACTAAAATCGTGTTAGGCCGCTCGACGTTTCTGAGCCACACTGTGTCACTTAAGTCAATAGAGCCTAGTGTAGCTCTGACAGCATGTGGGGGTCATGGTGTGATCTGTGCCTTGGGCAGATAGAGGTTCCCCAACCGGGGGAGCGGTGGGCGTGGACCTCTCAGGGTTAATGATTTTTATTACGGTTGGAATCTAGATAACTTTTGGAAAAAAACATTTCTACTCATTTATGTTGCATTTTTTTATTCAACCCCAGTGTGTTTCACTCGTCTTCATTGCTTAGATGTTACTCTCGTGAAGGTGTCACTCATTGTCATTGAAATGTCACTCATAATTTCACTGAAATTATGAAAGGTCACACATAGCAGTCTGTAACCTTGACAGCTATGGTGCTTTCTCTGTTATGTGTAGAGGGAGTGGGTTGCAGGCTCTTGCCTTGGCCTTGGACACAGGGACAACCAGCACAGTAACAGGGTCAGTGTTTTAAATGGGCCTGCACTTCAAAATACTCTTCTCTTCAGTAATGGAACTTTTGTTTCGCAGTTTTGTAGCAGTACAGAGGTGTTAAAACTGAAAGTACTACAATGTTCCTTGTATATTGAGCAGTTTTCGGGCAACACACAGTGTCAAGTAAACTCTGGTGATTAATTTACCTGCTGGAGAGAGACGGGAGTTTCATCTAGTGGCAGGTTTCATTTGTGTGAGGTAGCGCAGGTGGTTAATATCATAGCTGCCAAGTATTCGCATTGCTAATGTGACATTTCCATCGATGCAGGGACTTATGAAAGACATTCCACAGCGAAATGTGACACTTCAAAAACATTTTATACTGTGTGTTAAAATAATGAGTTGCATATTCATTGTGCTTTAAGTCATAGCTGAGACATCGTAGCACTTTAAATACAGAAGTCGTTAACCACCACTCCTTACCCACCACCACCAGGAATCTATTCCTTTACTGTCTTGTTACACTCATCTGTAGTGACTGAATTAATCAATAAAATATCATAATACAAACAAATGCATTTCCTACCGAGTACTTTAACTTGGATTTATCTTTAAACATACAGTGTGCCTTTATTTTATATGATGTTACCTGGAGGTGAAGACAATCGAAACTTGGGAAAGAATAAACATATTTTGTCCTTCCAGCTTTGTTTTTAACTTACTGCCCCTCCCAACCCTCTTCCCCCCTCACCCGGCCTGGTACTGCCCCAACTGCAGAACTCAAGTTAGTCTAGTGATCAGGTGCATTGGACTCATCTGTAATATCCTGAAGGTGCTGCCAGGGGAATCGTGGTCAAACCCAGTGTGGTGGACCGGTCTGCAGACATTGCTGACGTCGTGGACGGGGCAGATAGGGGACAAGGGTCCTGCACAAGCTGTGATGTTATGAGTAAGATGTCACAAACAGGGTAGGCAGAACTGATGTATGTTTTGGGTTTCCTTCTGCTTTTCCTTTAGTGGCGCAGCTAAGTGGGGGCGGTCCGCCCCAGGCGGCACTATTTTGTTGACGGGGGCTGCCTAGCCCTGGACCGTGTCATGTATGTGCATGTAACTTGCATGATCGAGGTAGCTATTAGCGGCGATACTACATGTCTCTCGGACCTCTTTCAGGTGCTTGCCGTCCTTTTTCCCCAGCACCCCCCCCCAGGGGAGGCGGCAATCTGAAGGATAGCCCCGGGCGCCACAAGCTCTAGCTACGCCTCTGCATCAAGGGTTATTTCTCTGTAGGTCTGGTGGGTGCATGACGTTAAGCTTCAAGCCTTGCGGCTTTGGGAAGGCGTAGGCCAGAATGCACCCGTTCGCTCGCACTGGCTGTAGGCCTGCTGCTCTATACACATCTCCTTTTATTGTTTTTAGATCTGCGATTATTTAGAATACATTTTAATGAATTAAATTGGTGATTGATTGCACTTATACATACTTTCCCTTGGTGATTGATTGCACTTATACATACTTTCCCTTTGCCTTTATTCGCAAGCTATCTGATTCCAGATACTTGAGTCTCTTTGCTCAATCTCGTACTCAGAGGGATCAGAATTATCAATGCAGGGATTAGAGGCCTTAGATATTTTATTAGGAGGTGGGGTTTCCCGGGCTGCTTCCACGGTCTTATAACCATAGTTTGTTTTATAACAAAGTCAGGAATTGTGACTGCGCATAGGCCTGGTGGTGGTGCTGTTGGCCCCGCCTTACTGTTCATAACATTGCAGTTTACTTGTAATGCCTCACAAATACCAGGATATCTAGTTTATGGGCTAACAAAAGGGCAGACGTTTCTTTAGCCTTCCTCAAGGTTTATTTACACGCCACACTGGCATAGTTTAGTGGTCTCAGTGTAGACAGTGCATATGGGTGCAAGAGTAATGTTTTGCAGTGTAAGGCTGGCAAGCTATTATGAAATAGATGTACCCAGTCTCAGCAGACCAATCTCGGGTAAACAAAGTATTACATCTCGTTCGGCACGCAAATGAACTGTCGTGTGGGCTGGAGTTTGTGCGAGGTTTGGATCAAGGGGCTGCCCTTAGTGAGGTCATGGCATACGCATTTACTTTATTCAACTTGCTACCATCAAGAGCCCCGGCTTGCTGTAGGTGTAAGGTTATGGGTGGATCATATATATGGATGCATTGACAGAAGAGGGTGAAATATGCTGCACGCTATGCCAAGCATACATTTCAGCTTGAATGTTTTTAACCCAATGACAAAGACAGAGCAAGTGTTCGGGTCAGAATCATCAGGCCGCAGGGTGGCACGTTAAAATAATTTTACACCTGCAGGTGGCGCTTTTGAATAGGTGCATGCTAATTATGCATCTAACAAGGTGGTATCTGGTGTTTTATCCGGCCTCCACCCCTCGCTATCCTCGTAAGGGAGTTGCAAGCTAATCGTGAGGTCAGGCGTGCAACACCCATTGGGCTCACCGGGCTTCAGCCCCCCCCCCCCTCATGTGTGTCAGCCCGGGGACGGGCATAAATTCCAGTACGGAAGGAGGGACACATGGCACTTACAAGAGGACATCCTTGCTCAATGTCACATATTTTGAGCTTATCTGATAGTAAAGCGGTCACACGTCACAGTGGGATAATTACCAGTTTAGAACAGGCCATTGGGGGGGGCGTGGCTTGGACGCCAATTAAGATGGCCGCCTAGATCCGGAGCTCCGCCGCACCGGGATGGACCCGGATTGATAATCACAGTTTCCAGCCTCTTTTCTCAACGCCGCAGAGACGGTCCAGCTAGCAGAACGGGATGTGCACCTGGGGAGCCAAGGGTGATCCCTCTTGCGTTCAAAACACGCTATCTTCGTCGCGCTGAATGCGCTCCTCAGAACGCCCGCCATTTTGTCTCCTCAGCAGCGCTCGCCTGTAACCAACGCGCGCACCTGGAACAGCAAGTTTTTTCCCTGTTTTCAGACGCGCTCTGCTTTCCAGGACAATGTGGAGTAACTCCTACTTCCCAATCGCTTTTCAAGGAGCAGCTGTGTGAAGAGCTCACTACAACTTCCCTGGTAGGTGAATATCTCTGTGGTTTTGAGCTTTTCCCCGAGGATTACATGATTACATGTCTACTTTAATCCTTCAGAGAATGACTTAACTTATTTTTCTACGCTTTTTGTGACGCTTGGAGATGGATTTTAAACCAGGGGCTCTTTTTCTATGACTTACATACAATCTTGAGGATACCTCTGCCAAGCCTTATGTGGTACTAAACGTGGTATTGGACATCCATATTTAATTGCTTACTATGTGTGGAAACACCTCCTAATATTTGCTCACATCATTTTCAACCCAGGAGTTTTTCTATGACCTTTCCAAGTCTCCTCTATCACTTCGGATAATCGCTGGGCTATTTGGATCTGGTCTGGTCATGTAGGCATATTGATAACCCCTGCCTCTGAACCCAGATTGTTTGTGTTGGCTTGCTTATTTGACTTTCGCTCACTATCATTGGCACGTCTCCAGCTTCTATGGGCAAGCTTCGCAATCCGAAGTTTGTCTTTGTGCCTTCGAAGGCTCCGCCTTCCTCTGCCTCTTCCTCACCATCAGGCCCTTCTCCTCAGTCTCCTTCCACAGAGCAAATGGCGACAGCAGGTCCCTCCCGCTCTTCTTCATCACAATCTTCTTCCAGCAAATCTTCTCCTCCTGTTTCCTTACCTAAGCGCATGAAGCCGGACTCCTCTCCTCCGCCACCTGAGTCATCTCCACCCCCTATCTCTATGGAGTTGATACTTGAGGAGATTCGCGCCTTGCGCCCATTCGTGGAGGAGACTAACGCTAAGATGCAGCTTTTTGAGGACAAATGGTCAACTATGGAGGCCCGTGTTTCTTCTGTGGAGCAGCAGGTTCCAGAAATTCAGTCAAATTCCCATCGCATTTCCTCTTTGGAGAAGTCTCTTCTTGCCCTTCAGCAGCATACTGAGGATTTGGAAAACAGGAACAGGAGGAATAACCTGCGCGTTTATGGCCTACCGGAATCTTTGGAGGGGGATGATCCTGTCACGTTCTTCTCTTCTTTTCTCCTGAAGTTGTTAGACCTTCCTGCTACCACCTCTCTTAGCATCCAACGAGCCCACAGACTTGGTCCTCGTTCCTCCTCCTCCACCAAACCGCGGGGGGTCATTATCCTCTTCCTTAAATTTACTGACCTCCTCCTGATCCTCTCCACAGCTCGAGCGAAACGCCAAATTTCTTGGATGGGTCAGAGAGTCTATCTCTCTCAGGATGTCTCTGGTGCCACTGCTGCTAGAAGAAAAGAATTTCTGTCTCTTCGCGCTCCCCTACGTTCTATGGGTGCTAGGTATGGCCTTTTTCACCCCTGTACCTTCAAGGTAACTCACCAGAACAATACTTGGACTTTTCAAGACCCGGCTGAGCTCAAGAAATTCATCCACACTCAGACTAATGCTGGCATGGACACATCCAATCCTCCTACTGGTTGATTATTTACTTGATCGGTCTTTTTTCCTTACAGGTTCTTGCTGGAGTTTTTCCCTTCCTAGTTGATTCTCCTTTTATCTGATGTGATTACATAACGGTTGTCGTTTGGGGTTTCTGTTTTTGCATGTAATTGTTTGTTTGTTACTGTTTACCTTCCCATGATCCCTGCATAACATGTTTCTTTTTCCTCTCCCCAGATTCTCTGTTTGGCCAACCCTCGTGTAATCCTCTCCATACCATTTAGTCCGTCTTCCTCATAATCCGTCCTGTTGGGGTGGGTTGTTGCTCTCCGGCTCGGAGGGCTGTTCTTGTCGAATCCTCCCACACCCCATCGTCGTCATCTTCTCATCTCCCTTCCCCCTTCAGGTATGTTTCCTTCAGTCGTCCGTTTTGGATATGTACTGTATCTTCTTCTTCTCCTTTTTCTTGCCCCTTTCCTTCCTTTCCTCTTTCCTTGCTCTCTCTTTCACCATGTTCTACGACTTTCTTTTGTCTTGCTCTTGTCTTTCCTCTGCTCGTTATTCTCCTTTGTGGCGTTTTTTTTTGGTTTTACTCCTTTTTTCTCTGTTCCTGACACACTTTATTGTGATTTAATTTAAAGTTATTTCATGGAATGTGAAAGGTTTTATTAGCCCTATTAAGCGGCAGAGAGTGCTTTCCCATCTAGCCTCTTATACCCCTGACTTGGTTCTTTTGCAAGAGACTTATCTCTCTGAGGCGGAGTCTCTTAAGTTAAAAAGAGGTTGGGTGGGAACGGTTTTATTTTCTCCTACCTCTAACAAAAAGAATGGTGTGGCCATTTTGTGTCACAAGAAGTTGAAATGTAAAGTTCTCTTTCAAGAAAATGACACTGAGGGTCGTTGGGTCTTAGCTAAGTTGTTAATTAATTCTGTTTCCTTGACTGTTTTTAATGTATATGGCCCCACTCACCCTGATTGTAACTTTTGGCCTCTAATAACTTCTAAATGTTTCCAACACAGTGATTCTTTGTTCATTCTAGGGGGGGATTGTAATCAAATTGTTGATCCGTTTCTTGATCGCAAATCCTCTGCCCGCTTCACCCCCCACAAATCACATACACAATTCCTTGACACTATCTCCAAATCTCACCTTCTTGACTCTTGGAGACTGTTCCATCCTGACTCTTTAGACTACTCGTTCTTCTCACCCCCTCATGCCTCCTTCTCCCGGATTGACTATATATTACTCTCTCAATCTCTCTCTCAAAATCTTCTTTCCTCATCTATAGAGCCGATAGTTATCTCAGACCATGCTCCTATTGTCACCGTTTTTGATCTTCTTCCCCCTCACCCCAAATCCTCCCGCTGGCGCTTTAATAACTCTCTCCTCCTAGACCCCCTTTTTTCTTCTTCCTTCCTTTCCTTTGCCACAGAATTTTTCCTACTTAATTCTGATCCTTCTCTACCCCCTCATGTTATTTGGGACTCTTTCAAGGCTACGGCTCGCGGCTTTGTGATTGACTTTGTCTCAAAGAAAAAGAAATCTTATCTTAAGAAACAAAAAGACCTTCTCTCTCATATCAAATCCTTAGAACATAAATTTTACACTTCTTCTACTCCAACTGTTGTACCAGACCTTATACGTGCCAAACTCGAGTTCAACAAAATTTCTACTGACAATGCGTCCTCATTACTTCTCCGCAGCAGCGCCCGCTATTACGGAGGTCGTAACAGGTCAGGTAAGCTTTTGGCCAATTATCTTAAGTCCCGCAAGGAGCGTAACCTGATTGATTCAATATATTCCAACGATAACCGTCTCCTCCACAAGGAAGAGGATATACTCGCCCAATTCCAGCAGTTCTACCAATCTCTTTATACCCCTGAATCCCCCCTTCGGCTACTCTCATTCAATCCTACTTGGACAAAATTCCTGCCCCCTCTACCTCTCATCTTAATTTCCCTGATCTTGAGCTTGACCTCTCTCTCACCGAATTGGACAATGCCTTAACATCTCTAACCAAGGGTAAATCTCCGGGTCCGGATGGTTTTTCTGTGGAATTTTATCTACATTTTTCAGATCTTTTGCTTCCCAAACTTCTCTCTCTTTTTCAATCCTTCTTCACCTCCGGCACGGCTTCTGGTACCTTTCACGAGGCTACCATCTGCTTAATACCCAAAGATGGTCGTGACCCGCAATTCTGTAAGAACTATCGCCCAATATCCCTCGTTAATGTAGATTATAAATTATTTGCTAAACTTCTTGCCCGACGTTTAGATTCTTTCCTCCCACACCTTATCGGTAAGGAACAATGCGGTTTCGTAAAGGGTAGACTTACCTCAGATAACTCCCGTCTCTTTCTTAATGTTCTCAACAAAGTACCTTCTCTTAACTCCTCTCTAGCTGCTATATCAGTGGATGCCGAGAAGGCTTTTGATAGAGTAGATTGGTCCTTTATGTTCGCCTCCCTTCGTTGGCACGGCTTTGGCCCTAATTTTATCTCTCTTGTTTCTCTACTTTATTCCTCTCCTAAAGCGTCTGTATTAGTTAACGGCCGAACGTCCTCTTACTTTCCTTTGCAGCGTGGTGTCCGCCAGGGCTGTCCTCTATCCCCTTTACTTTTTGTTCTGGCTTTAGAACCGTTTCTCTCGTCCATTAGAAACAACATTTCTATTTCTGGCTTTCCTTATGGTAAAACCCACTTGAAACTCTCTGCGTACGCAGATGACATTCTTTTGTTTATTTCCGATCCTGACCAATCCATTCCGGCCTTATTAATTGAGTTTAACTCCTTTTCCCAAGTTTCTGGATACAAGATCAATTCCGATAAAACTGAGATTCTCCCTCTTACTAAATTTTGTCTCCCTCACCAGTTTTCGGCTACCGGGTTTGCATGGAATCCCTCTAAAATTAAATACCTTGGAATCTGGTTCTCCAACTCCATTTCTTCATCTATTCGGCTCAACTTCACTACCGTAGTATCCCGTATAGATAAGTTGCTCTCTTCTTGGAATCCCCTTTTTCTCTCCTGGTGGGGTCGGCTAGACTCGATCAAAATGAGGATCTCTCCCATTCTCATATACATTCTTTCCATGCTCCCCGTTCATATCCCTGATGTCCATTTCAAACGCATAGATTCCTGTCTCTCTAAGTTTCTTTGGAATAATAAAAAATCGAGAATTGCGCTTACTGCCCTTCGTAAACCAAAGGCTAACGGCGGAATCAACTTTCCAGATTTCCGTCTCTACCATAAATCCTTTTCTCTCCGTCAGGCTTCTAATTGGCTGGTCCTTACGCCTTCCCCTCTAGCTCCTCTTTGGCTCTCCATTGAACGTTCACTCCTCTCTCCTTTTTCCCTTTCTGAAGTTGTACACTTCACTGCTAAGAACTTAACCACCCCTCTACCCCTGTTTAAACATACTACCTCTCTGCTACATGCTCTAGTCCGCTCGGACCCGATCTCCCGCGAATCTTTTTTGGCCTCCCCGATTTGGTACAACTCACTTATTCTCCTCCATAATCGCCCTATTTGCTGGACTGCGTGGAGATCTAAAGGGCTGATATGGGTTAACCAGCTTTTTGATGGCTTTCTTCCGTGTTCTTTTCCTCGATTCCGACTCTTGTTTCACTGTCCCCAGTCTTTCTTCCATAGATTCTCTGTCCTAATGGCCATTATACTTGAGGTCTACTATTCTCTCCCCTTGTCACCCTCTTCTGTTTCCCAGTCCTCGCTTCTTCAGATTCTCTCTGCTCTTCCCAAAGCCTCTCTTATTTATAAGTTTTTCTCTTCCCCCAATCCGACTCGTCCAAAATCCAAATTGGAAATTGCTTGGGAGCTTGATATGGGCTGTGAATGGTCTATAGTTGTTTGGGACAAGGTCTGGGTCAGATCTTTGAAAATCTCCCGTTCTGCCTCACTAACTCAGTCTATGTTCTTTCTATATCATAGACTTTATCTCTCTCCCCTCTCTATTTCTCGCTTCTCTCCTGATAAAGACTCTACCTGTTGGACCTGCTCTGCCCCTAATGCTGATCTGTATCATTTACTTTTTCTGTGTCCTTCTGCTCTAGCACTTTGGGATCAGGTGTGGTCTTATGTCTCTCGCTTCTTCTCTATCTCTATTCCGTATTCTATTCCTCTTCTTTTCTTAGGTAGTATCTCTGACGCTCTTGACATTCCTTCTAGTTCCTCAGGCCTATTAGATCTCATGTTGGCTCTGGCTTTCCAGCACATTACTTCCAACTGGAAGGATCTTTCTAAACTTACGATACAATGTTGGTGGAACTCCCTCTGTCACTATCACAGGCTTGATGTTCGCTTCGCTGCTGCCTCCACTCCTACTCTCAACAGAGATCTATTCTGGTTGCCTCTCACAACTTATCTTGATTCTATGGCTCTAAACTCGAAGTCTGTTTCTCCTTTATCCTCTGAGAACTTCAAACCCCCATGAAACACACCGGCTCTACCCTTCCTCTTTCTTTCTTCTTCTCTATTCTCTTTACCTTATTTATATTTACATTCTTATTCCCTGCCTTTCAAATATTCCCTACTCTTGGCTTATCTGCTCTCTCTATCTTATCTATCTTCTGTCCGACTATACCATTTACTCTTCACTAAGACGCCTCATATCTCCCTTTTCCTTTCTTTTCCCTTCTTTCCTTTCTCCTCCCCCTTTTCCCCCTCTTTCTTTTTCCTTTCGCTTCCCTTTAAAATTTTATAAAATGCTTTTCGTATTGTTTCCTCAGGTCCCTAAGGTTTTTGAGCTTATAATGACCCTGTAATATTTTTTTTTCTCTCCTTTTGACTTTGTATGACAATGCTCTTAATATGACCTGTATTTGTCGTTCGCTATGTTTCTCTTCAAATAAAGCATTTCAAACATAAAGAACAGGCCATTGGGTCTGCCTTGGCATGACATGGACACACTTTAGACAAACTGGATCCCCTAGAACGTACAATGCTGAAAACACAGACTTTGCTAAGTTTGACCGCGAAAATCCCCTTCTCCAAGCTGCAGTGCATCATGCTGCAGCTAGGCGTTTATAGTGACAGGCAAGAGCATTAAGGGAGCTGTATTAAGTAACAAGGTTGCTGTCAGGGAGGGAGAATGGTTACAGCGGACCCACAAAAGGAGGGCTGCATCAAAATCTTAGATCCCGATATTGTGTGGAATATTAATAAGCAAGACTGTCTGGCTAGGCTCAGTTAAATTGTTCGAACATCAATTACAAAAGTTACTAGAAGGTAAGCCGAATCTCTGCTTTGATTCCAATGGAGGGTATCCAATCCGGGAGCAACCAAGTGAACTAGGCTTGTGCTGGTTAACAAGGGTCACAGCTGGTTAACAGGTAGTGTGATCAGTGAACGGACAGGGCACACTCGCAAGCACATGGGAAGAGTGAGATACTGGTACCAATCGCTATTGGGAATGACTCACCTTGATATAGAGATACACTTCATAAGAACTAGAGCTGCTATAAACGTTAAATGCTGAAAACACTGACAGTGGTTCGCTTGGGTAAAAAAACCCTCTTCACCAAGCTGCAGCGTGTCAAATTACTCACCTGCAGCTAGGCGGGCTTTTGAAGTTGTCATCTAAACCAGTGTGCTGTGGTTCCAAAAATTGGGGAAACGCTGATATAGGGCACAAAATGGCTACAAGGTAGTAAAGATTGGCTCCATTTATTCAAGAAAGGGCAGGTAACGGGACACTGGGTTCTCCTCCTATCCCACCCTTTTGCTGGCTTCTAGTATACTTTAGCAAAAGTTGGGAATGGGACGACTTATGCCAGGGTGGGGCATCAGCATGGCGTCTCAGCACCCAATTCACAGTCAAACGGTGAGGGGCCCGCATTTAATATGGCATGGAATATGCAGGATCTGGGCTGCAGGACTCCCCGCCCCCCTCTCCATAGTGTACAGTGGCAGAAAACACCAATAGAGAGGATTTACAATAGGTCTTCCTTCGGTCCATATAAGATGTGCACCCTGTAAAGTGGGAGGATGGCTAACGGGATCCTGCAGCTAATCAAGCCTGGCCGGCTGCGTAAGTGGTGACTTCGAAAAGGGTGCAGTGAATGCAACAGGTGCACAAAGAATTTGCCTGCAATGGTTGCTGGGCAGGTTGTGGAAGCGGTCTTCTAACTAGTGTACTGCTGTCCCAAAAGTTGGGGGAACAAAGGGGAAGACACTAAAGACTGCAATTTATTAAGAACATTTGTCATTTTCAGGATTCATGGAAAGGCAGATGCTATAGGCATTACATTGGCTATACACTGGCCGCAGGGTACAGTTTCTTGAACGCACAGATTAAGTGTGTTTTTATTAAGGGGCTGCGTAAGTTTGCAGTTCCGAAGTAGTGTGTGCTGCAACTTCAATATGGAGGAGCAAGAAGGGGTCAGGTTAATTTCCTCTGCGGGTGCTTTATATGGTTATATGTTTGAACCCCCTTTTGGGATAATTGAAGCACAGAGGTAAACTAGGGCTGAGCAGACCCCAAACGTAAGCACATTGCACACAGTGCTCATTGGATCAAATCAGACATTCCAGGGTTACAATGAGCAGTAGTTTTGGATCCCCGTTTGGGTAAAAATTCTGGTCGGCGTTGGACTCCTATGCAGGAAGAGGCCAGCTGGCAAATATAAGGATATGGTGTTGGCCACAATCAGTAACTCGTTAATTAAACAATTCACAGAACAGAGGGGTTTTTGGCTTCTTGAGACACAGACCCTTCCATGCCAAGACTACGGGATGTGTCAATGGAGATTGGGTCCATTTGTCTAGAGCGGGCATGGACCTGTCTTTGTTGGACCTGGGCAACGCCCTAGAATCAGCTGAGTGTAGGTAGGAATGCCTGCCTTGGTGGGGGGCCCTGGGTGTGATGGGGGCTACACCCAGAGCTGTGGCAGAGTTGCAGGGCGATCCAGAGGCTGAATGGAACATAGGGGTACCCTCTTCAGGAACACAACAGAGGTGTAAATGCCAAATAGCCCCAGAAAGTCCATACGGTAGGACCCTGTAGGATCAACGGCGCCCCGTTATCCTACGGGCGGTTGTAAACCTGAGCAACCAGGGGCTTGCCTGGATAAGCTCTGCCCTCTCAAGGGGCGTGAGTAAACAGGTGGACTGGTGGTCCACAGGTGGGCAGGGGTAACCCCCCGCAAAATTGGTGAGCACAGATTGGTTAGGGCCACGGTGCAATTTGGCTCTTCAGGTGGGCAGGGCAGCTTAGGCGTGTCTCCGCTGCCTGCCCTTGGATCACCCGTAAGTTGACCCACCATGTTGACATATTTCATTATGCAAATAAACCTGGAGCAATGTTTCTCCACAAACAAAGTGTCTGGTGTGTTTTATTTTATCTGGAGATTGCTGTATTGGGTGGGGGGGGGAGAGTGAGTTGCCGATATTGGGACTAAGGCGCTGGGCTTGGAAGAGAGCTCTGCTACAGAGGGAAACTCAGAGACTGCTGTCTTTTTTAAGTCCCGACTCCCTCTGCGAATATTTTGCAGACTGAGCTCCTCGAGGTGAATCTGCCCTTTAGCACTTCGTGGGCAGTTGCATAATGATACTTCAGCCTCTGAACGCTTCAAAGCCATTCATTCCACAGATCTGACCCTAGAATCTCTTACTGCCTCTACTCACGGCGAATCTGACAGAGTTGAGCCTGTCTACAGCCCCTGAATGCCCTGAAACCATTCAGTTGACAAAGCGTCTCTAGAGCCCCTTAATGCCTTGAGGTAATTCTGACCTGGTAGAGTGACGTTGTTCATTCAAGAAAAGGGATATGGTACCTAAACCTTTTGAAGAATTAAGAACCTCCCCATGCCCAAAAAGTTAATGAGGTACTAAACTCAGCCGATGCAGCCAGCACCACATGTGAGTAGTCAAGGCTGAAGGTATGAGGAGTCACTGACTGCCCTCCTGGGGAGTTTGTGTGAGGGCGTGCTTTAGGTACACTTATCAAAGCTGATGTGTGCGAGGCTGCATTGAGTGCCCGTGTGGAGGGGACTGTTAGAAGCACTGCAAACACCCAAATCAGTGGTACTAGCCTGGAACTCAGTGCCTTATTGTGCTTGCATTATATATATTTAAACTGTCGGTGTAGTTGTCTTTTCCGTCAGAGGTTCTGTAGCCACTTCAAAATGCTACTGGTAACTATTGTGTATGTGGAGCATTGGCATTGCAGTTGGATTCATGTTTATGCACCATGACTTCAAAAGGCAGTTTTAGCATTTAAAGAAGTGGGTCAAACATTTTAAGTACAGCACTCAGCAAACGAAAGGCTGAGCCATCTATCAACACTGAAAGTGAGAGACATCTCTGCCACCTGTGTTCAACCCAATTAGCTATCTTTTCAATTTCCACAGTGGTGGTGGGTAGGGGTGGGCGGAATTTGCGAAATTAACTTTTGCAAATTATCGCGAAAATGTTTAAAATTATCGCAAACAAGCGGAAATATCGCGAAGATGCGGAAGTTTTTTTCCCGCATGTTCGCGAGATTTTCTGCATGGTTGCGGGTCGCCAACTTACCCATGTGGTTGCTTGCGGGCGCGGCCATCTTGTTTTGAGTTGTCTCGCGGTGCATGATCGCGAGAAGAAAGACGTGATCGCGCGATGCATGACGTCACTGCGGGCGCGAACTGTCGCGAGACAGCGCAAATGGCTAAAAACAATACAACATCCCATAAGTTGGCAGGGTATGCTCAGATGTGAGTCCCTTGCTCACTTTGCCATTGGATTCAAGCAAGCCTGGCTGAAGACGGCTGAAATGCCAGAAACTGGTCCTAGGAAGCTTGTTTCCGGTCCAGGGAAGGCATGGCTTGGCAGTTCGGGATGGACTCTTCCCATGAGGCACAGGGTCAGACTGATTTGCATATGGCCATGTCTGAACTGGGGTGGCAGAGTGGGCTAAAGAACAGTGATGGATCAAACCCAGATCTGTTGACTGGGTGTGAGTGTTTGATTGGTTCTGATGCTCCGTCCATCACCACCCTCTTTTGTACCGCTTTGTTCGCCATAAGTTGGCAGGGTATGCTCAGATGTGAGTCCCTTGCTCACTTTGCCACTGGATTCAAGCAAGCCTGGCTGAAGACGGCTGAAATGCCAGAAACGGGTCCTAGGAAGCTTGTCTCCGGTCCAGGGAAGGCATGGCTTGGCAGTTCGGGCTGGACTGTTCCCATGAGGCACAGGGTCAGACTGATTTGCATATGGCCATGTCTGAACTGGGGTGGCAGAGTGGACTAAAGAACGGTGATGGATCAAACCCAGATCTGTTGACTGGGTGTGAGTGTTTTATTGGTTCTGATGCTCTGTCCATCACCACCCTCTTTTATACCACCTTCTCATCTGGGTGGCTGGAGTGGTTTTTTGTGTGCTCTGCGGCCATTGGGTGGGCGGGCCTGCTGGTACTGCCCTGGACATTATGGTCTTCTTTGTGTTTCCGCTGGGAGTGCGCCGCATTATAGTTGGTCACCCCCCCCTAGATTAAGAACGGGCAGCATGCAGGCCGGGTACTGCCAGGCTGGTGCCCCTGCTTTTGTCGATTTTGCATTGTCTTCACGGCAGGCAGCACACACATTGCCTGTAGTGAGGCCTGCCATCCTAGTTGTTTTCCAGGCCTGGGGTTTTAATAAACGGGTCCCGGCGTCAGCTCTCCACCTGGTGCTCTAAGCTGGTCACTTGGTCTCTGCTGCTTTCTTAATTGTGGGGGTGTGGCCATGCTACAGCTTTAAAGGCGAAGGAGCTAAATGCCTTGAAATGTTGTCTTTGCCTTGTGTTTTCGGTGTGTCCGAGCCAGAGATCAAGAAGTCAGGCTCAGTCTTACGAGTGGTGGCATCTGTGCTTGTTACGGAGAGTTGTAATTCTTCTTCAGTATCTGGCTGCAAGGTGTGAGGCTTTTTGGCAGTAGATTGTGTGACAGTCTTGTGGGATGGACTGCAGGAGGCGGGGAGGTTGGTTTATAGGACGGTAATTTTTCTAGCACGGGGTAACTCGGACAAATGGACATATGTTAGGTTCACGGTATACCAATAACTGAGAATTCATCGTACTTGGTTATGTGCAGAGTGGTCGGGTCGTTGGTGCCTAGTACTTTTTTTTTTTTGGCACTTGTGTACTGATTTCATCGATCTTCAGTCTGTATGTGCTGACTGTCGGTGGTAAATAATATGCATCCAGAACAGTGGTGACCCTGAAAATCCAATTTATTAAAAACACCACAGTAGGGAAAAGAGCCTTTTGTGTGTCTGACGATCCTTTCAATCTACAGTGACTGTAAAGTCATTTTCCAACTATGGATGAATTGAAGCGCACTGATGGTCAAGCTAATTGAAGTCGGTTGAATGTTCATCGTCACCTGTCTGCAAGCGTCATATCGAAATTATTTTTGGAGATGTGCTATGGTCCTGTAAGGCTGAGCGACCACATAGTATATACAAGCTACTGATAAAAATGCAGATGTTTTTATGGGTCCTGTCTAGAGTCTCTCAAGTGACACATCTTTCAGGGTCCATTGCTTCACCAGCCTTTTGTTTATTTCATTTAATCCGCCACCGGCTCAACTTTCGTATTCTGATGGTTATGCATTGCGGAGGTCCTTACCGTGCGCTGTATCTCAGCAAATGTTTTAAATAGACCTGGGGAAGCTAAGACTTGCCTGGGCTCACCAGTAATGACTACGGCTCTCACTGTTGTAAGGCACATCCTCTTTCAGGACGGGCACGGGGCGCAGAGTTATCCCACATGCAGGTTTGACCGTACGGTTCATGAAGTGTTCAAGCCGCTAGGCGCTACGGTTCCGCAATTGGACGAACTTTAGTAGGTGGCAAAATAGAGGGTTCGGCCCTCTCGTGGTTGGTTTTAGGGTGGTGCAGTCACGTGCCATCCCAGGAAATTCTGCTCACGGACATGCTTCAGTGGGACTAGTGGTTTCAGTACACTCTGACAAACCAATTAGCGTCTCAATGTAGCTAAACTTTTACACATATATTTCTCCCACCCATAATATCAAATGTAATATCTTGCAGTCAAGGGGTGATATGCGTTGGCTATGGAGACTGATTGTCAACTAGTGAATTGAATAACATCCCCATACATCCACCCATCTGGTCCTGCTACGTGGGGCAGGGGAGTGACAGACATGAAGCAGGAAGTAGGGGAAGCATGGGTCAGTAGGCCCCCAACTGACAGACTACTTACCTCAGAGGTGTAACATGAGAGTCTTGCTCGTGTTTGAATATTATTTGTATTGCATAGGGTAGGGAAAGGCTTTATCTTTTAATTCTAGTATGTATTTAGGATATGCAACATATTCGGTAGGATGCATTACATGATTTTGAGGAAAAACTGGTCATTAGCGTGTTATGACCTGGTGTGGGGCCGCAGTGGACTATCACCTCCACTGCAGGGATCAGTGTTTGACCGCAGGGTCTCAGGCTCTCATCCCGGTTACGACCCGCAACCTTACATCCATTGGAGGTCGGTAAATGGAGTACCATTGAGTTGGTAACCAGAACCAGCTGCATGTTGCGCCAGGTTACCTATGGGTGCACGTGCGCTCCTTGTTACGTATTGCTTGGGTTTAGAGAAGATAGGGAAGATTTGTACGGACGATTGATACAGGGCAGAACAGTTCCAGATCTAGGAAGTATGGAGCAGATTTGCCTGTGAAATCGGCAGCCTCCTAATTCAGCTGCTTACGGTACCTGTTGAGATACTGCTTTCCAGGGGTAGGTTTTCATTGTGTCTTTTACGAGTTAGCGAGGGATGCGGGGCCGCACCCTATGTATGGCTGGAGTCCTGTACGGTTGGATTTAGTCTGGGGCCAGTCACGTGCCAGGGTGCAGGCAGGGAAGGGCCCTGATAGCTTATATACTTCTCTAGCGGGTTGTGTTAATTACCGTTTGCCTCCAGTACAATTAACACAGGCAATGTGTGAGGAGATATTAGTTATTTGCAGAAAGGTTTCTGTTGGTCCCACGCATCATCCATATAAAGTATCCCTTAGACTAAAACAGGACCTCAAAATAAGTATTGGTGGGTGTCACAGATAATTTTGCAGTAATGCTAGTGAGCGGCTGCGGTGTTCCTTTTGGACAAAACAAGTCACTATCCCTCTATGTGATGCTTAACAGCATCCTGCCTCTTGCACATTGCCCAACTGGTATTCCCCAACTCCTCACTGCAGGGACAGCCATGGGGTCGTTTCTTGGTTTAGTGCATGGCCAGTTTATGGTCCTTTTCCTAAAGACACCATTCTGCACAGACCTCTGGGCCTACATTAGCCACACGTTTTTGTGCCTGCTTCAGGCGTGGTTGCAAAGCTTTGGTCTATCTTTCTATGTCATGTTGACCGCTGACAGACTAGTAGTGACTGGCGGGAAATGACAATCCACCTATACCACTAGGGCTTACATCATTGACTCTTGTTGAATGTAAGGAATACCCGTTCGCAACAAGTGTGAGCTTCCTGGGGGATGATTTGGTGACATTTATGTCATTGAAGGGTGTCTCTTATAATTGTCACCTCGCAATGTCACTTGACAGGGCAAGCATCCAAATGGTACGTCATGCCGGAGTAGGGAAAAATAACCCTCGTGAATTAGGTTCTCCCTAGAGAGACGTGAGGTTTGCTGATGGGAAGCAGGATCAAGATTTGTGGTAGGCCTGGTTGCAGACCCTTATGTTAATTTCACGTTACAGCATCGTCGAGCGATATTAAACAACGTATTAAGTTAATATGGCTTCATGTTTTAAAAATCTGGAGGTTTCTTTAGGCAATGCCACATAAGTGTATGCGTCAATTGGCTAGTACCAGCTAGTGGAAGGTGCATTTTCTGCAGCTAATATCACAGAAAATTGGTTAAATCAATAAGTCTGTTTTCAAAGGCTGGTATTAGTAACCCCCACCCCTTCCCACCTTAAAACTCATCCAGGCCCTAAATAATGGAATAAAAGTGCTTTCAGAAAGCCTGGGCAAACAATTGTAATACAATTTAGTCGTAGCTTCAGCCAGCTGATCTCATTGTGAGTTTCAGAGGCATGAGGGGTTGATACTTCCATGCAGAATGTTCCCAATTTGGGAGCGGGGGAAGCAGATTTCAGTGCAGGTTGGCATACCTCAAAGGTGTCTCTGTGGGTGTGATGGGTCTGTGGGTCTTACTGGCCGAGAGAGCCATTCTCACTTTGCACACTGCCTGTGTCTTGTGCTCTCCGGCATAAACATTTCAAGCTGCAATCATTAATGTCAGCACCTGCTCACATTGTTAGCGATTAGCAGCCTGCGAAGACTTGAGGCTAAATGCCACAGATTAAATGGGACAGGCATAAATTCCAGTACGGAAGGAGGGACACATGGCAATTACAAGAGGACATCTTTGCTCAATGTCACATATTTTGAGCTTATCTGATAGTAAAGCGGTCACACGTCACAGTGGGATAATTACCAGTTTAGAACAGGCCATTGGGTCTGCCTTGGCATGACATAGACACACTTTAGACAAACTGGATCCCCTAGAAAGTACAATGCTGAAAACACAGACTTGGCTAAGTTTGGGTACGCGGAAATCCCCTTCTCCAAGCTGCAGTGCATCATGCTGCAGCTAGGCGCTTATAGTGACAGGCAATAGCATTAAGGGAGCTGTATTAAATAACAAGGTTGCTGTCAGGGAGGGAGAATGGTTATAGGGGACCCACAAAAGGAGGGCTGCATCAAAATCTTAGATCCCGATATTGTGTGGAATATTAATAAGCAAGACTGTCTGGCTAGGCTGAGTTAAATTGTTCGAACATTAATTACAAAAGTTACTAGAAGGTAAGCCGAATCTCTGCTTTGATTCCAATGGAGGGTATCCAATCCGGGAGAAACCAAGTGAACTAGGCTTGTGCTGGTTAACAAGGGTCACAGCTGGTTAACAGGTAGTGTGACCGGTGAATGGACATGGCACACTCGCAAGCACCGGGGAAGAGTGAGATGCTGGTACCAATCGCTATTGGGAATGACTCACCTTGACATAGAGATACACTTCATAAGAACTAGAGCTGCCATAAACGTTAAATGCTGAAAACACTGACAGTGGTTCTCTTGGGTAAAAAAACCCTCTTCACCAAGCTGCAGCGTGTCAAATTACTCACCTGCAGCTAGGCGGGCTTTTGAAGTTGTCATCTAAACCAGTGTGCTGTGGTTCCAAAAATTGGGGAAACGCTGATATAGGGCACAAAATGGCTACAAGGTAGTAAAGATTGGCTCCATTTATTCAAGAAAGGGCAGGTAACGGGACACTCGGTTCTCCTCCTATCCCACGCTTTTGCTGGCTTCCAGTATACTTTAGCAAAAGTTGGGAATGGGACGACTTTTGCCAGGGTGGGGCATCAGCATGGCGTCTCAGCACCCAAGTCGCAGTCAAACGGTGAGGGGCCCGCATTTAATATGGCATGGAATATGCAGGATCTGGGCTGCAGGACTCCCCGCCCCCCTCTCCATAGTGTATGAGAGGGTAAGGCAGTTGGCATGCAATGCTATAAGCGTTGACAGGTGCCAACATATGGCAGAAGAGTACAGTGGCAGAAAACACCAATAGAGAGGATTTTCAATAGGTTTTCCTTCGGTCCATATAAGATGTGAACCCTGTTAAGTGGGAGGATGGCTAACGGGATCCCGCAGCTAATCAAGCCTGGCCGGCTGCGTAAGTGGTGACTTCGAAAAGGGTGCAGTGAATGCAACAGGTGCACAAAGAATTTGCATGCAATGGTAGCTGGGCAGGTTGTGGAAGCGGTCATCTAACTAGTGTACTGCTGTCCCAAAAGTTGGGGGAACAAAGGGGAAGACACTAAAGACTGCAATTTATTAAGAACATTTGTCATTTTCAGGATTCATGGAAAGGAAGATGCTATAGGCATTACATTGGCTATACACTGGCCGCAGGGTACAGTTTCTTGAACCCACAGATTAAGTGGGTTTTTAGTAAGGGGCTGCGTAAGTTTGCAGTTCCGAAGTAGTGTGTGCTGCAACTTCAATATGGAGGAGCAAGAAGGGGTCAGGTTAATTTCCTCTGCGGGTGCTTTATATGGTTATATGTTTGAACCCCCTTTTGGGATAATTGAAGCACAGAGGTAAACTAGGGCTGAGCAGACCCTAAACGTAAGCACATTGCACGCACTGCTCATTGGATCAAATCAGACATTCCAGGGTTACAATGAGCAGTAGTTTTGGATCCCCGTTTGGGTAAAAATTCTGGTCGGCGTTGGACTCCTATGCAGGAAGAGGCCAGCTGGCAAATATAAGGATATGGTGTTGGCCACAATCAGTAACTCGTTAATTAAACAATTCACAGAACAGAGGGGTTTTTGGCTTCATGAGACACAGACCCTTCCATGCCAAGACTACGGGATGTGTCAATGGAGATTGGGTCCATTTGTCTAGAGCGGGCATGGACCTGTCTTTGTTGGACCTGGGCAACGCCCTAGAATCAGCTGAGTGTAGGTAGGAATGCCTGCCTTGGTGGTGGGCCCTGGGTGTGATGGGGGCTATGGCAGAGTTGCAGGGCGATCCAGAGGCTGAATGGAACATAGCGGTACCCTCTTCAGGAACACAACAGAGGTGTAAATGCCAAATAGCCCCAGAAAGTCCATACGGTAGGACCCTGGAGGATCAACGGCGCCCCGTTATCCTACGGGCGGTTGTAAACCTGAGCAACCAGGGGCTTGCCTGGATAAGCTCCGCCCTCTCAAGGGGCGTGAGTAAATGGGTGGACTGGTGGTCCACAGGTGGGAAGGGGTAACCCCCCCAAAATTGGTGAGCACCAATTGGTTAGGGCCATGGTGCAATTTGGCTCTTCAGGTGGGCAGGGCAGCTTAGGCGTGTCTCCGCTGCCTGCCCTTGGATCACCCGTAAGTGAATCTGCCCTTTAGCACTTCGTGGGCAGTTGCATAATGATACTTCAGCCTCTGAGCACTTCAAAGCCATTCGTTCCACAGATCTGACTCTAGAATCTCTTACTGCCTCTACTCACAGCGAATCTGACAGAGTTGAGCCTGTCTACAGCCCCTGAATGCCCTGAAGCCATTCAGTTGACAAAGCGTCTCTAGAGCCCCTTAATGCCTTGAGGTAATTCTGACCTGGTAGAGTGACGTTGTTCATTCAAGAAAAGGGATATGGTACCTAAACCTTTTGAAGAATTAAGAACCTCCCCATGCCCAAAAACGTAATGAGGTACTAAACTCAGCCGATGCAGCCAGCACCACACGTGAGTAGTCAAGGCTGAAGGTATGAGGAGTCACTGATTGCCCTCCTGGGGAGTTTGTGTGAGGGCGTGCTTTAGGTACACTCTTATCAAAGCTGATGTGTGTGAGGCTGCATTGAGTGCCCGTGTGGAGGGGACTGTTAGAAGCACTGCAAACACCCAGATCAGTGGTACTAGCCTGGAACTCAGTGCCTTATAGTGCTTGCATTATATATATTTAAACTGTAGATGTAGTTGTCTTTTCCGTCAGAGGCTCTGTGGCCACTGCAAAATGCTACTGGGAACTATTGTGTATGTGGAGCATCGGCATTGCAGTTGGATTCATGTTTATGCACCATGACGTCAAAAGGCAGTTTTAGCATTTAAAGAAGTGGGTCAAACATTTTAAGTACAGCACTCAGCAAACGAAAGGCTGAGCCATCTATCAACACTGAAAGTGAGAGACATCTCTGCTACCTGTGTTCAAGCCAATTAGCTATCTTTTCAATTTCCACAGTGGTGGTGGGCCTCAATGTCATAAATTCTGTAAGGGGTTTCAGATAGCAGCGCTTTAACCCTATGAGCTATCTTGCAATGCACTTTGACAGGGGAGCAGGTGCTAATTGGCCCTAGTTGCTGGTGGCGTTGCAGCAATTAAAGGAGCGTTCTTAATAAATCAGTTTAGTAACGTTCCATTTCAGGGGTTTGGGGGCAATTTCAAGGCCTGTCTAGAGCCTCTCATAGCTCAAAAGGAGGATATTTCTGATATTTTTCTCTTTATATGGACTTCATCTCATGGTTTTACTCAAGAAAAAGTGTCACTCATTTGAGCAGTATGCCTCTTGTGCACACAGGGAAACGTCACACCTAGGCAGTGTGGAAACTTGGCAGCTATGTGTATTAAGCAACATGCGAGCAGGGTTGGAAAGAAGCATACCTTCACTCTTGGTTGTTAACTGTTAACTCACAATCAGGTTTTAGGGCGGGTTACAGCACCGAGACAGCTCTCTTGGAGGTGGTAGAATCTATTCGGGAGACGATGGACACAGGAAACTGTGCCATGCTCATGCTGCTTGACTTGTCGGCAGCTTTCGACACGGTCTCTCACAAGATTCTGCTGAATAGGCTCCACGCATTAGGAGTCACAGGGACCGTGTTACGCTGGTTCCAGTCGTTTTTGGAAGACAGATCTCAACAAGTCTTCCTCCCTCCACATGTTTCCAGCCCTAGGACACTGCTACAAGGGGTCCCGCAGGGATCCGCCCTGAGTCCTTCCCTGTTTAATGTGTACCTGGCCCCACTAGCATCTATTGTGGAAGATCTGGGTGTCCGTGTTGTCTCCTACGCAGACGACACTCAACTCATCTTTTCCTTTAAAGAACAGAGTGAGAATGCTTATACCAACTTCAGGCAGTGCCTTCTGAATATTTCATCTTGGATGACAGACAACTGCCTGAAGTTGAACACTGATAAAACTGAGATACTGTTTTTTAATCAACCTCTCCCTCCTCAATCTGAGCTATGGTGGCCAGCAGAATTAAACCCTCCTCCGATTCCGGTGAACTCAGCCAGGAATCTGGGTTTTAGAATTGACACCCAACTAAAAGGCAAGGCTCAAATATCGTATATATCTTCCCAATGCTTTTGGAAACTGAAGGCACTGCGCAGGTGCCTTCACTTTCTTCCTATGGAATGCAGGAAGACAGTGGTCCATGCGCTCATCACCTCTCAGTTAGACTATGCCAACAGCCTTTTCATTGGTCTCCCTGACTATCTTTTTAGGAGACTTCAAAGGATCCAAAATGCTGCCGCGAGACTTATTAGAAATGTACCACTACGGTATCACATCACCCCCCATTTGCAAAGCCTACATTGGCTGCCGGTCAAAAAAAGAGTGATGTTTAAGGCCCTGGTCATAGCCCACAAAGCACTCAGAGAGGTTGGGCCTCTCTATCTGAGACACAGGCTCCAAAAATATCAGAATGCTAGAACTCTGCGTTCCAGCAACCTGAATCTCCTAACCATTCCACGTTTTAGGAAAGTAAGGTCGGGGGGAAGAGCCTTTGCAGTAAAGACAGCCACGCTCTGGAATCTGATGCCTAACTCCCTGCGTCAGATAAAGGAGGAACTTCCTTTCAGGAAGGCTCTTAAAACATGGCTGTTTGGCCTATCTGTTATCCCCTAATTTCACTGAATCCCTCCCCGAGCTAATTCCCTCTCTGACTGGATGCTAGCGCCGGGACACCTCCGCTGGAGGTAGCTGTCGCGCTCTACAAATGCTATAATAATAATAATAATTGGTTGTTAACTGCTGATAGCATTTGGTACATTTTGGTTTATACAATTATTTAATTTACTGCAGTCCCAAAATGGCCATTGCAGGCTTTTTTTGTTTGTATATCCTAGTTGAATAGTTTGAGAACAATTGGAAGCAAAAAAGTGGGAAGACTATCCAGTGAACGATGGGGCTTCTGGAAAAAACAACAAGTGGGAGAAAACCATATGGAAAACTATATTCCTTTAATTGTTTTTTTTTGTTTTGTTTTATATAGCCCGAACTAGACCCGAGACATCGGGTATCAGAGCGCTTTACCTGAGCACGGATTTTCATTACACAAGGGCACATTAATTTTTTTGTTAGGCACGGGGTGATTAAGTGATTTGCCCAGAATCACAGGATGTTGAGCGTCCTTGCTGAGACTCGAACCTGGCTCCCCAGCTCCGAGGTCAACCGCTCTAGCCGTAAGGCTGAAATTATCATGCAAAATATGTCTGGACATGGAGGATCACTAATATTTTATCCTCTATGTCCTTGTTGCTATTAATTTACACAAATTTAATTATAATATTTAATTTATTATTTTTCTTGGATACAGACCTATTTCTCCCTTGAATTGGAGCTTACAGGCCATTCTCTTCGTTGCCATTGCACTGATCTCTGTACAGTGCTATATAGGTGATCCTTTTGACCATCCCTTTTATACCCAAGCCGTTTACACAATTTATTAAGTACCTCATTCTTCCCTTTACCTATCCCTTAGGTTGCTCCCATCTTAGTCCTGAAGAAGAGCCCTTTCCAAGGAGCAATTGGCCTTCACCCTACACCCATGGCCAAAACGTTGACATTTCTACCGTATTAACCTGTACTGGAACTCGATCCTACGCAATTTCTACCATATTAACCTGTACTGGAACTAGATCCTATGTTTAGATATAAAAAATTTGGAGTATATAACTGTACTATATTCTGGATTATATGGAATGCCAATAATTCCTAGACCGGTTCTCGATTTATGCAAATCTAGACCATTGTTTCCAATTCTTCTTTTTATTCTTACCTTTTCAACCTTCATTTAATTCACAAGCACTTACTCCACCACCCATCCCCTTGCACTTACCATGGAGCAACTGCTCGATTTGTTCTATTATTTTTCACTTTAAAGCTTAAATGTATCAATTGAATAACCAATTGCTATTATATAAAATGAAAGATTCCTATTCCTAGTGGCATGTATTTTTTTTTTATCTTGGGTTTGAAATAGTTTTGAGAGAGTTTTGAAATAAAGTTTTGTTAAAAAGTCTCTCTTGCAGATTTGGTTTTCTCCGCCAGGACCACCTGTGTCTTTTGACATATACTACCCAGGTCCTACGGATTGTTTTTGTGTCTCCCCATTGTTTGTAATGCTTTACGTGACAGAGCTCAACCGTGTCGCACATCAATACTCAAATTTCACTAGCTACCCGTGTTCTTTATCTTCCAGTTTTATTACTTAGTTCAGCATTTATTTAACTTTGCCAGACTGCAAGCATTTAAAGCGTGCTTTTATACTTCTACAGCAATTATTTACATATTAGCTTTTTGGAACAGCAGACATTTACTTAGGCCTTTCATTCACTTACTCTGCCAACACACATTTGTTGGCATCGCAGTCTTTAAAATGTATCGTTGCAAGCCTTTGGCATCATTTAAAATGCTTCTTTGCGTGCCTTTTGCACTTGTATTTGACAAATGTATGCTTAATTTATTTATTTTCTGTGCGCATACATACCTGTTTTAAAGGTCAACCTACAGGCATCAGTTAACATTTTAAACAAGAGGAAATGCAAACGCTTTAGAAATGGTAGAGCAGGATCACACATATAATAAAAGCTACCACCTAGATTACATAAGGGCTGCATGGTTGCACATCCATAGCTGACGACCTTAAAATTCATAAACCAGGCTAAAGTTTCAGTGCAGGCTCAACATCCTGTTTTTTGGGTGCAAATTACTTCATCTCACTGTGCCAGCAATTATAAATGTGTGTTTAACGTAACTGGGGTTCATGTAAAAGAGCTCCTATACCTTCAGGTGGTGTTCACGCAAAAAAAAAAAAATGGGAATACAACAAAACCAAAAACATGAGGCATGTGGCCTTTACTGGAGCACCTTTTGGGGAACTGTGCTTCTAATGTCTATGCTTTTATACGCTTTTAGGGCTGTGAATGATCCTTTCAAATAAAACAGAGTGGTTTAAAGCAAGCTGCATACATTTATTAGGAAACCACATGCTTGATTTATGTGCTTTTTGTGAGGATACAATTGAAGCGTGCATTATAATATTTATGATGAGCAAGATCACACATACATAAAAGGCTAGCACTTACATTTACTAAAGGTTGCACGGTTAAAGTATGTGCCTATAGGCACGTTGCCCTCTAGGTTTTTTTTTAGGTCTCGCCTGAGACAGCGCCTTAGCGCTGCTCTCGCGAGAGCTTTTGTAAATGGGGGATCTGGAAGTGCAAACGAGTGCTTTCAGGCCTCCAAATGCAGTGCATGTGCGCCGGGCGCGCGCACCATTTGGAGGCCTGAAAGCACTCGTTTGCTTTCACTTTTGCGGGCCGCACGGTGATCGCGATTGCGATCACTTTCACACAGTGCATGCGGCGCGCGCACCATTTGGCAGCCTGCGTGTACATTTCGCGGCCACTGCGAACATCAAAGCGCCCGCGAAATGTACACGCCATTTGCCACCCCCTCCCTTATCCCACTTGCACTTATCTCCTTTCCTATCCCTGCGTCTTTTCTTTCTCTCCGCTTCACTTCCTTTTCTGCCAGATCCTTGTTGCTCTTTTTCAATAGGTCTCGCAGTTACACGAGTTAAAGCTATTGGCATTGTAAATGACAATGCCAATAGGCATTGTTATTTGCAATGTCAATAACTTAAACTCACGTAAATGCGAGACCTAATGCATTGCAAATGCTTGTTTAGACGGAGCAATGGACTTGAAGGTATTGGAGCACGTTATTTCAGCACCAGTTACATTACGCAATGACACATTATTTTATTTGGTAGGCATGGGGACATTAAGTAATTTGCTGAGAATCACAGGATGTGGAGCCAACGAAGAAACTCAGACCTGGTTCCCCAGCTCCAAAGTTGGCAGCTCTGGCTGTTACGCCACGTCCGAGCCATTAAACTCTTACTCCGAGCCTTGCTTGCTTCAGTTATCTGACGGAGGACACATTAAGCACATCATGCAGAGGTGTAGCAAGGATGCATGTGCCTGCTGGGGGAGGTGTCCATCTCTAAACTCGGGCTGACCTCCAGCACTTGATAACACTGTCTAGGCATAGGTCGCAGCTCATTAGTACTGGTTCAACGCCGCCCAAATATAGCAATAAGCAATAAAAGGTGACCAGTCAACCTTTGCAAAGGGCATTTCACTGTGTGTCATGGCGTTTTCAGTAACCTTTGAACCGTTTGAGCTAGAAACCTTTTAAAAAAATGTTTTTTAAATGTGCAGATTATGCATCTGATGATGGATTATGTGGCAAATTCATAATCGTGTGAAAATGATGTTACTCCACATATTGCCTCTCAATAAACAAGTCATAACACTTTTAAAAAAACGTTTCAGTAACTTATATTGCACAACTGCTCACCAAGCAAAAGTTTACAACCAAAAAAAGCGTATTATTAATCACATAAGCGAAACCTAATGCATTTCCCAAAGCTTGCTTGAAACAGGTGTGATGTGGAACAGAATAAGGGGAACCCCATCTTCAAATGTCCTGGCCTCTGCTGGTCTGGGCAGGGAACAAAAGTGGAGCTCTGGAACTTTTCAAAGTCACAGGCCAGATTACAAGAAGGAGCACACAGGACGCGTGTCATGAAAGGAATCGAAATACACATGATGAGTGGCAGGGACAGACTTTAGCGAGAACTGACGCTGCAGGCTCAGGGTACTGACGCTGTAAGCAGCAGCTCGTGGCTTCCGTTAGCAGCAGGAATGATGCACACACACAACCGAGGGAGTCAGTGCCCAAACTAGCTGCAGGGCTGTTTTATACCAAAGAACCTACATGAAAGCAACACGTTTCACATAAAGACGCTGCTGTCTCGAAAAATGGTAATGTTCTTCGAAGGTTTGGCTGAAGTCCAGCAACAGCTGAACATGATCAATTTCTGAAATATGTACGCAATAAAGAAAGCACTGCAAAAATCAAGTCGAAAAACAAATCCCCATTCCCTACTACTTTTTGTAAATTGGGGTCCTGTGCTGTTCCCTGCCGCCTGCTGTTCTTTGCCACATTGGGTCCCGGAGGACCACAAAGCCCAGGCAGGCTGCCTGTGATAGCGCCAGGAGGCGCTACTTAGCTGCCAGCGGGTTTTCGCAGTGCGGGTCGCGCGTGGGCGAAGTCCGGGCAAAGTGCAGGCCCGTCCGCGCCAGGACAGGACAAGGCAGGGCAGGGCCACCCCCCATGGTTCCGCACTAGATAAAGCCAACCTGTGGGAACAACTGAAAAGGCGAGGAACTGTCCGGTCCATCTGGTGAGATTTATCTGCCCAATATATTTGCTCTGTGACCGTTGCTTCCGCGGACCCCTTTTCCTGTGTTGTGGCTGTTGGCGTGGGGTTCCTGTTGTCCTTGCTGCTGGGCATCGGGAACCTGTGGCTCCAGCAGGTTATGATCGGGTGTTGACATTTTCTTGGCCCCTCTGGAGGACTTGTCCCCCTGCTACCTTGGGCCAGCCCGGACCATCCTGCTTCATCCACAGCATAACTTTATTATGCCCTGGTGAATATACAATGGATACTGATTGACTTTCTGTTTTTATTCAAAAGATTTAAACAAATATATATTATTAATTGAGGTTTCTTTTTATTTGTATTTTAACTGTGTTGATATCTCTATGGTTTTATCCATCAACAGTTGTGTAGCGAAGTTGTAGCATTGCTCCAGTTAACTATTTACCCATTCCTCCGCGAATTAAAACATAGGGTTGCCTTCTAAAAACTATATGTATTTTGGGGCTTTATTGCTGCACCTGCCTGAGTCTGAACTCAGTACTTCTTGCACTAAAAGCTTGATTTGTACTTACCATAGCTTTGCATCCTGCACTTTGTACTTGCCATTTTGCACTTTGTGCTCAGCTTTTTGTACCTTGCACCTTGCACTCTGCACTTTGCATTTTGCACTTGCACTTGCACTTTTCCTTGCTGCTACTTTGCTCAGTTACTGGAACACTTTACCTCCAGTTCAGTGGTATCATGGGCAAAAGGAAGGTTAAGGCTCAATCCATAGGTCATGGCAGGCCGTCAAATGTTGTTTGTCATGAGACAATGGACAGGATTGAATCAATCCTAGCAGAATGTCAGAAAATTGCCAATTCTGATCCCACTAGTCCCCCCTCCCTCCAGTGGTTCTCCAGCTGGCAGTGATAACAACACTGGTCAACTGCCCATCCCTTCTCCAGGACCCCCCCTGCCAAAAAGGCTGTAAAACAGATCCCCCTGATGTTTAAAAAAACGAAAAAAGGGTGCAACCATGTGTTAGATGACAAATCATCGGTTGACACCTCACCAGAACCTCCCCCTGCTAAGAAGACAGCTAGATTGTCTCCGCTAACATCTAGAAAACAGCATGCCAAACTTAGGAAGGATAGAGGCACCGCACCTGATAAATGAGTGCAAGTCAACTTATCTGAGGCAAACCCCCCATCTACCCCGAGTAGAACACCGACCTCCAGTATAGAATGCTTTAACAGATTTGATGCCTTCGGGTTGGATGAGGAAGGGGTTAGAGAGGTGGAAGGGGGGTTGATCCTATAGGCAGCAGTGAGGTAGAAAGTATGTTGGGTGGGTTGCAGCCACTAAAAAACTTGATAGAAGCCCTGAGAGCTGAGGTGTATACACTCAAAAACAAGGTAATCGCTCTAATGGAAAGGATCGACAGTGACCAGGGGGAAGTTCTCAAACTAAACCAAAAGTTACCCCCACGGATGAGGGACCAAACCAGCCCAAAGGTATGCAGTACAGTTAACAAAAGGGGAACTAGCCCCCAAGATCACACCCAAATAAGAACCTCAAACACCATGCCACCTAAGGGCGATTACCATCAGCTCCCTGATAATAGAAAACTATCCTAGATCCACACTTTGGCCCCGATGTTAGGTAGGGATGTATACAGAGGTGAGGTTGTCCAGGATGAAGGTTCTGCTCACATGCAGGACTAAGTGAGGGCCCCTGCTAGGGGATCAGTGTGGGAAGGTGTCTATAAGAGACCAGAAGAAGGGGAGCGCCCATTAGAGATATTTCTCATGGAAGTCCCAAAACTCACTAGTAGACACTCTGAAAACCAGGAGTCGCTTAAAAACAAGGTCATACACTGGCTTAGATACACACGCCAATGTTACTCAGTAATCAGGGAAGACATCAGAGTGGTTAGAAGATTATGTTATGTTATAAAAGTTTTTATAGCGCGCTCAATTACTCGAGAGTATCCTGGCACGAGCAGTTATCGGAGAGCCTGAGAGACGGGGAGTTTGAGTGGATTAGTTAAAAAGAAAAGTTTTAAGTTGTTTCTTAAAAGGGCCGAGCTCCTGAATGCTCCGAATAGCCAGAGGGAGCGAATTCCAGACTGAGGCTGTTTTGACCGAGATCATTTTCATTGCCAAATACCACAAGGGACACAATAGAGGTCAGTTTCTTTGATGCTGCTATAACCACTGGTCTGCTATCGATGGATGCCTGCACAGTCCCCCCCAAAAATCTCCAGTATAACTATTAGATATAGACCACCACATGGTGACATCCCTAGTACGCTTCTGGCCCTCATTATAGACCCTTGTGAAGGCTTGCGTCCTTTTGACCTGGGGGTAGTTCCCCGTAGCCCCTTCTGCTGAATAGGGCAGATGGGAAGAGGATCAGTTGACCCCGGCCGGCAAAAAGCAAATATTTGCAGATGGGCAGGATTCCTCTAGTCCCCAAGTGCAGATTAGCCTCAATGAAAATAGAACCCCAACCTTGAATTCTACTCCTTTAGCCTGTGTTTTGGAACTATCTGTAGTTATGCACACTGACTGTGCACTCATTTCTGAACCTGGTATGGAGGTAGGTTTATGCAGAGGAGAACCAACAAGGCCTGAGGGTACTAAGGGGGTCCTGTCGCAGCCACCTCCCCTTAGGGTACTGGTGTGGAACGTGGCAGGAATTACCAAGCTAATGGCAGACCTAGATTGGTGTACATTCGTAGACTCCTTTGATGTCATCTTATTTCAAGAAACATGGAGCCTTACGTGCCCATACAGAACTGGCTTCTCAACTCACGCCAAAGATGCCAATAGAAAAGAGAGAGGTAGACCCTCAGGAGGTTTAGCTGTCTGGGTGAATATTGAACTAGGGTGCAAAGTTAGACCATTGCAGGTGGAGTCGGAAGACATACTAGCTCGGGAGGTTAGCTTCAAAAGCGGCGCTAGAATTTTTAATGTTTACAATAGGGCACAGAAGGGTATGGCAGAAACGGATACTCTGCGTATCCTTGATACTGCATTAATGCAACACTCGAACAATTCCCAGTTATTGGTGTGTGGGGACTTCAATTGTACATACGAACCGCTGGCTCCAATTCCCCCTAACCTGACTGATGAATTGGACAGTGAATGGCAGGTCCCTCAATTAGGCTTTCCCCTGGTAAGGTAGAGTGTGAGAGGAGCGCAGTTGCTGGCTCTCACAATGCAACATGATCTTAGAGCGACCAATGGAAGGACCCCATAAGACACTAAAGGGGACCCCGCTTTCAATAGGACAGCTCAGGAGAGCAGAATTGACTAGTGCCTAGTATCCTTAAACTACTGGCACCTTGTCATGGATATGGCAGTGGTCAAAAGGGTTGACAGTGACTACAGCGCTCTTGCTCTCACTCTCACAAACCAAGCGTCTGTGGGGACTGTCAACCTGGGTTCGCCAGATTTTGGTACACTATCAGCAGCAAACAATCAGAGGAGAATTAAGTGGAATTGGGTTGAGGCTCACCCGGAGGCCCTAGGTGCAGTAAAGAGGAAGGTTTCCACATTTCTTGATTAAGCTGCAAGCTCAACTGTGGAGCAGGTTGACAAGGTGATAGGCTTTAGTCATGAACTGCTATACAAAGAAATTAGGGATTTACTGGCCCGCCATGGAAACCGGTGTAAGGCGGAAAGACCCAGCCTACAACAGACACAAGATCAACAGGGTACATGGTATACCAAGGCCTGTAGGCTCTCCAAGCAGGAACTACTAAAGGCAGTCAAACAAAAATCTCGCCCTGAAATAGTGTCTTGCAGAGCCAAGAATAAACAAGTAATCGAATCTGCCAAAAGGGAGTGGGAGGGTTCCTTATGGTCATCTCTGAGGAGAGCATTGCTAGACAGAGATTCGAAAAACTTCTGGAGTCTAGCAGCATGTTGTTTAAACGGTACAAAGCAACAGTTGGAGTTTATAGTACACCCTGAGGCCTGGGAAGCCCATTTAGGTGCCTTATACGAATCCAGGGATGTGATACCTGTGGGACAAGACGATGGCCTGATCAGCGATTCTGTGGGGGCAATCGACCTCCATATTACGCTAGAAGGGACCAAAACAGCTATTGAATCCTGCACTCTGGCTCGTGCGCCTGGCCCTGACTGTATTCCCAATGACCTATACAAAGAGGATGTGGCTCTCTGGGGTCCATATATAAACGTATTATCTAACTCATTCCTCAGGAGGCAGCCCCATTCCTCCATCGTGGAAAAATGCTGAGATCATTCCGATCTGCAAAAAAGGGGACAGAGCGAAGCCATTGAGCTACAGGCCAATAAGTCTTATTGATTCCCTACAAAAGATCTTCTGCAAGCAGATTCTAGCTCGGCTGCAGGAATGGATCATAGAGTCTGAAGTTTTGAGTAACCTCCAGGCAGGCTTCCGAGCAAAAATTAGCACCTTAGACCAAACTTTTCGTTTGTTATGTCTATATTGGAAGGGAGTATATATCAAAGGAAGGGAACTCTGTGGCTTTTGTAGACTTACGGTCTGCTTTTTACTTAGTCCCCAGAGCAAAATTGTGGAGGGTTCTTAAGAAGCAAAGTATGCCACAGAATCTTCTAGATATTTTAATCAGACTTCACACACTCAACACAGCACAGGTGAGATGGGGTGGGAATAATCAACTCACTGACACTTTCCCAGTCGAGTGTGGTGAGAGACAGGGCTGTGTCCTTGCCCCTACACTTTTTATCCTGTTTATCAATGATTTCATCAAGTGTTTAGATAGGGATTGGTGTGATGTTCTGAAAGTCGGCAGTACGAGAGTTTCAGCTCTCCTCTTTTCCGACGACACCCTTTTAATCGCAAAGACTCCACAGGGACTTCAGAAGCTTTTAAATGATTTCATTGTTTTGTGACGAGCGAGGCCTGGTGTTGAATGAAACTAAAGCCAAATATATGATTTTTAGGAAGGGCAAGGCCAAATTAAACAAAAGACAAGTCCTGGCCGGCAGTAGCAAGCTAGAACGCGGTGACACCTTTGACTACCTGGGCATTCGCCTAACTTCAACAAGTGGGATCAACATATCGAAAAGGTGAAAATGAAACTCATACACCAGACAGCAAACTTGGCCAAAATACATAGAAATACATTTTCAAGGCAGCTAGCGCCAGCCCTCGAAATCTACAACACAAAATTCTTAGGAGGCACACTTTATGGGGCAGAACTATGGGGTATAGGTGCAACTAATCCCCTTTCACTGGTAGAAAATCGCATTCTCAGATCCCTGACAGATCTCCTTGCAAGCACACCACTGATGCCCCTTTGCCTTGATTTATCACACAGGCAGCTGGCCCACAAGATCACCTATAAGATTCTGATGTTTTGGTATAGATTGTGGACCATGGAAGAGCTCTGCCCCTACCGGGAACCACTTTTAGAGCTCATGAAAAGGCCCTCTATTACAACAATCCCTTGGTTTAGAGCCCTAAAGGTGCTTCTAGGGAGGCTAGGAATGTCGGGGTTTTGATTTGACCCTGGAAGTATGAACTTCATATTGAGACCCCAGCTAAAGGAAAGGTTTTGGGAATTAACACTTTTGCAAACTGCACTTGATGCCGAGGGCATTTTGACCACTAATTTCCTCAATCTTAAATGTTTTGAGGACACGTTGGATGAAATTGTCCCTCCCTTGGCCCGGAAGTTGTTTTTTCAGTTCCGTTATAAAGCACTACCCCTTAAAACTTTTTGTAAAAAATGGAGGAAGGATAAAGAGAACGATGATCAATGTCCCGCCTGTAATACAAGTGCTGAGTCCATCATCCACCTCCTATTCTTCTGTCCGATGTATAAATCTCTGAGGGACAAATGGATTTTTCCACTCTGTAAAATTGTTGGGTCCGGACATTACTTGGAGGTGCTTAGATCTCAGAGCACGGACACGAGCAGAGTTGTGGCTTTTGGGTTGTCTAGATATTGGTATGCTCTGTGGTTGAAAAGGTCCAAATGTTTGCCCTGATGGATGCTGTAAAGTGATGGACAAAATCGATATGGACTTTAGATTAAATCCTATTGAAACAACATATGATCATTCTATCCAGATTATATGACAGCCCGCTAGTTTTTCTTATTCTTACTTTATCTCTATTTTTTTACCTTACTTCATATCGATCACTTAACTGTATTTTCTACCATGCTGTGTGTACTTTTATGATCCTATGGTCGAAATAAAGTAAATCATGATGATGATGATGAAATTGGTGTAAAATAACCCATTTACAGAGTTCTGCTCTCTTTCAGTAACAGCAGTAAAATATACACACAACATGGTTCTCGTGAGCCCGTCTAAAATGCTCCTTGAAGGAGACTGCAGGAGCAACTTCTCTCCTCAATATAATGTAAACACCAGAAATACATTATATCCTCGCTTCTTCCTTGCTGCACGGTTCAGAATTTACCAAAGGTTGTGTATGATATTTCTGTTCTCCATTCTCTTTCTCATAAAAAAGAGATGTTCTCTTCTCTATTCCCTTTCTGTTCGCTGCCAGCTCACCTGCTTTGGTATTTAAGGCCTCAGAAGGTTGAGCGTGTGATGGTAGTAGCAAGCTTTGGCTACTTTTCATGGAGCTCCTTGTGCAAGGCTTTTGCATCCATAGTTTCCTTTATGCCTTGTTCTTTCACTGAGTTTTGGTGATTGAAAGATCTACAGATTTCTAAAAATCAGTTAAACTTTTCAGACATGGTTCCTTCAGTACACCAATTTTTTTATTCATAAAATAGTACAACAATAAAACTCAAGGTCTTCTTGGCCAAAGGCAAGTCTGCGGCCAATGCCCACACACTCATGGAATACCAAATAAACTGAATTGGGATCATGGGGTTTTAATGTAGCCCCTGATATGAGGAGGCAGAGCATCAACCTCTGAAGCTGGAAAGTCATGTGTCCTCCACGGCTGTCTGTACATAAAATTAAAACCATGGACTTTCAAGAGCTTCATGCTAAACAATGGATTGATGCAGACTTTTCTGGCATTGCCACTTGTTTCCCAACAGCCCAATACTCACTAGTATCTTTACATTTGGATTAATAGTTTATGCTCTCTTTATGTGAAATGCTTAAATCCCATTATAGCCCATCTGTTCTCTCAGTCTTTAGATGCCCTCCCATTGTTATAAACCCAAAGTGGCATATGAAAACCAATACAGATTGCGGCTGGGGGCAATATTCCAATATTATGTCATTTCCTATTTGTAGCCATGTTCTACTGGTGACAAGAGAGGGTTATGGGATATCAGTGAATGCGGATTGCATTTTTACAACAAACATATGTGATGGAAGTAAATTAAAATTGTTCCATGTTTCTATCACCGGAGATAGTGGACAGTGAGGCATGAAATATCAAGGTAAGAAGTAAGCACTAGGTAGTGTCGGAAAATTCTTGTTTACATCGATGTGTACAGGGAAGCTCCTTGGCATCAGTAGCATCAATCGTTAGTCGAAGTTTCCGTACTGGAAGAAGTGGTGTGGATAGTCATATCCCAGAGAAGTTCCACAATGTTGAAGAGCCATGCCGTGACCGCTACCAAAGGTGACCCAGGAGAAGGGCCAACAGCAGCAGTATTAGCAAAAGCGGACTGATCCTACTGCTGATGCTGCCAACGTTTGTGGAAAAATGTGGCCCAAAAAACTTTACTTCAGGAACATATTGCTGAATCCAAGTAGGGTAAGAAGTAACCTCGGTGTACACTCCGGGGCGATCCAGTTGAGCACATCCAGTCCCCCAGCTCACAACGCCTGCCAGGTACCAGGTACCATTAGATTCACAGACCAAAGGCCCTCCGGAGTCTCCCTGGAAAAGAAGATAAACAAGGCAGTGAGTGTCCCCTAATTCACAGCTAAAAACAACCTCTGCAGGCCTGAGAAACAGTAGAGCAGATTGGAGACAGATTGGACTGGGGTTTACTATCAAAATATTGAAATATAAATGGTAACAAACAAAAGTATAATCAGAAGATCAGGTTTACTATACTTAACACCACATCTATGTGCCTTGATGATGGATCTATCTTCAAGATACATAGACGTGAAGTTAATAATAGTAAGTCGTTTTTTTGCATTTTGCCATCAATAGTCTGAAATGCAACTGGGAAGAGGCTATAACTCCACCTCTCTCCAGCTACACGGAATACACAAGTCAGATGTTGAGCTTAGGTAAGATAGGGGCCATGTTCAGACCCTTATCTTAGCTTCTGTCTGCCAGAATGGTGATACAAAAGAGGAGTGACCCATTCACCATGTCCTAACAGATCAACAACTACACCACAAAGAGGCTGTACGCAGACTGAATAGAAGTTGGAAATGATCATTGAGTGCCTGCTGGTTGTCTGAGGTATTTCCTGATGAAAAAGCGGTGTCAGTCAGATTCAGACTGAAAAGTAGTCTGTTAGCTCTATTTGGCCAAGCTGAAACCTGCAAAAGGAGGCTTTTGGTAGATGGAAGTTAACTGTTACATAGAAGACATGGGAGAAAACAATTTTTTAAATCAGACTCATTTTGCTATCAGTGTAGGGAAGAAGTATCAATGAAGGTGACCAAGAACTGGAACATTTGCTACACCAAAAAAGACTGTGTCCAAGCTGCCACGCAGTGAGAGCTAAAATCTTTCAAACAAAGTAAAGCATGAGTTTGTGAGAGAGAGCGAGTAAAGAGTGAGAGCAAGTGAAGAGAGCGACTAGTGTATTTTAAGACAGGTTTCCTTCCCACAGCAGGAGTTAGATAGGACAGGTCCGAGATTCATAAGAAGTCACAATGGAATAGCAATTAAATCAGTGGCAAAAAACCTCAATTGAATTTTGCTTGGGCATTTTAGGGGATTCCCAACACTAATGCTAATGGATGAATGCAAATGGACACATTTTAGTTAGCACTATATACTAGAGTAGCCTGTTTTTTTGGGGGGGGCGGGGGGGCATCCCAGGTGAAGTTTTCTGATTTTTAGTGGAGCTAAGCCTCACCACCTGAAAATCTGGGCTGTTTGAGTTGTAGTATGTTCCACCCTTAAAGTGCACCAGACAAGAATTTGAGACTACTTGTGTAAGGGGTTAGGCACAGACCTAAAGGAACAACAAACCGAGAAAATGCATATTGTTTAGCTTTTGATAGTCCTTCTCCCTAGTGAGAGCAGCCTCAATGTGCTATACCATTAATGAGTGTGGAAATTGTAGTTTTCGTAGAAAGAAGGGCAGTGTAAAGACTCTCTTACACGGTGAATTTGTGGTCGAATTGTGAAGTTTTACTTGCTGCTGGTTTTTATTTGAATTGTTTCATTTTTAATTTCCTTTTACATGTCTTTTTTCAAGTGTTGGATTGTGATGTTTTTCCTGTATATGTTTATGACACATTTGTGTCCGAAATGAAGTGCTTTGACTTTTGATGTTGTCGAATTGGTGGCAAAATCAACTGATAAAACAATCCCACTAACTAACAAAATGGAAGTGTGGGTGACAGCTGTAACCCGTCATCAAACTGTAAGTACTTCATATGAAACATTGTCTCCACTACTAGAAATATTGGAAGCTAAGATTTGTAAAATGTATTATTTATAAATGTCATCTTAAACTCAGTTCAGTAAATTTAACTACAGCAACCGTATACTTGAAAACAAACTGCGTATGGCAATAAATGACATGGACGTATACAAAATGCGTAATTCAAAAACACAGGTCTTCAATCGTAGTGAATTCATGGCAATGTTTTCCGTAATGTTGGACCTCTAGTAAAGTAAGAAGCACCCAATGTTAAATAATACTCGTTAAATGACCTGTGTACCATGCCAGCTAGCACTGCCTAAGATATGGGTAAGTTACCCCTCTAGCAGGCCTTACCAGCCTTAAGGCAGGGTGCACTATATCACAGGTGTGGACATAGCTGCATGCGCAGATATGCCCCTATAGTATTAGGGTCTATTCCCTAGTATGTGAAGTGCCAGGGACGCCATAGAGCGCACTTGGGCTGGGAACGTGACAACTCGAGTTTCATAGCACCATGATGGCTTCACTGAACCCAGGAGTGTTTGGTACCAAACAGCTCCTTGTAATAAATCCACACTGATGCCAGTGTGAGATTTATTAAAACATGTACTCAGAGGACACCTCAGAGGTGCCCCCTGAAAACCTACCAAACCTGGTATGGGCCTTGACTGGCTTTAGGTAGTACCCACACACAGACAGGTTTCTGAACCCCTGGGTGGAGAGCCTCTGCTCTGGGACCAGAAACAATGCACATCCTGGGCAGAGGTGTCAAATCTCCTCCCCCAGGATGGGCCAGTGCTCGGAGGTGAAGCTTCAAAGGCCTTCCGCCTTTGTAATGAGACCCCCAACCTCTGCAGCTAGCAGCAGATGGCAGTCCCCGGTCTACACCCCCACTTTGGGCAGGAAAACCAGTGGGAATACTCAGAAAGACTAGGAGGTGTGCCCACCTTTGCCAACTCCACCCCTCTGGTGGAGGAGGCAAAGTTAAGCACACTTTTCAGTCCCCTCTATCTCGAAAATGAGGGGACCCCTCCAATCAGGGATAGGTCTATGCCTTCTACCATAGGAGGGCGGCACAATAGTGGGTGTAGTTACCCCAGGTAGGGTGTCCATTGGCCCTACCTACTACTCCCATAAAACACCCCCTAAATTTAGTATTTAAGAAGCCCCACCAGACCTACAAACCACATCTGCAATGTCCTAAGAGGAAAGAAGACACCCTGCAGCAGAAGCCAGAAGATGACAACTTCCTTGGCCCCAGACCTACCGGGCTGTCTCCAGCTTCGAGGACCCTGCGACCTGTCTTGCAACAACAACCTCCAAAACCCACCCTGATTGCCTCACGGGTGAGTAGCCATGCTATACAAACCCCTGATTGATTGATTGAAACCCCTGGATGGACTGTTGCCTTCAATAAAGACTCAAATCTCCTGAGGACAGCGGACCTGTCCAGAAGAAACTGACTTTAAAGACTCCGGATCCAGGAGGATCGGAGTCTCCAGCCCACTCTGCACCCAGCCCCTACAGCCCAAGTCTGAGTGGCTCACTTGTGCAGTGAAGTCTCCCCGGTGATCGTGACCTCATGTCTAGGGTTGGCTGACCTCTCCTGCCCTCCACGATGGCGCCTGCAGTGTCAATCCAGAGTCTCCCCCAACCACGACCGGCTCCGGTAAGAAGATTCAGACTTTCAAAGTCACCCTTGCACCGCAGCCCCTGGGCCTTGGTGAGCTGAACAGATGGTGCCCCTATGACCCCCTACATCTCAACTTACCTCTGCTATTGTTGGTCTTCCTCCTGCAACCTCCTGTGCCATGCCTGCAGCCTCTTTGCCATCAAAAAGATCCTCATTGAAAAGCATTGGGCTCCAGATGTCGAATTTGCACCCTGCACCCGGCCGCCCTTGTGCCTCTGGTGGTGTATGTTTGGTGCTGCTTTATTGCCCCCCTGTGCTTGTGCGAAACCCCAAAGCTTGGCCCCTGCAACCAACCGATTTACTTACCTGAGAGCAGTGTGGCTCCAGATACCCACTGTCTCCATTGGAAAGCTTTGGGTCAAACTCTGATTTTGACCCGTGCCATTGGTGGTGCAGTTTTGGAACTAAACTGACCCCTGGCCCATGCAGACTTTTGGCTCCTTAGACTAAGATTGTAAGTTAACCTGTTTAACCGCAATATTGTTTTCCCAATAGGATAACATTGGACAGTGTAAAAAAGTTTGTGTCGATTTTTCGAAGTGAAAAGTAGTTTTAATTAAAAACGTACTTACCTGATTACGAAGACCAGGGTCTTAAAATGAAGTACAAAGTATAGTTTTATAAAATTGGTCTGGATGTCCTTCTTGAATCGTTTGTCCATTATTGATCGCTGTTGTGCAATGAATGTCTTGCACTTATCTGCGTTAGGCTCTTTGGGTTTTACATTAAGCCCTGTATACTTTTGGGGAATCCCTGGACTCTGTGCATGGTATTACCACCTAGTGATGTCATATACAGAGCCAGCTTCCTACACGTACCTTCTCAGCTATCGCCCTTCCAATGTGTCCTGAAACCAGCATACGACCGCTGGAGGCAGCATCCACTGCCATTCCATTGCAATTGCAAAAAAGGTAAGTGCAGGAACTCAAGGCGCATCTCACCCTTCCTTGTGGCTTTTTGGGGATTCCCAATAGGCAATTTTGCGGGCTAAGTTCTTTGGCAGACTCTGTCACTTCCTGGAGGTGAGGCACAATTGCACTTTAATACGTTTGTACAGAGGAGCAGTCAAAGACCAGGAGGCCTGTGCCTACCTGGCCACATCACTGTCAAGATGCTGTGAGACTGGCATAAATTCTGCTCAGTTTGATGGGGGTTAGGTAAGTGCGTTGGACATAATTTAAGTGTATTAACTTAAATCTAGTGTTGCTAGAAATCCCCTTACCAGTGCGCATGATGTGCCCCATTCCTTACCAACAAGCTCTTCCCCAAGCTTAACGCTCCAGGCAGTTCCGGTCTTCAGATCTCTCCTAGGCCTATCAACCTTCAGAGCCCTGTACAGAACAGATATCAGATGTCTGTCCTCTCCTGCATTGAACATCATTTCTAACATGTCTGTTGGGAGGTGCATTGGGGAACCCTGTCCAAATGTCCCTGGCAGTTCTATCTAATTTTTCATACTGTAAGTACTATCCCTCACCCACCGTGAACAGCTCTGGCTCTGCAGGGTATGAAGGGTGGGGGAGAGTTGCCATCCTGCTCGCTGAGGGTTCGAAATGTTAAAAATAAAATGGCAATTTCATTGCCATTCAATTTGTAACCAAGGCACGCCACAGCCACAAGCCTGCCTCCAAGCCAGGAGGGAGTGTCCCAACAGTCCTCTGCTGCCGATTACCAACAAGAGGACTGGAGTAGTGGTGGCAACGCACTTCAAAGTGCGTGTGTCACTTTGGCCGGCGGTCTTGTTCTGGCCAAAGTGACATGCGCACTTTCAAGCTCTCCACCCAGCTGTGGAGACCAAGCACAGGCCTCTAGGGTCTGAAGGAGCGTTAGGCCCCTGCTTTATCCCCCATTCGATTGTTCCTTTTGTGCCCTGCATGACTCCCTGTGCTTCGCAGAACTGGACAGGTGCCAGAAGGTCATTTGGGTAAATCTTTGATTTAACGACTATCACCCTCAGCCTGCCTCTGCTCCACTTCCCAAGGGTGAACTTCCAGAGTAGTGGCCAGACCCCATTTTTCGACTGTCGCCCATTTAGTCCTGCTACCTACCCCCACCTTCTTCCCTGGGACCCTGCCTAAGTGTGACTCCAGCCGCAATTGGCCTAGTATCAGTGGTAAGGTTTCCTTTATCTCGAATCAGAGGGTGTTGGGTGGTCTGGACTAGCTGAATGGTGGAGGATGGTTTGGACCATGGGGTCTGCATGTCCATTATAAACTGACCTGCTAGATATCAGTGCACTGCATGCATTGTGGTGCTGTGTGCATGTGTGGGCTCCATACAGACCTGCCTGATAACCGTGGCACCACATAGCGGTGCTGAGTGAGTGTGTGGCAGTGACTGCATAAGGACCGCATGTTATTAATTACACAGCACTGCGGTGTTGCTTTACACGTTGATTTCTTGCTAAACGAATACTTTGTTTGACATTCGTTTTTACCCATGCGGTCTTGGCCCACGGTACTGTTTAAGTGTTGTAATTATCTGTGTGTACATGTTTCTGATATTTTTGTGATCTGGTGTGCACCCTATAACTGTGTGGTATTGAATTATTATAATTGCCAGGGTGGGCCAAGCTCTGACAATGTTTTGCACCACACAAGGGTGCTGGGGGGTAAAGTAGGATTTTTCCCAAGTGTGCACACTGCTGATGTTGTTTTAACACGGTTGGACCTAATACTGCTGGTAATATTTACCAATGTGATTAATGCCCAGAAATACATGATGTTCATGTTCTGTTAATTAATGTGTGTGCGGAATACAAACTTTATCTACATACACGTGTAAAGTATCTTTTGTGAAGCTCAGTGTATTTATAGTGTGAGAGAGTTGTGAAAATGCTTTACACATTGCCTCTGTCATAAGTCTGACTGCTCAGTGCCAAGCCACCCAAGGGTGAGCGTACGTTATACTGCGAGTGTAATCACCTTACCCTGACAGGAGTGGTAGGTTCTGCCTGGCTTGGGCTCCACCTCATCCAATCAGAAAATACCAGTTCCAACATTTGTTGCTCAGCGGTGTGGATAGGACTTGCATTTGCACAGCATCGAGACCTGTTCCACCAAACTGCGTCAACACCTAGTAGTCAGCAAGATGGAATATTGACGGAAGCTTGCTGAGGAAGCAGACCTCTGGGCCAGCACCAGAGTGTCCCAAAAGATTACTGGGGAGGCTCCCAAAAGGGGGGCCAGTGTCCCCACTAAAAGGAGGGGGTGATAAAAAGGAGTCTTCTATCAGCCCACAAAAACATTCACAGTGAAAAGGGTGTGGCTCAAATTCCCAATCTGGTCCCCAGATGAAAACTTACCCAGACAGGAGTTCGCCACCAAAGACCCCTAAGAGCTATGAGTGTTATAGGTACGGACACTACAAAGGAGATCTTAAGTGCTCAAAGTGAGTGCCCACACCCACTGGAGTAAAGGCTCTGGGGGTGGCAAGCATAGGAATGGGGGAGGAGGTGGTCCCAGGAAATAGGGGGAGTTTAGTGGTGTTGTCCTAGTGTCCCTGGGTGACAGCAAGATGGTTCCCAGGTTTCAAGTGCGTGAGAATACAGTAAAGGATAAGCAAAGGGTCACAATCAATGGGTAGGAGGTAGAGGCTCTGGGGTATACAGAAGTCAGCATGACTATGATAACGAGCCAGCTGGGCTCCCCAGAGCAGGTAATTCCCCAAGCCACCCACCTGGTGGCTGACAATAGAGAGGGTTGTTTCCTGGTGGCCCAGGAGCTATTTGAATGGGGGGCTGCGGGGGGGGGGGGGTACGGGCCTGTTGAAGTTTGCCATGACTTCCACCATGCCAGTGGCTTGTCTGTTGAGTAATGACCTGGAGCCTACTATCTGGAAAGAAGGGGAACTTCTGGCTTATGTGGAGATGTTGGGGTTACCTGACTGGATCTGTGCTACCACACGGTCCATGGCTACTCGAGAAGGGGAGAGGTCGAGAATGGGGGAAACCCGCCTCGGAATGTACCTCCGGTGAGATGGATAGGGAACTGGCTGAGGCTGCCCCAGAGCTCACTGAAAAGGACATTGCCCCACCGGGTGTCCTGCCTGAGCTCGCCAGTTGGCAAGTGGAAGGAGGCCCACCAGGGAGGGTTTCTGTAGGGCATAGAGTGCGCCCCAATCTCGAAAACCTGAGGCGGCAAGCTGAGGCCCAAGCAACCGGTGATGAATTTGGGACGACCTTCTGTACAGTGAGTCTAAGGCTCCAGGCCCGGGTTCCCGCAGGGCCCTGGTAATCCTACTGGAATTGGCCCATGACATTCCCCTGGCAGGCCATTTGGGATAGCACAAGACCTTTGCACAGCTTGCACCTCACTTGTATTGGCCCAGACCCAGGATGTCCTCATACATTCTGCAGGACCTGTCAGGCCAGTGGCAAGGCGGGGCAGAAATTTAAAGCGCCCCTCTATCCCTAGCCGGCTGTTAACACCCCCTTTGAGAGGGTGGGCATCGACATTGTTGGGTCTATCGATCCCCAGATGGCTGCTGTGCACAGGTTCACTCTGGTTCTCATTGATCATGCCACTCGGTACCCGGAGGCGATTCCTTGGAGGACCACGACTGCCCCGGCAGTGGTGAAGGCCCTGATGGGAATTTTTTCAGAGTGGTATTCCCCAAGGAGGTGGTGTCTGACAGGGGCATGAACTTCATGTCTGCTTACATGCAGGCCATATGGAAGGAGTGAGGAGTGACATAAGTTCTCCACCCCTTACCACCCGAAACTAATGGGATTGATGAAAGATTCAATAAGACCCTGGAAGGCATGATCAGAGGCCCCGAGGAAAAAGTGGGATGTCCTCTTACCGTGCCTGTTAGCCTACCGGGAGTTCCCTTAGAAGAGAGTGGGTTTTAGCCCCTTTGAACTTCTATTCCAGCACCCTGTCAGAGGACCCCTGAGTTTGGTCAAGGAGGGCTGAGAACAGTCTCCTAAGAGAACTCCAAGAGAATTATTAAGCTACATGCTGGCCTTCCGGAGCCAAATGGCAAAGTTGTGGAAGCAAGCTTCCCTCAACTTAGAAGCCAGCCAGGATGTCATGACGGAGTGGTACGACAGGAACACCAATTTTGTGGAGTTGACACCTGGACAGAAAGTGTTGGGTGAAGGGGACTGTCGAGCCAGAGGCCCTCCAGGACCAAATGGGCTGGGCTCTATTAGGTGATCAAGAGAAAAGGGGAGACCACCTACCTGGTGGAACTCAAGACCCTGAGGTAGCCCCTCCAGGTTCTGCACATCAATTGCCTCAAACCACACTTTGAGAGGTCTGAGGTCACCATGCTATTTGAGACGGATGGAGAGGAGTAAGGGGAGAGGTCATCTCTCCCCAACCTCTTGGACTCCAAGTAGATGGATGAGGCAGTGGAAGGAGTACTCCTGTCCCCCATCCTAACTCCTGACCAGGTGCCATTTGGATGGGAAACAGGGGGTTTGGAGCTTTTGAAGGTCGCCATGAGTCCCGACATGCCCGTGGCTTGTCTGTTGGGCAATGACGTGGAGCCCACTATCTGGAAGGAAGTAAAGCTCCAGGCTCATGTGGAGATGTTGGGGTCACTGAGGGACTGTCATTGAGTGCTGTGGCAGTTTCCCTCTCTGCTCTCTCTTATCCCGGGGACTACCGACCTGTGTACCTATGATGTGGACATAGGGAACAACCTCCCTGTCAAGAGCACATCTTCTAGCTTGTCAGATAAGGTGAGGTCTAGCATCAAGGCAGAGGTGTCTAAGATGCTAGAATTGGGGTTCAAAGAATCCTCTAGCATTCCCTGGCGCAGTCCGGTGGTACTGGTACCAAAAGCGACTCTGGTAGGCACCACACCAGAACTACGGTTTTGTGTGGACTATCTGGGGCTGAACTCCGTGACCTGGTCCAGATGCCCACCTAATTATGCGGGCGCATCAGCTGACCGACAGGTTGGGCGTTGCCCAGTATTTAAGTACCTTCGACCTCAACTCCGGGTACTGGCAGATCGCCCTCACCAAGGGAGCCAAGGAGAAAACTGCCTTCTCCACTCTGGAGGGGCATTACCAACTTAGGGTCATACCCTTCGGGCTCAAGAATGCTCCTGCCACCTTTCAGAGGCTGGTGAACCAGGTCCTTGTTGGTATGGAGGCCTTTTCAGCTGTTTATCTAGAGGACATTGCTGTCTTCAGTAATAGTTGAGAAGATCATCTCTTTCACCTCCCAAAAGAACTTCAGGCCCTGCAGCAAACAGGCCTGACTATCAAGGCCAGTAAATGTCACATAGGGCAAGGATTAGTGGAGTACTTGGGACACTGGTTGGGCAGGAGTAAGGTGTCACCCCTTCATGCCAAGGTTGAAGCCATTCTGGCCTGGGAGCCCCTCCCCCAAGCCCAAACAGGCCTCGGAGCCTTCTTGGCCCTCACTGGGTATTATCGAAGGTTTATCATGGGATATGGCACTATTGTAATGCCCTTGACGGAGTCGACTTCCAAGAAGCAGCCCCGAAATGTGATATGGACCTAGGCCTGCCAAACTGCCTTCAAACAGGCCATTTGCACTGCTCCTCTGCTCCTGGCCCCCTGACTTCTCTCAGAAATTCACCATTCAGATGGATGCCTCTGAGCATGGTATAGGGGCGGTACTGTCTCAGCTGAATGATGAGGGCCTAGACCAGCCAGTAACCTTCATCTCCCTGAGGTTACTACCCCCCAAAGAAAGGTGGAGTACTATTGAAAGGGAAGCTTTTGCAATGGTCTGGGCCCTGAAGAAGCTGAGGTCATATTTGTGTGGTACTCACTTCTTGGGTGCACCCTAGAACTGGGTGGTAGTGAATTATAATAATTGTCAGGGTGTGCTCAATTCTGACAATGTTTTGAACAGCATAAGGGTGCTGGGGGATAAGGTATGATTTTCCCAAGTGTGCATACTACTGATGTTATTTTTACACTGTTGGGCCTAGTACCGTTTGTAATATTTCCCAATGTGATTTATGCCCAGAAATGCATGATGTTCATGTTGTGTTAATTAAGGTGTGTGTTGAATACAAACTTTATTTACATACACCACGTGTGAAGACTCCTTTGTGACGCTCAGTGTATTTATGATTTGAGAGTACTGTGCCATAGCTTTACACATTGCCTCTGTGATAAGACTGACTGCTTAGTGCCAAGCTACCCAAGGGTAAGCACAGGTTATACAGTGAGTGTAATCACCCACCCCGGACGGGAGTGGTAGGCTCTTCCTGGCTAGGGCCTTGTCTCAGCGAACCAGAACATGCCAGTTCCAACAGGTGCCCACTTCCACGCAGCAGTCTCTAGGTGTGCTGCCGCTGTACCACTACAGAAGGCCTCACCACAATGTCCCCGCCTCCAGCGTCATCAACGGTTATTCAGGGCTGGGTAGGAGTAATATCTGTGCAGTTATGACATCGGATGAGGCGTCAGAGAAAGTCCCTAGCCTCTTGAATGTCTTCGTTTTGGGCAGGTTTATGCTGGATGTTAGCTTGGGGCAGGGGCGCTCTCTAAGAAAGTGTCCGATCAGCCATCTTGCCTGGCCACATCCCCAAAGTTAAAGACATATTAAAAAACAAAATTAATCTTTGGATTACTTATCGGTAATCCTCCTTATGACGATTCTTTCTTTTTTCCAGGGCTTACTTAAATGCGCCAACCCCATCCTTCAAGGCCAGGCCTTTATATGTGTTTTTTTTTTTTTTAATAAAGGTGAGGGCCACGTAGCTCCCCTCCCTGGGCCGATTCCAGCCCTGGGGACCCTATACCCCGGAGTCAGGCCTTCATACATTTTTTCGTTTGTTTTAAATGGGGAGGGGGGCCAGCGCGGCCCATTAGGCCGATTTCAGCCCCGGGAACACTATCCCTCGGGGCCTGGCCTCTCCATTGGGGACTGCAGAGGGAGCTTGAAGGCCCCCCACAGTCCCTGCCGGCTCCCCATCTCCTGGGGGAGCCGGTATTGCTTTAGGATCCAAAGAGCTGCTGATATGCAGCTCCCTGGGTCCCAAAGCAAAGTGTCTGTTTCTCTGCTCGCTTCACAGCAAGCAGGGAAAGAGACACTGCTCTGCTTTCAGCAAGCAAGACCATTTTTGCCATCACTTGCTGAAATCAGGGACTTTACAATGGCTTGGTGAGAGTGGTGCTGCCGTCAAGCCCTACAAAACTGCAATGTCCCAGGGGTGGGCAACCAACGACATTGCTGGAGCCAGCCCTGGGGGGTGGCAGTCCACAGGGCCATTTATATATACACACACACATACATATGCACACACACATACATATGCACACACACATACATATATATATATATATACATACATACATACATACACACTCACGGCAGTGACACGCTACTTCGGTGATGCAACTGCAACTGCTGCGACAGCGATATGCTTATCCTCGTTGCATCGCGCTTCCAGCTCCCAGCAAAACAGTCTTCTCAGAGGTCCCAATTAACAGTAGGCACCTCTCTGCAAGTAGAATTCCCAGCAAGGAAATTCAGGGGGAGCTGGTGGTGAAGTCTTTGTGTCCCTGAGACTCCAGAACAGGAGGCAAGCTCAGCTTCAAGCCCTTGGAGACCTTCCTCAAGATTGTAAAACTACACACATAGTTCCTTTTCTCCTTTCCTTGGCAAAAAAGTAACCACTGCAGGCCAACCCCAAACAGCAAACAGCACAGGGGCAGACTCCTTCTTCAGCTTCTTTGGTTCTTCTCCTTGGCAAAGGTTTGTCTTAATTCCCAGAAGTGATCTCAAGTTCTGGGGTCTGGGCCCCAATATTTATACCAGTAAATCCTTTGTCCTCTGAAGACAGAGGGTGCTTGTGACCAGCCAAACCCAGTTCTGTGCAGCTTCCATGCAGGAGGAGGAGACAGCATGGTTGAAAGCAGACCTGGCTCAGGTAGCTGAAAGGGAATCTCCTCCCCCTACTCTCTATTTTATGATGGCTCAGGTCAGAGAAAGGAAATCTCCGCCCCCGACTATCTATTCAATGCACGCCCTATTCAGCCAAGCCCTGACCCAACAGACTGCTGGAGCCAAGGCCCTTTCCAGCCCCCTGTCACTCACAAACCAGACATGGAATACACAAACCTAGCAGAGGCATGCTGTATGGTAAGGCAAGAAAATACCTATTTTCTAAAAGTGGTATTTTCAAACACAGAATGTAAAAACCACCTTCACTAAAAGATGTATTTTAACATGATGAGTTCAGGCATACTAAACTTGAACTTCTACCTAGTTCCCTGAGTCAGTTAGGATCATAAGATGTTATAATCAAACTGCCCATTCTGGCCTATGGGAAAAGGTAGCCTTGCAATAGTGAAAAACTAAGTTGGTTGTAATTCACTATCAGGACATGCCACACACATCTGGGCATGTCCTACCTTGTACATACAATGCACCCTGCCCAAGGGGGTACCTTGGGCCTACATTAGGGGTGACTAACATGTAGAAAAGCGAAGCTTTAGAGACTGGCAAGTGGGTGCACTTGCCAAGTCGACATGGCAGCCCCGGGCTGCACACAGGCTCTGCAATGGCAGGCCTGAGCCACATTTTACAAGCTGCTTCTGTGGGTGGTACAACCAGTGCTGCAAGCCCACCACCAGCATTTGATTTACAGGTCCTGGGCACACATGGTGCACTGTACTAGGGTCTGACAAGTAAATCAAATAAGCTAATCATGGATTCACTAATCCATTACAACAATTTACAATAGGGAGCACTTGCACTTTGGCATTGAATAGCAGTGGCAAAGTGCCCAAAGCATCTAGACCAGCAAAACACATAGGAAAAATACAGGAGGCATCAGCAAAAAATGGAAGGGAGACCCACGTCAATGGTGCCAGGTCTAACAGTGCCAAAATCATGTTGCTCTAATTGACACGCCTTAAATAAAATGAATGGCATTTTGGAAAATGTAGTGTCTTTTTGTTAGTACGCTCGGAAGTCCTTAACCCCTTGTGTGCCACGCCCTTTCCCCGCCCTGTGCCGGGCGTTCCATTAGCGGGCGGGGTTCATGACGAGCTGGACTCGTCATGGGCACAGCGCAACCGCGGCCCATGACGAGTCCAGCTCGTCATGGGCACAGAAGGGGTTAAAGTAATTAATTGCACAATGCTCTTTAGTATTCTGTGCCTCATTCTACTGTGTGGCAGGTTTTAATAAATTGTAATTTGACCTCTGTTGCCAGCTCCCACGCCCTTACTCCCATTTGTCATGGGCCGCATTGGTATTGAAATTCCAGGACAACTCTCACCTTTACTCCTAGATGAGACTGTCCTTCAAGTGTGAAGTTGGTCTGGGCGTTATTGAAGTAAGCAACTCCTGTCCTCACTCTTCAAGTGTATAGTACACACTCATGGGATAACTATCTCCTTGCCAACTTCACACACACATATATATATATATATACACACACATACATACATATATATATACACATATATACACACATACATATACATATACACATATATATATATACACATATACACATACATTTAAGCAATGTGTCAGATGCATGCTGGGAATGGTAATTGGTTACCAGCTATGACTATCGGTTGAGATGCCCAATGACTTTCAATCACGGATTTGTCTGCGCTATAGGTGATGTTGGACTGTTTTAAGTCATAGGGAAGGTTCATAAGCCACTCATGAGACCATAGAAGAAATGTACAAGCTGTTGATACATGTTATGTTAATTTTTTAACTTTCCGATTTTTTATGTGTATTTAGACGTCGGAATGCACGGACGTCTTTCAACAATTTGTCTCACTTGTTCATAACAGGTAGATCGTAACAGCATAAACATAGTAGTTTTCAATGTCAGTGTATGAACTATGTTGTTTTTATCTGTATTAGTTATGCATTTTTATTTCTGACATTGAACGTGTGTATCATCACCTGGCCAGTTTATATCTACAAATCATGTATACTATTTGATTTTTATCAAAAAGCATGGCATGAACTCTAATGGGACATACCGCGCATTCAGAATGTAGTATGTCATCTATGTTTAGCACTTTGGAGTATTTAAATGTAATTGCAACATGGCGCCCATTAGATTGACAAAGACAGGCTCTCTGCCAGAACGTGTCTCTCTTATGTGCAGAGTTTTTGGACGATGTGCTGCATATCTTACCTGCTTCTAGTACGTGTCCTCTTCTTGCTTGGAGTTGGATATAGATATATATATATATATATATCTATATTCACTGAAAAAAACCATAGGTTTCAGGCACGTTATAGTTCGGAATTAGCATTTAAAAAAACCTTAGAAATTCACTGAAAAAACCATAGGTTTCAGGGGCGTTCTAGTTCGCTGGACTTTTCACTCGTACAAAACCATTGAAATTGCCCCGTTAAAGTTAGTTCAGCTAACTATAACTTGCGCGCCTGCAATGCACTGCTGATGACGTCACATATTACATCACTCATGACATGGTCAGTGACATCACTCATGACATCTCAAATTACATCAGTGATGACATCATCCAGTGAATCTGTGTTTTTCTGAAAATTACATGTTTTATTTCTGTATATCTCAAGGTCGATGGAAGAATAAATGGGTATACAAGTGTCTAAATGGATGATTTGTTTTTGAAAAATTGATTGTAAAACTGACTGATTAAGTGTATCTTAGTGAATACATGGCTTAGTGAGTAATGTTTAAATATGTAAATATCTGTATCAGTCTCTCACTTTGTGTATAAGTGGCTGCATGGGTTGGTGAGTAGCTACATGAGTGTCTATATAGGTTATTAGTTGGTTTTTTGAGTATCAGTATGAGTGTCTGATGTCTGTATGGTTCGGTGGGGGGTATTACGTACTGCATAGGTGCATGAATGAGTGACTCACTGTTTGTATGTGTTGAAGACAGAATGTGTGCAGGACTGTATGGGTGGATGAGTGTGTGCATGGGTGTGTTAGTGAGTGAATGACTGTCTCAATAGTGTCTTTATGAGTAACTACATATGTTTTAAACTAGTATATGTGACTATTGGTGTATATAAGTGAGTATATGTGAGTGAGAGATTGAAAGAGTTCCTGTATGAATAAGTATGTGTTTCTATAAGTGATTGTTTAAAAGACTAAGTATGTGTAAGTTTCTGTAGAAGTAAGTGTGGTGGTGTGTGTATAACTCTATATGCAAGTAAATGGATGTTTGATTCTTTATTAGCATGAGTGACTATGTGTTTGAGTAACTCTATGGATGAGTGGCATTGTGTAACAGGATGTATAGGTGTATGAGTACATATGATGAGTGACTGTATAGGACTGTTGGTGAATGAGTGGATGTGTATGTGGATCTTAGAATTACTGAATAGGTTGTTGTAACTGGTATTGGTATGTCCATTGTTTTGAATATTTTTGAATATGTGTATCAAAGGTTATATTAGGGGGAGAGGAGGTCTGCCACTCTATCACAAGGATGATGTCATCAGTGATGTCATCAGTGATGTCACTGACCATGTCATGAGCGATGTAATATGTGACGTCATCAGCAGTGCATTGCGGGCACGCGAGTTATAGTTAGATGAACTAACTATAACGGGGGAATTTCTATGGTTTTGTACGAGTAAAAAGTCCAGCTAACTATAACGCCCCTGAAACATATGTTTTTTTCAGATAATTTCTAAGGTTTTTTTAAATGCTAATTCCTAACTGTAACGTGCCTGGAACCTACATTTTTTCCAGTCAATTTCAAAGGTTTTTTAAATGCTAATTTCTAACTATGCCTACAGAGATAGGACATGTGAAGAAAGAAGGAAAAACGCACAGAAAGAAAAAAAAGAAATGCAGAAAGAAGCAACAGAAGTCCTCAAAGACTAAGAAAAATGCAGGAAGAAGGATAAAGTGCAGAAAGAAGAAACAGAAGAGCAGATAGAAGCCTTGTTGCAAAATCATCCTGTACCCTCAACTTTTTCAAACGGATACTGGTGGTAACTGAGTCTGACTAACTAGTCCTAGAGCCAGTGCTATGTTAAAAGACACTCAGAATACAGTGAAAACACCTACATACACTCAGGAACACTATGCGTTGGGGTCCCCCTGTGATTAGCATGACCTCCTCTGTAAGCCCCTAGTATATAATAGGGCAGGGGATTAAAACTACCTCTTAAAACGCGCCACAGGGCGTGTTTGCACACGTCACCTCAGGCCCTGTCCCCTACCTTCCCCACTGTGTAAACACGCCCTGTGGTCGTTTTAAGTTGGGAGATTAAGTCCCTTTGAATCCTGAGGGTCCCTAGGGTCCAACTAGACCACTAGATACCTCCAGTAAGCGCCACAGAGCTGCGTTGCAGAGAGATCTAAAAAAGGGGCACGGCCTAGACCACCTCTCTGCAACGCAGCGCAGTGGCGCTTACTGGAAGCACCTGGTGGGCTAGTTGGCCCCCAGGGTCCCTCAGGATTGAAGGGGAATTATTTCCTCAACTTAAAAAGCGCCACAGGGCGTGTTTGCACACGTTAACTCAGGCCCCGTCCCCTCCCTTCACCACTGTGTAAACACGCCCTGTGGCCATTTTATAAGTTGGGAGATTAAGTCCCCTTGAATCCTGATTGTCCCTAGGGGCAAAATAGCCCACTAGGTACGTCCAGTAAGCGCCATTGCAGAGAGGTGTAAAAAGGGGCACGGCCTGCAACACCTCTCTGCAACGCAGAGCAGTGGCGCTTACTGGATACTGGAAGCACCTGGTGGGCTAGTTGGCCCCAGGGTCCCTCAGGATTGAAGGGGAATTATTTCCCCGACTTAAAACGCGCCATAGGGCGTGTTTGCACACGTCACCTCAGGCCCCGTCCCCTCCCTTCACCACTGTGTAAACACGCCCTGTGGCCGTTCTAAGTTGCGAGATTAAGTCCCCTTGAATCCTAAGGGTCCCTAGGGTCAAACTAGCCCACTAGGTACCTCCAGTAAGCGCCACAGAGCTGCGTTGCATAGAGGTGTAAAAAGGGACGTGGCCTCAGAATACCTGTCTGCAACGCAGCTCCCTGGTGCATACTGGAGATACCTGTTGGGCTAGTTGGCACTCAGGGACCCTCAGTTTTGAAGGGGAATTAATTCCCCAACTTACAACTGGCCAGGCGGCGCATTTGCAGAGTGCTGCAAAGAGGGGGCGTGGCCTCCGGAGCGATGCCGGTCTTTTATTTATTTTATTTTTTTAAGAAGTAGGGCTGTGTGGCCCCCCCTTCTTTTTCTAATTTATTGGCCATGGGGACCCCATCCCCCAGGGCCTGCACCCTAATTTTTTTTGTTGAAAAAAATAAATTTGGCCCTCCCAAGGCCTTAATCGGCCCCGGGGACCCCAACCCCCGGGTCATGGCCTTTTTTTTTTTTATTCTTTAGGAGGGGGGCTGCGTTGCCCCCCTCCTCAGGCCACTTATGGCCCCGGGGACCCCATCCCCCGGGGCCGGCGTTTGTTTTTTATTATTTTAAAAAAATGTATATTTATAGAAACACCTAGGACATGCTGAACAATCCGTATGTACCTATCACCATGACGATTTGCGTGATATTCATTAAAAGGCGACTATGCATACAATGAATCCACGTGGAATGTATTTACACCGCTAGTGAAGCTCTGACATGTCTGAAGCCCTACCGTGCCTAATCCCGGCGCCCCCGCCGGTGGGTACTCTCCACGTAGACACCCTTGCCGTTTATTTATACAAACATGGGTAGCTATTGACGGGCACATGTAATACACACGCACACCAAGCCATTCAAAGGGGATTCGACAAAAATTCGACCAAACTATGCAAGAAACCCCCCTCAGGGTTAATAAAACACACATCCACCGCAGGATGTGTAATACTTTTTATTTTACTCTCTGGAAAGGAGACGAACCTCACTTGAGAGTCACAGCGTGCTCCTGGCTGAGCCCAATGCTGTGTTACACCCACCAGTGCCCACCGAGTGCCACACACCTCTGTGTTGAATTCCACCAGCTAGTGCGTATGCAATGACACTCTCTAGCCCATGTGCACTGTAACACCACCCCGTGAATATGTCATGCCACACTTGCCTTCGCACGGATTATATTGCACCAGCTAATGTGCATTCCTCGATGCCTATGTTATAACGCACAGCACTATGCCATACATATTACAATCTGGGATCCATATCTTTGTCACAGTGCATATGCAGCGTTACACTCCCCAGCACATATTTTATATTACAACTTTAGAGACTAGTTAGGTTACACAACACTGCCCTGTGCATATTACACTCCAAGGCGCATATCCCACAGCAAGCGCTAGTGCCTGTCCTATCTCGCGCTCTCCAATGAATCTGTAATTGCGCACAATGTATTGCATATTATATTTCACGCCCCGGTTCATCTTATATCACACTTTTTGGTGCATAGTTTATACCATATACTATATCTAGTTTTCATTTTCAATCATGCTCTCAGGACTATGTTCTATATAACACTGCGTCCACCTACTCTTTTCACGGGCATTACATTTTGCAATGGGGGGTGGAGGGTCAGGGGGTGTTTCTGCCAAGTGAGGCCAGAGTCACAGTGACAAACGTCCTCTTCTTCCTGAATAAAAGTGAGATTATGCTGCATACTTGTTCATTTTTTAAGTAGTTCGCACAGACACACATTTTAAAAACAATAAAGTTCCTAATACCCACCTTCTCTGAACAGTTAGCTTGCTGCCCCATCCACCTCCTCCCTATCCTCTGTTGTCTGAATCCATGGACTAGCCTCCTCCCTCCTGCCATGCATGGTCTGATGTGCTGCCACTGCCCTCCAATTAGCATGATGTACCAGTCCACTCCTCCTGCCCTCCATTGCCCAATTCTATGGCCCATTATTGACCTCCTGCTTAGCCTCTGTGCTTAGCTTGCTGCCCCTATTCTCCTTCCCCCTGCCCTCCGATGTCTTTGTGCATGCCCCTGCTCCATCCTTTTTGCCCACCATGTTCCATGGACCTGCCACTCCTATCTACTCTGAGTGTTCTGTTGAGCTGCCACTCCCCTCCCACCTGCCTAGCATTGTCAGATGACTGTAACCTATCCCTGCCACCTCCACCCTGCCTGTCCACATGCCAACCCCCTATCCCCTTCCTCCTGTCCTCCATGGTCCATTTTACTACCACACCCTTCTGCCCTCCCTGGTCTGTTGTGCTGCAACTGCTCCTCCTGCCTGCCCCGCACGGTCTGTTGTGAGGCCCCTTCCCCTGAACTCTCTTGTCTGTGCCCAGGTCCTGACCCTCCTTTCTATCCTCCATGGTCCTTTGTGCATGCCCCTGCACCCTCCTTCTTGCCCATCATAGCCATTGTGCTGCCACTAACCCTCCCACTTGACATGCATGGTCTTCTGTGCTGCCATGGTCCCTCCCACCTTCCCTGTGTGGTCAGCTAGCTGCCCCTGACCCCCTCCAACCTTCCCTCCATGGTCTGTGTGTATGCCATCATAGTTACACTGTTGCTCTCCATGGTGTGTCTTGTTTCTAGTGCCCATCCTGCCTGAACTCCATGGTCATCTTGCTGCTCCTGCCCTGCCCCCTTGCCCCCAGCCCTCTGTTTCCATGTGCCGACCCCCTATTCCCTCCCTCCTGGCTTGTCTGTTCCATTGTAATGCCCCTGATCCATCCCTCCTGCCATTTATGGTCTGTTATGCTGCAGCTTTCTCTCCTGTCTGTCCATTATGGTCAGCTAGCTACCATTGCCTCTTTCCCCTCTGTTCTCTGTTGTCCATGTGCATGGTCCTGTCCCCTCCCTATTGCTTTCTATGGATTGTTGTGCTGCACTCCTGTCGCGCATGCCCTGTGTGGTGTATTGTGCTGCTGCAAACCCCGATGCCTGCCCTGTAGGGACAGTTTGGTGCACCTCTCCATGTCCCTCCTGTCCTCTGTTATCCGAGTCCATGTCCCTACACCAATATCTCCTGCCTACCATGATCCAATGTACCATACTTGCGAACATTTTGAACTTGGTAAGAGGGAGATTTTGAAAAACAACTGGGGTATTGATTTTCCCCTTTGAGTTACATTGAAAAAGAGGAGATTGTAGACAGGAGACAGATCAAATAAAGCCCATTTGAGCTTAAAAACATTGGACGTTTCCAGGCTGAAACTGGTCTGTTGGCATGTATGGTTGTACTACCACTGCCTCTTCCTTCTGCCCACAATGGTCTAATATATTGCCACAGCCTCTCTTGCCAGTCCTGTATTGTTGGTTTGTTGCCCCTGCCCCCCTTTCCACTGCCCTCCATAGTCTGTTGTGCTGCCACTGCCCTTCCTGCCTTTCCAGTGTGGTCAAATTGTTGCCTCTGCACTCTCCTACCTGCCTTCAATTTTCCGAGTCCGTGCCCCTGGCCTCTGTCTCTCAACAGTATCCCAATGAACAATTAGATTGCTAACATTCTATATTTATTACAGCCTGACGTCATCTTGATGTAATCAAAACTGTGATATCTAGAGCATTTCCTTTAGAAATTACATATATGAGAGGGTCTTATTTGCATCAAAATTATGGTTAGTGCTCTAAAAAACTAAAATGAGGACATATTTTCTGAGTTTTCAAATAGCGACAAAGCACTTTTAAATTATTTGTAATCTTTATTTTTTTTTATCTAGTTGACCACTTGATTAAATGTTGCACCTAGGGGATAGGATGTGGTGTTACTTCCAGAGCTGCAGACTTTGCAACTGGGGAACCAAGTTGGAGTTTCTGCTTCAGCTCAACATTCTGTGATTCTGGTCAAATCACTTAATCTCCCCATGTCTACAACCAAAATGAATTTGATCTTGTGTGATGTAACCAATGCTCATGTAAAGCACTCCAATACCTGACAAGTCTGCACTATATAAAACTGCAAATACACAAAAAATAAGTGTTTTGCACACTTCTGTCATTGGGCTACATGTGGGCTACATCTGGGTGATATTTGTGCTGCATTTGGGCTCTTTTGTCTCTGGTGGCCATCTTCAGAGATTTATTTGTCATGAAGTTCCTAATTTCCTCATTTTCTGCAGTCTCCTCAGTAGGAAATACTTTCAGTTTTTTACTTTGGTTCCATCAAGAAGGCATTCAGATGTGTCACACATTTGCCATAAATTCTGAATGTTAGCACTCTAGTTGCTCATTAGATCACTGTAGTAAAGCTATTGCTCACCAGGGAAGTCTGCTGCTGGTATTCAAAGTGCATGTTTCAGTCTGCATGTCAGAATTTTTTTGTGAAATAGAAGAGGATTTGAGAAGTCAAAATGTACCCTAATTTTTCTTTCTGCAGCACTAATCATAATTTCTATGGCAAAATGAACCCCCTCATTGTGTTCCTTTGTAAATTAAATGTTTTAAGTGGTACGCTCTAGTTGTTCTTTAGAACACTCTGGGAAGCTGCAGTAGAACACAAAGGAATAAACTGACAGTATCTGCCCTTGTTGGATGTACATGCTTTACTGAGAATGTCAGACTTCATTCTCACATGACTGAGAAAGATAATGTGAATTTACAGAAAATACGCTCTCAGTTTAGCTTATAGATCACCTTCCAAACCTCTGTGGGATAAGCATGAGAAAATAGTTCTCTCAAACATGATTCATGATATCACAGCAGAAGGCTTTTTCACATGGTAAAATCACCTTAGAACACACCACATTTCCTAAAATGAGTATGGTAACATCAACAAATGATTTATAATGTAACTAAAGTCGTAAAACCTTCTATTAACTGCAATGCTTTTTAATGAGGTGCCATCATGTATATTGGTCCCAAGATGGCTGCCAACACTTCTTGGATGAAGTACTGACAGCCAATAAGATCTCACGATGAGATGTGTGGTTAGGCTCCGCCCAGATATATCTATCTTTTTCAACTCTAATTTTCTCAGGAACTACTGAATGGATTTACACCATTTAAGCAAAAGGCACGAGTCTGAAGTGAGGACTACCTCTTTGCCAAATTTGGTGTAATTCCGTTCAGCAGTTTGGGCTGTAGCTGCGTCAACAGGTCCTATGGGACAATGCATGGGGAAAATGTTATTTGGGACCGCTCTTTTTTCTCGGCCCCCATTTGATGAATCACCGTGAAATTTTCAGGATAGGAGCGGACCGGAGCTGGCCAAAAGTCTGAAAATTTTCGCGAAGGTTCGTCAATCGGCGCCAACGTTATTCCAAATAGAATGTTGCGGATTTCCTATGGAAAATAGGTCCTAACTATAGCTACCTACTGGCAACTGCCAGTAGGTAATTAATATACATTATATATATATATATATATATACACACACACACACACACATCTCCTTCTCGCAGCCGCTTTCTTCTGCGCACAAACGGAGTACGGACCACAATCTCGTGCAGCTCAGATTTTATTCAGCTCCCATAAAACAAAACTCCATCATATCCCCGAGGGGATTGGTTATTATATATATATATATATATTATTTATATCCATATGCAACTGCTCCACAATTGAGGCGCCACACACGGTCATGTAAACCTTTTATTTGGCAGGAAAGTGGGACATCATCATCACCCTACCAGCTTCAATAAAGTGTCCAGACGCGCTTCCAGTATGTGCCAGGGGGCTGCGTTCCAGAGAGGTGTAATGAGGCCACGCCCCTTTTTACACCTCTCTGCAACGCAGCTCCGTGGCACTTACTGGAGGTACCTGGTGGCCTAGTTGGCCGCCAGGGGACCTCAGGATTCAAGGGGACTTAATCCCCAACTTAAAACGCGCCACAGGGCACGTTTGCACAGTGCTGAAGGTAGGGGGCGGGGCCTGAGGTGATACTGTGCAAACACGCCCTGTGGTGCGTTTTAAGTTGGGGAATTAATTCCTCTTCAATCCAGAGGTCCCCTAGGGGCCAATTAGCCCACCAGGTACCTCTAGTATGTGCCACGGAGCTGCGCTGCAGAGTGTTGAAAAAAGGGGCATGGCCTCTGAACACCTCTCTGCAACGCAGCTCCCTGGCGCATACTGGAGGTACCTGGTGGGCTAGTTTGCCCCCAGGGGACCTCTGGATTGAAGAGGAATTAATTACCCAATTTAAAACGCGCCAGAGGGCGTGTTTGCACACGTCACCTCAGGCCCCGCCCCTTCCTTCACCATTGTACAAATATTCCTCTAAAATCAGCCTAACTATGAATTCCGATTTACTCACCTGTTATCAGGAGAGAACCCAGTGCTGCATCTTTTAAGTCAGCACTGACTCTGAAAAGTAATTATAAGCGTACTTACCAGTAACTTGTATTTCCTGCCATAGGAATCCATTGTGTGGTTTTCACCAGAAAAGTTTCGAAGTGTCCAATTTTGAAACATACAAATATTCCTCTAAAATCAGCAGAACTACGAATTCCGATTTACTCACCTGTTATCAGGAGAGAACCCAGGGCTGCATCTTTTAGCCCAGCACTGACCCTGAAAAGTCATTCTAAGCGTACTTACTAGTAACTTGTATTTCCTTCCATAGGAATCCATTGTGTGGTTTTCACCAGAAACGTTTTGCAGTGTCTTTTCACAAACTAAAAATATTCCTAAAAAATCGTCTGTATGACTTAAACACATTCTTTCAACTGTTTACTGGAGATTGGCCAGTGCTGGATCCAGGATCCACCACTGAGTAAGAAAAAGTAACAATAACACTACTTACCTGCTAAGTGAATTTGCTGCCATAGGATAACATTGGTGATTCTATGTTAAAAAAAATTCTGTGTCCACTTTTAAAATACTATAATATTCCTTAAAAAATCACTACTGTAACCAAAAGGCTTTTACTCAACTGTTTACAGGAGATGTCGAAGGACTGAATCTAGGATCCAGTCCTCTGGTTAGAAAAGTAATCCATAAAGTAACTAATTGCATTTGACTAGAAATTCACATTGAGCTCAATGTTGCACTGTGTTTGAAATTGTGTTGCCCATTGCAACAACTGTAACTACTGTACTTAAAAGTCTATTGCCTATTTGCAAAGTATTTAAACTAAAGTAATTCATTCTGAGAAAGTATATTTTGTTTTGTAATGTATAATGTAATTTAAAAAATAAAATATCTAAAAATAAACAGTTTACAAAATGTAGTAAATCAGTATCAAAATAATCAGTATAACAATAAATACATTAAAAATTGTCATTTACAAAACCTTTGAAATTCATTGAAAAAACCATAGGTTTCAGGCCTGATATAGTTAGGAATTAGCATTTAAAAAACCTTTGTAATTCACTGAAAAAAACATAGGTTTCAGGCCTGATATAGTTATGAATTAGCATTTAAAAAACCTTAGAAATTCACTGAAAAAACATTAGGTTTTAAGGGTGTTATAGCTAGCTGGACATTTCACTCGAACAAAACCATTGAAATTCCTCCGATATAGTTAGTTGTACTAACTACATCTCGCGCGCCCGCAATCCACTGCTGATGAGGTCACATATTACATCATTCATGACATGGTCAGTGACATCACTGATGACATCTCAAATGACATCACTGATGATATCATCCAGTGAATGTGGTTTGGTTCGTTATTTAAATATGTATTATATATCTAGCAATTTGCATTGAAGAATGTGTGGATATATAAATATAAATATCTGGATGGAGGATTTAGTAGCAGTGTGATTGACTGTTTACTTGACTAATTTATAGTGTCTCACTAAATATATTGGATAGTGACTAAACTGTGTGAATATCTGTATCACATTGTCAGTTGTTGTGTAAACTGCTGCACTAGTTGGTTACTAGCTACGTGAAAGTCTATTTTATTTATTGATTAGTTAACTGAGTATTTGTATGGAAGAGTGAATGCGTGTGGTTTGGTGGGGGGTGTGTGACTGGCCAAAGATGTGTGAATAGTTGATTCAGTAGGTATATGAAGTTAAAACTACATGTTATAACAGTTGTTTGGGTGAGTGAATATCTTTATGGGTGTGGGGATGAGCCAATATATGTCTCAATGGTACATGTCCACCAAACAAGAAAAATAAAAGCCAGTGTATGTGTCAGTTGTATATAAATAAGTATACATAAGACTCAGTGATTGTATGAGTGACTGTATGGATAACTGTATAGTTGTAATAGTGATTTTATAACACACTAAGTGTGAGCTATCTATATGATTAGATGAAGTGATTTTTTATAAGTGTATAGCCAAGTAAAAGTAAGTATGATGCATTGTTTGCATAAGTGAGTAGGATGACTTCATAAGATGATTAGGATGTGTGCTGGTGTGTAATGTCGATATAGGTGTATAAGTATATTTGATAGTGTTCTATTGATCATTGACAGCATGTATGAGTGAATCTATAGGTAAGTGATTAGATGTGTGTATAGATCTAGGAATCACTGAGTGGGTGTTTAGAAAATTGTATTGGTGTGTCAATGGTTTTAAATCCGGCACTCTGTATTTTACAGTGAGTGATGAAAGGTTCTACTAGTGTATGATGAGGTGTATCTGATTGTCACGTGGATGATGTCACCTATTTTAGTGCACCTCTCTGTGACACGAAAGAAGCAACACTTTGACCCCAGATGGATTAACCATTAAGCAAAACAAGCATTTGCAATGCAATAGGTCTCGGATTTGCAAGAGTTTAAGCTATTGGCACTGCAAATGACAATTACTTTTATTTATCTGTTTTGTTAATGAACACATAAATAAAAGGCATCATCATTTACAATGCAAATAGCTCTAACTTTTGTAAATGCGGGACCTCAACCAAGAAGTTCAATGACCCACCGCATAGCCTGGTTTAACGTCTCCTAATTATTTTCTGTGCTACGGCCATAAATGCATTCCTCTGGTAAACGCCAAATGTAATCAGCCTCTTAAAATACCTAAATTAAAATATGCTGGAAAAATAGTTTCACACATTTCTGACATATGTAGCTTGCCAAGCATTGAATAGAAAAGTGTGCAGCAAGTAAACAAGGAATGTGCAAATACGAACAACAGGTATGATCCTCTTTTTATTGTACCCATTTCAGCATGAAATATCTGGTGTGAACAGTAAAAGTAGCAGTCACTGCCCTGACCTTACCCAGAGTCTGATTATATCAGCAGTGTTGCTGCTTATATGAACATATCTCGCCTGCCTAGCAGTGGGTTGTCTGGAATCATGGAAGACAGGATGTGTACGGCTGGCAGGGGGTGCACTGGAGGGTGTAGGAGTTAGGGCATTGTCGGACAGGCGCTGAGGGTGCCCAAAGGGGGTGGACGGAGTGAGGGGGTGCAGCTCGGTGCACTGCGGGCAGAGCGGGGCCCATGTTCAGACCCAGAGCTGCTGCCATGGCAGAGTTCAGAGAAAGTGCCCATCGCTCTGGTGGGGCTCGAGGACGTGGAGCAGTGCGCCGAAAGCACAGCTATACTTCTACTGCTCTTTTTGCCCGGTGCCTGTTGGGACGCCTTGTTCTCTGATGCAACAATTGCTGGACCTTGGTGCAGATGCTAAGTTTGTGCAATTGAAGCCCACTTAGGGGGAGACTGCATTTTAGGTGAGTCAGCGATGGGGTAAATGACCTACTACATCATGTACTGGAGAGTGGCTAGATGCAAGGAGGTGGGGGAGATGTGTGTGCCAGAATGAGGGACTAGTAAACACTGGAGGGACATGGGGTTTCGGTGATTCCTCGGGGTGCGGTTTGCAAAGAATGGTGGTTCCATTTTGCATTGTGATAAGCTTCAGGGGGGTGAAGTGAGCGGAGATTCACTTTTTAACTCACAGAAAAAGACTATAAGTGACAGGATGTTGCTTTGGAGCTTCACCTGTCATCTCTGATGATGTTATAACGAGCGGCGCCGTTGATGGAACACGTCTGGGAAAAGCTCTGTGCTGCAAGACCAGCGACCAGACGGGGCGCGCTCTCGCATACCAAAACAAGCACACACACTACCGAAAGAAAATACAAAACAAGCCCTGCCAACAAAAATCCCGAAACGGCTTACATAAGGATAGAGAACAGTTCGGGCTGGACTGTTCCCATAAGGCACAGGGTCAGACTGATTTGCATATGGCCATGTCTGAACTGGGGTGGCAGAGTGGGCTAAAGAACGGTGATGGATCAAACCCACATCTGTTGACTGGGTGTGAGTGTTTGATTGGTTCTGATGCTCTGTCCATCACCACCCCCTTTTGTACCGCTTTGTTCGCCATAAGTTGGCAGGGTATGCTCAGACGTGAGTCCCTTGCTCACTTTGCCACTGGATTCAAGCAAGCCTGGCTGAAGACGGCTGAAATGCCAGAAACCGGTCCTAGGAAGCTTGTTTCCGGTCCAGGGAAGGCATGGCTTGGTAGTTCAGGCTGGACTGTTCCCATAAGCCACAGGGTCAGACTGATTTGCATATGGCCATGTCTGAACTGGGGTGGCAGAGTGGGCTAAAGAACGGTGATGGATCAAACCCAGATCTGTTGACTGGGTGTGAGTGTTTGATTGGTTCTGATGCTCCGTCCATCACCACCCCCTTTTGTACCGCTTTGTTCGCCATAAGTTGGCAGGGTATGCTCAGACGTGAGTCCCTTGCTCACTTTGCCACTGGATTCAAGCAAGCCTGGCTGAAGACGGCTGAAATGCCAGAAACCGGTCCTAGGAAGCTTGTTTCCGGTCCAGGGAAGGCATGGCTTGGCAGTTCGGGCTGGGCAGTTCCCATAAGGCACAGGGTCAGACTGATTTGCATATGGCCATGTCTGAACTGGGGTGGCAGAGTGGGCTAAAGGATAGAGAACACTAAAGTCTGATAAAAAACAAGCACTGGCACTAACAGTGCCTTAGGGAGCCCTGTTCACTAGCTCCTCCCAGTGCACTCCACTCGACACCAACAATGTGTACCGACCGGCCCTACTTACCGGGCTGTGTTGCGGCAATCAGCAGCATGGAGCCCTACTCTTTTTTCTGGAAGCCTGCGAGGCTCCAATCCCCCTCTTTGGCATTGGAGCAATTGGGGAAGCTCTGTGTTCCTCTGGCCGGTGTGCAGAACTCGCCTCGGTGCACGGAAGCCCCGCCCACACTGAAGTGAGAGACGCCTGACCTCCGGTCTTTGCGACTACGTTTCGCGAGGTGGGCGTGCTAGTGACTGCTCACTATTTTTAAACAAGCATTTTCAATGCAAGATGACTCGCATTTACGCGAGATGTATTGCATTACAAATGGCAGCTTCCACATTTAAACAAGCATTGGCATAGCCAATAGGTCTCGCCTTTGGGACCTTATAAAAGTGTTTAGCTATGCAATAGTTGCATAACTAAATACTTATAAGTTCCCAAAAGCGAGACCTATTGGCTATGCAAAGCGGCCGTGCGGCCGGGAAAGTGATCGCGATCAAACATCAAAGCGGCCGTGCGGCCGCTAAAGTGAAAGTAATCATTTCGCGGCTGCTTTGATGTTCTCAGTGGCCGCGCGGCTCACTGAGAACATCAAAGCGGCCGCGAAATGATCACGCAGGCTGCCAAATGGTGCGCGCACCCGGAGCACATGCACTGTAGTTGGCGGCCTGAAAGCACTAGTTTGCACATTCAAATCCCCCATTCACAAAAGCTCTCGCGAGAGCAGTGCTAAAGCGCTGGCTCAGGCGAGGCCTCAAAAGCACGAACAGGAGTGGGAGGGGTGAGGGGGGGCGAAAAAACTGCAAACTGCGGGAGGAGGCGGGGGGACACACAGGGAAGCAAATACTGTTCGAGTAAAGGGGCTGATAGTCTCAGAAGGAGCAAAATGACGACATTGGTGTCAGGAGGCGGGACTAAGAATCCAAATACCAATCCCAATGCAGATTTTATGAATAAAGCCAATCAAAAAGATGGGCGGAAAGTGGGTGGAGCTTCCCCCACTATAGCCTATACAGCATTTCTCAACGAGACAGCGCATGTGCTGCCTAGTCCGAGACCTAAAAAGCATGTGCTTAGAGCATCTAGGAAGGGGGGGGGGGGGGGGGGGGGGCACCACAGAATTGTTCCATTGGCGGATTTTTTATGGACCATATTGTGCAAAACTGCAAATGGTGCAGCTGAACCTATACACATAGTGGAAGTAAATAAAAATAAGCATTTTCCATCTTATTTTAAGTTTTGTTTCATTTCTAAAAATGTATTATTGTTTATATTTTGAATTTGCTATACATGAGGGTACCAAGATCTTTTAAGTGCTTCGGGCCTCTAAAGGTCTTAATCCGGCCCTGACTTGGACAATAGAAGAACCCAGGAGTATGTCCACTGGCCGGTCCCATGAAAAGAATGAATTTGCCGTATGTCCATCCCTGTACCTGGGCTTCAGTTCTGGCTAAAGAGTCAGATTAACTGAGGCTCAGCTGAAGTGAATTTTAATCCCCTTCAAGTATTATAGATGTTGGACACTCACCAAGTATTCAAAAGACACTTCAATCGTGAAGATATGCCTGTGTATCGCAGAACTGGACTATGAACCATGAAAATTTTACTTAAGATTGATAGGCTAGCTCCACAATTTCATGCATCATATCATGTCTGGGTGGCTGGTTGGCCTGGAAACAACAACCACTAACTTCGTTCGGGCTCTGAGTGGCTGCCTTCCTTGAAGGATACACCAAGGCAGAGAAAGAAAGCCTACTGTTGCCATGATCGGAGCAGGAGGTAGACTTCATGGTTAGCCAAGAACTTGGCTGAGCTGCTTTAAGTACTTTCTGCCTGTAGTTGCACATTCCTTAACATAGAGTGTTGCTACTACTGCTTTACTGGCCCAAGGAACATCAGACCAATAGGCTGATTGTCGCTCAAAAGACATTTGCATTATTTCACTGTAAAAGAGACAACCACACCGGATGTGCTGGAAATCATAAGAGGCTCCTGGGTGATGCTCTGATGTGATGACCAAAGCACACTTCCTTCCCTTCGATTTCCGCTTGCTGCGGAGTTTCCGGTCCTCTCATGCTTTCACACTGCTCAGTGAGATTCCAAGTGAGCCCTCTCCTCTCTATTCACAGACATTCCCTCTCCATTTGTGAAATGGATGCAATCTGCATGCCCCAGAACCATGTTCAGAGTGGCCAATGAGGCTGGTGCACTGCAAAACAGATGCAAGTACTGTCCAGTTGCATCCAACTCAGTGCTTAAATTGAGCCACTGCTTGCAAGTGGGGCCAACGAGCACTTATTTTTGGGAGCTGGCACTTATTTTTCCCTATCAGAGTTTTACTCCGATTGAGAGAAAAAAAGGAGGCCAGTGTCATCTTGCCTTATATACACCGGGCCCTTGTTGGGAACAACTTTGCATATTATTACCCACTTTCTGCTAATTCAAGCCCGCATGATGCCGAGGAAACTTACAGAAGTAGGTCACTCAAAAACTGTTTAAATATGCCTGGCCCATATAAAGATGAAATTCTTACTTCCAATAATTTTAAAACAATAAAAAGCGTTTATAAAAACAAAAAGAAATTTGCCTTGCCCAGACCCCAAAATCCCTAAGGCGATCAAAGGCAAAGAGAGACACAGTTGTGTAAGGTAGAGAGAATGTTTTTATACAGAAATAGACAGGAGAGAGGGAGAGAGAGAGAGAGAGAGAGAGAGAGAGAGAGAGAGTGTTCACTTTCCCAGGGGGCTCCTTGGAAGGTGGGGGCCCTGAGTAATTGCTCACTCTCCTTATGTTTGCTTTAATTGCCCACTTTGCCCATGCCTTAAAACATCTCTGAAGGGGAAAGGAAAGAAGTGAAAGGCAGAAAAATTGTGGCAAATGACGCATGCAGGGATGAAAAGGAATCTGCAGGAGAGTTCAGCCAGGGGTGGTGTATGAACGAGGCATGAGTAATAAATTAAGACAACGCAGCCTTATATTCATAGATTTTGAGCAAAACATTGGTCGCTGGCGCTTATTGTTTTACAAATTACTCACCGATCCAACTGCTTCCCATATTCCCTCGTCTGGTGTTCGAACTGCAAGCACTCAACAAACACCATTTATCTGAACATCCATTGGGTCAACCAGAATGACAAACATCTGCTTGGACTCACACCTGACGGACACAGAAGGCCTAACCCTCTAAAGTTTTGATAAACACCTGAGTTTTGCCTTTTTCCCATCAGAATGGGCACGTTTAGGATTGCCATATAGATGCAACAGGGAAAACGAGAGAACCATTTTCAATTTTCTGTTGTATTAATCATTTGGAAATCACATTGCAACTTATCACTAGTATTGCCCGAAGAATTCCGTTTATTGAAAAAAAATCACTCACGGTATTCTGGGGGAAAATCTTTGATTTGATCAATAATGTGTTTGACTGCAAACTAGCGATGGAATTCTCCACCCTTACCTCAGCTTTTATACGCACCAATTTGAGGTCTGAGCAGGATAAAGACCTAATGGACCTTTTAATATCAGCAGCTGTTAAAATGGCACTAACCAACTGGAAAGACACAAGCAAAACTAGCTACAAAGGATGGATCAACTGGGTCACACACCTCAAAGGAGCGGACAACTTGGTGCTACAGTACTCACCCTGGAAAGCGTAGACGAGGGGGATGTGGGAAGCCCTGGACTCTTACCTAGACTCTTACGAACCTCCATAAACCGCTGACCTGCACATTCAACATAGCCCGCGTGAGCTCGCATGTGGACTCGAACACCCGGATTGTCTGTCAGATGCAATACAGCATGTACAGCTATTGCAAATGTAATGCCAAGCAACTGTACCTCTCTACATGCCTGTCCTATCCCTCTTTTGTCTCAACACTAAATTTTCTGACCTTTCCTCCTTTCTTCTCTTTTGCTCTTAAAAATACAAGCAGCAGGGTCTAGCTAAATATGTACCATTGTACGAAGGACCACTGCCATTCTTGGCTAACCCTGCAATAGTGATTGTGGTTGTATCTGCTTATAAAAATAATAATAATTAAAAAAAAGAAATACAAAAATGGCAATTAAAGGAACATATCATAAAACAATGTTTTCATGTTTATTTTTTGGGCCCAAATGTATTTTTAGGAATGGAAAATGTAAGGCTCATTGGGGGATTTCAGTGCAAATATAAACTAGGAAAAATAAAACCCAACCTTGTACCAGGCTGCTTACCATTACTGTTGGACTTGGCCCTTTTTGCAGGGTCATCCCTAAAGTTTTTGCCTTTCTCATAGTTTTTTTTCTGACATGGTGTTGGTGGTTCTAGGACTCTAGGCACTTTAGCACTGCGGTCCAGTGTAAAGTTTGTGTGCTCTCAGTGTTAAATATGATAAGGATTGGTTTACACCTGTTTGGCCTATTTAATTTACCTGTCAGTCCCTTGTAACGTGCTATCTCAATAACCCAGGGCCGGTAGATTAAATGCTACTGGTGGACTTGCAGTGCTTATTGCGCCACCCACCAAAGTAACCTTTCAAACCTATCCCAGGCCTCTGCCATTGTGGGGCCTGTGCACGCAGTGTTACTGCTGCTGTGATGTGGCACCTAAAGTGTGTGCCATGTCCGTGAAACCCCTTTAACTACATGTCAGTCACCCCTAAGGTAGGCCCTAGCTAGCCCTAGGGGCAGGGTGCATTGTAGGTAAAAGATAGGACATCTACCTTAAGTGTGTGACATGTCCTGGTAGCGACAAACATCCATTTCTGTTTCTCACTACTGTGGGGTTGCCCTCCCATAGGAATCCATTGGGGATTCCCTGATAAGTGTTTCAGTGGTAATTCCTGATATGGGAGGCGCAGCCTGGTCAAGTTTGGTATGTTTGGAATAGTGATAATAAATGCTACGCAATGGGGTGCACAGATTTAATATAACTATTTTAGAAATGCCACTTTTAGAAGTTGGCATTTCTGTGTGCTATGTGTCTGCCTTCCTGATGTGGATTGCATGTCTGGTTTTGGAGTTGCAGGGGCTGGTAAGGTGTGTGTGGCTCCAGGAGGGGCAGGGTGAGTCAGCGCTAGGCTGAATGGGACATCTGCATTTGGAGTAGTGGGAGGAGAAATCCCTGGTCCCTGAATAGGTCAGTGCGTGGCCTGTAAAATGCTGGCTCCACCCCCCTGTGGTGTGTCTGATGGCAGAGCCCCATCTCTGAAAGGAGTGTGTGAGCACTGTAAGCAGAGTGCTCCAAAACCACTAGAACCAGTTGAGACTGGTTCCCCCAAGCCCTGTGCCAGGGCAGACAAAGGAAAACTAAGTATAAATGTAGGGGCTGTGACCCCATGTTTTTTAGCTGTTCCTGTGCTTGTTCTGACACTGGGGGGCTGCTGCTGCTGGGCTCCAGGAGGAACCCCCATGAGGGACTGCCTCCCTGCTGGAGGGCCCTGTGTGCTGGCCTGCCTGAGCCCAGCCTTGTGCCCCCCTGACCTTTACCCTGGACCTTGCCTTGGACTTAGCGCCTTAGAGAGCTGGATTATTCTAGTGCTGGATTCCCTGTCCAGCCTTGCCCTGAAGCTTGGGGGAATGAGCGCTGCACCATTTGGGCTGCTGCTCCAGGTAAGAGGAGCGTGTGGGCCCTGCAGCGCTAAGCTGCGTCCTCTACCGAGGGAATCCTGACGTGGGGATTCCCCCGCATCACGGAAACAGTGGGCGCCCACCCCACGTTTTGCCGTGACACCGAGCGGGAGCCCAACTCGGTGGTTGTGCTGAAAACAGTGGGTGCCCACCCTGCTCTTATGCATTTTTAAAGAGCGGGTGGCCATCCAGCATTGCCGCTGTTCTTGCGTGATAGGTGGGTGCCCACCCCACGTTTGCCAAGGAAAAGAATCACCGCCACGACCCGGGACAGGCAAAACCGGAAGCCAGGCAGCCTGCCTGGTTGGAGGCGGGCAGAGGAGAAGCGGGCTGGAGGAGAAGTGCCGGCCGGAAGATCCAGGCCGGAGCCCACCCCGTGCTGGGACGTGTGCAGGAGAAAGGCGGGGCTCCCCGGGAGAGATGGGAGAAGCCCCGCGTGTGTCCCCATCCTGGAGGTTGACAGGCAGCACTGCACTGGAGGCGAGGTAGGGCTCCCTTGTGGTGAGGAGAGCTCTGCTTGCAGTCTAAGAGCCGGCCAGGAGCCACCAGAGAGCCCGGTGAGTGGTGGCGCGTTAGGAGAGGCTGGGGCAGTTCGAGGCACATTGTCGGTGACTGAGTGGTCCCGCAGGAGAGCGGGCCACTCTAACGGTGGGGGATGTAACGGGGGCATTTGTTGGTGCTCCCCCCAGGCACAGTTAGTGCCTGCAGCCACTTGTGCAACAGCTGCCCTGCCGGACAGTGGGCAGCTGCGACTTTTAGGCCAAATCATTTTTAGAGTCCCAGAGGGGCCTAAGGGGCACAGTTGTGCCAGGCCTCATTTCCACAGCTGTCCCACCTGACAGTGGGCAGGTGCGACGTTTGGGGGTCATTTTTGTCGATGAGAAAAGGGGTGAGAAGCACCCCAGGCCCCAGCGCAGTGCGCACTTTGCATTTGCTGCCGAGGCAGCCAGGGGGCCCTTTGCGAGGTCCCCCTCAGGGCCCTGACTTTGCTGGACATAGGGCATTGGAGCCCTAGAAAAGGCCAGTTGGCCTGGAGTCAGTTTCTAAGGTGGGCCCTACAGTGATGTGATGCATAATGTGTGTTATGCCTAAGGTGCTGTGTTACCGTGGTTCCCCGTTTAGGCTTATGATGCCTATTGCGTAATGTGGCGATGTTGGTGATTTCTTGCCCCATTTCATTTATGTGATGCCTAGGACAAATGTGATTTACGCACCATGATTATTGTCTAATGTGTTCGGGCTACGGAGGTCCTAGTGCGTAAGGTGTTTATGCTAATGGATTTGGGCCTAAGGTGATTTATTGCCTATTGTCATGTTATGATATTTCAGTATGGTATCTAACACTAATGCGATAATGCTTAGGTCATTATTGTACCAGTAGTTACTGTTTGTGGTTTTACTTACCTGTTCTGATGGTCTGACCATGGCCCGATTGGTCTGGTCCTGTATCTAATCCCTTGTGAGTATGCCTAGTGCCAGTTGGCACAGTGTAAATGTGTGATTATGTTTCTAATCTGTTTATGATATTACAATGGCTATTTTTTATATAACCTTGTGTGGAGTTTCTTTTGTGGTGTGCCTAGTTTTGTTGCTGCAGTGTGTTTGTGTTGCGCAAACGCTTTACACATTGCCTCTGGGATAAGCATGACTGCTCGTTCCAAGCTACCAAGGGGGTGAGCAGGGGTTATCTTCAGCATGCAACTCCCTTGCCCTGACTAGAGTGGTGGTTTCTGCCTGGCTTTAGTGGAAGTCTTAGCCAATCATAAATACAATTTCTAACAATTACGATTTAACCTCAGGAAAGATGTAGGAGAGTAGGATCTGCTTCACATGGGTACCCACACTTTTTGCTGGTGTTTCACTGTTTTTCGACCTTAGTCTTGCTGTGGCCCTGCTAATCAGGACCCCAGCCTAGCTGCTTCCTCTCTAAAATGGTTTCCATGTACATTAGATAAATCTCTAATTGGATTCTGGAGTGCCTTATAAGCCCCTAGTATATGGTATACTATGTACCTAGGGCATGAGCAGAGCCCCTCTGCAGCGTTCGGGGTACCCCCTCTGATGCTGTTTGTGGTGCAGCCTGACCATATACTCTTAAGTGCATTATAACCTCGCGGTAAATGCTAACTCTGGACTGGCTGCACGGAAACTTGTCGTGTTTGGTGTCAAACGCTTTGGAATACTACCCCGCCCCCCGCCAGTTCTGGCAGCGGGGGTAGCATTCCACCCTTCTAGAGGGAGAGACATGTTCACACTGGTCTACCCGGTAAAGACTTTCTAAAGCCCTGGCATCACAAAATGGATGCCTCTGACACAGACACAGGTCTGGCCTCCTGCTGCTGACCGAAACTCCGCCAGGGGAGGCCTGCACAATAGGTTTCCTGTCCCAGGGAGGTGTAACCACCTCCCCAGACAGGCAGATGTGTATTGGGGCTGGGCGTGAGCACTCTCTGGTGCTTTGAAGTCCTGCACTGGGGGCACACTTGGTGTCCCTGTGCATAGTCCAGTTCAAACTGGTTGCAGGTGCTACCTGCCCCTGCTCTGGCACGAAACTGGACAAAGGAAATGAATGTAACCACCCCTCTTTCCAAACCCTCCCATAGGTGGGTCTCTAGAGTATGTCCAAGCCCCAAACCTTGTATAAGTATGGGAACCCAGTCCTTGAGACTTTAGATTACCCTGGACGAAACTCTGCAACATATATCCTGGACCTTCGAATTTCTATTTTCACTAGAAGACTGAAGAAATCTGCCTTGGGGTCAAGGAGTGACTCCCCTGCTTGGCAGGCACCAAAGAAGCAACTGTCCCGTCTGCAATTCTGAAGCTCCTGCTGGACGCCAAAGTCTCTGCATCCCCAGAGGGGGATTTGCAGACTTCCCCGAGGCTACCCTGGGTCCACAGCAAAGTTGAGGCCCGTGGCTATCGTGGGTGACGTGGAACCGTGACCCCTGGATACCGTGATCTTTTGCTTATCCATAATCTTACTGGTCTCCTTGAAGTTTTGCTTAGGGCTCTGAGTAGCCCCAGCCTTGAGCACCTCCGAAGATCTCTGGCCTCCACTCCATGAGTGACCCGTGGGCCAGTTTCAAGTGCGACCGCTCGAGGCTCCTTCGCGATCGCTAGCCCGTTGGCTCGTAGGTCCCCACGAAGGCCACTCCTCTTCTGATTGGGCTTTCCTAGTTGCTCCAGACGTGCCCTGACTGACCCTCACTGGGTGAGTCCCCCAGACCTTGCTGGTCTGCACCGATGTCCTTTTTCTATTTCCAAGTGACTTGCCGTTGCCAAGGCTTGTTGGGTCCAATCTGGTCGCCGACACCGCAGCACTCAACAGACTTCGTGGGTCAGCTCGAATCCAGCTCCTGGTTGTCATCAACACCTCCTGGACCTCGTGGCTGCAGAATCAAGACACGAGTCAACTCACCTGAATCACCCGACATCTGTGGGCATTGGACTATCGTGACCCTACTCACTGGTAAGTGACCCAGACTCTGTCCCCTCTGCTTTCAGGTTCCTTCCATCCTAGATCCAGGCTTGGATCACTTCGGACACTTCTCCTCTTCACGGCAGCAGCACTTCTTGAGCATCTTCCATTGAAAACAGCGACCCGTCACCATTTGACACCTATGCACCCGGCTTCCGTGGGTGAGGTAACTCGAGTACTCCGGTGCTCCCGCGGGTGTTGGCCCTAGACACCTCTAAGTCCAAAAGGGTTCGCTCGTAGTCATCCTCTAAGTGTCCTTAAACTCCTAATTTCCAACCGCGACCTTCCCGATATAAGTTAACGGCTATTCGCGGCTGTGTTTTCACACTGCACGCGTCCCCCGTGGGTCCCCTGTGTCACTACCTTGGATGGTTCCTTGTGGTCCAAGCACTTCTACAGGCTCTAGGCCTTGTGTCTAGTTCAGTCGTGGTTCTTATGCCACTTTATTGGTATATGGTTTGGTACGCTCCTAGGGCCCAAACGTGTATTTGTGCTTTTACTGTTGCATACTGACTAGTAACTTAAGTACTTCGAACTCCAGTCTCATAAAGAGACTAGAGGAGTGTGTTTTATCTTAAATACATTTATTTTTCAATATATACCTGGTGTGGTTGTCTTTTCATTTGGTCATTCAAGAGATTATAGACTGGTAAAACAAGCTTCTTTACATTCCTTCAAGACTTAGCCTGAAGGCTGCTCTCCATAGCTACCTTTCAATAAAGGTTGTCTTTAACCTATCACCATTAGGGGTTGTTTGGACTGATACAAGGTGCCCACTATAACTAGTGGACAGCATATATCAGGCCAACTTCTCACAACAGATTTCTATTACACTGCTTGGTAGCACTCAGACACTTCAAAGCCACTTACCTGGCAAGAGTCTTTTCCTCCAGCCTCATAGCCAGCGCAGATCATGTCACTGAGGATTATGGGTAGAGATGGGCTCACATCTGAACCGATATGGTAGAGCTTATCACAGGTTGATCTGTCAATGATTGGTACCATCACTTCCTGCAGAGTCTGGGGCGATGGGAGAGGAACTGTAGAAATAGTAATAGAAAATGTGTTTTTGATGAAGAACAGGCTCAGATAATCCTTTAACGTGCCCTGACATGCACTGAGCAGCAGCCACGGCCCATTCAGGTAAGAAGGGTGGGGCCAGGTTGGCGATGGGATTTGACAGAGGACCACAAGGGAAAATTAAATAAATAATTTTTTCTTGTGGTCGTCTGTCAAAATCCTCCTCGCACCCCCCCCCACACACCGCTCTTATCCTGTATGGGCCGCGGCTGCTGAGCAGCCTGACTAAGATAATTCACCTCCGTGAGCAATGTACAAAATTCATTAAATGGGATCTAATGTATTCAAAACCCAGTTGTAATCTACTTTAGTTGTACACCAAAATTAGAATAATTGGATTCCTTAAAGAGAAAACGTCTAATCTCAGAAAGACTAAGCAACTTCATACACTCCAAGTCAGCATCTTCTGTCATTCCAATCTCATCGGGAGCCAGTACATCTGAGAAGGTGTTTGGAATCTCGAATGGATACTATGACTTTGGGATAGATTTGAGCAATGAAGATTTAAGATGCAGATCTGCGGAATCAGTTCGAACATAGGCTTGACCATCAAAGATGACTTGACCCTGAGAGTTAAGGCCGCAGATGTGACTCATAACCCTGGTGAACTCAGCGAGATAGGAAGTCAAATTGATATAAAAACCCAACAAATTTATCCCACTGCTTACTCCTTTAATGTAATTTGTAGAACTACCCATTTGATACTAGTGCTGACCGATAGATCATCATGACGAACTCTCGCGCCCCATCCCATTTTAGTTTTATACTGCTGTTTCTTTTGCGGATCCAAGAATTAATGACCACTCTTCATCCTTCCTCCTTTAAAAAAGTTCTCACCACTCTTGATTTGTGTACTACATACAATATGGTTTGACATATTTTCCTTTAAAGGAAACTCACGATATGAAAGAAGTCCCGGTTCAGACATCACTTAGCCAGAATGGACCAAATAAAGTCAGATAGAAGCACATGAAATTTCAATGCATGCATAAAAAAATGCTGTTGCTTTCATCCTCTTACAAATCCTCATAGAATGAAGAGCGTCTATACCCACAAACAGACAACAATGTTTGTCTTTTGAAAATGAAAACAATTTTTTGATCCCACCACTAAATTTAAGTGCTGTCATTGTGAATACAGTTGATCTATCGCCCTGTACTGTGTGCATTAACCAGCAGACTTCTTCACTGCCATTATTTGGTCTTAGGGGGGCCCCATGCTTTCATTCAGGGAGGAGAAGAGGAAGGTGGTTTCCATCTCTCCTCAGTGTTCATCACCTTTCACCTCTCCCTTGTTAGGGTGTCTACAGGATGCCCTGGACCGTCTAGCATGATGTTTCCCTGACATACTTACAGAGTGATTTTGAGCCATAGGGAGACAATGAAACTGTGGGGAGTCTTCAAACATGTCCCCAGGATAATGACTGTCCTCTCAGGTCCCATGGGAATCCCTCAAACACTCCCTGTGCCAAGGCCCAGCACCTCTCGTGGGCAGGCAGGGGGACTTGGGGAGGCATGGTCTTAGCCCAGTGCTGTTTATTAAGGGCATCCTTCTTGCGTAGACACAGACAATGATCAGTTTAAACCTCCCATTGGATCTGTTCCAGCCCAGGGCCAGCACATGTATAGTCCAAGGGAGTCGGGATCAACTATGGTCAACATTTCTTGTTGAAGGCCTTGCTTTGTGGCTATCCTGAGCCTGGCTTTACTTCTTTTGGATTGGGCACAAGAGCTGGGCAGAATATGACTACTAGGTAAATCAAATATCCACAGAAGAAGAAGGTTGCTTTCTAAGGGGGAATGATAGCCATCAGTTAACACTTCCTGGATTCTTCAATGACTAGCTAGATGCTTTTTATAACTGCTGGTTAGGAAAAGACAATCCTGCTCAAGCTCTGCAAGCCATACTGAGGAGGAAGAGCTGGACGGAGGCTGTGCACTTCTTTTCTTCTCAGGCCCCCTTCCTTTTCTCAGGAAGGGCAGGCGAGAGAGTCAGTAGACCTTCTCCTGAAAGAAGTGTTACGCTAGCTTATCCTCTCTACAGCAATCTGAAGCCTTAGATACCAACTTTAGCTACTACAAACCTATTCTAAATTCTCAGCACTGGCTACCTTTCAAACTCCACCCACATGGCTGCCACAACTGATAGCCTACTTAGACTGTTAATGGTCAGTTTCCGGCCCCAGGTTTGGAGCTCCTAAAAAAAATGAGGACCCATGAGATTGGTTTAGGTTGACAGAAATCAACATCCCCGCAACACCAAAAGGCTGCATTGTAAGGTATGGGAAGTTACACACCAAACTAGTCTGCATTGTAACCTTTCCAAAAGAAACAGACAACTGTTGCTTAGGTCTTAACATTGCTAACAACATGGATAAAGCAATTACGTGGTCATCTACGAACACTCACTGTCAGAGCCAACGGTTCCCCAGCCTGTGACCCAGCAGTGTAAACCAGATGGAAATGTGACCGACGAGTCTGGCATACAGATGGGCAGGATGAAATCAGTGAAGGTCAATGGGGTCGTCAGCTTCAGCAGCAGGATGTCCCCAGGACCTCCTTCAGAATGGTAGAGCGAATTGACGATGATCTGCTTGACTCTAGAGCACACCGAGTTCGGGTTGAAGCTCAAAAGCTGGTACATCCCCAGGCAGACAGTATAGGATGACTGGGCATAGTTCCTACATGAAAGATAAGATTTAGCCAGCATTGTGAATAGAAGCGAATAGCACATCAATTATTAATAAAACACTACTAACAATATGAAGTGAATGTCTGGGTCATTTGGGAATCCGGTCACAATCAAAAGACAAGAGTCGAGCACTAGAGGTGTGGTGTGACATAGATTTGCTGCACATTGCTTCAGCTGGCTAATAAAATCTACAACCACATATTTCACCACACCCATCCAGCTAGGATGCCAGTCTCCCCATCTGGAGCACATGTACTGTGTGCCACCATTCTGTCCTGTTGCCTAATACTTACAACAATAAGACCTCATTTCGATATTAGGATACAATTTTGGAGGAAGGTCTGAGCTAGCTATTCATTACTCAATGCTGTCTTTCTCATCACATAGTTGCGCGATTTACAGATTTTACCACATACCTGAGATTTCAAGCTCAGCAAACAGGTTTCAGATACGGTGGAGACTCAGGTTTGCACCAGTGAAGGCCCTTATATAGTGTGCCAGCATTGCACCAAAGCCATTGATCTCTTTGTAGTGCCTTTGCTAACACATAGAGTTAGATCACAGATTGGAGAGAGTTGCATAGGAAAACCTGATGGTGTTTAACTCACAACTTCATGTTTCCTTTCAGAAGACCTTCCTCGTGCGAGACTTGAGGTCCCACTTTAGAGACCAAAGTGCATAGCGTGACACATCAGACCAGAACCAGCCATATGAATATGAGCCTTGGTCCTGCTCCAATAGAAAGAGTCCAACCCAATCTGCAAGGGCCGTGTCCCGACTGTGGAGGAACACAAGCAACCCTAGATCTCCTCTGACACAACATTGCTGGAGCCTGAATCGCTCTTGCAACAGTCTAAGGTCGACAGATTTCTTTCAACGGCCTCACGGCCTGGACAAAAGAGGAGTTAATCGCAACAGGCACATTTACAGAAATTAAATTACACTGTAACCCATTTGGCCACACAATCAGGACCAGAATTCAGTTCTAAAGTTAGTAAGAGTGATTACAAAATTGGAATCATCAATTCCATAAGTCAAATTCAAAAAGTATTTATGAGAAAAAAATCAGCAAGTTAGGTAACCAAGCATATTTCAGTTATTCAGCATATGGCGTTCAAAATCAGAATGGTACCCACAGAAAAGGATTAAAGCCCAGTCGCTTCCTAGGAAACTCCAGTCTTCTTTCCCTTTAAGGAGTACGCATAAGTAAATCAGCTATGATCCTAACTGAGCTAAAATAAAGCAATCAGGAAATGGACATTAAATCGTGGGAGTAGAAGGGTGTCAGCATGAAGGAGACCTCGGTAGAAACCTCTAAATCAAAGGATACACACCAGGCATCCAGCCTTCCACTTGTGTCAGGACAAAGGGCCGAGAGGTCTGAACCTCTCGAAGTCAACAAGAACCGGGTCTCCAAGGTGAGAAATACCAATTAAACCTACAGAAAGAACATTCGAGAATAGAACACTCTGATACATGACTTCTCTAACTTCAATGGTAAAAACGACTACGTATATGATTAATGCTTCATCTTACATCAATAAGGTGAATATATAGACATGTTAGATATGTGTAAACACTGTACTCCTGCAATTAAGAAGATTAGATATGTGTAAACACTGTACTCCTGCAATTAAGAAGAATTAAGAAGGGGGAGCCTAAATTACGCCGCTCCAACAACATGACTGTGGCTACTCCAACAGTGTGTTTGCAGTCACACATTGTTGGTGTTTGGCAGCCACCCAACGCACACACGGGGTGTAGTCTCACATTTGTCAAAGAGGGTGGATCCTGGAACCCTCCGAGTTCCCTAGCACTCCGCTGGTGCGCAGTATCTGTAAGCCACCTCCATGGCGCATACCTTTAGAAAGGCCAATGGGCCCTTTTAGGTCTGGAGTTTGACAGTATAGTTGAGAAACCCTCTTTCCCCTCTGTTTTTCTAATTTCCCTTCCCACCACCCTTTTTAGGTCTCGCCTGAGACAGCGCTTTAGCGCTGCTCTCGCGAGAGCTTTTGTAAATGGGGGGATCTGGAAGTGCAAACGAGTGCTTTCAGGCCTCCAAATACAGTGCATGTGCGCTGGGCGCGCGCACCATTGGACAGCCTGCACACCGTTTGCTTTCACTTTCGCGGGCCGCACGGCCGCTTTGATGTGATCGCGATCACTTTCACACAGTGCATGTGCGCCGGGCGCGCGCACCATTTGGCAGCCTGCGTGTACATTTCGCGGGCGCTTTGATGTTCTCAGTGAGCCGCGCGGCCACTGCGAACATCAAAGCGCCCGCGAAATGTGCACGCCATTTGCCACCCCCTCCCTTATCCCACTTCCTGCTCTCAAACTCTCCTACAACCTACATGCTTAGCCCTTCCACACACACTGCACGACCCCACGACATTCCATAAACTGCTTGATAATTAATGCGCCACCACTTCCCCTATGTTTCCTGCATGCTTATCACGTTTCATTTTCTGCATTTGTTGGTTTAAAAAAATGTAGTCAGTCATCTACAAGGAAGTCCATCCGTACTGCGTAGGCAGCACTTAACTCTCTACCCTAGTGTCAGTTCCTTTCATAGCCCCTGCATGGGTAGACCCACGCCTTCGTGCACATAACCCGTCATTGCACGCACAGCACGAGCCCCCCGGCAACTCCATGCAAGCTAAGACCTCTCCCGCCCCACAGAGCCCCACGACATTCCACTCACGCAAAGGACGAAAGTCCCTGCACAGCCAGTTCACTCACTATGTTTCCTGCCTGCGTGGCTCAACCCCCTGCACAGGCAGACCCGCCCAAAGTTTCTTTCAGGCAGCCCCGTCTTCCAGTATTTGACCCAAGACGCTCCTAGCACACAGCCTTCTGCACACCTTGCACAGCGTTCTCCAGTGTTATGGCACTCCCAGAACGTTCCACCGACACAATCCGTCCTTACCTCACCCAAACACTTCACAGCCACCGTCACGCGGACGTGACCTCAGAGCATCCCCCAGCACAGACAGCCCTGTGAGAAGCTGGAACAACACTTCAATCACACCCCTAGCACAAACATCCCAACAGAACTGCCAGCCTACCACCATACACCCCTTCCGCAGCGATCACCTTGACATTGCCACCGTCCCCTCAAAAACACACAGCCTTCTTCGGACGTTCCCACAACAAAAACACGGTTGCTTTTACAGGTCTTATTTGCACACATGCCGAAGCACAGACACAAAACGTTTCTGATTCACAAAGAATGGTGTTGCTTTGAATATAGCAGAAGTGTGTGACACGAAATACTCCTGGGTCCTTAAGATTATAAACAGAGGCAAAACATGACAGTAGCCCTCTAAATGCACAGCATGCGACCACACTAGTCAACCCCCCACCTCCGCCAAAAACACGACACGTCACCGCAGACTCCAGAGACGAGCAGAGAATCGTGTTGCCACTTTAAGCACCGCCTCGCCCACTCCAGGCCCAGCAGCTGATATCGCATGGGGCACGCAGCTCGAAAACACGGAGCTGCCGATCTCCACACATCTGCAGCTGGGCCACAGGGCCGCCGACTGGGGGGAGATTAGAGGGAGGTGGTAACAAGCATTGGCATAGCCAATAGGTCTCACTTTTGGGACCTTATAAGTGTTTAGCCATGCAACAGTTGCATAACTAAATACTTTTTTTGTACATAAGTCAATCCCGGCACTCTAAAGTCATATATTGTTCTTGTTGGTTAATAGCCAAAAAGAGAGAAGGACACAGTAATAATGAAAGTAACTGACTACGGAACAGAATAGGTCCTCACAAAAGTATATATCAGAAAGCAATTTAATACATAAGTTTCACAAAAAGGAAAAACACATTCATGAGTAAAAAATCAGAACTCCCTAGTTATTGAATGACAGGGAGACTTCAATTTTCTGAATCTTGATAAAGAAGGATGACAGCCGACACGTGTTTCGTCACGTATAGTGACTTCCTCAGGGCTGTAAGAAGAATGTCAAGATCTTAGTTTGTACAAAGTAACAACAGTGTGTCGATTTGCACATTAGCAATCTGGTTCAGTCCGTTATTATCAGTTCCATTTTGAAAAATAGACAAGGTATGAGGATTTTTTGAGTGAAGGGAATGGGAGAGAAGAGAAAGAGGGAAGAAAACGTGAATTAGTTAGGGATATAAACGATAAGAGAACGAAAAAAAGGGGTAGTGATGTGACCAGTAAGGTAATTGGATTGGAAAATGGATTGTCCCCACCACCACATCCGGTGTGAAGAGAGTAGAGTGTTGTGTCCCAAGGTAGAATATAAGCACTAACCTTTGGAAAGAGTCTTTGAACGCTTTAAATGTCAGACATATAATTATGCTACTGTTAGCACGCAGTAATACGTGTGGATAATTTCAAGCGAAGACTCCGATGTACGAGGTGGTTCTGTAGGAGTGTATGATAGAGAGCAGAGATTAGAAAATAGACAATGAACAGACACACACTAGTTGAGTGTGACTATGGTCAGAATATAGGTTTATAATAATTAGAAACTGAGGAAATATAAGTACCCAAGAATTTTTAGAACCTTGTGAAGGTTTGAAAGAGCAAGTATTGTCGCCAGACGGTCTCCTGATAAATGTATCAGTTGTGTGTTGATAATAGCAGATCTTCCCCAGTAATTTCTAATGCTAATAAGAAACAGAAAAGAGGTAATATTGGTTTGATATTATCAAACAGAAGGTTAAAAACTAGGGTATTATCAAATTTAAAAGGTCGGAAATACTGTACCTATTACTATAGAGAAGATCATCCACAAGTAAAAGATTCACAATCAACCAACTTTCAATACAACACTACTACAAGACATGGTATAAAACAATTTATAAACTGCAATACAAACTTTGTGGTATACTGCATCATATGTTGCTGTGGACTAATATATGTGGGCAGCACTATCCGCCCTCTCAGGATTAGAATGCAGGATCATTTAAGAGCAATACGCAACAACCTGACTAGCTACCCACTAGCGGTCCATTTCAATTCCCATCACACCTTAGCAGATCTGAATAAAATCAGGTTTCATGGAATATCTCATACTACCCTTGGTACAAGGGGTGGTGACAGGACTCTCAATTTGAGAAAAACAGAGGCTCTGTGGATTATTAAATTACGAGCAGTCGAATTGGGCATCAATTTTGATAAAGAGATGCATGTCTTCTTAGCTTAAACATCTACTGAGAGAGGCATCACTTACCATTAGACATCCCAATTTTCTGAAACTATAAATCGTGGTCGAGGATGCCCAAACATGTGAAATGTGAAATGTATATGCTCTTCTCCCTCATGACACACTGTATAAACCTGAAACATTAGCTATATTGTGCTTATACACTATGTACCATACCAATTTTGGTCAGTTGAATGAACTGTGTCACTAATGTCATTGTCTTTCATATGACTTACTGTGTAACCTGAAACATTAGCTATATTGTGTTTACACACTATGTACCACACTACTTCTTGGCCAGTAGAATGAACTGTGTCATTAATGTCAATGTCTTTCATCGAATACATATATGTAACAATATGTTTATTTATGCGCCTCAGTAGAACTGGATGGGTAATATTTCTTCTTCCTGTATTCCGTTCTCACCACATTCTCCATCTCTTCTCTTTGATATTTTTATTTCCACTACCATATGGCCTCACCACACACTCTAAATACTCGAATTAGACAGAGATGACTTAAGTACGCTTTCGTGTTCGCCGCCATAATATCTTTACCAACTAGGTGATATCAAACATTCTTTCCAAATCTATCTAGATTCTCAAATTAATTTTATGCGAAAAACTCTTAATGAGTTTCTCTTAAATTAGAATTTTAAAAAATTATATGCCGCCTTGCCAATCAGGTATCCATACTTATAATACGGAATATCTCTTTAAGACTTCTACTCTGGTATCCACATTTATAATACGGGGTATCTCTTTGACACTTCCATTCTTTGATTATTTCGGACTTACTAGATTCAGTAAAAACTCTAAATAAGTTTTATATGACTAAGAGTATGGATTCTTTTTCGTGATAATTATATTTTTTCACAAATTAGACTACACTACATATACTCTTTACTCACTTATCATTAATAATGAACTACTATATGAAAAACTCGTAATACATTTATTTGATATCAAATATTCTTTTAATAGATGTACCATCACGTATCCATACTCGTAATATGAAGGAACACAAAATGTTCAAAGATGGACACCTCTTCTCCCCTCCTTCACTTTCTTAGGGGCTCAACCAATCCGGAACCACATAGGTCATGTTGGCCAATCATAGATTGCTTTGGTACGGTAAACAATTTATTCACACATTCAAGTCTGACTGTTCCAAGATGGCCGCCGCTACTTCTATACTTTAACTTTGGATGGCTAATTACGGACCCTTTTCTTTTTTTGTTACATGTACTATGGAACGTGCTTTTTTCGCGCCAAAACTTGGATTTTCCATTATAAAAAAACCACTCGGTGCTGACTCTGCGTCCATTGTCGATACGAGAGGACGGGAGTCGATTCTTCAGACAAGAACCACCTTACTAGGAGGTAAGCGCGTCAAGAAACACTGTTCGTTTAGACAGGTGTCTATCAATCGCAGTTCCCATTTTTGGTAGCCTTTTGACAATTATTATTTGTCATTTCCAATAACAATTATTTTTCTCGACAAATGTCCCATTATTTTTCAATATATTTCCCATACACAAACTCACACGAGAGGACATAAATGTAAGTGAGCCATAACAAGTAGGTTCTAACATTTATTCTATTTCTCCACTAACGGGAAATGAACATAATCTAGTTGAATTTCTTGTTTTCTATACCATAACGGATACTTGCTCGTGATTTGGATATATCTTTCCTTTAAGCGGCCCAACAATATACCGTTTTGTATTTCCCCTTTTTTCATATAGTATATAAAGACATCGGATGAACATGCAAATTGTATTAAATGGCTACACTGTTGCGTACTAATATAACCCACATATCTTGGCTAAATGTATGGTTGCGACACCTCTTATGAACATAATTCCATGACTGATGTCAGCAATAATAAATATCCAATAATTTAAAACTTTTTTTAATATGTTAGGTGAGGCTTGCTGTGCTTTTTAATGAAATTTTTTTTTTCATGCTTCTTAACAATATATTCTCGCTCTGCACTGTCTTCCGTAGGGCTTACCAGAGCCGGTTTGTGCACTTCACCCAATTTGAGGAAGCCAATAAATAATTTACGAAGTAAGGAGGCCTCCTATATTTGGTCCTTTTAACTAATAATAAAAAAGTATCGGGGATGAATTTGTTTCTCCATTACTTGTTTTCCATTTTAGAAATCACCACACAGATGACTACATGAAGATCGTCCCATTGATTCAATTTCACAAATTAGTTCCATATCACGGTACAGCATCCCTGATTATTAGGTATTGTATATAATATCCTTATCTCCCAGACTAAAAAGTGGGTATTCTGTACATACATGCTTATTTTTTCTCTTATCATTATCAGATACCTTGGTGGATACCCGTTCTTCTCCAAATATAGCTATAAGACACCAAGAACCTCTACTGAGATACGAATCACTCTTTTTTTTTTTTTTTTTTTTTTTTTTTGAAACCGTTTATTGCAGTTTGAAAAAGTTACAGGTATGGGCCTACAACCGCTCGGCCGGCCGCTAGAGTGACAAAAGCATATTGCATACATACAGTAAGAGTCTCTTGGCAGTGCAGATTAGCAAAACAGGAGAAATCAATGTTGCAGGCCGCATAGCTCCATGCCCACAGTACGGTTCCCTTTTATCAAAACAAAACAACACAAAAAAACCACACCCGCAAGGCAACCCGCGATCCAAAGTGACAGCACGTGCTCCATAAGTGGGGGATCCCAACCAGCAGCAGAACTCTGGAGAGGGGAATGGGAATAGATCAGGGACTGGGGGACCGCGTGCCCAAGGCCAAGGGAGGGGGGCCATCTAGGGAGACGGAGCAGGCGAGGCAGCCGGTAGCTGTGGCGGCTCACAAATACCCCCGCGGTAGGTGTTCCAGGGGCCCCAGATTTTCACCCACGCCCCAGGCTTACCCCTCGCCACATACACCACCTTTTCACGAAACATACACCAATCCATATGTTCTTTCCAGGCCAACACCGCAGGGGGCCTCTGGGATCCCCACAATTGAGCAATGTCACGCTTAGCTATCATGTATCCCAGAGTCACCCACCGCGTCTGCGGGACCGAATAGTCATTTGGTTCCCACACATTCAGCAAGCATCTCCTCGCTTCAGGCAACAGCGCGACACGCGTAACCACACGCAGGACCTCATGCACACCACGCCAGAATCGCTCCACCTTTGGGCACTCCCACAGTATATGCATGAAAGTTGCCAACGCGCCACAGCCACGCTTACACATTCCGTCACCAGCAAAGCCCATACGTAGAAGCCTTGGCCCCGTCACGTAAACCCGGTGAAGGATCTTAAGCTGGACGAAACGAAGGCGAGCCGGGATGGCCACTTCTTTTGGAGAGGCCACCGCGGAAATCCAATCCTCGTCGTCCAGCTCTAGCCCGTCGGCAACCCAGGCCTCGCGGAGACTAGTCAGCAGGCACGATCTGTCGTTGATCAGTTTTTTATATATGAGGGAGATCGTGCTGTCTGGGACATGGCCATCCAGCACTCTGTCCTCCAGGGGGGAAGACTCCGGAATGGACGCGACATCCGGGAAGACGGAGCCCAGCGCATGGCGGACTTGTAGGTACCGAAAGTACTCACTGCCCTGCAGCTGAAACTCCGTCTGCAGTGTCGCAAAAGTCTTGAATCCCCCCCTCGTCCAGAGATCTCCCACAGTGCTGATTCCGATCGTGTCCCACTTCTCAAAGCCCTTCGATGTCCACAGGGAGCCCAACCTCTCTGACGCATATAGCGGTGACGCCCGGGTCAAACGGTCCTTCCACCCCATAGCTGCATTAGCCGCGTGCCAGACACGCACCATGACACGCGTCGGTCCCGTCAGATGGGGGTTGGGCGCGGCAGAGTAAAGCGCTCGATTGTAGTCGCCACCGGGCAGGAGCATCTTGTCCATCTCAAACGCCGGGTTCAAGGCGGGCCCGTAAAGGCCATGATTAATTGCAGCCAGTTGGGTGGCCCAGTAATACCGTTTAATGTCCGGGAGGGCGACCCCCCCATCGTACCACGGGAGCGTCAATTTAGCCAGAGCAATGCGCGGCCTCCCGTCCCAGAACAGGCGCCGCTGGAGGCCCTCCACCTCACGGAAGTAGCGTGCCGGAACCAAGTCCATAGTATTCTGGAGGGCGTAGAGGAAGCGCGGCAAGGACATCATTTTAAACAAGGCCGCTCGGCCGAGCGGCGAAAGCGGCAGACGCCGCCAGCGCACCACGTCCTCCTTCAAGCGCTGGAGGGGGGGCAGCAAATTCCGCTCGTAACGGGCCTCCGGGTCAAGAGTGATATATATCCCCAGGTACCGAAACCCCTGGGAGGCAATCTGGATCGGACAGTCCCGTGGTAGGACCGGAGCCTCCCCGGAAAGCACATATACACAGGATTTCGCCCAGTTGATGACAAGGCCTGAGTTGCGACCGAATGAGCGCAAAACATCAACCAGGACGATCAGTGATTTACGCGGGGAGGCGAGATAGAGGAGGATATCATCAGCATAGAGGGACACACGGTCCTCATGCTCGGGGGTCCAGCGGAGACCACGGATGGAAGGGTGCCACCGCAGCCACTCCGCCAGGGGCTCCAGGGCCAGTGCAAACAGGAGAGGTGACAAGGGGCAACCCTGTCGCGTGCCCCGCCCCAGCGCGAACGGGGCCGAGACTCGCCCATTCACCACCACCTGCGCCAAGGGGCCCGAGTACAACAGTTTGACCCAGCTAATAAAGCCCGGTCCAAATCCAAATTTCGCCAGCATCGCCCAGATGTATGGCCACTCAAGCGTGTCAAACGCCATGGTGGCGTCCAAGGACGCCAAGATGGCCGGCTCCCGCACAAATGGGACACGCGCGAGCACACCGTGCAAGCGCCGTAGATTGAGCACCGTGTTGCGGTGTGGTATAAAGCCAGATTGGTCTTGGTGGACCAAGTCGCCCACCACGCCAACCAACCGGTTGGCCAACACCTTGGCGAGGATTTTGGGCTCCGCGTTCAAGAGCGAGATCGGCCTATAGGATGCGACCCGTTCACGGGGCTTCCCCTCCTTGTGGATCACCACGATTGTAGCCAGACGCTGGTCCGGCGGGAGGGAACCCTGCGAGTGTGCCGCCAGGAACATCGCACGCAGGTGGGGCGCCAACACATCCGGGCGTAGCTTGTATAGTTCGATGGGGATACCATTGGGGCCCATGGCCTTGCCGGATGCAACCGAGCGAATAGCCAAGGCAATTTCGTCCGAGGTGGGAGGAGCGTCCAGCGAATCCCTGTCCTCCACCGTAAGGGAGGGCAGTGCGATGTCCCGAAGCAGGGCATGGGAATCTTCCTCCGAGCAGGGGGAAACCGGGGAGTAGACTTCGCGGAAATAATCCGCAAAGCAGGAGACAATGGCTTCCGGCTCGGTGACACACGCACCATCCGCACTCTCAATCAAAGGAACCACGCGACTCGCTCTCTCCCTCTTGTCCAACCACGCAATCAATTTGCCAGCCTTATCACCCACATCATACAATCACCCCTGCTGCTCTCGACTGAGGCCCCTGGCCGCCTCCGTGACGAGGGCCCGATAGGCCGCCTGCTTTAGGTGTAGAACATGCAGCTTGGCATCTGTTACCCCGCTCCCCAGGTCACCCTCCCGTTCTGCAATCTCGGCCTCTACCTGGGTCACCTCCTCCCGCTCGCGCCGCCGGGCATGGGAGATAAAGGAGAGGGCCTCCCCTCTAAGAACTACCTTGAAAGCCTCCCACAGGGAGATGGCCGAAGGGACCGACCCCACATTCTCGTCGAAATAACGCTGTAAGGATTTGATCAAATCGGCACGAATGGTGGGGTCGCGCAAATACCATGCATTGATTGGAGCCACCCTGCCATCCCCCCTCGGGAAGACATCGAAATTTAACAGCAATGGGGAGTGGTCTGAGATACCCCGCGCCAGATGGCGCACCTCCCCCACCCTCCCTGCATGGGCCGCCGGGACAAGGATGTAATCAAGCCGCGAGAGGCTACCATGGGCACCCGAGTGGAAGGTGTATTGCCGCTGTGCGGGATGCTTTAGTCGCCAGCAATCCACCAGGCCCAACGTGTCTAAAAGGCCGGGCAGCCACGCCTGTGCCCGGGGGAGGTCCCTGGGGGGATGGCGATCCATAGACCCAGAAGCTACCGCATTAAAGTCCCCTCCAACCACCAGCAGGCCAGTCGGAAGGTCCAGGAGGAGGTGCCCCAGGTCCGCAAATGTGGTGGCTTGTAACCCAGGCGGGACGTACACTGATATCAAAATAAACACTCTACCCTCCATTCTTCCCACCAGGACAGTGTAGCGTCCCCTCCCATCATGGCGCACCTCATCGATCTCCAACGGGAGCGAGTTCTTGATCATAATACCCACCCCCCGCGAGCCCGAAGTGAAGCCAGAATGGGCCGCCAAACGATAGCCCCGCCGATTCATTGCCTGAAAGGAGTTACCTATAAGGTGTGTCTCCTGCAGGAAGACAACATCTGGTGAAATACGTTTCAAGTACTGCAGGACCACACCACGCTTAATCCTATCCCCCAGGCCGTTAACATTCCATGACAACACAGTCAAATCCCTACCCCCCATCATACGTCGAAACAATCGGTCGTCCCCCACAGAGCATCTTAAAAACAACAATATAGTAGCGGGTTTGCCTTGCGGTGCCAACAAACAACACACCCCCCCCACCCCCCCATCCCAACAGAACTCCCCCCTCCCTGCACCCCTGCATGAGCCCAGACAGCCCCCCCAAAGTGCAGTGTGCCTGTCGCCCCATAGCTAAAAACTAACTAGTCCCCCAGAGGAGGAGGGAAGCCCCCAACAGACCCCGCACGACCTCCATAGGAGGGGAACATATGCAATCAATAAATGGGGAAGGAACATCGTCCAGAGCAAGGCCTATTCAGTCACCCCTCAATTCTGATCCGGCGGGCCCTCCTCGCCAGCCGCGCCCCCCCCGCCCCCCCGGCCCCGATCTCCAGGCAGAGTGTCCAACCAGTCCCCAGCCGCCTCGGGCCGGTCAAAGAAGTGCGTGCGACCATCCACCTCCACCCTCAGCTTAGCTGGAAAAAGCATTGAGTACTTAAGGTTCAGGTCCCGTAGGCGACGTTTAACACCAAGAAAGCTCTGTCTCTGCTTCTGAACCGCCGGAGTAAAGTCTGGGTAGAAATGCACATCCATGTTGTCAAGCTTGACCGGTCCCTGTTGCCTGGAGGTCTGGAGGATAGCATCTCTGTCCCGAAAGTTAAAAATCCGGGCAATGAGAGGCCGCGGCGGGGCACCGGTCTTAGGTCTGCCCCCAGGGACCCGGTGAGCACGCTCCACCGCAAAAAGCTTACTCAGCCCCCGGGGCTGGAGATGGGTAAGGATCAATTCTTCCACAAAAAGATCCGCCGCCTCCGCCTCTCGTCCCTCCGGCACCCCCACAATACGGACATTATTCCTCCGGGCCCGACCCTCGGAATCCTCCAGTCGCCGGTCCATCAGGGCGCTCGCCTGGCCAAGCCGGCGCACCTCCTTTTGGAGGGCCACCACATCCGTCGTGAGGCTCGTTGCGGTGTGGGCCAGGGAATCAACCCGGTCGTTCGTTTTGGACAAGTCTGCCCTCACAAGGCTCACATCCACCAGGACCGAGTCTATTTTTTGCGCTAGGGTGTCGAAACGCTGGTCCACCGAGGCCTTCATCTCTGCGATGGCGCCCATGACGTCCCGGAGGGTCAGATCCACAGGCTGAGCAGATGCCTCCGTCGGGCCCGCCGGGGATGTGCGCGATGTCTCCGGAGAACCCTTCTGGAGAGTGTAGCGGTCCATACTGTTAGCTTGGTGCGCCGTGCCACGGCGGGTCGTCTTCACCTTCGCCCGGTCGCCATCTTGTTTGGTGGACATGCTTGCTCTCCCACCGTCGTGCCAATCTCCTCGAACGGGCCGCTATACCAATTCACGGGCGCCGGGGGGAGGCGGGGGCGACCACCGAACCGCAGGTCAACCCACAGCCGGCGGGTCAGCCGGGCACTTAGACAAGACCACACCACCGCACCCCGCTCCGCAACCCTACCTCGCTTGAGGGCAAGGAGGGCGCAAAAGCGAAAGTGAAAGTGCGGGGTACGCGAGTCGCCCAGCCTTGCCCGCCGCTGTTGTTCACTTTGTCCCCGGATCGCCCCACTACTCCAATCCGGGGGGCCGGCGAGGAGAAGGCCGCAACCTTCGATCGGTGCTCCCACCGGTGTCCGGGGTCCAATTCGAGCCCGAAAAACGGGCGGCGCCTCAGCTCGGGTTCCCCGACACAGTCCCCTCAACAAGGACAGGATATCGCCAGGATTAATTCAGGAGGTCGCGGAGGTCCTCGGGAGCCTCGCACCTACGCGGCCATCTTGGTTGCGCGCTAGGCTCCTCCTCAAACGAATCACTCTTGTTCATGGTTACAAGAATTAGAATTGTGAATCTTTTACTTGTGGATGATCTTCTCTATAGTAATAGGTACAGTATTTCCGACCTTTTAAATTTGATAATACCCTAGTTTTTAACCTTCTGTTTGATAATATCAAACCAATATTACCTCTTTTCTGTTTCTTATTAGCATTAGAAATTACTGGGGAAGATCTGCTATTATCAACACACAACTGATACATTTATCAGGAGACCGTCTGGCGACAATACTTGCTCTTTCAAACCTTCACAAGGTTCTAAAAATTCTTGGGTACTTATATTTCCTCAGTTTCTAATTATTATAAACCTATATTCTGACCATAGTCACACTCAACTAGTGTGTGTCTGTTCATTGTCTATTTTCTAATCTCTGCTCTCTATCATACACTCCTACAGAACCACCTCGTACATCGGAGTCTTCGCTTGAAATTATCCACACGTATTACTGCGTGCTAACAGTAGCATAATTATATGTCTGACATTTAAAGCGTTCAAAGACTCTTTCCAAAGGTTAGTGCTTATATTCTACCTTGGGACACAACACTCTACTCTCTTCACACCGGATTTGGTGGTGGGGACAATCCATTTTCCAATCCTATTAGGTTAATGGTCACATCACTACCCCTTTTTTTCGTTCTCTTATCGTTTATATCCCTAACTAATTCACGTTTTCTTCCCTCTTTCTCTTCTCTCCCATTCCCTTCACTCAAAAAATCCTCATACCTTGTCTATTTTTCAAAATGGAACTGATAATAACGGACTGAACCAGATTGCTAATGTGCAAATCGACACACTGTTGTTACTTTGTACAAACTAAGATCTTGACATTCTTCTTACAGCCCTGAGGAAGTCACTATACGTGACGAAACACGTGTCGGCTGTCATCCTTCTTTATCAAGATTCAGAAAATTGAAGTCTCCCTGTCATTCAATAACTAGGGAGTTCTGATTTTTTACTCATGAATGTGTTTTTCCTTTTTGTGAAACTTATGTATTAAATTGCTTTCTGATATATACTTTTGTGAGGACCTATTCTGTTCCGTAGTCAGTTACTTTCATTATTACTGTGTCCTTCTCTCTTTTTGGCTATTAACCAACAAGAACAATATATGACTTTAGAGTGCCGGGATTGACTTATGTACAAAATCTGTTAATTACGAGGATTGCTTTGCATGATACGTATACTTTAGTACTCAGGTAGTAGGGTGCTTTCTAATCCCGAGTGGCACCACTTATCCAACTTGTTACTGATATCATTAATTTTCCGGCAAATATTACTATACACCCAACTTGATGTTAATTAATGCTATGATGTGCATCCTCTGATACATTACTACCCCATTTTCTTGTTGATAACTAAATACTTATAAGGTTCCAAAAGCGAGACCTATTGGCTATGCCAATGCTTGTTTTCCTGAGTGCTCCTTGTTTCTCCCACCACCACCTTCTCATATTTGCATATCTCCTCCCATGGTTCTACCTCACCCACCCTTCCGTCCTAGTTTTTTCTTCTAGGTTATACTGAAGTCCTCCTACCCGTAAATACCATCATCTTTTTATTTCTATGTCAAAAGAAAGTCGGGTGGCAGGGGCGACTTTATTAGAGACATTCCTTTCGTTCAAGGGCGTAGAAAATAAAGTTGGGCTTTAATGAAGGCTTTACTTGCCTTCCAACCTTTATTCCAAATAGAAATAAAAACCAGACTGTATGAAAGGTAAGGGGGCCTCCAAATCAGTCCGTCTTTTATTTCCTTTCCTTCTTTAATGTGCTTATTCTGAATCCGTCAGCACATTAAACCTAGAGCTATTGACTTTGGCAATTTTCATTGCCCATGCACCAGCATCAGCAATATGTCAGAGGCAAGGCATGCCCTTATTTGCAAGTGTTCCCACTCCACAATAATGAGAGAAACACCGGAAGACACTGTGTGAACGCAAAAGGTGCATCCAAGCAGTACTTTTTAAGGAAGGACGTTTACTCGCTTTATAAAATTGGACACAAGCTCGTCCCAGCAAATTTACATTTTTAACAATTGATACTTGTGTGTTCTTATAGAAGCTGTAGGAAATGACCATCTTTTGCTTGATGGTCCCTCAGATTTCTTGTCCTATCCTTTACTGGCTTTAGAACATTGTGCACTTTACCCCCGCTATCCAATAGTAAAGTGTCTGTGCTCTCCCTTCTAACACGGTCAAAGTGCCATTTCCTTAACTGGAATATTTAACTTGCTTATAAGTCCCTAGTATGTGGTACAAAATGCATCCAAGGCCAAGATGTTAGATGCCACTAGTGCATTGCAGCACCTATTGTGCAATTCACAATACTGGCAGTGCACGCATGGCTTAAATCTACCCATGTAGCCTGTGACAATGCAAAACATGCACAGGGAATTGTACAAATAAACTCATTTTAACAGGTCAAACCTTTCATTTTAAATATTAAGGTCACCCGTATGTATGTAGATCTAATTGTGTACAAGCCAGGTGCATGGCATTTAAAAGTAATACATGTAGAAAAGTAATGTTAACATGTCCTTACAGGGGCTAACACCCAAAATCTATTTTCACTGTAGGAAGGCAGGTTGTCCCATTGAAAAGCTTTGGGAAGCAGTAAATACTAATACTGTTTCTCAGGAATAGGGCCAGCGAGTAAAATAATTAAACAATTGTTTTCCTGCCTCAATAGTCAGATGGCTAATTAGCCGCTGTCAGCCTGTGCTCAGTCTTGAATAGGTGTGAAATGCCTCCCAAGCTGCAGGCTGACTGAATGGGCGGAGATAACTCCTTTTAACTACTCCAGATCCATAGGATAGGGGCTCTGGACAACCTTTTCAAAATTGCAGTCTCAAATCCTACTAGTCAGGTCTGTTGAGTCATGTTTTACACTTTTGAACACACAACTCAAAGGGATAGAACATGATGCCAATACTATTCTTGTGTATTCACTTTCAAGTTGCTAGGGGACCTTGCTTTTGCCCTACCAGACATCTATCCCTGGATTTGTTGTGGGTAGACTACCTGCATCAAACTGGATTTCGGTCTTAGATGTGAGAGGAAACTAGTATTACCAGACTACACTCCCCGCACAGCTTTCCAGCCATTAGAGCCCAAGTTGAATTTATCCGATGACTTTCACAATCTTGAATTTGCCCTTCCCAATTGTATTTTGGGCTGGCTTGCAATAGGGCAAACAGAAACTACAGCAAAAGTAGACAAGTCAGGGCCTGGGAAATGTTACCCATTTGCTTAGAAAGGGGCCAGGAGTCCGCCCCACCCAGCAGCTCATGCCAGGCATAAAAGTGGAAGATCAGAAGGGGACTGGGCCTGTTGTCTGTGACCTGAGAAGAGCCCTGATGGACCAGACCTGCTCCCTCATGTAGCCAGGACAACAAAGTGAATTTCAAGGGTCAATTGACTGGCCTCCTGTATGGCTACAGGAAGGCAACAAGCTTCAAGAGGCCATTTCCTGGAGTACCCAGCTGACCAGTGGCAACTGGACCTGGACTGAACCCTGCTGTTGGCTTCTACTCCACACCCTGAAAGTCTCCAAGTGCCATCCAGAGGACCTCGGATGGTTAGAGGTGTACTTCAGTGGTGGATTGGGACCTAAAAGATTAAGTCGGAAAGTAAAATATTTGACCAGGGTGAACATATGGTCAGTATCAAATTGTGCCTAGGTCATGGCCTACTGTCAGCATTAACTATCTTTGACGTTTTGTGCTATTTTAGCACTATTTCTACTTAATATTTAAAAATATGATCTCCGGTTCCCCTTATTGGAGTTTGTCAGTTTGGTTTCATTGTATTTATGACGTTTAACTAAATTTTCAAATTCGGTTTGAAATATTTCTTGTCTGGCATTTTGAATATTGTGGAAAAGTGGATTTCCCTGATCAGTTATGTCCCCTATCTTGGACCCCAACGGTTCTATATGCATGTTACAAGTACATGTATGTTCTCTCCAGTTCCAGTTTTGAAGACGCAAATACATGTACATGTGCGTCCACCGTCAACATGTTCTCTGTCAGATCCGCCATCAATGGGCTGGATAGTCGATTCCTAAGTAGGAAAGGCCACCGACTTTATATGGCTCAGTTACTCCGTTCAGACGAAGTAGGCCCGATTCTGTCCTCAAAGCCTTTCCCTGCTCTCTGTCTCTGACAAGCGTCAGCTTGAGCTTGCATCTGTATCCATGAACTTTGTCCTATTTCCTGTGCGGCTAACGGTGCCTGCCTCGGCCAGTTTAGCCTGTCTGCCAAGAAGCTGTATTTCACCTTCGAATTATCTACTTTGCTCTTCAGCCGATGCATTCCTGTCTAGTGATCTAGGTAAACATTTCCTTTAGCTCTCGTGCAAAGGGCTGTCCTCCTGCAAGTAATTCATAGCCCAGTTGCCATGGAAAGTTTTCTGCCTCTTGCATCTCACATAGACACTTAGGCGTTTGTGCACGCACACAGTCAGTATAGAATAGATTCTGTTCGAAAGTCCTTCAGTCCTTCCTTGTGGATAACATAGTTCTTTAAACATAGGATGTTAGATATGATTTAGGATTAGGTTGACTTGACCTCTTAGACTTTTCGTCTCCACACGTAGAGTTAGTGACGAGGTCCCTTCACCCCCCCAGTTACACGTCAAATGCACGTCATGCTGCTGCGCGCGCATCTATGTCAAGCATTATCTTATAGAAACACCTATATTTGATAACTTTAACCAATTATGTTTCTTTTTACTCCTTATTACGCCTAGTTTCGTTTACGTCATTAATATGTCACTTTTCTTATCAAATGTTACGCCTCCTACATTCATTTCCATTATAATGTAATAACTATAAAAATGTATGTCTATCAATAAAGAATCGTACTTCACTTCCTGAACCTTCTTGGTGACGGAACCTGAGGTCCGCCACTCGAGTCGGCCATTTTGGAATAAAGCCCATTCAGAAACCTCTTATACCACGGATTCTGCCTCTCATTATTCTGAGCTATTTGTTTAAGTTCCAGCATGAAATTCAGATCGGTAATAGAGTAATATTTTTATTTACCACATAATGGCGCCCGAATAGGGACACTTTCTCATCTCACGCGCCGGCGGTGCGTTGCAGGCCCGGTCTCCTGCCATAGCTGGACGGACCATAACGCGTACCAGCAGGATTTCCTGTAGCTCCCTCCGGTCAAGCGGGGGCGACTGAGGCTGCGATCAACCCAGACGAGGCGGTGAGAAGCGCAAAGTATCCCGACCAGAGCCTAGCTGAGAGAGCAAGATCCGAGGTATACAGAGGCCCACCAGGTTTCCGAAGTCCCGATGTCCAGAGGGTCCGATGTCCGAAATCAAGTCCAGTGTCCGAGGCCTTTCGTTGTGAGCTACTCGGTGAGTACCATCGCCGGGGAGGCGTGTTGACGTGCACATAGGTTGTGCCGGTCAAGACGGATTTGGGTACACAAATCCGGTCTGCACTGTTTAGCAGTGTATATGTACGGTTTAGCCGTATATCAGGTATTCCGAAGTATCTAGTTATTTATCAAGAATTCTGCTTGGTGATTAGTTATGCAGACTGTCATCATTGTTGGTTATTTTTAACAAATGTTTAGTGTTTTATTTTTAACGTGCTAAAATGTCCTGCATATTGTGGTATGAATGATTGTTTTACTGTGCTTTGCTCATTATTGTGTTTTTGTCCTAAGTGGGTTCAAGATTAAGTATCAGATCAGTTCCGTTCAAGAGTAAGTACCAGATTAGCTGTTGTCAATATGCCGCTCTTTTCAAAGTTAAGACAAATTACTACTCGAAAAGGGGTGCTTGAAGAGGCAGTCCCTATCCCTCCTAGGGACACTCCAGGGCATTTCATGTACCATAAACATGGCTTAGATGCCATATTATTTCTAGATCTATGGGTGGACTACACCAAAGAGTTACCAGAGAATCAGAGATGGCCCGTAGCTGGGACCTGGGATGCAGACTGTATCATGAAAGTAGAAGAAGAGTTGGGGAAGAGGAAAGCTAGACAGTCACAGAAAGACGCTATTGAATTATGGCGTAAAGAGTCGCATAGGCGCACTGAAAAGGCGCTGAGACAAGAAGAGAGAAGTAAAGAAAGTGCAAATAAGGTTCGAGAAAAGCAGTTGATTGAAGAAGGTACAAGAGTACAAACAGAACAAACAGAGAGACAAAGAAATGCCCTTATGAAAGGGATGTATCCCCTTCTGGCCGAAGGATTGCCTCAAGCCACCACGGCCATACCAAAAGACTTGCCACCCCCATTGTTTCCAATAAAGGTACATCCTAAAGGACATCCTAGAACCGCAGAGGATATTTTTCTTTCCTCATATTTAGATGATACAGTTCCCGAATATGCTAACCCCGCACCGCACAGACCGGCTGCTGGGGGGGTTCAACATCAAGATCAAGCTCTTGTCCCGGTACCACAGCAAGCTCCGACACAAGTCACGACACAAGCTCCGGCAAGCACATCTGCTTCCGCGTCTGTCCCCGCAACTGTTTCCACAGCCGTGTCTACACCTGTAGTGGCTGTAGCACGTTCAACGAACCCTTTCACGTCTGACACCTCAGAGGGGGCTACTGGAGGTGCTGCTAGCCTTCATTTTACGCCACCCAAAGGGAGTAAATTTTCTTTCCAGGAATCAGCACATGCACGTACGCCCAAACTTATAAATAACCGTACGCTTAAGGAGCTTATGGTAGATTGTAGATATGATCCGGTGCCTGGTAAAGAGGATGAAATGATTATAACATCATTACGTATTAGACGAGCTGCGACATTTTTAGGAAGGCTGCCAGGAATGGCCGCACATCTAGATAACATATATCATTTTGTGCAAACAGGGAAAGATCCTGAATGTATTAACAGAGCTATGGAATACCAGAAAGTCGAGATACAGGGAGAATTGTTACGTTTTCTTATAAATTGTGTGATCAGAAATCAAGACCGACCGGGGGTAGACCCGGAAGTAATGCAAACTCTTACTAGATGGAGTCAGAATATATCCGAGGGAAAACATGATAAACAGGGAAGTATAGTAGTCATGTGCCGAAAAATTAGGAAAGAAGTAGAACACATACATGCAGAGAGATTGGAAACAGACGAGTTCGAGCAGGATGAAGAGTCCGAATCAGGAGATTCAGGAAGACAGGCAGACACCATAGCCTATGTGGGCAGAGGAAGGTCCTGTAATAATACCGGAGGTTTTTCTGATCCGATACACTCTACGCGTCCAACAATAATAAATATGAAATCTCCCGAGCGTTTGTTTCAAGCCGCAGATAAAATACTCCGGGAACGAAGGGGTTACCACCTCCTCGATTCTATGGACGAACAAGAATTAGCAAGGGCAGCTGTTCATTGGATGGACAGTCCCGGTAAATATGGTGACGTGACAGTCGCACACGCGTTTTTGAACCTCAGTCCAGACGAACAATGTTTAGCTGGGATTTATATGATCCAGCAACTTCTTATACAATATAAGAGCCAACATGCTGATCCTGGTCCCTTACCTGATATGTTAACCGAACTTCTCACGAATAGATGGAGAGGATCCAGTAACAAGTTAATCAAAGAAATACTAATGTCACGTAAACAGTACATCCTTTTAGTAAATGCGGATCCTTTCTCGATTCCCAACAAAGAAGGAACACCGTACTATATGGATAGACAGAATCCTTTACGAGAGGTGCACCCAATAAAGGGCGATGATAATGAGTTTCATCGTGTATTTGTTTATACACCCATATCAAAAATGGAATTATTAGAGATGAAGAAAGTAGTGCCCAGTCATGACAAAGACCCAGCGGGTTTCCACCGAGAAATTAAAGACATGTTACTGATGGGAGAGTACACCTTTCCTGATATTATGACGATACTAAAGGTGCTTTTACCTGCTGGCATTTATGAAAAACTGAAAGAAAAGGAGTGGGAAGTGGGAGACCAAAAGATAGAGTGGACAGTATTAGCGGAGGAGGAAAGGGCTCGAGCTCCAGGTTCAGGGCTCGGGGATAAAGTTAAACTGTTACCAGGTTTACTAGTACAGGTACTGCCACGTTTACTAGCGACGAAAAAGGAAGATTGGGGTGCAATCTCAGCCTGTAAACAAAAGCAAGATGAAGACACGAGTGATTATTATGCTCGATTTGAAAAATGTTTTGGTATAAACAGTGGTATAAAAGCAAGCAGTGACTCATATCCACATTTATTTGTGACTAAGTTGGTGGAAAATGCGTTACCTCCAGTGAAGAATAGAATATTGAAATTCGAGAGTACCTGGCAAAGTAATACTCCGTCACAAATGCTACAAATGTTACAGTATCATCACAATAGAATTAGGGATGAACAAGAACACGAGCATAGACGCATGAAGGATACTAAAATGAAAATGCTAGTTTCTCAGACAGTACCAGCGGATGGTCACAAAAAGGGTGCGACACATTCTGGAGACTCTGCAGTTCCTGTAAAAGGAACCTGCAATTACTGTAAACAGCCAGGCCATCATGTACACGATTGTCAAGTCCTGAAACGTAATATAGCCTCAGGTATTGCAAAAGAGAGACCACGATTAGTTAGACAAGATCAGAGTGAACAAGGAACTATGCAGCATGGACAGTCCATGCCAGTTCAGCAACAGTCTATGCCAGTTCCGCAACAGTCTATGCCAGCCGCACAACAGTCCATACAGTTCGTGCCAGCCGCACCACCGTTGCCTGCTGCTGCCACACAAGTAACTTCACGACAAATGTATCAGACCGCACAGTACGAATACCCTGAGTATCAACGTTACGCATGAAGCAGCCTAGAGAGGGAAGTTGACTTACCCCTTATCGAGATTCCAGTAGATCAAGAAGGACCTTATGTCCATAGTGAATTACTAGGTCATGACAGAAAATTTTTACTCGATACAGGGGCAAGTCGAACGACCATAAAAAGTAGTGAAGTTCCAGGGGCACCCCTCTCAGGCTCTAAAATTATTTCCCTTGGTTTTTCAGGAAAGCCTATTGTTAATGAAGTAACACAGCCACTTCCGCTTACGATTGGTCCCTTGACACGAACTACTGACTTATTGCTTACCAAATCATGTCCAGAAAATTTGTTAGGTATAAAGACATTGAAAGCCCTCGGGGCTATTATCTGTTGCTCTCCGGAAGGAGTAAGATTGTTTTTACGTGATTTTAAAGGTCATTATGTATCCAGAGACATGGATTCCCGATTACAGAACTTACCAGCACATCTATGGGCACAAGGCCCTACTGATGTTGGTTGCATGAACATTACACCATATAGAGTCACACTGAAGGCAGGAGTAGTATTGCCACGAATGCGTCAATACAAGTTACCACCGGATGCTGTAGCGGCTTTACTGAAAATCATTGACGAGCTAGTTGCGCAAGGAGTGGTTGTAGAAACCAACTCCAATGTGTGTAATTCACCGATAATTCCGATTCTTAAACGAACTGATCCTATGGCCCCACCAGTATATCGATTAGTTATTGATTTGCGCGAATTAAACAAATGCATTGTGCCACAATTCCCTGTGGTCCCCGATATCTCATCATTACTGACAGCCATTGATTCTCAAGCTACATTCTTTACCGTAATAGATCTCAAGAATGCCTTTTTCAGCGTCCCAATAGATCCGGAAAGCCAATACCTATTCGGATTTAGCTTAAATGGACGAAGCTTTAAATTCACACGCGCTCCCCAAGGATTTACAGAAAGCCCCAGCATCTATAGCCAAGCACTGAAACGAGAACTTGACAGTATACACATGCCCGTTAACACCGCATTGCTTCAATACGTCGATGATCTGCTGATCACCGCACGAAGCGAACCCGAATGTGAAAAAGCATCACTGACAGTTTTACATTTTCTAGCCGACAAGGGGCACAAGGTGTCCCCTTCTAAGCTGCAATTCTGTGTTCAGCGAGTTATTTATCTTGGCCACTCGCTGTCCAAGGAGGGAAGGCAGCTTACACCTGACCGCATTCAGTTAATTGCAAACATGCCAATACCGCAGACACAAAAGGAAGTGCGGGCTTTCATAGGCCTCACTTCATACTGTAGGCAGTGGATCCCTCAATATGCATTCCTAGCGAAGCCACTCATTCAGTTGACAACACAGGAGGCAGCCACGTCGACTGTCCTCCCTTGGACTCAGGAACACACACTAGCTTTTGAGAGCTTAAAGAAAGCTCTATGTCAAGCACCTGTTCTAGCGACACCATGTTACAGCAAACATTTTACACTTTTTGTTACAGAACGTGCAGGTACTGCTTTGTCAGTACTCACTCAGGAACAAGCAGGATCATGTAAGCCATGTGCTTATTTCTCCAGTACATTAGATCCCGTAGCTCAGGCTTTGCCTGCGTGTCTGAAATCAGTAGCAGCAACAGCTTTAGCAATCAGACAAAGCGATGCCATAGTGTTAGGACATCCATTGACAGTACAAGTACCACATGCAGTAGAGGTTCTCGTGAACCGAACGCAAACACAACACTTGACCATAGCAAGACTTACTGGTTACGAACTGACATTGTTTCAGCCACACATAGAAATCAGACGTTGTAATACATTGAATCCTGCTACACTTTTGCCAGTAATTGGAACCGACCCACTAGCTCATGATTGTGTCGAAGTTATTGAAATAAAGACAAAACCCAGACAAGACTTAACAGATGTTCCATTGTTAGATCCAGACCTGACGTTGTATGTAGACGGTTCGTGTATGAGGACAAGTACAGGAAATTTAGTTGCCGCATACGCAGTCACTACAGATACCGAAGTTATTGAAACAAACTGTATAGATATTTTGTCAGCCCAAGCAGCAGAACTTGTTGCTCTAACACAAGCTTGTATTCAAGCCACAGACAAGAAAGTCAACATATATACTGATTCACGTTATGCATTTGGAGTCGTACATGACTTCGGGGTGCTTTGGAGAGAGAGAGGTTATTTGACTTCTCATGGAACCCATATTCAGCACGGGTCCCTCATTCATGCTTTGTTAGACGCAATTCATTTACCGACTGCAATATCAATTATGAAATGTAAAGCACACACGAAGGTTACTGATATCATTTCTCAAGGCAATGATTTAGCTGACAGAACAGCCAAACAGACTGCTCAGACTCGTACATCTGACATGACAAAGCCGATAGTTCAGACACCAACACAGTGTATGACAATTAAGGATCCCGCACTTGACGTAATTGACATACAGACACATGCCACAGAGGAAGAAATAAAGAAGTGGACTGAACTAGGAGGGATTCAGACAGATCAAGGATGGATGACGAAGGGAAAATCTGTATGGTTTCTCCCTGATTCCATGGTTCAAGTCATTATAGCTACAGTTCACAGTCCCGCACATTTAGGAGAAAAGGCTATGTTAGACAGCATTCAGCACATTTGGTTTAATAAACATTTGCGAGCAGCTGCTAAACAAAAAGTCCGTACCTGTATGATATGTTGTCAGTTTAATCCAGGGAAGAGTGTCCCCGTAGAACAGGGTGGATTTCAGCCTCCTGATCATCCTTTTGAAGTCCTCCAGATGGATTATATTCAGATGGAACGTTGTCGAGGATTCAAATATGTTCTCGTAGTTGTTTGCGCTCTCTCCCGTTGGACAGAGGCGTATCCTGTATCAGATTACACTGCCCCAACTACTGCCAAACAGCTAGTTCGAGAATTCTTCCCACGGTACGGTTTACCACGTGTGGTATATTCAGATAACGGCCAACCCTTCTCATCCGAATTAATGAAACATGTTTCGCTTCTGCTGGGATATCAGTGGAAATTCCACTGTGTCCGACACCCCGAGGCAGCAGGTCTCGTGGAACGACATAATCAACTTTTGAAAATCAGATTGTCAAAAATATGTCAGGAAAAAGGTGTTGACTGGATAGTAGCCTTACCAGTTGCACTATTTTACATGAGAATGGTACCACACTCTCGAACAGGGCTATCCCCGTATGAGGTGATCTTTGGCAGACCACCAAATATGTGGGGGACGCCTATACCACGTAAAATAACTGATGTTGACTGTAATATGCTGACAGATTACCTGGCTTCCTTGATGTCTGCACTACAATCTTCTCGTTCACAGGTGGCCGCAGCTTTTCCTGACAACACTGAGGTGAAACCCCATGACGTGGTTCCCGGGGATTTCGTCCTCGTCCGGAATTTCGATAGGAAAAGCCAATTGGACCCCAGGTGGAAGTTGCCTAAACAAGTCCTGTTGACAACAAGAACAGCCGTGAAGATCGAAGGGAGGAAGGGCTGGGTCCATTCCAGCCATATAAAGAAATTTCATGGACTTCCTCCTGATATGAACAATACTCCCCGTGCATCTTCTCCCATTGACTCAAAGCTACCTTTGGCTGAGGCCAGTAGCTCCGAACTTTATAAGCAAAAACTTAGGCCCAGGCCTACACTGTCGGACGATTTGATTGTTTAAGTCCTCTCCAAGGTGAAGCGGTCGAATCTGTCCTGACATGTCTCCTTTAGGTCTGAATCATGAAGAGTCCCGAATCATAATGAAAAGACATACATACTGTAAATTACTGCGTAGCCACTGTATTATGACCTTATTAATTTTGTTTTTCTTAAGTTTTATAATAGTTACTGCAAGTATATTATTGCATATGTATTATCCTGTTTCTAGACGTGCTATTAATATAACTGATGAACATTCTTTTAGTGACCTACCCCCACATGAGTTGTCCTACAGACTTGCGCTGCGTAATAACACTTTCATTAGTATGTTGCATCATTCTCACCAGACTAGTAATGCCACTAATTGTTGGGTGTGTGGTCGACTCCCTCCCTATCAGAATAACAAAGGAGTTCTGCCTTTCTTTCCACATCCGTTCACATATAATGGCACCTGTGGAGCATGGTTTAGTTTATTGAATTCTATAGATTCAAACACAGCAGTTGATCAACACCATTGGATATGGGGAAATCTGAATATAGTGTTATACAAAGTCTGTCATCCTGACAAGGAGGGTCACCCTAGTAGAACGGGAACTGATTTAGAAAATGAAGTATATAGATTGGGTAATTTTACACCTAATCTCATGATTCTGAATGTCAAATCCGAAGTTGAGCTAATTTTGCCCACTATGTCAGTATTCCCAGTTAGAGGTGAATTATGTGTAAGAAAAGTTGGTTCCATACCTATGGGCCATAGCAAATGTGTTACTACAGTAGAATATAGTGATGAAGGAAAATCTACATTTAGAGCTTCTCGCCATTCCTACTTTATATGTGGTCAGACGGCATACATGCGTCTACCTCTAGATTGGGATGGTACCTGTTACATTGCATTCCTTCTACCACCTGTTTTCTTAGCTCCTCCTGATTATTATCGAAATACTCGTTTAGCACACAATAGAGAGCGAAGAGATATCCCAGTTGTCGATTATACTGAGACAGCGTGGGATAAGTATGTAGATTTCAATAAAGGTATCTTCCCATATATAGGTACAATTGCAAATAGTAAGCTAATACGTAGACTAACCAAGACTCTTGAAGCCGTAGTGAATGAGACTATAGCTGCCCTAGGCAATCTGACAGAGGAACAATCAGTGATGAGGATCGTTGTCCTTCAAAATCGACTCGTCCTTGACGTCATCCTGGCCGATAGGGGCGGAGCTTGTAGGGTCATCGGATCCAGCTGCTGCGTATTCATACCAGAAAATTCGCCATCTGTATATAAAGCTATAACCCGCCTTCATAAGATTGTGAGCCAGATACACGAAGATCCAGGCACTTGGACTTGGTCCGGGTGGTTTTGGAGTCTGATATCAGCCTGGGGATGGAGAGTTCTATCCTTCCTAGGTATTGGCCTTCTTATACTATTCAGTTGTTGCTTATGCCTGCAATGTGGACCAGCGATTTGTGGTCTGTGTGCCACATCGTGTATTCCACATCAAGGTTTTCGTTCAAAATCTCGGAAGAAGAAAGAAGAAGAAATGATGCTCCATGAGCAAATCGATGGATTAATGAAGATTGATGTTTCTTGACGGGCAAGTAAGGGGACAAGGAGGGAATGTGGAAAAGTGGATTTCCCTGATCAGTTATGTCCCCTATCTTGGACCCCAACGGTTCTATATGCATGTTACAAGTACATGTATGTTCTCTCCAGTTCCAGTTTTGAAGACGCAAATACATGTACATGTGCGTCCACCGTCAACATGTTCTCTGTCAGATCCGCCATCAATGGGCTGGATAGTCGATTCCTAAGTAGGAAAGGCCACCGACTTTATATGGCTCAGTTACTCCGTTCAGACGAAGTAGGCCCGATTCTGTCCTCAAAGCCTTTCCCTGCTCTCTGTCTCTGACAAGCGTCAGCTTGAGCTTGCATCTGTATCCATGAACTTTGTCCTATTTCCTGTGCGGCTAACGGTGCCTGCCTCGGCCAGTTTAGCCTGTCTGCCAAGAAGCTGTATTTCACCTTCGAATTATCTACTTTGCTCTTCAGCCGATGCATTCCTGTCTAGTGATCTAGGTAAACATTTCCTTTAGCTCTCGTGCAAAGGGCTGTCCTCCTGCAAGTAATTCATAGCCCAGTTGCCATGGAAAGTTTTCTGCCTCTTGCATCTCACATAGACACTTAGGCGTTTGTGCACGCACACAGTCAGTATAGAATAGATTCTGTTCGAAAGTCCTTCAGTCCTTCCTTGTGGATAACATAGTTCTTTAAACATAGGATGTTAGATATGATTTAGGATTAGGTTGACTTGACCTCTTAGACTTTTCGTCTCCACACGTAGAGTTAGTGACGAGGTCCCTTCACCCCCCCAGTTACACGTCAAATGCACGTCATGCTGCTGCGCGCGCATCTATGTCAAGCATTATCTTATAGAAACACCTATATTTGATAACTTTAACCAATTATGTTTCTTTTTACTCCTTATTACGCCTAGTTTCGTTTACGTCATTAATATGTCACTTTTCTTATCAAATGTTACGCCTCCTACATTCATTTCCATTATAATGTAATAACTATAAAAATGTATGTCTATCAATAAAGAATCGTACTTCACTTCCTGAACCTTCTTGGTGACGGAACCTGAGGTCCGCCACTCGAGTCGGCCATTTTGGAATAAAGCCCATTCAGAAACCTCTTATACCACGGATTCTGCCTCTCATTATTCTGAGCTATTTGTTTAAGTTCCAGCATGAAATTCAGATCGGTAATAGAGTAATATTTTTATTTACCACAATATATTACTGTTTAGCTACTGCATAAATGCTTGAAACATTGCCTTAAGATGAGTTGGTCTGCTCTGTGACTTAGCTAACAGGGGGTTGAACTCCAGTGGATTTAGTGTCTTTAAGGGTTCACTCTGATTAAGGTTGGGATTATTCCTAGAGATGTCCTATTACTTATCGGTAATCATCATTACTCCTGGTCCCGTTGTCCTCGTCCCATTCCTAACAAAGTGGAGATCACTATCTCCGCGACAGGAGAAAAAATAATAAAAAATAAAAAAAAGAACAGGAGCATGCTGGGATACCTAACCCACTCCCTACCGCTGGGAGTACATAAGCGGTACCAGCCCAGCATGCAGCCTGAAAATACCAAGCCAACAACCGGAAGGCCGGCCGCCAGGGAGGGAGGGATGTAAGGAATGGGACGAGGACAACGGGAGCAGGGGTAATGAAGATTACCGGTAAGTAATAGGACATTACCCCCAGGTCCCTCCTGTCCGCGTCCCATTCCTAACAAAGTGGAGAATACCAAAGCAGAGAACCCGGCCTTCCAGAACCCCACCAACGGTCAGGGGTACCAGACCGAGAAAAACGGCACCCAACCGAAGCAGAAGGGAGCCCACAAGAAAACGCAGGCAGGAGCACACAACCAGCCACGCCCAAAACCAAGCCGACAGAGCCAAGACCACAAAACAAGCGGGGACGACCAAGAAAGGACCGCAAACGAGCACAAGACCCCCCAGGCAAGCCCGAAGGAAGCCCCGCACCCAGAGCCAAGCCCCAAGGGAACACACAGAGGGTCAGAGAGAAAGACCCCCACCCCCGAACCACCAGGGGAAGGGAGCCCCGGAGAAGCGGAAGCGCCCCAATGGAGCAACCCAGCCAGGAAGGGCAAACGACCAGGAAGAAAACCCACTAAGGGAGAAGCCCACAGCCCCAGGCACCACCAAGCAGCCGCCCCACCAGGGACAAAACAGGACAACCCGGCCCAACGCCCAAGAGTGTACCAGAGAAGGCTGCACAGGGAGACACGACCAAAGGCCCAGGAAGGAAAACAGCAGGGCAAGACAGAGAGCGAACCCCCCAGAGTAGGGAAGAAGGCGACCCACAGCCGGACCAACCCAAAAACGACCACACCAAAAGGCGAGGTGAAGGAAGAGGAGACTGAAGAGGCACGCCAAAGCAAGAGAAACAACGAATGCGGCCAACCACAGGACCAACCCCAGCACACCAGGGGAAGCCACCAGCAGAGCCGCAAAGACCAAAGAGGGAGGAACCAGACAAGAAAACAGGCACCGACCCAGAGCAACAACCAGGAAGAAAGGGGCCGAAGGAACCCAAGCAAGGGCCCCCCCCGCCAACCGACAGCCAACAACCGCGGCAACAGGGAACCGGAGGCACAGAAATCCACAGAAGGCCCAGGCCAAAAGGCAGGAAAGACCACCCGCCAACCCCAGCAGAGATACTGGATAGCCGCAGCCAGGGGCGCCACACCGGGAGAAGAAACCCGAGGCACAGGAACCCGCCAGCAGACAGGCCTGAGGCAAACGCTCAAAAGCGGGAGACACAGGGACACAAAGCCAGGAACCCGCCCAAACAAGGCCAGGGAGATCAACAAGTGCCTCCCAAAGCAGACCCCACACACAACCAGGGCACAGCCAAGAGAGAACAACCAAGGGCCGAACACGGAACCGGGGAAACAAACCCCAGAACCGGGAAGGAGGAACCGCCACCAACCAAGAGCTGACCCACAGGCCAAGAGGGCACCAAGGAGCTACCCAAAGCGAACTCCAAGAAGGGCAAAACAGGAAGGACCAACAAGGAGGCCAACAGTCCAACAATGCAGGTGGCCCAGAATGACCCAAGAAGCCAACCGGATAACCGACAGGCCAGCCAGCCAGGAGGCCCCCAACACAGTGTCAGCAGAATCCGGAAAGAGAGGCAAAGGGCCAACAGACCCAACCCCAAAAAACCCCAACCAAGAAGAGGCCCAGGGAATGGCACCAAAGTCAGCCACCGCCATGCCACCAAGAGAGGAGAAGCAGCAGGAAGACAGAGAGGGAGACCGGCAAGCCACAACCGGCAACCAACACAAAGGTCCCAGACAGGTGCAAAGGAGCGGCACAGGAAAGGACACAGGACCAACCCAGTATCCAGACCACCAGAGCCAGAACCACCAGCCACCAAGAGGCTGAAAAAGAGGCCCAAAAGCACCAGAGAACAAGAGGCCAGGGAAGGACCCAGGCAGGAACCCAGGCAGGGACTCTGCAAAGGGAGGCCAAATACAGGGCCAGCAAGGGCCAAACCCAACAGAGGCATAGCCGAGACCCCAACAGCACCCCAGAACACCCCAGGCACCACCAAACCAAAGGAGAGGAGTCCGGAGAAACCAAAGGCGGACAACCCACCAGGGGTCGCAGGAACAGACCCCAAAAAAAGGGAAGAACAAACCCTGTAGAGCCAGCAAGAGCAACGGCCAGAGACACCACAGGCCGAAAGCAGTTCGCACGGGAGCGGGAAATGCACATGCCCAAAGACAGGCCCACAAGGGGAATGCCACAGCACCAGGGCCCAGGCAAAGCCAAACTCCAGCACAAGGCCGACAAAAGGGGAGCGAGGAAGCAGCAACGCGGCCCACACACCAGGGGAGGCTGACACCAGACCACAAACAACAACCCCACCAACAAACCCACCGGCCAGGACCAAGAGAAGGCATGGCGAGGAGGACACCGGGAACGGCACCCACAAAGCAGGGGCACAGAAGCAGCGCACCCAAGAAACCAAGGAGCCACCCAGGTAGAAGCCAGGGAAGACCCATAACACCCAGCCACCACAGGTGGCAAAGGAAGCGGCAGCGAGAGGCAAAGGACCCCAAAGCGCACCAAGCCACAAAAAGAAACACAAGATAGGAAAAGGAAACAACAACAGGAAACCAAACCCCAACAGCCAACCAAGTGCAACACAACACAGCACCAGGCAAGAGGCAAGCAGCAACCCCAGCCAGAAAGCCCGGAACCCCAAAAAAAAACAGGGAGGCCGGAAGCCCCAAGGAACTGACGCAGGATGCAAGAAGCGACCCAGCCACACCCAAGTAGGGGCCAAGCGCAAGAGCAGGGATGCCACACTCGCAGACGGGGAGGGTTTGGGGGGCCGCACGCCCACCTCCCCGACCTGCAACCTTCACGAACCCCAACCTCAGGGAACCCGCTGGGGGAAGGAGCCCACCAGCCCGGGCAGGAGGGCTCACTGGAGGGGAGGAGAGGTGCGATCGCAAGGGCACCAGCAGGCCCAGCTGGCACGACCAGGCACCAGCAGGGAGGAAAGGCCACAGGCCAGGAAAACCCACACAGCAAAAGCCCAGAGCACAGGGAGGCAGGAAGAAACAAGGCACCCCGAGCACGGGCCAAGCCAACACCCCCGGAAGGATGCAAGGAGCGCCCAGCACCAGGAGCCGCAGGCAGGCACCCAGACAGGCACGCACCAGGCCCGAACTCACAAGAACGGGCAGGATCCAACAGGGCGGACAGGCAGGAGGCGAAAGAAGCCAGGCAACAGGCTACCAAGGCGGACACCCAACCAGGCACAAACCAGGCCCGACCAGGGAGAACAGAAGCACGCAGGGCAGGAAGGCTGGATGCCCAGAGGCCAGAGGATCGAACCAGGCTGAACCCTGCTCAAAATCGAAAAGCCCACAAGAGCAGATGCGCGCACAGGAAAGCGGGCGGAAGCCCACAGCACCCGCCAGCCCCGGCACACCCCCAGCAGTGGAAACAGGGAGCCAAAGCCCCAGGCCAGCACAGCAGTAGAGCACAGCACAGGAAAGAAAGAAACCCGCTATGTGGCACTGACCAGGAGGACAGGTCAACCCCACCAAACAGAGACCGTCCCCCAACCTCCCCACCCAGACGCCCTCCAGCAACAAGCGCTGAGCAAGCAGAAAGCCAGGAGGCCCGGGAACCCACAACCTGTGGAGGAAGCCACCCCCCCAGCAGCACCGGGAAACAAGGCAGAGACAGTGCAGAAAGCCCCCCAAAGCCTCAACCCAGCACGCAGGGACAGGGAGCACCACAAGCCAGCACGGAAAGGCCCAGACAGAAATCTACCAGCAGATGGAGAGACCCGAGGACGCCGGATCCCAGAGCACCAGCCACAACCCAAGGAACCCATGGGGAAAACAATGAGAGTGCCAGCAGCAATCAAGGGGAGAATACCACCGAAGCAGCCGAGCAGGACCCCCAGCCAAGACCTCTGAAGCAGCCCGACCGCGCACAGCCAGACCCAACCAGGCAAAGCACAAACCACATTGCCAGAGGAACCTGTAATTGCGAAGCAACTGAGAAGAAAAGCGGAACCGCTATGCGGTACTCACCACAGGGGCAGGAAGAGTGCAAAACAAGTGCCCTGCCCCCAAGAGCCAGCCCAGGCACCCTCCAGGACACCAGCGCTGGGCAGGGAGGAGGACTGCAGCAATTGGCCTGACACCGTCCCCCAGCAAGGCCAGACCCTGCACCGACACCACGAACAGCAGGGGCGTCAGGGAAGAGAGAAGGCCAGTAGTACTCCAAGAAGCCAGGCAGGGAGACCAGGAGCACCGCCTAGCGCAGCCCCTGGACCCCCAAAACAGCCTCATCTGTGCGTCTTCCAGACTGGCCAAGCCATAGGAAGACACGCTCTGTAACCCGGAAGAAATCCTGAGGAATGGCGCCCCAGCCGCTCATCAATGCAACTCCCAGCAAGCCCGACAGGCCAGGAGACGCAGAACAGGACATCTAGGACAGCCCAGCAGCCCGACAAGACATCCATGGAAGAAAGTTCACAGGTAAGTCAACAAACACGTTCCATTCTGTCGGAAGACAGAAAAGAAGAACAGGCTGCATGCTGGGCTGGTACCGCTTATGTATTCCCAGCGGGAGGGAGTGGGCTAGGTATCCCAGCATGCTGCTGTTCTTTTTTTTTTCCCTGTGGCGGAGATAGTCATCTCCACTTTTTTAGGAATGGGACGAGGACAGGAGGGACCTGGGGATAATGGGTTGTCACCCACCCAAAATAATCTAATTTCTTACAGCAGTAATTTTTGTTCCCCTAGCAGATGCCATCTCAGCTCTGACTGTACATGTAGTTTGTAATTGAGGGACAAACATAAGCAATATTGAGAAGTATTAAAGAAAATTCTCAAAACCATAAGAATGACAAATGAAAAATGTTAGTACTTATTTACATCACAAGACCTTCTGAAACAAATACAAGATATAACTTCAGAGGTGCGGGCACATTTATATTCTGGGGTTTAAAAGGGTGATTGTTCAAAATAAAAACCGCTTGGCGCTAGGACTATTGCCTGCAAAGGACTTGGCCAACCACAGACTACCACCATAATGTTTCACTGCCAGTTGAATGACATGTACTTCCATGGCCTTTCAAGTGTGGAGCCACAGTCATCACACCGCACATTAATGATGCAAATATCAGCCCATTGATGGGCAGATAGCCAGTGTCTGCTCTCATTGATACCCTTACTAGCTCTCGGTCCAAAGACTATTTCCACCTTTGGATCACCTTCAAGATCCTTCAATATGGGTGGTTGACAAATTTCCAAAGCTGAGAGAGAGAATTTACTGATGGAGGGAAGATAGGAAACAAATTCAATGGTTACAGGAGCTAAACAACCAAAAAGGGCTACTACTCTGTACAATATCGTTTTTGTCTCATTGTGTCTAGCCCATGATGTTTTATTAATAATAACTATCTACGGGTCGTTTTCAAGAAAGTCATAGTACTTCAGACGGTGAAGAAGCAGTCTTTGGATCCGTTATACCCATTGAAATTGTGATCTATTTCAAAATTAGCCTAAAGGGCCAAAATAATTGAAACCACAGAACAGGTGTAAATACATACATGCTTTGAGAATGATAATCTCTTACACCCTCTTTAGGCAGGATTCATGATTGATAGTAGGACCAAATCATCTCTTTCCCATATACCCTCTGCAGAGATGCTGATCTGAACAACACAGCTCTGATCTTGCTAAGCCTGGCTCTGGCATTTCATACGGTCAATCACATGATGTTTAGCAATCTTTTATCCCATAATGGAATTGATGGTACAGTTCTGGACTAGTGCAGCTCTTCATCCCGTCAGATGGAGATATTCCCTATTTCAAATCCACTCTCCCACAGCCTATCTATGGGGAGGGGAGGGTCAAACTCTTTATAATCATTGCTATTATTTGCACGCATATGTTAATTATTTCATGTCCTTTATTGAAGTCTTGTTTTTTATTTGTTGCTGTACAATCAAATCAAAGATTGCTGAATTATAGTGAGTTGAAGACTAGGGGCCATATTACATATGGTGCCCCAAGGGCGCAACAGGCGTTTGCGCCCGCTTTGCGTGCCCCCGGAGCACTGTGGTATTATAAAAGGGGGCGCAGACACTTGTTTGTCCCCTTCTATAATACTGATAGTGCTGGTGTACTTAAAGTGCCAGCGCTATCACCAGAGGGTTTTCCCTCATTTGCATAGGGGTGTGCCCTATGTAAAAGAGGGAATTCCATTGACTCTGCGCCTGCAGAGTCAAAGAAGCCCTTCACTGACTGCACCCGCCTGCAAGTGGATCGCTAATTTCCTTTGAAAGTGCAGGAGGGTTGCCGCCTGCACTGTAAAAACATGGAGCTGCGGCTCCGTGTTTTCACACGAATGCGCTGCCCTGGGGGCAGCGCGTGTTCGCAGCTGCCCTGAGGGCAGCGCATACACCATATTGGGGCGCAAACAGTGATAATGTGTAATACGGCCACTGGTGGTGCTTTGCTGGCTGTTAACAGATAATTGCGCTGCACCACAGTCAGATTAAATCAAACTAAGAAAGACGTGATCACATTTACGAGTTTCCAACCATGGACATCTCAGTTTTTTTAAATGTAACATTAATATTAGATCTCGGTGAATTTTTTATTAAGCAGTGTAATTTTTGTTCCTGTACCTAAATTTATGCGAAGTTACTGCCAGTATGCCACAGTGTGTGATTTCAGGAAGAAATTTTTAACACAAGATGTACTGCTCTGGTAAGTTTGTAATGCAAGCATTTAGGGTAGATTTGTTTTACCCAAGCAGGCGGTTTGCATAATTTTTTAGCACAAAACTTCAAATGTGAGCACAAGCAGCAGTGTTTTAAACACCAATGATTAGAAATTAACAAAAATATGACATATTTGAGTTTAATTTTTACCCGAGCGGATCATTCGGGTAATTTGTTTTTGAGTGTGTGATTCAATTTGCATAATCTTACATAATTGAGGTAATTTAATGCAATTACGCTAAAGCCAATTTCACAGGTTTCGCACAACCCTGATTTTCACTGAAGAAAATTGCAACACAACAGAAGTATGTTTTCAGTCTGTACACTACATCATTAGTATTAAGTGCATGCGAATACTGGTGAAGAATTTTCCTTAGAAGGTCAGACCACGGACACATTCGAAAGACCAGTTTCTGCTACCACTCACTGCTGAGGGGAGTATTGCCTTAATTGAGGGATCCTCAGAGGATTAGAGTTGTGAGAGCTCTACAGCCACCCCTCTTCAATTATGCAAACAAACCTACATGGTCCTTCTTCGGTACTGCTCCATCATGTGCAAAGATTACAACATCAATGCCATGCTTACAGAAGGGACCAAACTTAGTTCTTAATTTGTTTAAACAACATTGTGCCAGGGATGTGGCTGTAAGGTGGCTGCAGCCTGTGCCACACATTGCCTCTGCCATTCTGCCAAAGATAGTAACACAACTGCCAACCATCACACTCCTACAATCGTGACAATTCGGACTATTCCAGGCCCCCAAAGCTATAAGATTGGCTTGGGCAGCAGGCAATAGTCATTTTTAATGCATAATTCATTAATAATTAACAGTTGTAATAGTCATCTCAAAATTATCCAGACAGTGCCACCTGGTGGCAGACTGTCACAAGCACAGGTGTTGACAATTTAATGCTGGTGCCGAGCACCGGAAACCACTGGCTTAAATTTAGCATTGACTTAACTGCTTTCATAATTCTAGCCAATTCCAGCCTTCACTTTTTACCAGAATATCAGAGAAGTGAGTTTAATTCAGATCCTCTACATGGCCTAGCGGAGTAGGATTCTATGGGAGTATGAGGCAATGATAGTAGGCATGCAGCTGGAGGAGCTAAAACAAACGGGGGCAGATGGAAGCTGAAGAGTTCTGACTGGACATTGCTGGAGAGGACACGAGGCAGTGCCCTAGTGAGAACCAGGGAGAAGAAGAAATTGTGACCGTAAGGGGGGGGAGCGGCAGTGTTCAGTGCTTTATGGAACAGGAGGGTGACAAGATTATATGCCATCGTAAAATAAGACAACGCAGCTGAGGAAGGGCGATATGGACAGGACATCACCCCCAAAGGCAGGAGAGGAAAAGTATAGAGGCAGTAGTTTAGCAGAGGAAAGAGAGCAGTAAAGGCAGCAAAGAAATCACTACTTAGCATGGGGCATAAATGTTAAGGCAGAGGGTAGTTTCCTGGAGAGTTGTGCGGTGAAAGACAGATATGGCCCATCACCAGGATGCTAAATAGGTCAAATGAGTTAGACCGTGTCCCTACAACTGAATAGAAGTGGTTTCTTAGAATAAGGATGTGGAAGAATAAAGCTTGTTTAACAGAAGATGAAAGGGGAGAGAGTGCTAGAGCACCGCCCTATGCTGGGAATAGGAAACCATTGCAAGGGTGCTGGTTGGAAAAGGGGAGGGGGAAGAGGGGTTAAGAGTACCACCTTTCGCAGATAAGTCCTGTAGATCACTACACTGGCTACCAATGAATAAAATAATTTAGCACAAAGCGTTTGCCTCATGCCCTGGACGATTTTTCAGACTGGTTCGAAACATCTTTCGGATCTGATTCTTCCATCTGTTCTAACCCTCGTGCTGAAATCTAATTCTTACTCCTGTGAGGAATCCTTGGGGAGAAAAGCCTTGCAGTGGTAGATCATTCAGAGTAATGGGTCAACAACTCCAGAAGGCTCTCCCTGTAGGCTGTTCACCTGTGTATTAGAACGGACTAGGATCACTTTTACAAAGCACAGAAAACTGGTGTGAATTGTTTCCTTTCTCTGTGGTGAACCACATCAGGTCTTGTCTCTTCCTGATGTGTTCGTTGTTCTCATTATGTGCAGCGCCATGATGTCTCTGCTGATTATGTGCTTTTTAAATAAATGAAAAACATAAAAATGCATCATCAGGGCTTTTAGTAAGGGTAGGGATTTGATTGACAGGGTCACAGACTCAAGCTTGGTCAACCTGTGGGGTAGCAAGCTACATAGTTTATAGGAGGCAAGGAAATTGAAAAGGGAGTGCAAACATCATACAGCATTTCCAGAAGAGATAGTGAGAAACAGGAAAGTAGGTTGTAAGTGGTTCCTTTAAAACGAGGAAGGATATTGATTAAAAACGCAACAGAAAGATTGAAGTGAGGAGAAATGGCATGCCTGGCCCAAAGGGTGTCAACATGCAAGAATTTCCAAAAGTGAAAATAGGGAGTTATCATTGGCCACGGGACACACTCTACCTAGACATAAAAGAACAAGATGGGTAAGGATGACCCAAGGGTAGAATCTGAAGGACAGGGTTGGCAGAAATGAATTGCATTAAACATTTAACTACGGATTACACTACTAGGAATATGGGTTCCCAGCACATGTGCAAAGTAGTGATGTATGTGAATTAATGGAAAAGTATTAACTGAGAAACCACATTGGGGGAAAACAATTGGTAGAAAACCACATTTAAGGAAGGACAATTTTAAGAATTATACAATTAAATCATAAATGAAAGGGAACACTTTGAAAGATATTTTTAAGAAAAATTCTAAATTCACATTATACTTGGGTGGAGCTTGCGGGTAATGAGGGTTTATAGGGTTCAAGATCGGTGGAGTGTACGGGCGTTGAGGTGCTTTTTGCGTTCAGAAAGCGTGGAGTTTATGGGTCAGGAAATGGAATTTAGGTTTTGTGAGGGGTTTGTAAGGGCCACGGATGGATGGTGTTTAAATGCTGTGATGGGGTCTTGGATGCATTGTGTTTAGGAGTGGCAAGGGGGGTCACGGAATTAAAAGCACCTGAAGTAATCAAATAAAAAGATATTAAAGCAAAATATTACTCCCTTTAGTAAAGCACTGAAATTAATTCCTGAGGCAAAAATGTTTATGAAAGTGAGGCCAGCAACTATTGCATTTACACCTTAAAAAGTAAGCATGAAATAGCCAATTCTTTTAATTTTTTTTTTTTAAAGAAAATATTTTGTGAATTGGTTTCTATGTAATGGTAAACGCCATTCATCTTGCATCTTTTCATAAAACAGTTTAGGTGAAATGGTGTCTCAGTAATGGTATTCCATGAAATCATTTTCTATGAAAACATATGCAACCAAAAAATAGTAGGTTTTAGTTAATTTGCCACCCTTAATTCTTACAAGCATGCCTTCATGAGACCCTGAGAGGGGTTAAGGCTCTTGCCTATTTGACAAAAAGGCAGGAGGCTTCACAGACTGGCCAGACTTCCCAGCATCTGAGGCTGTGAGAAATCTGGGTGATGCCCTAAGAGCAGGATCAAGACTGAAAGGCTGCAGGGAGGCAGCATAACTGGGAGAGAAGAGGGGGGGATCTCCATGAACTGCATCAGTAGGAACTGGTCGCCATCCTGCCAGTGGCTTGCCACTGACAGGATATTTGGGGATGTGTGGGCCTAGAGAGAAGGAGCGGTCCGCCAGTTGGGAAGGCAGAGAGATAAGCATTGGTTATATTAAAAGTTTAAGTGTGGTTTACATTATGAGGAAGATGTATTCCCTGCACGTTTAAAATAGTATGTTTTCATTTCAAATAATGCTTGTTTTCATTACCACCATGATGCCTAATGAAACTGTAAGAAAGTGGAGAAACCTGCGGTGATGTCGGTTAGACCTCACCATGTAATACTAACATGATACTCCAAAGATGGTTCTTGGCTTCCCAATAATTAATCCTTAGCTCAGTCCTGTAGGGTGGCAAAGAGCAGTCAGGCTTTACTAAAGGAACATATGTTAAGCATTTCAGAGTACCAACATGGACGATAAGTAATTGACATGACTTTAAATAAATCAGACACCAATTTATAAATATAAAGCAGCTCTTTATTAATTTAGACACCAAAACAAACATAATTCGATGCATATAACTGGAGTTATAGATGTTATAAGAAATAATAAATCAGTGCAATTCAATAGTGTAAACTTTACCAATGCGGTCAATTAAAAAAAAAGGAATTAGAGACAATCAGTCTCTTGCAGGTCGACTTACGTGGAACCCACGGAGGATTAAGGTGATGTGGGCCCCAAAGCAAACCACAACAGTCGATTCAACTTTACCTGGCCAGAGAGGCCCGGGTGCAGAACTATCATGGCCGTCCTTGGTGCTGGAGCAGGAGCCACAGGAGAGCAGGCGTCTTAATTGTTGTGGGTAGCTGGATTATCCCTACCCCTACTCCTTGGATTATAATTGTGAACCTGTCAACCAACCATCATGTGGCAGTTTTACCATCTTGATGTACTTGTTGATGTGACGAAAATGTTTTGTGTTGTATGAATGACAATGTTATTTGGAATGTATGATAGAATGACTGTTATTTGAATGAGGTGTGTGGGACATGGCTATTGTATAAATCTGATATTGAATATCGCTTTGTAATGTATTTATTTCGCAAAAATCTGATAAAATGTTTTTGATAACATGAAAATAAAAAAGATAAACTATTTTGATTAAATTATCCCATTGTTGGATCATTCTGATATTTGCCTCTGTCCGCACCGGTGTGTGTTTGTAAGTATCAGGACCCTTCCCAAGGGCTTCTTTGAATCTTTTTGGCAGGTAATCTCCTGTTGTTGGTTGTTCTTATTTCCCCTGCTATACCTGCCTTCATTACTTGTCAGGGATCCCCCTTCTTAGTAGTTTGGTTTACAGCTTAGACTGTGCTGGGGAGAAAACTGATGCACAAGTTCGACAACGGGGCCACTGCTGTGGTCAGTTGAAGGTGTTGCATGGCTCCCTCTAGTTGTAATGTAGAGTAAAGGGTAAGGTAACCGGACTGGTCACCAACAAGCCTTGGTAGTGGTAAGGTCAGCAAGCTGATACTTCAATGTCTGGAGAAACTGGTAGTCGCCTCTAACTTGCAGGAGGTGAGGACTGCATTTCCCGCAATGAATGGAACCATCTACTTTGGGTGATCCCTTGGAGGACCCGATAGCCAGCAAATATTTGGTTCTGGGATGTTGTTTTTATGTGTGGTTGCAGGGGACTATGGCCACTAGTCCAGGGGAGTCTGGAGTTGCCTTTGGCTCTCAAAGGGGCCCCTCTGTCTGGGGGAGATGGTCTTTGGCCAAGACGAGTCGGCGTCATGCAGGTCCAGAAGAGTTGTCACCGGTGCAGAGTATCCCGCCTTTAGTCAGTGTAGCTTCTGTTGTTGCAGACTCGGTCTCTTCTTTGTCGTTCATTGCAGTCTTTACAAATCTGAAGTTCTGATGTCAAGGGTGTTCCTTGAAACCTAGATTTAGGGGCATTAGGGTTGTGGGTGCAAGTGGCTACTTGCCACAGTGGCTAATCCACCCTGGAGGTGACTACATCTGGGGGTGTCACCTTTGTTACCCAGTTTCCTCTATTTTGCCACTTCTAAAAACTGCAGAAACCTTTCTTGGCTGTACAGACCAGGTAGCCCACCCTAGGAGTGTGGCTAGCTTTCTGGGGGTGTACGCCCACTGACGAACTAATTATTCCACCTGCCCTGGTGCAATTGCGCCTGGGGAGCAAGGGAGGTCAGTTTCCTCCTTTGGGAGCCAGCCTGCGTGCATATCAGAGGCAGCGCATGATTTTAAGCTCACCACCTTGATGTGACACTTCACTAGCCATCCTGACAGGAAGGGAGGTGTCACCTCCTTCCTGGCTTGAGATCAGATTCCTGTCTTCACGGTGGCAGCTGCAGGCTGTCAGCCAGAGCACATGAAAGGCTGGAGCAACCAGGTGGTCATCCTCTAGAGTAGCCACCTGGATGCATGCCACATCAAACCAGACAATGGAATTATGTTGGGGTGAGGAAGCACACTGTGTGATACCAAACATGACCATTTATAGCTGGACCTTAATAGAGCTGGCGACTTCGAGTGTGCCAGGGTGCCAGCCCATTTTATTTAATGGACCACTGATGACTTATTGTCACCCATAGTGGAAAGGGCTACTAAAGGGATATATAAACTTGCGTTTATATGTCCACACCTTTAATATACTGCACCCTGCCTCCTGTGCTTAAGAGGCCTACCTTAGGGAGGACTGACATATAGTGAAGATAGTGCTCTGACTTTGCCACTTATGGTGAAGACAATGTCAAGTTGGAACAGTTTTCACTGTTACTGCAGTCTACAGTGGCAGGCCTGCTGTCACCTGTTTACTTTGGACAATCAGGGTGGCACAAATAGTGGTTCAGAGCCTAGCGACCCCTTACACCCATGCCCTTGGGACCCCTGGTACCACTTTACTAGGGACTTATAAGGGGGTTAAAGTCCTTGCCAATTGAGGTTATCAATTTGCTACATCATGTTTAGGGAGAGAGCACTGGGGCCTGGGCAGCAGGCTACAGTGCACTTTCAGAGGCATTGAAGCAAAAAGTGTGGTGGTGACCATACAAGAAGGGCACCTTCCTACAGACATCAAGGGAGCGTGCCTGATATCACAGAGTTACCATTATAGTGGGTGTCTGGGAGACAATTAAAGATTGGAATCTCTTCAGAAAGTAAGTGGTTTGTCTTGTCAAAAGCCAAGACATCCAACGAGTCACTTGAATCTGAATTGGAACTGTGATGCTGCAGAGAGGCCGCTGAGCTGGAGGAGTGTGGCAGGACTGGATTTAGCACTACTGGCACTTGGTGCAGCAGTCTTTGTTGGAATCCCTGATAACCTTCTCTGCAGATTCCTTCACTGCCACCCTTCAAGAGTGCCCCTCATGTCTCCATAGCCCCTCAATCACATTTAATTTATTTTATAGTACTATAGTGCTACTATAGCTCAGTTGGCTCCCTCTGAATTGATATTCAGAAAAAACTTAAAACGTGGCTTTCTGTTTCCAGTTAGGTTCCTCTGTTGTGCTTAATCTTTTCCATATGCAGCTTCCGAGCACTGGGACACTTCAGGTGAAGTTTATTATGTGCTTTACAGATGACATTATTATTATTGCTCATCCTATTATAAGGTGTCGGAGCGCTTTGCATCACACACAGATATTCTACAGAGACAATGGATCATAGTGTGTTAAGCAACTTTATAGAAATGTTAGATAAGAATGTTAGTAACAAGGAGAAGATCTTTGCCTCCTACATAGGTGGGTCAACTTCGGAAACGGTGCCTGAGTGTAAGTATTTGGGGGTGATTTTTGATTCCAGAGGTGCATTTAAGAATCCCTGTAGTGAAATACAAAGAAGAAATAGCACACTATCTGCTGCTTTCTCTTCACTATGGAACTCTTTAACAGGCCTGTCCCTCCAGTCACTCTTGTACGTAATGGCCATAAACATGCTCCTTCTCTTACGTATGGAGAAGAGGCGTTGAGAGGAAAAGTGGACAAAATAATTGACAATGCAATTGTAGGGACTTATCAACGCCTGTTCAACCTACCTCGCCAGGCCTAGCCTGCTCAGAGTTTGGCCTTAAGAGGCAGTCCATAAGTAGTCTGGGAGCTTACTTGAAATTCTGCTACAAGTTAAGAAATGATTCAATATCTACGTTAAGCTCAATTGTGTGGGAAGCCATAGCTGACCCAAGAAACACAGCTGCACATGAATATTTAAACCTGGTCTTAGCCACCTTCAAGGCCGAGGAGCTCTGAGCCTTAACCCTTACAGAATCTGCATTCAACAGGGTCATAAACAGAGCAGGGAAAAAGATCTAATCCTTAATGGATAAAGCTGTTCTGTCTAAAAGAGCCCATGCATGAATGGTAATAGGATCATAGGTCCCCCTCAAATTTCAAACATACTTAGGGTGTTTGTTTGGCCTAAAGCCAAAATTAAAGCTGCTGCTTCTTCGACTTGGTGATCTGCAAACTCTTAATTCCCTCGTTTGGAGGAGATTGACTGTAAAGACTCCCTGTCGTCTTTGCAGCTATCCTAAGGAAGACATTTGTCATATTGTCTGTACTTGTCCAGTCCAAATGGCGGAATGAAAAGGGATGTTGAGACAGTTTAATAGAAATACCATCCATACATGTCGGCAAGAAGTTAAAGTATAAATTGCTGAGTCAAAATTAGCAAAGTATGAGCAATAATGGTAGCCTTCTGTGGTATGCGCATTGTGCTGGGAATGCTAAATGTACATCTACATAGATTGTTTATTTTTTTTAAAGATATATATTAGTGGCCAAACTAAGCATGAATCTTATCGTTTTTGCATTTAACTGCATACATTCTTAGTAAAGGATTATTGTTCTTGTTAAGCTAGGAAGTATTAACTTTGTAGTTTGGCAATCAAAATAATAGTTTTAATATTCTTTTGTTGAAAGGTTGTACCTTGGCGCTCTAATCGTTTATATAAACAATTTCTAAAATTAACTGCAACAATATGTTCAATTATCAAGCCCAATTCTTCAAATGTATAGATGTATTAATTCACAGGAAAAGATACGTCAAATAGACATAAATCAAATGTGACTTTGTATTTTTAATCAACATTTGTCAAAACAGCACATAAATCAAGTAAACTGAGAAAGCATGGAGATATTATACGCTTGTAACATTGGTTTTTGAACAAAGGAAACAAGTACAATTGCCAAAATCAAGGTCCTATTTCCCTTCCAAGTAGTGGCAGTTTGAAGCAGCCGACACGTGTTTCGTTATTTTCAGTAACTTTTTCAAGGCTTATTTAACATGTATGTTCATGCTCTCTTATGAAGGAATTCTCAGGTACTGGATAAAAGCAGTAAGAATGTTTAATGGCGATCCTGCAAAGGTTACATTGATTTCATACGCCCCTTTGTTATGCAGTGATTTGGTATAGGCTATTAGCCACGTTTCCCAAAGTAATTGACAAAGGATGTTGGTCCGTCCTTTTGTGTAATTTATTCAATACGGCGAGGGCTATGATATGCCCTTTTGAAAATGTAACGAAGTCCAAGGCTGGGGCGATCCTAGTACCTGCCGGGAGAAGCTACTACTGGCCGACTGATGTGCGACTGTTTAGACCACCACTACCGTGTTGTGATATTGTATAGTTTTAATATCAAGTATGAAATTCAGGATATTCACGTAGTACCTTTTTCTGACGACTTTGCACAAAATAGACATTAATGGTAGCAACATTACTTGTTGGACCATTATATATGAACAACAAGGTCCCTCCACTGTAAAACTTTGAAAACTACAGCACTTCCGTTTTTATATGCTTGACTGGGTTAACTCTGCAGGATTAAATTTCATAGCTGGGGGTTTTGATATTTTTTAATTTTTTTTATATTTATTGATTTTTATTATGATCATGCAAACAAACTAAATGAGAACATTAATGTATATGAAGTGAGATGTCACAATTACACTGTCTTCAAGGGGGGGGGAGGGGTGGTAGGATGAAGCATCCATGCCAATGGAAACATTGTTTATACAAAAATAAAGAGAAAGTATTTTCATTCACGAATCACTTGCAAATATCGTGGATGCAGAAAGCACAAGTGCACAACGGTCCAACAATAAGCAGTCCCCGCCAAGAAGACCTTTGGTATAATGAAAACTTGATACGTTAAGAGCAAATAAATAGAATAATAATAAAGATAGAGTGGGGAGAGGGGGGGGGCTACCCGCAAGTACACTTTAAGTAAAATCATTATGAAAGCCTAGTAGACCAAGGCTGCTCCTGAGGGGTTGCTGACGAATAGGAGATTAAGCAGGTTGTTAGCAGCATTATGGGAGTGATGACAGCCTATGTCCCTATTCGGGCTGTTCTGTATGTGAACATGGCTAGCTTGTGGGAGATGGTCTGTCATGTACATTTGAAAGCGAAGGGGATGGAGCAGAGGAGGTCTTCAGTAATGAGCTTAGGTAATGCATGCCAAATGTCCTTGGGTCGTGAGGTAGGGGGTTGAAGTGTAGAATATATCTCAATCTTCATATCACAGTATGTCATACTGCGAAGCCATGCCTCCTTCCTGGGGCGCTGTCTAGTGCCCCATTGTATTGCGATTTCTCGTTTTGCTAACAATAGTGCTATGGCTGTGAATCTCCGATAGAGTGGGACATCCTCGAATAATCCCAGTAACGCCAGTTTGGGGGAGGGGGCAAGTGGCATAGACATTATATCAGATAGCATCTGAAATATTGTGGCCCAGTATGTAGATATGAGTTGGCAAGTCATGTGTGCAAAGTCAGCGCTGGGAAATTGGCATTTGGGACATTGGGGTAACCTGAAGGGATCATATTTGGCTAGCTCCGCCTATGCGACGTATACTTGGTGAATGCATTTGAATTGGAGCAGCTTATGCCTATGATTAGGGGATATCCTCTTGATTTGCTCATGGCTGCATGCCCATTCCTGGTCTGTCAGTTGATGGCCAAAATCCTCCTCCCAGTGGTGCTGCGCCCCTCTGTCCTTTACTTGTTTGAGTGCCATACATGCTTGATATAGTTTGGTGACCAGATGTGAGCCGTCCTGGTCTGTTATTGGGAGTGTGAGAGAAGTAAATTCCTCTGGGGGAAGTGGGAAGGAGGGAACTGCTAAGCGAAGAGCTCAGAGTAATCTGGTTGCCATAAATTTGTCCACGTAGGACATTTCAGCCCGCGCCGCCAGGTCGGCCATCGTTATCGCGTGCCCACCAGGGAATAGGGATCCAATGGTGTGTAATTGCAGCTTACTAAGTGTGTGCTGTACTACTTTTTCAGCAGTAGGAGGGAGAAGCGTGTTCTGTGGTAATGGAAGGTTGGGGGGGGTATAAAAAGAGCCTGAGCCCAGGAGCAGGCTGAGCCTGTGCCAGGCCCAGCAGATGGTTGATAAAAGCTGTATGTCGTTCGGATCTACACACATGCCTAATGGGAATATTGCTCCCAAGGGGGTAGGTTCCGACAAGTCTCGCTCAGGTTTGGTGTACAGTATGCAGGCATCGGAATGGAACCAGTGATAAGGAAATTGGGCCTGCGCAACCAGATAATATAAATGCAGGTCAGGGACGGTGAATCCTCCCTGCACATATGGTAGAGTGAGGGTGTCCCAAGCTACCCATGGCTGTCGTCCGCCCAATCAGGCGAATCAGCAGGCCCCTGAGCTGCAGGAAGAAAGCCTTGGTTAATGGAATTGGTATGTTGACAAATAGATATAGGAATCGAGGAAGGACTTTAATTTTGATGAGGGCATTGTGACCGGCCATGGACAGTGGCAGCTGGATCCAACGCTCTACCTGCAGAGTAAGCCATTTCATGCCTTGTCTATAATTAAGACAAATAATTTGTTCTTTATATCTGTGTAGGGTGATTCCCAATTATTTGTTAGTATTTGCTGTCCATCGTGGAGGGAGACACCCACCATTCGGGTTAGTCGTGTCTGTGAGTGGAAAGAGCTCTGACTTGCCCCAGTTAACACGCAGGCTGGACATATCTCCAAAACGACTGATCTCGGCCATGAGGGGCTAAAGGTTTGTACTGGGGTCTCTAATAAAAAGCAGGAGGTCATCTGCGTACATGGATAACAGCAACAGCCCAGGGCAGAATTGGAGGCTGGGGTGCATATGTTTTTCTTGTAGGTGCCTAACTAGTGGATCCATTGCCACTATAAAGAGCAAGGGGAACGAGGGCAACCCTGGCGCGTACTGCGAGAAATCAGAAAGGGAGGTGAAATAGAGCCGTTCACATGAACCCTGACTGTGGGGGAGGTGTATAGGAGTGTGATTAATGCAATGAAGTTTGCTGGCATTCCTAGCTTATGCAGCGTGGAAAAAAGGCCATTCTAGGGAGTTGAAGGCCTTCTCTACATCGAGGAGGGCCACTGCTGCTGGAGTGGTCTGCGATATCCCATTTATTACTGAAAAAACAGTCTGGAGATTCAGGGCGATCGACCTATGTGGTATAAAACCAGATTGTACCAGTGAAAGAATTTGATCTAATAGCAGTAACAGCCTGGTGGATGGCATTTTAGCAAGTATTTTGTTATCAAAGTTTATGAGGGAGAGGGGGCGATATGAGCTGCAAGTAGTGGGGTCTTTGCCGGGTTTCAGCAGAAGGGATATTTCTGCTTCCCTAACTGAAGGGTGAAGAGCACCAACCGCAAGTGATTCGGCATACACCTCAAGCAGATGTGGTGTTAGTGTTTGCTTAAATGCTTTGTAAAAGGCCCGGGACAGTCCATTGAGGCCAGGGTCCTTTGATCCATCAAGAGCGTCTATGGCTTGGCCTCCTCCGCAGTAAAGGGCTTGCTGAGGAATTGCGCTTGTCCCATGGTCAGCCACACCATTGCAACCTCTTCCAGGTAAGCGAGGTGGTGTGTGAAGTCAGTGGGGAGTTTGGTTGTGTATTGGGATCGATAGTATGAGACTAGCTCTGCCTTAATGTTGGTATTTTCTGTGGCCATAGAGTCGTCAGGTCGCCGCAGTGAGGTAAATGTGCAGCTCCCCGGGGTGGTCGAGTCGTACCAGGTGTTCAAGAGTTCTGCCAAGTGCTCCCCCTCACCGTATCTACGTGCCGCCTGGTATTTGCCCAATAATGTGACCTCCCTGTCAGCATGCTGGTTAAAATCAAGTATTAGAGCGTTGCGTTTATTAAATACTAAAGTATTACTTGCTTAGACAAGACAATGAGGGCTACAAGGTGTAGTAGTCACATGTGACTACTGATAAACATTATATATTGCGTGCTAGGCCTGGACAAACCTTGAGTTTTTAAATGTAAGGCAGTGGTTGGGGTTGTCCACACTAATAAGAATGTTCAGTTGATGGCTTGCTATCTTGTGGTTTAGACAACAAACGAACACTACACATCCATGCAACCATAGGAGAATGAAGGACATATGGTAGAATTGTTTTGAAGAAGAACAGCCATTGCAGCAACAAGTTACATATGAAAACATTGTAATCTATTGTTAAAACATTTTCCACATTGCTTTCCCCATTTTTTCCAAAGAAAACCAAAATATTGCTATTTACAGGCAATGTCCTCGTTTCTCTTCATGGTAATACACAAATCCTGTGTACCTTTACAATCCTCAATATGTGTGTGGGGGTGGGAGGGAGGCTAGAATGCAAATTTGGCTTGGATATATTTTGTGGGGGGAAAGTTAGGAAAGGTTAATTATTTTATAGACAGATCTGCCATGCAGTGTTTTCTGTGTGTGCAATGCATGCATTCACATCTAAACCACACATACACTTTTTTTTTTTTCGGGTGGTGGTCTTTGGGGATGTCAGGGAGGTAGCGTTGCTTCCACCTAGAGGCAGTAGAATATCCGAATAAGGCATATAATGGTGTGTATATGCATAAAACGTACCGTACATCTATGTCTGAAGAATGTTGCTTAGGCATGTGTGTTAGTTGCATTCTTTAACCTGTTCAGTGTAGGCAACAAGATGTTCAAGTCCTCCACACTACCTCTGTTGGGCATAGAATATGAAAAATCACATCCTCATACTAAGGGCAGGGAATCCCTCTGGTGCTTGCACCATAACAATTCCCTTTTTAATGCCCCAACCTCGCATACAAGGGAATAGCTTCCATTGCAGTTTGAGATATATGTATAAGCAGGAGCATCTGGATCCCCACGTACCAACCTGAATTGGACAGGTACAGTTGGAAAGGGGAGACTTTCCCCTTTCCCGAGATACCCTTCCTTAAGAGATCCTTGCTCAAGGATTGTCAGAGGGCAGTCCCTCATCCGACAGTCACTCACTAGCCACCAGGGATGACTTCAAGGAGTGGCCACCAGGCATGTCCAATTAATTCCCTTCCAATGAGCGGCCATATATTCTTTCTGCCTACCCGGTGACGAGATTTGGTGAGGGAGGGGAGGGGAGGGGAGGGGTTTACTCCCAATCTAGCCTCCCCAGGAGGGCAGAAAGCCAAGTACACACCAGGAATAACAATTTTTTTTTTTTTACTCAAATCGTTTTTATTGAATTTTCAAGAAAAGAACAAATACATAATAAACACAGTGATAAAATAATAATGATCACAAGAATAATGTCAAATAATAACCAGGACGAAAAAATGCAAAAAAACAATGTTTTAATAAAAAGTAAGAACGGGTTGGCTCATCCTGACATTAGGCCACAACCTCATAGTCTAAACGGGGGGGGGGGGGGACAGCCCAGTGCCAAGATGGGCACTGGGCTGCACTCCATTCGGATTCTCAATTTCTATCCCCTGGTGGTCCTACCTCTCTCTCTGCGGTGGGCATACAGGGGGTAAACTCCCCAATCTGCCCACCCAAGTTCAGAAAGCCAATGAGACCACAGGACAATAGAGTTAAAGACAGTTATGGTGTGGGGATAGTCCTTGGTATCTGGCCCCATTCTTAGACACCGGACAATATGTCTAGACTTATCATCCTGCATTCCAACATGTTTCCTGAGGAAAAAAAGGTATTTCACATATGTGGGTGGGCCTAATGCATGGGATAGGCATGGACCAAAATTCTAGCCTTGGGAACAACACATTGATGCTATATTGCCATCATATAGTCTAAGTTTTGAACGCTTTCTGAATGGTACAATAGGCCCACCACAAACATGGGTATCACTTTTATCAGGAGAAGTTTTGTGGGGTAATAAAGTTAGGAAGGGTTAATCATGTATTGGACCAAATTTCACAAAAAGGGCTCAGCACGATGGGGGTATAGGAGAAGCTGCCCTCAGCACGTAAAAGGTACAGGGGGTAGAGTAAGCGTCTTCAGGGGGGGCTTTGTTAAAAAGCATCAGATTCCCTCTATCCACTTTCACAGCCTTAATTTATCTTCCTTTGTTGTTCAACTTCATTCTTCGCTTTTCTGGAGTTTAAAGTTTGAAGTATCCGCATTTCCACTTCCTGGTGATTCTAGATCTGCTGTGCAAACAGGAGATGAGCCTGCACAGAGGTCAATTAATGTGCCTTTTTATACAGCTGAATAGAGTAAAGGTTTATTTTCAGAGTTTTTGATATTTTCTCATCTAAGTGTTAGAATAATACCGGTTTTAAATGGTCTTGGATTCTTGGTCTCATCTGTGTATGGCAATTGTAGTTTGCAGCTTGGGGAATACGCGTGAATCTCCCAACTGAAATATGTAAAAGCTTATAGTGGAGATTCTCAGTCTCCCTGAATGTATTCATTAATATGTGTGGTGTGTGCCTATTATTTACCTGAATGATCTATATTCATATTCATGTTACTTTATACCTTTTTAGAGCACTGTGTGCTGTCTTTTAGTTGTTACTGAGAGCTTTTATGGTGGGATTGAACAATATAGGAGGGGGTGAGGTTTGGTGCAGTCATCTCTGGTTGATGTATGCCTTTGTCAGTGAATGTTCAATTTGCATCAGCGATATCCCAACAGCCAGGGGCAACATCGAGCCGCCTCATTCTTTCTTCAGGTGACTCAATACAAGCCTATTCCGATTGCGCCCAACAGTTCATTGACTGTTAACAGCAGCAGTATTGGCTTTCACTCAGCCCAAAGATTCTATTTATGGAATAGTCTATTGAGCGTGTCACACCCAAGCTGGTCTCAGCAGGTCTGGGTGAATGTGTTCTGCTATCACTTCATGCCATGAGAGTAAAGTCAACAATCTCATCCTCAAACATCTTGCAGCACTATTGAAGTTTTTACTTGCATGTTGGTTGTAAAGCAGGTCTAAGTCAGTCAATCAATCAATTCTTTATTCAACTTTGACTAAACCATAAAAGTGCAACCAAAATTATATTATAAACAAGTGTTAAAGATATATATTTAAAAAAACAATAAAATGTTCTTTCCTGTTTGAACACATACACAAATATAATTTCCATGACCTTTTCAAATTTTTAGGACTGCATAATTAAAATTGATCACAGCAATGCACATGCTTTCCGAGAAGATCTGCTGTATTAAAATCAATACCTCAATCTACCTCTTAGTATATGTAATTTTCAATGTAGGGAGAAAAATGTGTTTCTGGGGAGTACTGCACAATGTGCAAAACAACTATGTGTGTAAAGTGCTTTGTGCCATTACTACTGGGATAGTCAACACCTTCTCCACTGTCTTGCCTCATAATACTCATAAAACATGTTATTTACTCTTATCTTGACTGACCCACCAATGCATTCCGGATTCTGGAAAAGCATGTGCACCCCCCTCCCCCCAAGTAACACAAGTTTGTTTTACATACTTGAGCCAAGGTATGGCTTACATTGTCCAGTACTAAGCAATCCTCATTAACTGCTTTTGAAAAGGTGGTTGGTTCTCTCTTTAGCCCAAATTGAGACACACACGACAATCGGAAAAACTTTTTCCAAATTCACTAATATAAGGAGCAGCAGTCTCCATATGATGAATAAAATGTGGGCTAGTTTTCGCAACAGCAAGCATCCACGGTAAAAACTTGTTTTCCACATTTTTAAGGGGTTTGGGCATAGTATAACCCCAGATTCCATCCCCGTAAAAAGCGCAGAAGTCCATTTTGACTAGTATCCATCGATTATGGGCTTAATTGGTTTTTCTCCTAGATTGTCAGCGAATCTATGAACTGCCTCAGTTGAGCTCAACAGTTGTTGCATTTTGATGATAAGGTGTCCCCAATCTAAGAATGAGGTAAATGATAGAGCCAAATAGATAAAAAAAAGGGTTACTCTCTCAAGTTTTATGTTTTCAATTGAGTGAGTTCTGACCTTGGTTACCTTAGGCCCACAGGTAATAACATACTATTTACAGTGATTGATGTTCAAATCCACATTCTTCATAAAGAGAGGAGAAGACTCAATCAAAGATTGAAGTAAATTTTCTGTTCCTGATAACATGGAATCATCCGTGTAAAGTAATACTGGGACAAATTGTCTCCCCAGCTGTGGGCAATCTTTCCCACAACTAATCAGGAATGTCTCTAAAACATTAACAAAGAAGGAAAATAGCAAAAATAGCACCAAAATGCATCACTGTCCTTTACCTCGAGAAAAACCTTATCTGACCTGTGCAAGCACTATTTGTACCATAACTTACCCTTTTCATACATTTCCTGATCATCCCCAGGATTTCATCAACATTCATAATTTAGTCCTAGTCACAAGTCAAAAACACATGTTAAATCCCCCCAAAATCCTAATACATCGATTCCTTCTTAGCCTTGGTGTTTTTCCCAGTTATCATGAGGCAGTTGAGGCAATGCTTCACGGTGCCCAAACCTGGGCAAAATCCTTAGTTTACCTCAGATAGAACCCCAGTTTCCTCTGCCCAACTCTCTAGCCTGTGTATAAAACTCTCTTGTCAGCTGAAATTATAGTTTCTGGGGAGGACACACTAATATTGTTGAAATAAGGTGTGTTCGACCATCTGTCAAAACACCGACATCTTTATACTTGCCAGCCGTCTCCAGTTCATGCACAGCTTTTTCCTTAATTTCTGATTTTTTAGTGCCTGATTTATAATTATGACTGGAATAATCGATTTCATCCCTCAACTAGGGAGGCTTGTTGATACCAGCGCAGCCTGGGTTTACGCAAACACTGACTTTTTCTGGTCAGCTTGCGACTAATGGACTCACAAAGTGACTTAAAGGTACATACAATTTCGTTAGGATCGCCATTGGGGTGCGGACACAGCTCTGTATGACTGCTGTGGACTGACAATAAATCTGTCAGAAAACTGATCCCATTTTAACCGGACTCCTTGATTTTTAAAGTATTTGACGTATTCTTTTATTTTTGTGTTCCTCCCACATGGATAAAAATTGATAGTGTCTTACGATCACTAGAACATTTAGGGGTAACCTTAAAATTAGACATCAGGTGACTTAAGGAAGCAGAGAATAGAATTAAATCAATAGCACATCCTACCCCTTCCCCTTTGAAGGGCAGTAGCAAAGTGAATGTCTATATCCATCTGATCCAAGGATGCAAAAGATAAATTAGGACGTGAATGCGGGAGGGACCACAGGTTCCTAGTTTCACTGCAGCCCTGAGAGGATGCAGGCTGTCTTCATCAGCTCTACGCAGTGCAGCTTTGGTTCCCCCAGTGCGGGATGCACTTGCTGGATGTACCACAGGGTCCAGACTTTGCTGCAGACCTGAGTGAAGGTAGTCTGTCTTCATCAGTGCTACTTAGCACAGCTTCACTTCCTGCAGTACGAGAAGCGGGTGCATTTGTGCCCATCACACCCCAGAGGTTGGGCTGGGCCACTTCCCTTGGATTCCTTCTAAATAAGTAGAAACTATTTCTGCAAATGGGCAAGAGGAAGATTCATGTTTGGAAGATGGGGGAGGGGGGGGGAACTAGCAGAGCCTAGGACTTCCATTGCATCCTATGTTTCTACTGCCATGAGGGTCATAACCTCCGAGATTGGAAGAGTCGAGGAGCGACTCATCTGTCCAATAGAAGTTGACTGTGGATGTGTGCTGAAAAGAAATATTCTGAAAAGTGAAATAGCTCCCCACAGCTTAGGCAGTGTCCACCTCAATTAGTTGCCATGTCGGATGTTGTTTGTGGCTTGAGAGTGGCTGCACCAACCTCTACTGCTAATTTGTATGTCTTAAACGAGTCCCAATTGGACATTCAGGAAGCGGTCTCTCCAACTGGCATCCTAAATTACCCCGATGAATAACAAAAGTAAGGATCTCACAAAGGGAATAGCCAAGAATAAGATGGCCCCAGAATATACGCTCCCAAGGAAGGGTATATAAAAATGTGTGAATAAAAATGTAATGCGTTTTTTTTACACAACCATTCTTGAAACTAGAGACCTTGTTGGTGGATTCGCTGACTCCGATATTGGCTAAACAAAAGGTCTTGAAAAACAGGGCTCTAAATTCCTTAAGAACAGTAAATGCGATGGCACCAGTAGGCGAACAAAGTGGTGCCTATATAGATCAAGAAAATGCAGCATATGGAACAAATTAACCTACTTATGACCCATTACCATCCGCCAAAACACTCAGCTACTGAAACACTTCCAGGGGTCTGATCAGACCAATCAGGAGGCTCTCCCAAGTCTGTGGCTAAGGGCAGCATAGCGGTGATTTAGGCACATTTTGCATCTGATGGTAGTGCTATCCCAGGAGGCTTGCTCGTCCTGCTTATAGTTATCCCCTGTAATGTACCCCCTACATTACAGCTTTGCAAAATGTTCTGGTCCTTTCTAAAGAGCAGGAGGAGGGGTGGACTGAGTTGAAAAACAAGACAACACATTGGCTTAAAAGAAACTCGGGCAGGCCAAAGGAACTCAGGCAGGCCTAAGGAACTCAGGCAGGCCTAAGGACCTCTGTGATGAAATAATCATGGTATGAAGGATTCTGAGGGTTGGCTATGGGTTGGACACTGTCCCAGGAGATTGTGTGGTAATCAAAGGCTTATTGTTTGGATTACAATCTAGGAGCATTGTGCTGGCAAATATTAGAGCCATGCTACTCGTCTACTTTTATAAGCTGCCAACTTACAGTTCGCAAAACTATAGAGCGATTGTTCCCAATTCAAAGACGTTAATGGAATGATTTAACATTCCCATTAGAAAAGCCTTTGGACCGCTCCAAGGTCTGAATGAAATTGATTGACTGGGCAACTCATGCAGACGGGTTGGGAGTGCTCAGTTGTTAAATCACAACATGTGTGACAATTGCCAACACGGTGCAGACTGTACGACAAGCAAAGTTGCAAAGAAGGGGTTTATATGATCGCTATCACGGAATGTATCTGGAGTGCGTGTAATGTTGAGAAACCAAGACCGGCTCTCTTTCATACATGATTTGATTTGCTCTGAAGAGGATTTCCATACTAATGGTTTTCGCTCTATTTGTGCTAACTCTGTACAGTCCAATATGGTAAATATGGGAGAGATTGATGGTTTTCTTGTCGGTAAATTGCACTAAACTTAACTTGAGTTTGTGGTCTACCTCACCGTACTATCAAACTTTGTTGCTGAAAACTGTGTGGGGGGGTGGATTTAAACACATTTTGTTAGGTACTTTTTAACCACTGCATTTTTGATCACTCAACAACCTCAGCAGTTGAAGGGTTAGAGCCTAGAGCAGGACCTAGATAAACAACTGAGAATATTCCACACACCCCTGCCAATATTATGGGTTGGGTGATTTTAATGTTACGGCTTACTAATACCCAAGCAAGAGAGCCTGTGGCTTTGTAGATATGAAAAGGGAAGGCCAGACAGATTTTAAACATGATTTATATGAGCATTTTGCACTGATGAAGACAGATCGCTTCTTCACAGGGCTGCAGTGTCATCAGGAAACCTTGATCCCACCAGTAAGCGTGTCCCACGCTGCGGGAACAGAAGCTGCGCTAAGTAGGGCTGATGAACACAGCTCGGCTCCTCTCAGGGCTGCGGTGAAACCTGGGAGCATTGGTCCCTCCGGCAAGCACATTTAAGTCAAAGAAGAGCAGCACTTGATCCGCAGTTAGTAAGACATTAGGACATGGGTTCTTGATGCTGAAGCCCCAGTAGCATTGTCGGATTGTCATCTTGACTTTTAAGCTCTCAGACCTTATGTGAGTAAAACTGCTTCAAGTCAGGTCACGAATAACATGGAAATAATGGACTTTACCCCTAAACACCTGCTAAATTGACCATTTGTTGACAGTCCTGCCTCAAAGTTGGCGCCCACTCTGTAACTCACAATTTGAAACTGTAATTGTAGATGTAAGATGGTAAACTGAAATCTTGGGGTCCCCCAACTTTCTCATTTTATTTTGGATACATTTAGCCTAGAAACAGTGCAAACATGGAAAAGTCCTCCATGGATTTTGTATGCTGTTTGCCCTCCCTGTTGCACAAGACAATCCCAAAAAGAGTACAAGCAGAAAATATTTTCACCAGGATTGAATGGCTATCAGATGCACCTCTCCTGCAATTGCTCCTATAGTATTTATTTTCATAGTATTAGTCAACCAACTGCTGTGTATTTGAAAAAGGGCATGTCTCAATTCATATCTTCACATTTTAAAAGTTATACTTTCACTTTCTGTGCTCTTCGACCTTATGTGCCTGTTTATGGCTGGCTCTCAGTCGCTGATGGTTACTCCACTTAATGTTCACTGGGTGATTGACAATGCTTCCAGGGACTGGTCTTCTTTGCACTTGGGTGACTCATTGCTCACCTAACAATGCTCCTTTGTTGTTTAAGAGTGCTTCATTGATGGGCTTTTTGTAATTCTTCAAACCATATAGTTGTAGCTGTTGCCACTGGCTCCTAGTAGGGGTGTTCTAACAGTGACTTCAATGAGATGGTCCTTTGTCACGCATAGGTAGACTAAACAAAGTTCCCTTGGCAGTTTAACCGTGCTTCCAGTGGATTAGTCATCTGTCGCTCCTGGGTAGACACCATATAGTACACCATGGCTAGTTTGGGCCTCCAATGGGATGGTTCCCCATCATTTGTTGGGGTGTCAAACAGTACTCCATTGGTGGCTTAAGAAAGGGTTCAATGTGATAGTTGTGTGTTCTTATGGGGGGGGGGGAGAGGGGGGAAAGGCTTCTTACAAATATTCCTTGGTGGTTTAACAGTGCCTCAAACAAGACAGTCTTCTGCTGCTCCTAGTTAGACTCCTTATAACACTTCCATGGTTGTTCAACAGCACCCCAATAGATTTGGTCTCTGATGCCTCGAGTGCATTTCCTATAAATAGTGGACCTCAATGATTCACATCAACGGAGGATATCCACCTCTAATAATGTTAAACACCTGCATGTGTGACTGTTCCTAGTCTCACAATTCACAACAAGCCACACTTCTGTGCAATGACATTCGACAAACCATGGGTTCCCAGTATTGTCAAACCTCATTCAACATGTTGCATGCATGTATGTATGTATGTGACATTTCTATAACGCAAACCTAGCGAAAAGGCAGTAAAGATAAGTGTTATGTCAATGAGCGATAAGAGAGGTAGCTGGTTTGCAGATGAGTAATCCATTGTGATGTGGTGTTCTTTAAAAAGTGCGTCTTCATCTCATTCCTAAATTACAGCAGCATTGAGGTGGTCCTGATGGATACAGGGTTGTTGTTCAAGATCCAGGGTGCATGGATCTAAAAGACCTGCTCCTTTTTTTGTGCTCTGTAGCAGAGATGGCTTTGAAGAAGATGCAGCTAGTTTTGAAGATGGGGTAGAGCAGCAAAGGGAATCAATGGAATTCCATCATGGGAGGGGGGGGTGTTGTGATCATGTTTCTTCAGGCCATGTATGAGATGTGCTGCGGCATGTAGGACTCCCTTAATGTGTACTTTTTACCGTTACAAATCTTATTTTAAAACACTGCTACTGTTACGTGTACTCACAGTCAGTCTTCGGCAGCAGCTCACGCATAACAAAAGCAGAGCATGTACAGCTATGACGGGGGCATAAGACAGGCCTCTGCAGTGCGGGGGCGCATAGCTCTTCAAAGGTCCCATAACCAGCCCACAGCCAATGCATACCTGTGAGATGTAGGAGACTCAGGGGTCTCTCTTCCCATTCTGCCGGGGGCGGGGAATGTCATTTTGAGTTACACCACTGACTAAGATCTAGTTTCTGTCTCAAAGATCTACATTCAGAAGCAATAGATTGCAAGCAGAGAGCATGATTTCGGCCCTAAATTTTCTCCGTTCCAATATGGATTCTCCTAAAAGATTATTATTCCAAAAATTGGTAAAGCCTTCAAAGTATTATGCTTACTGTAAGTATCTTTTAAATAAACTTGGGCTTTGTGAGTATTGGGTTTGTATATTTTATTTTCAAACTATTTAGCCCTTCAGGGACACAAGCTTAATGCTTCTATTGTGCCCATGTCCTGTGATTGATGTTGTAACTCTTCCTGTTTTTCTCCAAATCATCCACTAAGAGTTGTACTATCCATTTAGCGTGCTAGGTCTGTCAGTAGCCACAGTGCCATATACAGCATGCTTAAATCCATTATGCAATGTTTTACAAAGTTACAAAATAATTTTATAGATATCAGCCAACCGCCCTCCCGGACCTAAGAAAGACTTGAGTCACAGGTTGGTTGAATGTTTGGCACCACACATTTGCTACAGATAATTTCTTCTTGGTGGGTGACTTTAACTATCATGCTAAACTAGTCCTTGACATGGAGTGATCACTTCTGCTTCCTGATCTTGAGACGTTCGGGTTACATCAGAAAGTTATTGGCCCTACACATATAGCTGGCCACACTTTAGACCTTGTAGTTTCTTCAATTTGATCCTCCCAAGCCCTTATTATGGAAGTATAACTACTTTATTAGCTTTCAATTTCCAAGTATGGGTGGCCACTTTAATCGCAAGAACACTGGTAGAAGAAGGCAAGGCCCGGGGAGCAGGCTACGCTATTTCCTTTAAATCAGTCTTCCTTGCCCCAGATGTAGAAAACACTTAAGATATTAAGATTGCTCTTGTCCCGTATATTAAATAAAGTTTCCCCCCTTAAACAGTGCTCCCCCTACTCTGTCAGATACCACATTCCTTAGTTTTCAGAGGAATTGAAAACTTTAAAAACGGTCTGCAGAAATCTGGAGAGAAGATGGCGTGCCGCAAAATCTACTACTGATAAAAAAGCATACAAGCGTGCATTAGGGAATCATCATAGAAATATTAGAGAATCCCAAATATTATACACAATTAATATGATTGACAAAGCTGGTAACTCGGTTAAAGAGTCGTTTAAAGTACTAAATGAATTTACAAAGCCTCATGCTTGCACATCCATTATTCCCGCTTCACCATTGCTGTGTGACTCGCTTGCAGATCACTGTGAGGAGAAAATGTATCAGAATTTTCCCAATTTAACATTATTACTGGTTGCTTCACCCACACATAAACGTCCATTTACAAACCCGTCATCTTCGCTCCAGGAGACTGAGCCTAACACTCAGAGGCAAGTGTCGGAAATGCGGATTAAAGTTAAATCAGGTTCCCCTTCTGAACTTACTTTTCCCTTCCATTACATCCTTGTTTAGTCTTTCTTTCAATTCAGCAACAATGCCTTTGGAATGGAAAGCAGCACAAATTTCTTCCATTTTGAAAAAGCTTAATGCAGACTCTAGTGAGCCCGCCAATTATCGGCCTATTTTGTGCCTTTCTTTACTAGGTAAAATTTTGACGCTCTTGTGAATAATAACTTTCCTCTTACCTGAATGATCATCTCCTACTGGATTCGCGCAATCAGGTTGTAGGGTCTTTCATGATACAGAAGCTATATTGGTGGTTGTTTTGGACTCCCACAGACTATTTCTAGATGCCGGCCTACCAGCGATGCTAGTTCTACTCAACTTGTCAGCTGCATTAGATACTGTCTCTCATTCCATCTTGGTCCAAAGGCTCTATGAGATAGGCAACCACAGGAAAGCCCTGAACTGGCTTAAAGATTTCTTGGATAATAGGACCCAGACTGCCTCACTGGGCTCATTCAAAACTTGGATCATGATCCTGGACAAGGGTGGTCCCTCAGGGCACTTCCTAGCGCCCTACCTTTTTTAAAATATCTATCTGGCACTGCTTGCCCAAATAGCTAAATCTTGCAGCTTTGAAATTATTTCCCATGCAGATGACACTCAATAAGTCATTTCTTTTTGATACAATCAAGAAATGGCCAAAAATAAGTTTACGACTGCATGAGGGAAGCTGCCACCTGGATAACTTCAAACTGTTTGCTCGATGGAGATAAGAACGAGATTCTGCTGTTTGAATAAGAACAAGATTCTGCTGTTTGGCTGGGTGCAGGCCTATTAATCGGATGAGTGGTAGCCTCCTGAGTTAGGCTCTGCCCCGGGCAGTTACAAATCTCGGCATCCTTGTTGATGAGAATCTTTCCATGAGGGAACAGATGTCAGCACGTGGCGCATGTTTTGGTATCATGCGCATGCTCCAAAAGTTATTTTAGTGGCTCCTGCTGAGATCAAGGAGACTCTCATTCAAGCTCTTATAGTGACCCAGGTTGCTAGTAGCTCCCAATGAGTTGCTTCTCTCTAAAGTGCAAGTTGTTTAAAATATGGCAGTACGCCTGGTCTGTCAGCTTCCTTCTGGTTCCCCATTGGCTCTTACACTGAAAGTTCTTCATTGGCTTCCAGTGAGAAAATGGTCTCTTTTCAAGGTTCTTTCTCTTGTTCATAAATCTTTGGCTGGCAAGGGTCCGGTCTACCTGTGAGAGAAACTTTACTATTACTATCCTATTTGAAATCTTAGATCAAAGGATCAACTGTTATACCCCCGCTGCATCTGTACTGCGAGATATTGCAGAAGGACATTTTCCAATTTAGCTCCTAATCACAGTGGTTTATATATGGCTAGGGCGTTCGACCTCAGACCTGGGGAACTGGGTTCAAGTCTCGGTAATGACGCTGAACATCCTGGGATTCTGGGCAAATCACTTAATCTCCCCGTGCCTAACAAAAAATGAATGTGTGTCCTCATTTAACGTAACTGGTGCTATGTAAAGCGCTCTGATACCTGATTGGATTCGGGTCAAGTTTGCGCTATATAAAACTCTGCAAAAACAAATGCACAGGTACTGTCCGGTACGGAGTACCTGCACTTCTTTAATTTGAAAGGGAGTGCACTTCTCAGCACTGCTGCAATACATTTAATGGGAGTGTACCGTCACTTCTCAGGAGCAAACAGGTACTCTAAAGAGCAATTACCTGCACTTCTATATTTCCATTTAAAACACTGCCTAACCACTTGAATAAACATCCTCTTCCTATTTGCTCCTGCTCAGATTTCAACAGCTCTACAAAAACATCTATAGACCTGGCTATTCTGATTGACTGCCTAGCTTAGAGAAGATTATATATAGTCCCAATGCTTGCTCCATCGTACCTTAGCCTTTCATGAGGACAGCTTGGAGATAACCAAGAATGTTATTAGGTACCTATTCTTGGATACAGTATAAGAGGTATTTTCTACAGATGTTTCCCTCCCATCAAAAATATTGATCGATTAGTGGATGGATGAGAGTGCTTGCCCTTTTTAGGTATCATACTGTTGTCTTATTTGATCTTTGGCTAGCAATTGTGGTATCCACTTCTATAGTAGTGCTCAATATTGCCTGGGAGTGCTTACCTTCCTTATTTTTCCTTATCCTCATTGTATACAGTTTGGAGAAGTGGTCTACCAGCTTGATGGCTCCAGTGCCCATTCCAGGTAATTTGTCTCCCTAGATACCCCCAAAGTCACAATTTCCTAAATCGTTTTACTATTTGTTCTTTTGCTACTGCTGTCAATGCCCACATAATTTCTGTTCCAATTGTTATTTTTGTTTACTATCAACAATTTATAGTCATTTATGAAGGAACGCAAGATCATATTTCCAGTAGGTCTCTGGTGTCATGCCCTCTATTCAGTTCTGCTTTCTTCTCCAAGCACTGCTGATTGTACTATCCACACACTTGTGTTTTGGTTTTGAGGTATGGATGCTGGTCAGCGAGGAAATAACGTGCTGCTTTTTCTTCCATCTTTTCACATGCCTTCAGCACTCTTCCTCCATGAGCAGCAGCAACTGGACATACTGTCTTAAAGACCATTCAAACCATTTGATTCATCTCAAGCTGAATGTATTTTTCTTGATTCCATTTGATTGCTCTTTGCTTGTTGACTAAGTCTAAGACAGATGTCTTTATTATTGATTCCTCAAAAGCCAGTTTACAATGAGACAGCTATAGATTCAGACCGGTTATGGAGGGCTTGTGGTCACTTTCTGTCCTGGGCACTATTGTGATATCCACAATTAAAGAGCTAGACTTCTAGATTAATTGGAATGTTAGGTGTTGGGCTTGATATTTTCACAGCTTTAAACCCATTCCTTGCCAGAGCATTTGATTTTGTAAGGCTATTCAAAAATCTATGGCCACAGACGGCCATCATGTACACAAGCCGGGAACCTGTTCCAACTCGATTTCCCCAAAAAGTTGTGCGTCTTTGGAATGCCTCATGCACACTTTATCTATCATGTGATGAGGAAAACTGGAAATGGAGACAGTGACTGATAAAGACATGAGAAAAGGAAACAGGACAACAGGGGTGGCAAAGATAAGGAGATCAAGGTGCCAAAATAACCACCAATAGAAGAAAACGTGACAATTAGGACAGAACGCTGCTTGAAATGGGGTGTACAAATCCACTGGTGGTGGATGCAATCACGAAGCCACAGAGATTTTCTAGATTGGAGAATTAGTGTAAGTTCAACAATGGCACCTGACGATTTTATAAAGGAACTGCAAAGTTTTGTAAATTAAATGAAACAGACATATGTGGCCATCAATATTTGGCAACATGGAATGCATCTCGCTCCCTGACTCACAAAAGTAAGATCAAGGCAGTGGTGGATAAATGTGTCATGGAGAAAAACATTGAACGAGGACAAAAGTAACACATTTGAGGAGGGTTATTTCTTCTGGCTGTAGACTTACAATGAGAAAATAATAAGCTTTCAATTGAATGTTAAAAAAAATTGATTAAGGTGATTCAGAAAATACAGGAATGTTTTGAGCATCTTTTGTCCAAGAATGGACAGGCTCACTGCTGGACCAGAAATCTCTAATTTAGGGTGGACCTGTAAGTCGAAAAGAAGAAGTGGGGTGGTCAAGTCCAACAAATGACTAGTAGACTCAGATTTATTTATTTTATTTTTTTTAAAGGGAAAGAACATGAGAACATGGTCGAAGTTGTGGAAATGGAAGGCACCATTAGAGTCAACTGGTGGAAGGCTGATTGGTTCAGAGATAATGGAATTATCTAAGCTTTATCATGTCATTGAGACCATGCAATACCTTTAAGAAAAAAAAAAATGACCATGGCTGGTCAGATCATTTACACTGTCTTCCCATGCACTTGTTACCGACCCTCCTAATACTGGGTATTGTGGGCCGACGGCAAAACATCTCCCAGGCCAGTTGCTTTCAGGACTCTTTTGTAGATCACTATGAAAATGTATGATTTTTGTGTTACACGCACTGTACTTACAGCCCGTAGTAGCAGTGCGCCGCCGACACCACCCAATTCTTTGTGATTATAGTCCCTCCACAAACATGCCGTCCGTTCACCTGCACGCTGGCCTGCCATGGCCACTCCCCGCTCACGGCATCCTGTCCGCCCACAATACGGCTGGAAACCACTTTTGTGCCGCAAACTACAAAAAACAAAAACAATGAATGGTAACATGGCAGGGATCAGATCAAGATTCATAAGGGAGACTTGGGAGATCAGTCTTCATTTGTGTGAAGGCAAAGGAGTTTGGAACACAACTTAACTTGCTGTGCTCACTAACCTTAAAGCCCTTGTACCGATTGGAAGGCGGGAATTGACAAGTCATTGAATGAAAGTAAACCTTTTTATTGGCTTCAGCAATCATGAATGTCTGCAACAGTCATTCATTGATGCCGCAGTGCAGCAAACAGGCACAACAGCAATTGAGGTCAGTAGGTTCACAAATCAGCAACAGGCCTGTGGGTGAAAAACACACCCAAAATAATATTTAATAAGTAAAACAATCAATTGCAGTTTTAACAGCAACTATGGGGTGCAAAAGTCAACATTGGATGCAACAATCACTAACAGATGCAACACTGACTGGTCCATGAAGCAGTCATACAGGAACACAGAAGCCAAACAGGTGCAACAGACAGTGATGGACAGAGCAAGCAAGCAATGTATTGTCAATTAAAATCAAACAATATTTTTTCAAAGCGGTAAAACCATTTAGTGGATTTAAATCTAAGGAGCCAATATTAGATTTTTTGGGGAAGAAGCAAACAGCGTGCAAAGATGCAACCCTATTAAAACAGCTTACTAAACAGACCCCTCAATATTAGTTCCCAAAAGGTGCTCGCAGCATTCATAAAAATTAAATGAAATTTGAAAATGTTCATAATTCTGCAAACTGCAAAGCCTCTTTCACTTGGTGGCATCCTTTTCAAACTAAGAGAGACCGGAGAAATTTTCGTCTTCCTTTTAAAGGAAAAGGACAAACTCTTAGTAAATAAATGAATGGTTCTTGTATGGAATCGCATGAGCATCAAGAAAATGGAGCGGTGTTTATAAGCTAGCCAGGCGTGTCCTAATCGCCTTAACAGGATGCATAAAAAGGGCATGCGAATAAAATAATGTCCACTAGCTTTTGACTTACAGGCGAAAAGATAGCTTGGAGGAGAGTTTAACGAAACTCTGCATCATATAGTCCGGCTACTTTAGTTCTGTGGTCTTAAGAGTCTCTTAAAAAAAAAAGGTACAAAAAAAAAAAAAACTTACACTTGCTTTTTGGCTACAGATTTGAAATTCCCCTCAGTTGTCGAGGAGATCCAGAGGGATTAAAATTGTGGCGTGCTCAAAGAATTGCTCAAGTAGTCAGAGAGGGCACGAATCTTCATTTTCTCGTAGAAGGAGAAAAAAATGATCCTCAGAATACCGAATTCTGTAGCAACTAACTAAATAATGAAGAATCGCTTTTAATGAAGGTTACTGCAGATTAAATTCTAGTTTAATGTGTGATTGCCTAGTAGAGACAGGGAAGTAAAAAATTTGCCTGGTTAAGTTGGATTGTCGGCTGTATAGCACAGAGGTCAGTTTCCCTGGGAATGCCATGCCAGACATCTTGCTTGAATGACCGATAGTAGCGGGTTGTCAAAGAAATATATTGTAGAGGCGAAGGATGGCGAATGCTACTGCTGCAGACTTGGTCTTTAGAATTCAGGAGGTCTCCAACCTTTTTGGTGGTGAGAGCTACTTCTGACCAGTGTAAATCGTCGTGAGCTACTAAAGGCCAAGCAACTTGTGCATTTTTCCGAGAACCCCCACGCCCAGCTTCATTAACTTTAAGCCTAATTTCTTAATAGCCTATACTATGATTTGAACTAAATACTTAGATATTTACTTTTTTCCATGATTCGACCTAGTTTTCCAGAACTTTAACATAATTGCCCGAAAGGAAATTATGTGAATTTTTCACACCCCAACTAAATCACCAGACAATGCAAGATGTCAAGTGCAGCCATTTTAAAGATGTCTGACTATTCCACTGAGAAGTATATTCCCCCTAGACTAAAGAACATCACTCTGGTGTTCAAGGCCAGGCAGGCTGCCATTCCGACACATGAGCCGAAGGTGGACTCCCAGAATTCCAGATACCATATATCAAAATATGCTCATTGGCATAGGGAAGACTATTGCATAGTGGAAGATGATGGGTATTGGACTGAATGTATGAGCCTTGGCTCCTAGACACAACAGTAAGACAACAAAAGAAAGGCACAAGCCAGGAAAGCCAAGGTCACTGCTGGGCTCGAGTCGGACTAGTACAGAAAAGATGCCTGGGCACCAAATTAGAAGTAGCTCCCACTAGCAAATCCAATGGATAAAAAAGGGAGCCACATTTTCACATTAATTAAGGTTTAAACTTGTAAAGACATGTTGTATAGGTGTTTTGAAAGGTATGGGGGGCTCTATTTTTGCTTGCTGCAGGTAATGTTTTTGGTAATAGAGAAATTAACAATAAAATCCAACCCACCAGCCAATAAAACCGGCTCACAAACAGCCAAAAAAACATCCAATGCACTTATCTGTCAGGCCAGCCTTTAGGGCAGGGCTTGGGTCACCCATAAGCCAGTCCCACCCCACTGGCCTCTCTAGTCTGGTCCCATAAAATAGCATCACTTCTACTATGCACCAGCTTCCTCACTAGTGCCGCCTAATCCACGCCTCAGTGGTACCTGAGCAGCCTCACATATGCTGTGAAGTGGCCAACAATGACGCTGTCTGCATAATATGATGTATACGAGGCAGCCAGTTTTAAAATCCCCTCCCACGTCAGTGGAAACATGATGGAATGCTCCAAAGGCCTCTAAAACTTACAAATATTGGCATTCAGAACCTAATTTAAGATGCGACACTCCTTGATTGAGGCGACTCGTCCTACAGGGACTTCACAGAAAGAGAATTCCCAAAGTCGGCCATCGTGTTTTTAAAGTCATTTATTTTACAGCAGTTCTAAGAAGATTACACTAGCGCAGAAGTGTAATCTTGATCCCATCTGAGATATCATAAGAGTGCATCATATTCATGCGCAGTCAGCTCTCTAATATATTCTGTGTAACTAATGTTGCCAAAGGGAGTGGAGTATTGTGTTTTTAAAGAATTCCACATGAAATACCTGCGTATAGAACGTGATTTATAAAGGCTCATGTCACATTTACAGATTAATTTGACAGGAGAAGTTAACATAAATATGTCCCATTGTGAGGTTATTAATTTGGAATGTGTGCCAATTAATGTTTAAACATTTTTACATGTAACAAGAATTAATTTCATGCAGGTGTATTTAAAATATCATCTTCGTAATTCTTTACAATTTGTACATGTATTAAGAAGCTGTATTTATTGTGTATGTAGAAAAGTGCACGTATTCTGTAATCCTGTACAGTACTAAATTGACTAGAGTGTGCCTCGAGAGACCAGTTTGGTCCATGCTCACGTTTAGAGTTTAATATGCAATTGGTATTTAACCTTCAGTGTAGAATGTTGTGTTTGTATTTTGTTTCCACTGCAGGTATGGAGAGAGAAAGCCTCATTAGTTAGCATAGGAGGGTTTTTATTTTCCTTAGATAGCAAGGTATAAGAAGACGAAGTTGGCAGGGAAAAGCATGGTAACGAACAAGGAGGAGAGTTCTCATGGGAGAGGTGAGGAATGACCACGGAGGTGTGAAGTTGCAACTTATCGATGTGGGAAAGATGGTGAAAGTATCCAGTTGTGCCAGAGCTATCAAAATTCACCAGCAAAGATCATGTGGAATTGTCTACTCGGACTGCAATTGACATTATTTTATGCTGAATGAAGTGAGGGACAGAGACGTTATCTTAGGTTTTCACAGAGAGCAGACTTATGCTTCTGTTTGTGTGGATTTTTGCTACTTGAACTATTGTTGGAGTGCCTTCTACCGAAGCTTCTTATCTTAGGGCTGCTCCTCTTAAGGAAGCGTAGGGAAAAATAGCTTACTCATGCATATTAAGGAGAATCATCTGATGACTTATTCGCCTGCAAAAAGGAACCAACCAAAGATTGTGTGGACGGGCATAAGCAAGACAAGCAAAGAGGACATGCACGATACTTTCAGCCTGGGACTGACAAGCAGGATAAGTATCAGGAGCCTCACCCGACCAGTTCTGAATGAAAGCTCTTAACGGCACTGCTAGAACCGGGATTCCCTAGTTGTCTGAGGTAGGTTCCTTAGGCCAAGTAGGGACCCTCGCTTCCATGTTGGGGAAAGGAGGGACACCTTCTCAGATAACCCCTGCTCACCCCCTTGGTAGCTTGACATGAGCAGCTAGGCTTATATTCAAGGAAAATGTGTAAAGTATTCGCAACCATGCTTCCAGTGACCCAATGGTGACACCACAAAGGACTCCACAGGAGTTTCATATAAAAACAAGTATACGTTTATATAAAAAGATATACGATGAGACCACATGATAAAAATCCAACATATATGTACTTGAAATATACCTCCTGGCCGGTTATTGACTGGGGGTGAGTGCTTACATTGTTCAACACTCCGTTCATCTTCCCCTTTGGTTGTGCTTTGTTCGCCCTAAGTTGTCAGGGTATGCCCAGACGTGGGTCCCTTGCTCACTTTGTCACTGGATTCAAGCTAGCCTGGCTGATGACGGCTGATTATCTGACTTTGCCACTGGATTCAAGCTAGCCTGGCTGATGACGGCTGATTAGCCAGAAACCGGTCCCAGGATGCTTGGACCGGTCCAGGGAAGACATGGCTTGGCAGTTTGGGCTGGACTGTTCCTATGAGGCACAGGGTCAGACTGATTTTCATATGGCCATATTTGAACTGGGGTGGCAGAGGGAGCTAAAGAATGATTATGGATTAAACCCAGATCAGTTGACTGGGGGTGAGTGCTTGCATTGTTCAACACTCAGTCCATCATCTCCTTGTGTTTGCTTAGTTCACCCTAAGTTGGCAGGGTATGCCAAGACGTGGGTCCCTTGCTCACTTTGCCACTGGATTCAAGCTAGCCTGGCTGATGACGGCTGATTAGCTAACTTTGCCACTGGATTCAAGCTAGCCTGGCTGATGACGGCTGATTAGCCAGAAACCGGTCCCAGGATGCTTGTTTCCAGTCCAGGGAAGACATGGCTTGGCAGTTTGGGCTGGACTGTTCCCATGAGGCACAGGGTCAGGTATTTCGTACTGCAAACTAAAGCAATGTGTAATGCAACAATCAGGTAGTTCATTCTGCAAACTAATTCAGTGCGTAATACAACAATCAGGCAGTTCGTTATGCAGAAATAATGCAATGCGTAATGCAACAATCAGGTAGTTCGTAATGCAGAATTAATGCAATGCATAGTACACTCTGTACTGCTCGATTTTCCCGGCCTTCCGGTGTTGCAGAGCAATCCATGTGACTTCAGTCTCTTTCCATTCAAGTCTAAGGGTTAGAGTAGTGTATAGAGCCTATTTATTAGGCACTTCAACATGATCCTGTGTTCTTCCCCATAGATCAGGGTTTGCATACATATCCTAGGGGATAGATTCGTTAGCATTAGGGGTAATATGTTCTGTAGTAAGGGTATCTAATGGAGCTGTGCTGCATTCAGGCCTGGTAGGCCTTAAATGGGAGAGACTCCATCTTTCCTCCTGCTCTAGCAGCTTGGGAAGTTTCTAGGTCATAGGCAGTGTTTTAGTTAGGAGGTGTTATTCGCTTGGAGAGAACCGGTTCAGGCCGGCCCTTATCGAAGGATTGTATTCTCCTTCATGCTGAAGACACTACAACAGGCCGGCCGGCTGGGAACGTGTCCTTGGCACGGGGAGGTACAGGAATTTGGTGGGCGGCAGGTTTCGAGCTGGAAATTTCCATGAGAGAATGCACATCTATATTAGTGAAAGTCTGAGGCAGACACTTGCACTTGCTTCTAGACCATGGGCGGCATCTGGCCGTTAGCAGTAAAGCTACTACTTATTCCAGTGAAGACAGATGACAAACCTGAATCTAAAGAGGAGAGAGAGCAGCTGATGAGGAGGAGGTTCCAATGACTAGGAGAAAAAGAGAAGGGAGTAAATCTGTGACTGCAGAGGTGTGACTTCCAGGCGAAGCCAAGGCGCAGACGGGAAGGGAACCTAGATGACCTTTGAGTACAGGCTGAATATCACCAGGTGACGTTAACCCTTTACTATTAGAGTATACAACTTAACCTTTCACTTTCCTTGCAGGTTGTCTATATATATATATAATGTATTCTGCGAATGTGCATGTGGCATTTAAATAAAGTATTTAGCTTGTTGTACGTTAGCATGTGTTGTGTACTTTTGTATAGGAGGATAGTCTATTCTTTAGTCAGAGTTGCCTTAAAATGAACAGAGATTAATCCTGGTCAGGTAAGTGGTAACTGGATGAGGGGGAAAACAAGCCCCTCGAACTAAGAGAACAGGTTGTGCTCAACTAATAGTCTTTGTGTGATCGGATATATAGTAATCCCAATTCCCCTGTCGTGAACCACGGTAATAATAGGATGAGCTCGTGCTAAGGCTGCCATGTAGGTAGGAGATTCTGGACCTGACTGACTTAGGTCGCGAGACTTTGTGTGTCGCTGCCTAATAGGTAGGTAGGAGATTCTGGACCTGACTGAGGTCGCGAGACTTTGTGTGTCGCTGCCTAATAGGTAGGTAGGAGATTCTGGACCTGACTGAGGTCGCGAGACTTTGTGTGTCGCTGCCTAATAGGTAGGTAGGAGATTCTGGACCTGACTGAGGTCGCGAGACTTTGTGTGTCGCTGCCTAATAGGTAGGTAGGAGATTCTGGACCTGACTGAGGTCGCGAGACTTTGGGTGTCGCTGCCTAGTAGGTAGGTAGGAGATTCTGGACCTGACTGAGGTCGCGAGACTTTGTGTGTCGCTGCCTAATAGGTAGGTAGGAGATTCTGGACCTGACTGAGGTCGCGAGACTTTGTGTGTCGCTGCCTAATAGGTAGGTAGGAGATTCTGGACCTGACTGAGGTCGCGAGACTTTGTGTGTCGCTGCCTAATAGGTAGGTAGGAGATTCTGGACCTGACTGAGGTCGCGAGACTTTGTGTGTCGCGGCCTAATAGGTAGGTAGGAGATTCTGGACCTGACTGAGGTCGCAAGATATAAATATATATAATAGGAATTCCCTGTCCTTAGGTGGTACATATATATGTGGTTATTTAGGTGTAAAAAGGCCCTAGGGAGGGGGTAACGTTCTGGTTTGGGTTAGAAAGGCTCTGTGGAGCAGGTTCTATCTGGAGGAAAAACCAAAGCAGAACATTTGGCGTCGTGAACCGTTTACGTATTCTGTGTGCGTTGTGTTGTCCCGTGTTTGCTGCCAGCGTGTGCGTGACTTTGTTTGTATGTTCTTTGTGATATACTGCTGTGTCTAGCCTTTCTTCTTTCTTTTCTTTCTCTTCTTCTCTCTTTTTTGCGATCTGTTCTAAACAATGTAAATATACTTTTAAGTTGCCTGTTGATATTCCCGGCTGGGATTCAATGCCTTGTGAAGCCCTAGCCCGGGAGTGGGCTGAGTAATTGGAGACAGACTTTTGAACATCACTTGATTTATTTGAATGGGGGCAGACAGTATGATGTGCTGGCTCGTGAAGTGAGCTCATTGTGCTGCTTTAGAATTGGTATGTGTATATTTCAGCGTGTCTTCTGAAGGGTGCTTATAAATAGCTTGCTACGTGAGGCAGAGAGGGCTGGATCCCTTTCAAGTGTTAGTTAAGGAATGCATATCTACTGTTTTCAGTTGTAAAGTGCATGTAAGATCTCAAACCGTGGCTCTGAAACGTGGGACTCCCTTGAAATTCCAGTCTCCGTAGTTGCAAGGAAGGGTGTTATTCAGCAGGTGATTGATGGCATCTTGGAGAGAGACAGCGGTGTTATTTTCATGTGTTGGTTACCATGCATTACACATGTGGGCATTTGCAATGAGAACGTAGTAAGTTGAACACAGAGCTGGTTGATGCCCAGTTTGCTAATATATCTTTGACGACTAAATTAAACGTGTACCAGGCTGTGAAGTTGTTCACTTTGCCATGCCAGAATGATTCAGGTGTGATAAGTGTAACAGAGAATGCTGGCAGGCTATGAGCTACACAGGCGGTTTTAATTAATTCCTCTAGGGAGCTTTCTCAGCCTGCATGGAATGTGCATAAAAGTAAACAGATTAATGTTGTAAGCTTCTCGATCACCGGTTGCGGACATAACTTACACATGACTCTGTATGATATATTTTGCTTTAAAAGATGATTGCAACAATGTGATTTTGGATGTGCACAGCTGATTGTGTACAATAAGTCTGATATGTGGCCTCTTCATTAACATGTACATTTATTTCGTAAGGTACTTCTAGAGCAATGTGCCCTTTTTAGTTACAGGAAAGTGCAGGGAATTAATAGGTCCCTTTTAATTTCAGATGCTGGGCACATATTGTGCTTTTGCGCCCCTACAAATACTGAACAAAGCTGGGTTAGAGGCTATGTGATTTGCCTATGGGAGAGCATTTTCAGATTAAGACATGTGCAGTCTTGCTGGAGGTAAGCAGTGGTTACAGCTATTTTTCCTCTCAGACCTGTAAAATAGCTGTTCTGGAAGTGGGTCATTTGACAGCGTCTTTCAGATTGCTGTTTGGGAGTCTTGCATTGAGATCATCCAGCAACGCTGGGCAGGGCTCAGGCTTTCTGTGAAGTCCGAGAAGGAATTCCTACGGGAGGGGTCATCTCATCTCAGCTCCTCTCCTCCGTGGGTAGGGACAGCTTCCTGGGCATAACTGTCTGGGAGGCTTGCACAGGCGCAAGCCCCCCCCCCCCATGAGCAGAGTCGCAGACAGTCCAAGTAAGTTGGCAGGCGTGCAGTTCTCTCCGACCTTGAAGGAGATAAGGTGTGAGCTACGGACAGCCGGAGAAGTCTCTGCTTGTTATCTTTGGCAAGAGGCCATTTAGAGTCCGCGGAGATTTGTGAAGGGGGGCTGAACCTGTGAGGGGTGCAGTGAGAGTAGTCAGAGAAGGAGACTGCCCCAGCCCTTCTTGCTGTGTATTGAAACAGAGGGATTTTATCAAGACTTTAGAGGCTAAAGTGTTAGTAGTATTATTACACGATTCCCCAGAGCTGGAGGAGACCTATATAGACAGAAATTAAAATATTGTACTTTTGAAAATGTTCTTTGCAAGAAAAGTGATTCTTGTTTCTTTTTCAGATTCGCCCAGTTCTCCGCGTGTGAGTGGGACTCCCTTCTCCCGTGTGAGTGGGGCCCTCCCTCTCCCCTCCCCTTCCCTTCCCCCCCCCAAGCCTGGAGTAATACGAGACGGTGGCGGCTGATGCCGGTGGCTATCCAGACTGCATGGGGTCCTCCCTTATCAAGAAGATACAGCTGCTGATGTGTACCGGAGGGCATGATGGCCTGCTTCTTTCCAAGCGACATGGGATCGTCGAAGTATGGAACTGTTTCCTTCACGTGCGGCCAACGTTGTTTGCATGAAGACGGTGTGCTTTTTCATACTGCAGGACTGTTTTTTTTTTTTTTTTTTAGGGATGGACATGAATAGAGACGCTCTGCAGCACTCTGAGTAGATATTTTCTGAGTTAGTGAATAGTGATAACTTGTGGCTATTGCTACTATATCTGAGTTTGACAGTGGAGTCTCCAGTTTAATCATTAGAAGCATTAGGAGCGTTCAAAAGCTTGATTGATTTATTTTCTGTATCCATTCAACATGTATCCGGATGTCTATGTGCTATTTTTAGCTGCACCTGAATTATGGCTACTACATGTGTTTGGAGAATGCGAACTTTATTTGCTCTACAGTGATTATCACATACCTTTGATGAGTTTTTTTGCTGCTTTTCTAGTCATGCTTTGTTTTGAACTATGTATTTTTGTGTAGCAGCTTCACAATATGAGTTGCTGTTTCAACATGTGCTTTTTAGTAGTTGTGACTTTTAATTTAGACATGTGGTTTTCAATGGTTTTTGCTTTTAAATACGATATGCAGTACTTTAATGATCATTTTGCTTTTCGGTTATGTAATACAGTTGCTATTTGCTAGATTTTGTTTTTGATATATGTGAATGGTGATGATCAAGGGTCATGGGGTGCACTGTTGTGAATCAGCCACTTGTGGTCTGACACTCTATGGTGACCCTCAACCACCACCATTCTGTACTGACCTAAGTGTGTTCTGCCTTTTAGTGAAATAGTCTTTCCAAGAATAGAAGGTATGGTATGTTGAGGTGCAGTCTTGTGGGTGGTGGTGCACACATGTGCTCAATGTTGTATACTGAGGGATTTAGCGTATAATGTTATTTGGGTTAGGTGAATTATGATTTTGACCTATTGGCTTTGACGTGGTCTAATGTGATTCTGCCTTTTGACTCTACCTTGCTTCAAATTTCTCTGTGGGTGTAAAGTTGTGTGGATGAGAATTATTGGTGTTTCTGCTTTGGCAGTCTATAATGCCAAATCTATTTAGAAAATGGCCTACTGGATGGTCAAATCTATTAATCATACTTCTACAGTCTTATCCGACTTACTATTAGACGCCCAGGGTGAACGTAGAGCCATTTTGCAAAATAGAGCAGCCATTGATTATCTTTTGCTTAAACATGGACACGATTGTTAGGTATTCTGATTATTATCGGCATTTTGATTTCTATCTGTTGCTTTATTCACGTGTATTCCTTCAATGCTTCAATTCTGCACATTTGGTACTAGACATAGATCAGTTCGTTTTGTTTATAATAGACTGAAGTCAAGGGTGGAATGTACTGCTCGATTTTCCCGGCCTTCCGGTGTTGCAGAGCAATCCATATGACTTCAGTCTCTTTCTATCCGAGTCTAAGGACTGGAGTAGTGTATAGAGCCTATTTATTAGGCACTTCAACATGATCCTGTGTTCTTCCCCATAGATCAGGGTTTGCATACATATCCTAGGGGATAGATTCGTTAGCATTAGGGGTATTATGCCCTATAGTGAGGGTAATTCATGGAGCTGAATTCAGGCCTGGTAGGCCTTAAACGGGAGAGATATTATTCACTTCGACATGATCCTGTGTCCTTCCCCATAGATCAGGGTTTGCATACATATCCTAGGGGATAGATTCGTTAGCCTTGAGAATAACTTGCCCTATAGTGAGGGTATTTCATAGAGCTGTGTTGAATTCAGGCCTGGTAGGCCTTAAACGGGAAAGATATTATTCCTCCACCGATGTTAGTCATGTTTATTGAATGTATAATAGACTGAAGTCAAGGGTGGAATGTACTGCTCGATTTTCCCGGCCTTCCGGTGTTGCAGAGCAATCCATGTGACTTCAGTCTCTTTCCATTCAAGTCTAAGGGTTAGAGTAGTGTATAGAGCCTATTTATTAGGCACTTCAACATGATCCTGTGTTCTTCCCCATAGATCAGGGTTTGCATACATATCCTAGGGGATAGATTCGTTAGCATTAGGGGTAATATGTTCTGTAGTAAGGGTATCTAATGGAGCTGTGCTGCATTCAGGCCTGGTAGGCCTTAAATGGGAGAGACTCCATCTTTCCTCCTGCTCTAGCAGCTTGGGAAGTTTCTAGGTCATAGGCAGTGTTTTAGTTAGGAGGTGTTATTCGCTTGGAGAGAACCGGTTCAGGCCGGCCCTTATCGAAGGATTGTATTCTCCTTCATGCTGAAGACACTACAACAGGCCGGCCGGCTGGGAACGTGTCCTTGGCACGGGGAGGTACAGGAATTTGGTGGGCGGCAGGTTTCGAGCTGGAAATTTCCATGAGAGAATGCACATCTATATTAGTGAAAGTCTGAGGCAGACACTTGCACTTGCTTCTAGACCATGGGCGGCATCTGGCCGTTAGCAGTAAAGCTACTACTTATTCCAGTGAAGACAGATGACAAACCTGAATCTAAAGAGGAGAGAGAGCAGCTGATGAGGAGGAGGTTCCAATGACTAGGAGAAAAAGAGAAGGGAGTAAATCTGTGACTGCAGAGGTGTGACTTCCAGGCGAAGCCAAGGCGCAGACGGGAAGGGAACCTAGATGACCTTTGAGTACAGGCTGAATATCACCAGGTGACGTTAACCCTTTACTATTAGAGTATACAACTTAACCTTTCACTTTCCTTGCAGGTTGTCTATATATATATATATAATGTATTCTGCGAATGTGCATGTGGCATTTAAATAAAGTATTTAGCTTGTTGTACGTTAGCATGTGTTGTGTACTTTTGTATAGGAGGATAGTCTATTCTTTAGTCAGAGTTGCCTTAAAATGAACAGAGATTAATCCTGGTCAGGTAAGTGGTAACTGGATGAGGGGGAAAACAAGCCCCTCGAACTAAGAGAACAGGTTGTGCTCAACTAATAGTCTTTGTGTGATCGGATATATAGTAATCCCAATTCCCCTGTCGTGAACCACGGTAATAATAGGATGAGCTCGTGCTAAGGCTGCCATGTAGGTAGGAGATTCTGGACCTGACTGACTTAGGTCGCGAGACTTTGTGTGTCGCTGCCTAATAGGTAGGTAGGAGATTCTGGACCTGACTGAGGTCGCGAGACTTTGTGTGTCGCTGCCTAATAGGTAGGTAGGAGATTCTGGACCTGACTGAGGTCGCGAGACTTTGTGTGTCGCTGCCTAATAGGTAGGTAGGAGATTCTGGACCTGACTGAGGTCGCGAGACTTTGTGTGTCGCTGCCTAATAGGTAGGTAGGAGATTCTGGACCTGACTGAGGTCGCGAGACTTTGGGTGTCGCTGCCTAGTAGGTAGGTAGGAGATTCTGGACCTGACTGAGGTCGCGAGACTTTGTGTGTCGCTGCCTAATAGGTAGGTAGGAGATTCTGGACCTGACTGAGGTCGCGAGACTTTGTGTGTCGCTGCCTAATAGGTAGGTAGGAGATTCTGGACCTGACTGAGGTCGCGAGACTTTGTGTGTCGCTGCCTAATAGGTAGGTAGGAGATTCTGGACCTGACTGAGGTCGCGAGACTTTGTGTGTCGCGGCCTAATAGGTAGGTAGGAGATTCTGGACCTGACTGAGGTCGCAAGATATAAATATATATAATAGGAATTCCCTGTCCTTAGGTGGTACATATATATGTGGTTATTTAGGTGTAAAAAGGCCCTAGGGAGGGGGTAACGTTCTGGTTTGGGTTAGAAAGGCTCTGTGGAGCAGGTTCTATCTGGAGGAAAAACCAAAGCAGAACACACTCCAGCACCGATCACGGTGCTTCAGGTGGTCTCTCTGCCCCTTGTACTGACTTGCGGTCAGTTTCCGTCAACATATACCCCCAGCACGGGTCTGGTGTAAATTACAGTTGAACTCCTCACTCCGGCCCCAGTACTGCCACTCCTTGGCACGTACGGGCCGCGATACGAGCTGTAACAGAGGCTCGCACTACAAGAAGGGGAGAGGCCGAGAGTGTATCTCTTCGAGCCCGCACCCCGCCCCAGGCGCCGACACAAGTTACCTGGGGGGTGCGACCTCGCTCTCCTCTCCGCCTCTCGCGACTTGGGCCACCAATGCGACTAGGTTGATTCCGGGCCGATGACGATAACAAAGATCTCAGGCTGCAACAGGGCACACACACACAGCGTCGCTGAGACTCCCTTGAGCTTCGGGTGTGCACGGTCACCGGGCAATCCTCACGAAGGTCTCAGGCTGCAAGAAGCACATGCACACAGCGTCGCTGAGACTCACTTGAGTTCCGCGTGCACATGATCAAAGAGCAATCACACGAAGGTCTCAGGCTGAACGAAGCACACGCACACAGCGTCGTTGAGACTCACTTGGACTCCTGGCACCCACGATCACAGGGCAATTCTTACGAGGGTCTCATCCTGCAAAAAACACATACACACCGCGTTGTTGAGACACTCTTGATCGTCTGGGGTGCACGTCACAGGGCAATCCTCACAAAGGTCTCAGGCTGCATGAAGCACACGCACACATCGTCGCTGAGAGTCACTTGGACTCCAGGTGCACACGATCACAGGACAATCCTCACGAAGGTCTCAGGCTGCACAAAGCACACGAAAACAGCGTAGCTGAGACACTTCTGGAAACTTTTGTGCTCCTGAGTTTCCACAACAGGGAGCCAGCTCACCTCGGGCCCTTGGGGTTAAGTTACTTCAGGACACAGCACACCAAAGGCCTTTCAAGCAGGGGGATACAACACACAGCAAAGTCCCTTTAGCCTCTCCTTGGTTAAAGCAGCAAACTGCAGGCCAAACCCAGAACACACAGCAAGGGTCAGTCCTTTCCTTCAGTCTATTCAGCTGTTTCGTCCTTGGCAGAGGTTCCTCTTGACCACAAAGTATTTTCAATCCTTTACAGTCTTGAACAGTTCCATTCCATTCCACTCCAACATTCAGGGGTTTCAGCTCTCATAGTTATACCCCTCAATGTCTTTGAAGTCTTTGTGTTCAGGGGGGCACTGACCCCGGTCTAAACCAGTTCTGGGGGTCTCCCAGTCAGTGACACCTTATTCCTTTGATAGTGGGGGTCTGGATCCATAATCACTCAGCAGGGGATTTAGCCATTGTTTTATGGCTCCAGCCCAGGCTTCTTCACCTCTAGGGGCTAGTCCTCCCCCTACACTCCAGATGCAGGTCAGCTGGCTGCTGTCTCACCTCCTCCCCTGGTTCAAGACCTTCCCTAGATCCTATCACTTTCAGATCCAGACAGTCAATCTACAATCAGGCAGAGATGCACAGAAATGTTAGAGCACAAAAACCCAGCCACTTCTAAAAGAGTGGTTTCTAAACGCACAATGCAAAAACCACCTTCACAAAAAGATGTGTTATTGAATTGTGAGTTCAGGTACACTAACCTTCGCCTCTCCATCTTAAGCCTTTGGGAAGATAGGCTGGAAGCCTATTACACAGCATCCCCATTCTGGCCTATGGGCAAAATGGCCTTTCAACAGTGAAAAACGAAATGGAGAGTATTTGGCTGTCAGGACATGGTACACTCCTCAGTACGTCCTACCCTTCACATACACTGCGCTCTGCCCAGGGGGTACCTTGGGCATACCATAGGGGTATCTGATGTGCATATAAAGGGAAGGGTGAGGCCTGGCAAGTGGGTGCACTTGTCAGGACAACATGGCAGTTTAACAAACTGCGCGCAGGCACTGCAGTGGCAGGCCTTAGTTCTCTCTTTAAGGCTACTTGTGTGGGTGGCACAATTAGTGCTGCAGGCCCACTAGTAGCATTTGCATTACTAGCCCTGACACACATAGTGCACTTTACTAGGGACTTTACTAGTAAGGCAAACATACCAATCATGGACAACCAATTACCATTACACTTTACACAGGGACACTTGCACTTTGATACTGATCAGCAGTGGCAAAGTGCCCAAAACATCTAAGTTTGCAACACCATGTCAGAAAAAAGGTCAAGGGGAAAGCAAAAAGTTTAAGGAACTTTAGTCAAAAAGGGCCAAGTCCAACAGGCACGGTACTCACTCTAAATTGAAATCACAAGACCCGGTCACATGGTCCCAATTAGACTCATGGCTGTTCCAGAGCTTAATGTCTAGGAATGTTTGTGTTAAGGCAGGGATATCTGTTGCCTCGAACACTGACCAATATAGCTGTTTTAAGATAGTTTTAGAAGGGGAAAATATAGTGGCTGCTTGGGTCTAAAGTTTGGGGGCCCCAATAAATTCAAGTATCAGTTTGATTTGTTTAAGCCAGCGGACAGATTCCGAGTGGCCCACTGCAATAACATCCTGGATGGCTGTAGTATAATGCAGGAGTTCTGTAGTGGACCACAGCCTCCTCCAATACAACAGTGGATGGAGTTTAGCTTTGTCCTGGAGGTTTCGAAAGCCCAGATCCCTAAAAAGAGGGATCAAGGGTGTGCTGGGTGGAAGAGAAGCCAAATTCTGAAGAAACATATTTTTAGTAGCAGTATGGCAAAATTAGAGTGGCCCCATAGTTCAGCCCCATATAAGGCTGACCCTAAAGCCCTAGCTTTGAATAGTTAAATAGCACGCTGAATAGGTTTGGAGTAAGAAGCTTTATATTCTTTGTGAATTTCTCCTGTTATTTGCTTGAATTTTAAAACCGCTTTGGTAAGATGCATTCCCATGCCATATTACTGCTAAAAGTGATATCCAAATAAGTGGAGCTTTGAAAAGTTTCTAAAAGATCCGTCCCCCCTTCGGAATAAACCAATTCTGTAGGATTTATGGGTTTAAACACCATTAGCTTCATCTTGTCTGTGTTGATCTCCAGTCCCCTACCGGCACAAAACTCTTCAAAGTGTAGCAAAAGCTTTTGAAGGCCCCTAGTGGTCTTGGAGATCAACAGGGTATCATTAGTGAATAAAAGCACTGGGATTTTTATGTGGGCCAGCATGGGTGCATCAGAATCCGTTTGAGTTAGAAAGGGCACAGTATCATTGATATAGAGCATAAGGCGGGGGAAGTACACACCCCTGGCAGACATTGCTGTTCACTTTGATCTTTTCTGTAATTTCTGCCTGGTTCCCTCATCTTATTCAGGTAAAGGTCTCCTCATAAAAGCAAGCAAGCAGCGATATTAAATGTGGTGGCATTTTCATGTCAATAAGTGCTTGTCAGAATTTGGAACGGGGCACTAAATCAAATGCGGAGCGTAAATGACCAAAAGCAACATATAGGTTGCACTTGCTGATAAGGACTGTTCGCCAATAGATCATAAAAAATTGTAAAGCTTGATCAATTGAGGAGATTTTTGAGCGAACGCCCATCTGGAAAGGGTTAAAGATGGACTCCTCAGCTATCCAATCATGATTTTAGCGAGAACACATCGGCAAAAGAGTTTTTTTTACACAATCAATAAGGCTAATGCTCAATTCTTTTTCCAGATTGTCTGCATCATCATTATAGAGTTAGTCGTCTGCTTTGTATTATATAGGGTAAATCTCTACAGGAGATTTTAATTTATCTTGGTCTTTCTGTACTTTTATATGATCATATTGAGATTGGTCTACATCGATTTGTTTCCAAATTTATAATTAAACCAGACTAAACTCAAATAAAGTTGTGAAGTGGATTATTGTGTGGCCACATTGGTTGCACTGTATTGAGAGATTATCACTGTAGTGATAGTTTTTCCTTTTACCTCTCATGCAGCTAGAAAGGTCACCACTCTAGAGAGAAATGTTTGAGTGGGCCCAAGCTCCAACAGCTGGTAGCATTATCAGATGTTTAGCTCTTGAAGTAAAGGGAGTTAGAATAGAACCTACAATAGTCTAGACCCCAATCCCAGTGGCCCTAGTCAAGAATCCAGGATTGAGACGTGGAGAACAGATGGAGTTCCAGTGGCGCGTATTGAAACAGCGACGGCGGAGGAGTGAGTATCAGTAAAGATGTGGGTGTGAAAATTATGCTTAGCTTGCGGTACAATATTGATTGTGTAATGTCTGGCAGAGATGTTGTGAGTCATGCAAATGTGTTATTAAGTTGTCGAAGTTATGCAAGATTGAGTCGTAATAAGTGTGGTCAACCTTTTTTGCGCAGAAGGGAAACGATACTGATTTAAGTGATTCCCCGCTGGTCGAGGTTTCATTTGTGAATGTGTGTTCTTTGGGCGAGTGATTCTATTGATTCCTTTAGTGGAGCAGACAGTGGTTAGTTAATTTTTTAGTGTAAACAGAAGTGAATGAGAGAAAGAGAGTGTGGGAAAGATTGTGAAGGAGGGTGAACTGCTGCGAGGAGTGACGTCAGAGTGTGCCACCTTGGGATAGGTCAGTCGATATAACACCGTGCTGGGATTGGTTAAAATTGTCTCTTGGATACTGAGCCATTATTGGTAATAGTATTGCCGTAGAACTTGAAAATTGTTGAAGTTGAATCGAGTTGAATTAAGAGATTGAAAAGTGTGATGTTTTAGAGCAATAAGAGATATGATACGAGGAGATGTAGGTGTGCCTACTAGAATTGGTGAGGAAGCGCCACCATAGGATATGTCAGCTCATTACATGACGACAAAAGTAGGGCTCCTTACTGTTATTTGGCTTAAGAATTTGCACATCACAGAGAAAGAAGGTGCATGCATTAAAGTTTTCACGCTAAAGTACTTTCAATTTTAGAATAATTGATCATTTGAGAAGGATATTGTTTGCAATGAAACCATTACCTTGGCCTACACAGTTTGAAGCATTTAATGCATGGGAACGTACAGCTCATGTAAAACAGATACAAATATCACTGGAGGATGAAGAAAGCGATGAGTTCGTTCACAGATGCGAGATGGGATGAACAACAGAAGAGGTGAATAGTAGACCTGATTGAAGGAACGAGAATATACCCACATCAAAACGGTACAGATCCCAAGTGCCCCTTAGTCCTCTTCCTATTGAGATATCGTCGTCTGTGCTTGAAAAAGTTATTTCTCATCGGACCGCTGTGATCGACACACACTAAAGATGGCTCTGCTACAACAGGAGGCGGTGAATGAGTTTTGCCTGGTAATGCTGAAATAGACTAATATATTTGTTGTTTAGTAGTGGGTGGCATAGTGACGCGAGCCTCAACCTTTTCGTGTCTTTCCTATTGCGTCTGCCTGTCCTGTGCCCCCCATGTATGTGCTTTTTCACATCAGTCAGGAATTCCAATGCATGATAATAGCAAGGTGATGCAAGTCCAAGCTGTCCATTTCATTCAGTTTGCTCCGGCTCACAGTATTTTTAGCTTTTGTACGACAGCTTTGCCTAGTTTTGAATTAGGGGAGTCTGAATATGCTGCAGCCCGATAATACCAACATCTTGTAGGCTGCTTAACCAAATACAGTATAATTTAAAGTAGAAATGTCACTGTTGTGAAGCGTGTGTTTGTGTCTTCTCAGCAACACAAGGATTTTTATTTTAAAACTCCCCTTTCTCTGTATGTTACAGAAGTAGGTAGCGGCTGACTAATGTCATGCATAGGAGCTATAGGGATCATACTCTATGGCAGGGTTGGTCTTGACTACCACCATCCTTGCAGAGAAATGTTGGAAAAACCTTCTTACTGCAGATCTCGCCCGTTCATGTCACACCTCGAGTCTGGTAGTTGCTTCAATATTCATAGACCATGGATGTTTGGACTACTGTCCTTTAAACTGGGTACGCAGGATCATAGGGTTGAAGTGCCCTAAAGCTCAGGTTGTCGTTGTTGGGGGAATGGCATCTGAACTAGCATTTCTGTGCTTTCAACCATTGCTGTTAAGTAAGTATGTCTCCTGCTTATCAGTAAATTGACAGTGCCAAGAAGTCATGCACTATGCAGGCATTTATTAAGTTGTTTGCTTGAAGCCGAATTCTCGTAGGTTATAATTACTCATTTCAGCACTGATGTTTTTGAGTGTATAGGAAGGGAGTCTTCTCTGTGGATAGGATATGTTCAGAAACTTTACTCCTAGGGATTTAGATTTCATGCACTTATAGTCGTTTTATGTTCTTACCCTGTCTTTGTTCGCTCCGCCATTTAGTAGATGGAACCAGAGTGTGCAGGTGAGACTGAAGTCTTGTGTGTTCCCACTCTTATTATTTTAACACATTTTTGTTGTGAGTGTAATTGTTTTCCATGGAATAAGACTATCTGCAAACATGCTTTAGCTCGGTTTTCCTTTTGTGATGGTGTAAAAAATGCCTTTTTACATTTTAAAGGGGTGGTTTTTCAACTCCTTGGGAGAAACAAATGGATGTAGTATTACGAGAAGCAGAATACCGCTCATACCATTGCTTTGTCATAATCCATAGTACATTACTTCTGTAGTCTCCCATGGTGGCTCATTGAGAGTCCTGGAAGTTTGATTGATGTGCTATTATGTGTGTGTTTTCAGGAAATGTAGCAGGCGTGCTTGCATCGAAGTTTGTGTACTTCACAGCAAAAGTAACTCAAAGGGTGTGCGTGGCTTCTTCCAGTCCCACCCACCTGTTCTTTTTCCTTCTTCTCTTCCCAGCTCCCGTCTCATCATTCCTCCGTGTCGCTTCAAGCATACACCAAAACACAAGCAAAAGACACGGTCATTACAATGCCAAAAGCTCTAACTCACACAAAATTGAGACCAACTACACTGAAAATGCTTGTTTCAAGCTGGAAGCACCAGACGGTGCTGGGGATTTCTGGGGGGTGGAGAAGTACTAGCACCGGATTCACAGTATGAGTGGAGGGACACTGATCAAGCTAATATGAATCTGTGCTTGGTCAATGTGCCACAGAAATTAAAAGGAAGTGACGTGTGGCAAGCGCTGCTCAATTAAAAGGCATCAGAGGCGTGTGCCAACAATTTAGGGTGACCAGACGTCCCAGTTTTCTGAGGACTATCCCGGTGTCCCGATGCTTGCCTTAATTTAAGATACATGTCCCGGTTTTTGGGACAAAGGTCATGTTATCAGGCAAAGGAGAATTGAAAGGCATACTCGCGTTAAATAACATCTCTTTCAGAGAGGGCAGGTTGATGTCGGCTGCATGCATGCTGCAGCAGATAGGAAACAAACAGCAGTGGGGGAGGTCAAGGGTAGAGGTCGAGCCATAGCTAATGTTAGTTAAGGATGTGAGGGTAGCTTTTATATATATAATTTTACAGGGCTACACAAAAATTGGGGCAGGCCAGAAATAGAAGTAAGGTTAAAGGCTTTAGTTCTACTTTTAGTCTACCCTGTCATGGTTTTTACTTTTTAAAATCTGGTCACCCTATGACAATACCAATGAATGGTAAGCAAAAGGTGGGTTCCAAGCGCACTATTTACACACAAAAGTCTTTCAAGCGAGCACATGTGCTAGCACATGCGGTTTTGACCTAAAATGATGATACACATGAGAGTTTGAAAATACGTAATTGTAGGCTATCATTTCTGTACAGTGGTTCTTGCACGACTATGAGCAAAAAATGCTGCACTTTGCATTACAACAAATTCTTTCCAAGAGTACAAACGCCAATCAGACTTCCTGGAATCAGCAGAAGGCAAGGTCTTGTAGGTGGGACAATAACCACCACTACCATTTCCATAAAAGAGAGGCAAAGGAAAGATCAAATGCTTGTACGTCAGAGTACAACAGATAAAAAAGTATGCAATAGGACGCCCAGAAGACGGTGGCGTGGTCTCGCTCCGGAACAAGATGGTGGCACTAATCTGAGCTCCGCTTGGGCGCAGAGCTCCTCCCAATATTTTCAGCCTGTCCTGTCTCCTCCATCTAAGGTCTCCCTGATGATCGGAGCAGCATTTTCAGCTGCTCTACTCCGAATTACTTCCTGGCTGACCCAGAAGTGGCAGTGAGATTCCTCTCTTCAGAAGCGAGCGGCCACCATTTTGCAAGCCTGCTGCTCGCTCTTCATGACCTCTTGGTGAGATAATACCAGTGTTGCATAAATTAAAGCTCGACAACGTTTTTTTTTTCTTTTCCTGTCACTGCAGCTATTTTCTACTTATAACCTTGCAGTGTCTGCTATGCCTTTTCCTCAGAATGTGTTTTTTGGCATGGAAGGCTCCTTTTCTCTTTTTTTTTCGCATGCTGGTGCCTCGCATCATTTTCTACACTGACTTTGCCTTGCTTGGCACGTCTGTTCTCTGAACAGCTTATTCTTTTTTTTAAAGGAGTGTCTTTCATTTTGGGCATGCAGCACATGTAGCTAATTAGTATTTTTTCTTCACACTTGCCCTCCTCTACATAGTGTGTATAAGGCATATGGGCAGGCTGAGATCTCCACTAAAGTTGTTATATTGTCCTTCTCACCTTGCTACTAGGCTGTGACATTTCAACCTCTGTTAGATCTTCGTCTTCTGGCTAAAACCTAAAAGGGTAAAAAATTACCCGCCTCACCCATTTCGTCATCTCACAGTCCTGTTCTTCACACTATCCTTGATGAGGTGAGGGGATTAAATTATTTAATGTCCTCCACTAATGAGAAACTCCAACAAATTGAGGACAGATGGTTTAATATGGAGACGAAGGTGTTGGATAAGGAGCAACCCATCAGTGACTTGCATGACATTACCACCAAGATTCCTATCCTGGAGCAGCAAATTCAAAGTCTCAAGTTGCATACGGAGGACCTTGAAAATCACAATAGGCGTAATAACCTCTGTCTATATGGCTTACCAGAGAATTTGGAGGGCCCGACCTTCTTCTCTTTCTGAAGAGGTTCCTACCTGAGCTCCTGGATCTTCCATTAGAGCCTCCATTAAACATTCAATGTGCACACCGTCTCTGTCGCATTCAACCTCATTCTACTAGACCTAGAGAAATTGTAATGCAATTTTTGGAATTCACAGACCTCATTCGTGTTCTTACGGCAGCAATTGTGAAGTGTCGCCTTATGTGATCTGGTCATACTGTTTATCTCTCTCAGGATCTCTCTAATGCCACAAATGCCAGAAGGAAGGAATTTCTTGCTCTTCACCCGCAGATGAGACAGTTGCATATTCGCAATGGCATTTTACATCAGTGTCTGTGTAAAATTACTCATGAGGGCACTACTCGTTCTTTTGACGACCATGTTAAATTGAAGTCTTTTCTCCAAAGTCTTTCACCAAATTCCATTGATGGTTTTACCCAACGCCTCTAATCTTTTTTCTATAATGTTCCTTATAGCTGTTCTTTCTTCTATATCTTAGTATCTCTTCTTCTGACGATCCTTTTGTTCACGGTGCTGTTAAGCCCCATGCTCATTTCTTCTACTACTCGTCTTAGGTCTGGATCTCTTTCCTTGATCTATTTCTTTTTCTTACTATTTCCTTCTCTCCTTATGTTATTAGTTGTTTGTTCTTTTTTTAAAATCTGTATGATGCATAAACTTCTCTCTTTTATTTGCTGTTGTTCATACTGTGTTGCATATTTATTTAACAAATGGTGTTTCTCTGTTTTGTTATGTTATGGTAGCTTATATAGCGCATGGCTACCCCAGCAACGGGGCGTCCCAGCGCTTGCAGACAACCTGCTGTGTCTCTGCAGTGTATCACTTCTATCCATGTAATACCTACCCCACCTCCCAATATGTGTAACGTTGTCTCGTGGAACGTTCGTGGTCTGGGACACCCTGTTAAAAGACAAAAGGTACTCTCTCATTTATCTACATTGAATTTACATGTTTCTTTCTTACAGAAAACACATTGTAATGATGCAGAATCTCTTAACTTAAAGAGACAATGGGTAGGCCAAGTTCTTTATTCTCCGGCTTCCAATCGTAAGGGTGGTGTTGCTATTCTTTTTCATAAGTCGTTACATGTACAACTTTTATCTACTCAATGGGATAGTGATGGACATTGGGAAATGACCAAGGTTGTCATTCACAATAGAGAAATCATTTTATTCAATATTTATGGTCCCGTTAAACCAGACCCTGATTTTTGGAACAACTTCAGGATTTTACTTTCCTCTTTTGATAATCCTAACATTATTGTTACAGGTGATTTCAATCAGTGGCTAGACCCATTTTCAGACTACAGTCTAAATGCAAATTCAATCCTGATAGATCCCACAGAGCATTTCAATCTGCCATTGCCAGACGTCCATTATTTGATGTATGGAAAACCCGTAATCCTTATTCTTGAATTCACATTCTTTTCCAATGTCCATCATACTCACTCTAGAATTTATTATATTTTGGTTAGTAAACCCTTACTTCCCTCCATCGAATCTTACAAGATTGGTTCTATTTTTATTTCTGACCATGCTCCTGTCCTTTCCTCACTTGACCTCTCCCTGAGCACAGCTGAAAATGTAATCTTCTCTTGTCCGACAATAATTTCATTTCTGAAGCCACTACTTTCATCAACACATTTTTTAATATTAATAATCATTTGGACACATCTATTCCTAATGCATGGGATGTCTTTAAGGCCTCTTTCCGTGCCTTTACTATTGCATATTCATCAAGAAAGAAGAAAACCAACCAGGCCAAGTACACAACCCTACTACAACAACTCAAATCACTGGAACATATTTAACATCTAAATCCCCTCCGACACTCTACGAGTTAATTAAGGTCAAGGTCAAGTCTGCCTTTAACAAACTTGCCACAGAGGAAGCTTGAAAGGTCCTTCTTAAAATTAAATCTAAATATTACGGAGGCCAAAATAAAGCAGGAAAAATGCTGGCCAATTTTTAAACTCAAATCAGAACAAAAAAAATATTGGTCCCATCCTAAACTAGCTTACCAACAAATTGGCACCCTCTGAAGTAGATATTTCTACCACTTTTAAAGAATATTATCAATCACTATATTCTGATGACACAAACCCCTCTAATCAGAATATGTACACCTTTTTTAATGGTCTACCTAACCCCTCATCCGTATATCTGACAAATTTGATTTATTGTAAGCGGAGATAACTCTCCAAGAAATAACGGAAACCATTAGATCTTTCATCTAAAGTACCTGGTCCTGATGGCCTCTCAGCTGAACTTTTTTCCACTTTTTCTTCTATTGTTGCCCCTAATCTTCTTGCTCCTTTTAATTCCTTCCTCGAAGACTCTAAGGCATCTGGTTCCTTTATGGAAGCCCTAATTGTCTTTATTCTCAAACCCTTTGTAAAAACGATTGTCCGATCTCATTCATTAATTATGATTGCAAGATATTTGCCAAAATCCTTGCCTCTCGTCTTGAGACAATTGTCCTATTACTGGTGAATAACAAGCAATCTGGTTTTGTTAAGGGCAGACTGACTGCTGATAATGCTAGAATGTTATCTAATGTCATCACCTTTGGAAGAATATGCCAGTCTCCTCTTACTGCATTGTCTCTTGATGCTGAGAAGGCCTTTGATCATATTAATTGGCAATTTATGTTTACTACTCATCAATGGTATGGTTTCAAACCAAACTTTATCTCTTTTGTTAAATTGTTATACTCATGTGCCAGTATTTTTGTTAATAACCATTTTTCTAGATATTAGCACCTGTTTAGAGGTACCCGTCAAAGATGTCCTCTTTCACCCCTGTTATTTGCTTTGTGTTTAGAACCTTTCCTTGAACGCATTTGTGTTAATCCGCTTATCTCAGGTTTGTACATAACTCTAATGAACCTAAATTGTCAGCTCATGCTGATGATATTTTGGTTTATATGTCTAACCCCCTTTCCCCCCTACCTCCCTTTTTATATGAAATTCAGTTATATTCTAGCATCTCTGGATATAAATTGAATTCCTCCAAAACAGAGGTATTACCTTTAAACTCCCTATGCTACCAATATATGTTCGCTAACACCAACTTCACTTGGTGCCCTACAAAAATAAAATATCTTGGAATTTGGTTCTCTTCCACTGTTTCGAACACAATCAGATGCTCGTGTAATGCATTAATAACCACACTACAGCGATTACTTCTCTCTTGGTCGCCTCTTCACTTGTCATGGTGGGGTAGACTGGATACTATTAAAATTATGATTGTTCCCCAAGTCCTTAATACATTATCCAGGTTACCTTTTAGGATTCCCGTTTCATATTTTTCTCAAATAATTCTATCAAATTTTTATGGAATAATAAACATCCCCGTATTGCCCTTGCGAAACTTAAATGTCCCAAAAATGAGGGTGGTGTTCGTTTTCCTGATTTTAAATTATATCATTCTGCATTTTTAATTAGCCAATTTTTTGCCTTAACTTATAAATTTGATGAGAATCCCATGCGACGTTGGATTTCATTTAACACTCCTTATTGAAGTATTTTTCCTTTACAAATATAATATATATGTCTAATTGCACCCTATATTGAAATACTCCCAATTGTTATATACTATCTTGTCAATACGTATTGACCCCCATCAATGTTTTTTGTCCTCTACTCTTTGGTATTACATATTTATTAAATTTAGTCATAAATTGTTTTACTACAAACACTGGAAGGAGAAGGGCATTATCTTTATTTATCAGCTTGTCCAACATAATTCTGTTATTCCCTTCTCCCAATTGCAGTCACAGTATAATTTACCTAATTTGTTTCTTCATGAGTACCTTTTAATATCGTCTGCTTTACAGTCCTATTTAACAGCTAATAATTTTCCTTCAGCTTCTCCCTCACTTATCCCTGCCACACTAATATACAACATTTCACATGACCTTAGACCCAACGCTGCTTCTATTTAAATGATTTATTGTGGGAAGCGGATTTATCTAGATCACTTCATATTCCTTCATGGGATACATTTTGGCTTAAGTTATTCAAAACCTCTAGAGCAGCTCATATCACTCAATCCTTATATTTCATTTATAGCAGAGCTCTTATTACTCCTGAATGTATATCCAAGTTCTCTCCTTCCTCCTCTCCCCTATTTTGGTCTTGTTCTGCTTTCACTGGGACTTTAATTCGCCAATTATATGAATGTTCTAATGTGATGAGGTTTTGGGAATCTACTTGGGCAAAATGTCTGGAAATATTTCAATGTAACATTCCATTATCAATACAAAAAGTTTTTCTTGGCACTGCTTCACCTGCTTTTGATGATCTATCTCCTAAATCTTTGCTTTTTGATCTTTTTTATTGCTATTGCATTTAAAGTGATCTTGTCCTGTTGGAAAGACACCTCTAAATTATCAACATTAATATGGTGGAATTATATTTGTGATGAACACAGAATTGCTAATATTTGTTCTCTCAGAAAATTAAATCTGATCTATTGTGGTTACCTTTTACTTCATATCTCTCTACACATGCTCCTGCATCTTAACCATTATCTTAATCTTTATGTTTCCCCTTTATATATTAATTTCATTCTATATGCTTTTCCTTTCGTTCTTTCTTCTCTCACTTTCTTGCTTCTCGCGTCTTTTATAATCTTAAAACATGCTTTATATAATTATTTATTGATCTCTATTGTATCTCTCTTTTTTGATTTTTTCTCTCCATAATTACTTGACCATGTTCTATTCCTCTATATTGGTGTTATATAATATTTGTATTGTGTTCATATGATTGATAATGTTTTGCTTTCTCTAAAACTCAATAAAAAATATTAAACAAAAAAAAAAGGACGCCCAGAAGACGATCAACGACGCCCTGGATACTCCTTTGGACACAAACACACTATCTGCAGAGGCATCAAGAAGACCACAACAGAGGAGATAAGTCACTGGACAGCACCTTTACGAATGACGAGATAGCGCAGGTGATTAGAAATCTCCAATGCGGTAAGGCAGTGGGTCCAAATGGCCTGCCGATTGAATTGTACAAGCTCAAACCGGGTACCATAGCCCTGTATCTATGGGCTATGTTTGAAGAGAGCAGAAAAGTAGGACTACTTCCCTGGGATCAAAGGGTAGCAACTCTAGTTACAATATATAAAGAAGGTAAGCCTAGAGATAGGAGTTCATCCTACAGACCCATCTCCCTATTGAACGCAGAACCTGTGAGAAGTTGGCCTGGTATATGCTGTCCGCTAGTTATAGTGGGCACCTTGCACCAGTCCAAACAACCCTTATTGATGATTAGGTTTAAGACAACCTTTATTGAATGCTATCCTAGTGGTAGCTACGGAGAGCAGCCTTCAGGCTAAATCTTGAAGGAGTGTAAAGCAGCTTGGTTTACCAGATTATAACCTCTTGAATAACTAAATGAAAGGAGAAGCGCACAAGGTATATATATAAAATATATGTATTTATTTCTAAACACTCACTACTAACCTCTTTATGAAGTTAGAGAGCAAGGCATACAATAATACAGTTATTAAACAACAGTATATACAATGGGCCCCGGGGGGGGGGGGGAGATCAAACCATATATTAAGAAAGTGGTATAAGCACCATGTCTTGACTAGAAACAGTGCCTAGAGCACGTAGAATCGCTGGGACCCCAAGGAACCACCCAAGGTAGTGACACAGGGGACCCACGGGGGGGATGTGTGAAGTGTGAACACAGCCGCGAGCCCCGTACAATTCAATAGGAAAGTCGTGGTTGGAATTTTAAAGAATAAGGACACTTAGGAGAGGACTTTGAGCAAACCCCTTGGGTTCTAGGGCCAGCACCCACGGGAGCATTGGAGTACTCGTGTTACCTCCCCCAGGGAAGCCGGGTGCATGGGTGTCAAATGGTGTTGGGAATCGTCGTCGATTTCCATGGCGATGTGCTGCAAAGTGCTGCTGCTGTGGAAAGGAGAAGTGTCCGGTGTGATCCAAGCCTGGATCAAAGATGTGAAGAACCTGAAAGCAGAGGGGACAGAGTCTGGGTCACTTGCCAGTGACCAGGGGCACGATAGATCAATGCCCACCGATGTTGGGTGTTTCAGGTGCGAAGAGGTGAAGCTTAACTCCACTGCCACGGGGACCAGGAGGCGTTGAGGACAAGCACAGTCCACAGGCAAGCTGTCCCACGAAGGATGTCTAGTGCTGGGGGGGGGGTTAGTTTCCGGATTGGAGACCAACAAGCCTTGGCAACAGCAGCCCACACAGTGAGAGAAAAATGGCTATGGTGTGGACCAGCAAGGTCCTGTGGACTCCCCAAGCAATGGAGAGTCCGGGCATGTCTGGAGCAACCAGGTAAGTCCATTGAAAGTCAAAGTACCCTTCTCAGGGAACCACAAGTCGACGGACAAGGGATCGCAAAGAGACCTCGAGAGGAATCACTAGATACCAGTCCACAGGCCACTCGAGGAGTGTAGGCCAGAAATCTTCAGTGGAATCACTGCTCAGGGTCTGGACTACAAGAAGCCCAAAGCACAGCCTCAGGGATTGCCAAGAAGCATATGCTGCTGCAATTGGTCACGGTGTCCAGGGGTTCGGGTTGCACGGTCCCCACAAGGGCTTTGGATCTCAGGTTTTCTGAGAGCACGGATCGGCCTCGGGGAAGCTTGGAAACCCCCCCTCCTGTGTTGCAAAATTGTCGGTGTCCTTCGGGAGCAGCATCAATGCAAACTGGACCGATGCATCTTTGGTGCCTGCCTTGCAGGGGAGTAACTCCTTCACTCCAAGGGAGATTCTTCGGTTATCCAATGTTGTGTAGATAGTAGAAGTTCTGGCATTCTGTAGCAGAGTTTCGTCCATGTAAATCTAAAGTCCTGTAGTCAGGGGTTCCTACTTTATACCCAAGGAAGGGGTGGGACAAACTCTAGGGACCCACCTATGAGAGGGTCAGGACAGAGGGGTGGCTACACCCATGTCCTTTGTCCAGTTTCATGCCAGAGCAGGAGCTGAGTGCCCCTGCAACCGGTTTGAGCTGGACTATGAACAGGGACACAAAATGTGCCACCAGTGCAGTCAACAAAGCACGCTTGGAGTGCGCCCACCCAGCCCCAATACACTAAAGCCTGCCTGGGAGGTGGTTACACCTCCCTGTGACAGGAAACCTATTGTCCAAGCCTCACCTGCCGGAGTTTCATCCAGCAGCAGGAGGGCAGACTCGTGTATATGGCTTGCAGCATCCATTTTGTGAGGACAGGGCGTGAAAAGCTGGTACGGGTGTACCGGTGCGGTCATGTTTCGCCCTCTAGTAGGGTGGAATCATACCTCCCACACCAGTTACTGGTGTGGAGGTATAATTCCAAGGTGTTTGACACCAAACACAACATGTTTCCATGCAGTCATTCCAAAGTTAGCAATTACCGCAAGGTTATAATGCACTTAAGAGTATATGGCCTGGCTAGATCACAAACAACCCCGGAATAAAGGTTCTGAAGACTGCAAAGGGGCTCTGCTTATGCATTGGCATCCTCTCACATAAAACCCAGCACCATGCCTTCAGGACTGATAAGGCCTGCCACAGGGGTGACTGATAGTTTTATATGTGCAGTGATATGGAGAGATATAGGGAACCTATGTCAGTAAGGGGTACATACACCACCTTACACAGGCTACTGTAGCAGACCTGTTGTGTCATTTTGAATGGCATCCCAGGGGTGGCATAATAAATGCTGCAGCCCCCGTTAGGCCTCTTGGGTACCTATGCCCTGGGTACATAGTATACCATATACTAGGGACTTATAAGGGTACCCCAGAATCCAATCTGGAGTGTTTCTAAAGTACATGCAATCAAGTTAGAGAGGAAGCAGCAAGGCTGGGGCCCTGAATAGCAGGGTCCCAGCCAGACTAAAGTCGAAAAACAGTGAAACATCAGCAAAAAGGGGGTAACCATAAGAAGCAGATCCTACTCACCTACAGAACCCAAGGTCTTGGCTAAGTTGCTGGCAAGTTACTTGGCCCAAGTTATAAGTAAACTGGTACGTCCTGACCAATCAGGCATTATGCCTGTTAGACCTGGCACCTTGGCGTGAGTTTCCCTTCCACTTTTTGCTGATGTGCCTCATGTGTTTTGTTGGTGTTAGCTGCTCAGGGCACTGTGCCACTGCTAATCAGTGCCACAGTGCAAGTGCTCCCTTTGGTAAAATGTATACATTGATTGTTGTCCATGTTTGGCTTATTTGGTTTACTATCAGCCCCTAGTAAAGTGCACCAGGAGTGCCAGGGCTTGTAAATGCAAATGCTGCTGGTGGGCTTGCAGCACTGGTTGTGCCACCCACAGAAGCGGCCTAGCAAAATGTGTCCAAGGTCTGCCACTGCAGAACCTGCGTGCAGTCTGGTACTGTCACGCTGATTGCGCAAGTGCACCGACTTGCCAGTCCCTAAACCTTCCCTTAATTACATATTAGTCACCCCTCTGGTAGGCCCAAGGGCAGGGTGCATTGTAGGTATAAGGTAGGACATGCCCTGATGTGTGTGGCATGTTCTAATAGTGAATTACAGCCATTTTCGTGTTTCACTATTGAAGACTACCTGCTCTCCATAGGCCAGAATGGGCTGCTGGAATTACTACACGCTGTAATCCCAGCGGACTCAGAGAGCATGGTAGAAAGTCAAGTTTAGTATGCCTGAACTCAGAATAATAAAATACTTCTTTTAGTAAAGTTTATTTTAATATCCTGTGTTTGTAAATACTACTTTTAGAAAGTTAGTATTTACTTGCTTAGCCATTTCAGTCCGCCTCTGCTGTGTGTGTGTGTGCTGCCTAGTTTCAGTGAGGGGCAGGGCTGGGGAATTCCAGGAGACAGGCTGGCTGCCAGGTGGTGGGTAGAGAGATTGCACCAGGATGGGTGGGAGGAGTACACCTTGACTCTGAATAGACCTGTGCTCTGCCATCACAATGCTGGCTCCGCCCCCTGTGGAGCGGCTGATGTCTCTGCCCTGTGCGCTGAAAGGAAAGAGCAGAGTCACCAAAACAAAGTGCTCCAGAACCGGACTGAGCCAGGCACAGGCCCCCTGGCGACAAAGAACAAAAGAAACTTGCTATAAAAGAAGGAGCCCTGCTCCTAAGAAATCAGATCCTATTTGCGCCAAGAAGAACCTCTGCCCGAAAAGAAGGACCTGGGAAAGCTGCATGGAGGAGTACTGTCTCTAAGCCTGAGAGACTGGCATGTGGTGGGTGCTTTGCTGCTGAAGGAGAGGAGGAAAAGACTGAGAAAGACTTTGAAATTCAACTTGTGCTTTTGAAACAATCTCCAAGGGCTTGCTTGTGAACTTGCCCCCTGAACTGCGCCCCAGGATCATTGGGCGCTACCCTCCCCTGGAAGAAGAGGAAGCTGCTGTGGGTGGATTTGCAACGCTGACCCCAGAGAACCTGTGTGCCCCCTCTCGCTGAGCAACGCGACTCCTGAATCGATTGTGCTGCTGTGAGCACCGTAAAGGCCTGCCCCGTCTGGCCTGAGCAAAGTAAACAACTGCCCCCTCGAGCGGGAGCTCGCAACGTAAGGAAGAGACTGCCTGTGCCCAAGCGCCGAGCCTCTGCGACCCCCTGGCCATAGAGATAACTGTGAGGACCGGCGGCGCACTGGTTCGCCGATTTTGGACGAAGCCGACAGCGCGCCGCGCTGAGAAAATCACCCCCGAGCTGCCCCTCCTGCTTCTGACCCCCGAGGTGTGCTGCGACGTCCTGAAGCGCCCCACGAAGCATCGTCGTCCACTGCCCAAGCGGGACTGCAACGCGACGTGGGACGCCCCTCTACGGACTTCTAAGGCCGCCACGAACATTGCCCCCAAGAACTAAGGTACTGTGAGCCCAAGCGCCATCATACGAACCGTACTTTCCTGTGTACGGTCCGTACTGCGCTATCGTACTGCTACGCGACTCACGCGGGAAGCGTGAGACTTTGTGCGGTTCGTCCCCAGCTCGTACGGTGCGTCCCGGCGCCTGTACGGTCCGTCCAGCGTTAAAGTTATAGACGTTGCTCACACGGGAAGCGTGAGGTGTGGCAAGAGGCGTACCGGACTCGTACGACACGTACCTACGAAGGTACGGTCCGTACTGCTTGAGTCCTAGTACGCGTGCTCACGCGGGAAGCGTGAGAAACGGCACGACGCGTCCAAAAACTGGTACAAAGCATACAAATGGCCCTACGAGGCGTACAGGCCCCCAGAAGGGGCAGATTGTACCAAAAGTGACCCTTTTGAGAACTGTGGACTCCCTAAAAATAATCACAAGTAACTGGAACCTCATTTTAAGTGAAGAACTGTATTTTTAAAGCCTGCTTAAAGAAATTTATATAAAGAACTTTATTTTTATAAATACAGCCTTGTGTCTCTGTGTGGTGGGTTGGTGGTTATTGTGGGACGCCTTGAATGCTTAGCCCAATGCCCTCTGGAATCTAGCCTGACTGCTCGCACCACGTTACCTAGAGGGTGAGCAGGGGTTATTTTCTAAGAGTAATCCTTCGCCCTGACTTAGAGGAAAGGGTACCTGCTTGTCGCAAGTGCATACCTGCGCCAACCAGAGATCCCAGATTCTAACAATGCACAACCAAATAAAACGCATTAAACCGGAGGAGATTGCATGGGGTATTGGGAAGGCTCGGAACGATCCAGGAAAATACAGTGGTGATCACATTGGACGCCACCATGGCATTCAACACTATTGAGTGGCCATACCTGTTCTGGCAAAGATGGGTTTAGGTCCCGGTTTCATAGGGTGGGTGTGGCTACTGTATGCCGAGCCCTTGGCGCAAATAGTGGTCAATAATAAGAAATCTGAGGTGTTTACACTGGGTCGCGGGACTCGTCAGGGTTGTCCGTTGTCGCCGTTGTTGTTGTTCGCTCTTTCCCTTGCGCCACTGGTGGCGTGGATCCGCAGAGACCCGATAATCCGGGGTCTCAAGTGGACTGAGACCTGGGAGGACTGCATCTACTGATATGCAGATGATCTTCTTTTATATCTGGCTTCCTCCAGGTTATCACTCAACAGAGTCCTGGATATATTTACCAACTTCGGGAAATTCTCTGGTTATAAAATTAACTGGACCCTTTGAACGTCCTCAGTGACGATTCTTCGCGTCCGCCAAAGAATTGTCCAATTCAGGGGCTGAAAGGGGCTTCCAATACTTGGGACTCTTCATATCCGCGGACCCCAAGACCCGATATGACCGAAACTTGCTCCCCCCTTCAAAGATTGAAACAAGACTTTACACACTGGAGGGCACTCCCTCTCTCTCAGCTGGGTAGGGCAGCACTTTTCAAAATGATGTCATTGCCACGCTTCCTTTATGCCTTGCAGAACTACCCAGACCTGATCCCAACACGTTATTTTAAGGAAGTAGACGGCCTCCACGGAGAACTACTTTGGGACGGCAGACCCCGAATAGCTTTACAAAAGCTAGTTCTGGGCTGGTATGATGGAGAGATCGGTATTCCAGATATTAAAAAATACTATTGGGCCACTCACCTGGCCGCAATCAACCATTGCACATATCGGTGCTGGGATGACCCGGGGTATAGAATGCACAAGTGGTTGCTTCCGGGAGGTAATTACAACATGGCCCTCTATTCCAGAACTCGAATGTTTCCACTAACAGGGCCAACCAAAACATTCAGTGTAAGTCTGGCAGGCAGCATACAGAAGCCTGAGATAGAACCATAAGCTCACACTCGCTACTCCTTTGTGGGACACTGAACAGCTAGGCACATTGAGGATCTCAAAGGGGTTTGAAGGGGTTTGACAAATGGGATTTGATTGAGATCTCAAAGATAGGGGATCTATGAAAGGGGAGGTAGTGTCATTTGCCTCCTTGAAGCAAGAGTATGAACTAGCTGACACTGAGTATTTCTGTTATTTGCAGGTGCGGCATGCACTGATGGCGAACTTACCCAAAGGTGCCTCTCTCCCAGAGACTTCGCTGTTGGAAGACAGGTTGCATGATGGCTATATGCCTATGAAAGCGATCTCCCCAACATATAAAAATAACTGATCAATAACACATCCGATCACCTTAGACTGATCAGGGAACAGTGGGAGAGGGATGGACTAGAGGTAGACGATGAAGAGTGGCAAGAAGCGGTCTCCTCCCCACGAGAGGTTGTGATTTCCTCTAGGTTGCGTCTGGTACAGGTAAAGTTTCTTCATAGAGTGCATGTATCTGGCTCTCGGCTTGTCAGCATGGGAAGAGAGAATGAAGGGAGGTGCAGGAGGCAGTGTGGTAAGGAAGGTACATTCATTCACATAATATGGGAATGTGGGTATATTCAGAGTTACTGGAAGGAGATACACGAGTGCATAAAAGAGGTCCTTGGGGTAAGCCTCATACCTGAAGCTAAACAATGTCTCTTAAATGTTTGGGAACCCCACAGACTTAAACAGCAAAGACAAACTATGGGTCACACTGGGTCTGATGTTGGCTAAGAGGAATATAGCCCAGCTCTGGGGTTCTGGAGTGCCACCCAAACTTGAAAAATGGAGGGCAGACATGGATTGGTGCATGATTAGAGAAAAGACAGTGTATATAGCTCGTGGGTGCCCTAAAAATTGGTCCGCGATTTGGAACAAATGGAACAAATATCGGGGTGACATTTGTGTTCCACCTGCTATCCCCTCCCAAGGGGAACCTGGAACGCCTGGAGTCCTGAATTTGTCAGCACCACCTGTGTGGCTCAATGTAAAGATGTAATTGTAATTTAACGTTGCTTTATTCCTCCTATCTGTACGCATAATGTTGATTCTCTCGGTCTAATAAAAAGAATAATAAAACAAAATAAAAAAAGACCACAGCAGTGGAGTGAGCAGAAGGAACACAGAGAACACAATATACAATGGACAAAGACATGACCTATTGATTGTCGGCCTTTTTATCATGTTCAGAGATGCAAAGAGAAAGAAGTCACCATCCTATGTCAATTGATTTGTTGAGACGCACAGGTTCCTGTAACAAAGTGAATACTTCAAAGTGTGGCCATTGAGAAGGCCAGAGAGAGATATCTCAGACATGATTCACGTTTATCGTCAACATAATTAGTTCCAGGAGTGGAGTTAGTTCACTATATGGGTCTAAACTTAGGTTTTTATTATTTCATCAGCGCTGAACTATTCGAATAAAGAAATCAGAAAAATGAATAGAATGGTGTAAAACTGCTTCCGTTACAGCTCTGAGACATGCTTGTTTGGGGACGGAATGTAAAGCATGGGACACTGGCTGCTGGCATTGATTCAAGGACGTAAGGCTTTGGCATGCAATAATGCAGATGAATGCGATTTCGAAAGCCTCACGCTTGACATCTGTGGTCACGTTTTCTTGGAAAGCAAAATGTAACCAGACTCTGCTGACGCTGAAGGCCTAGGGGCAGTATTGGTAGTCCAGAACCAATTGCTCTCAACAAGCTATATGATTGCTCTAACTACATCACTAACTCTGCAACCATTAGCACTCTGCCCAGGTGCATTACAAACAGGGAAGAAAGACTATTATAGCGGTCGCCTGCTTTGGAGAATTAAAGATGAAGTGGCCTCAAATCAGCACATGCTCTATATGACCGGAAATCCTCCTGGTTCAATTCACTGTGGTTTGCACCAGTAATAGGCCTCCATAGCCTCTTACCGCTTCCTTGTTCTCATGCCAGAGACCACAATCATTCTCTCTTCTGCCACGGGGACAGCAGGCCACGTGGCTGGTGTTGCAGTAGAAGGGATATGGTGCCGAGGTGTCAGAGGGTCAGGCAAATGTCTCGAGGCCCTTGGGAACATGACAGTTAATGTCAACTCCCACAGGCTGGGGAGAGGAAGACTCAAGTAGGTTTGGGAGCAGACCCCCCCTCCCCCTTTCTTGAACATAAAACAATCCAATGTGGAGAAGAAGGGGACACCTATCGTCAACAAGGGGGACGCAGCAGTTTCCTTACACACGTGCATTCACAAACAACGGATCAGATTCAGTGAGAAAATCACAGTGATGAAGAAGGGTGGAGCCTGTTTTTAAGGGGGCAGGGCCTGTGAGTCAGCCCAGGTTTCTTAGCCCAAAAACTCACCAGGGACCAACCCTGACTAAAACGGGCCATTAAAAGGACAAAGGGGAGGAGCCTCCCTGGGAGAGACATCCACAATACAGCTATGTAAGCCAGAGGTATGGTTTAGGTAGCTGGGAAGCAGAGGAGCGCAGAATGATTTGGTGATGGACTCTAGGTCAGGACCAGAGGCAAGGATTATGCTCATCTATCTTTTATTTCGGTGGACGAGAAAGTCTTAAGTGTGGTTGATGGCTTGGGGGTCGCACAGGAGCCCAGAAGCGAGTCTGAATAAGACTCAAAGAATCCATCAACTCGATCTCGACTATGAGTAGAACTCCTGACACAGGGATTATAAATGTTATCCTAAGACTAAGACAAATAAAACTGAAGCTTATCTGAAAACCATGTCACTGAGATTTATTTGCAATGGATGTGTATTTAAGGTTTGTAGTTGCAACCTAGCGGTCTATGGTTGCCTGTTAAATTAGTGAAAATTATTCTTTTTAAAACGTTTTGGGAGAAACGGTCACCAATAAATGAGTGGCATTCCCAAGAAATGAATGTCCACTTGATGCATCACTACTTATGAAAAATCTGACTCCAGTCTGCTTCTTCCCAGGTATCATTTTTAGCTGCTTAAGGATGGATGCAACAAACCTTCTCTGTGACTTCACTCTCCCCACATCCATCCTCCTTGCTTTGTGGGAAGTCTCTCAGCCCCACTCCAGCCTGGGTACCCGCCAATGACTATGCCACACACCAAGCTTAATATCACAAGTCTTTATTCGCTGCATGTAACTGCGTACTCAACATTCTAAACCAAGCTTTCAATGCATTCCGCTCTAACACCTACGTCCCAGCTCTACGGAGTCCGTTAGGAGCCAAAAGGGTTCCGTCATAAAACATGCAATACACTACACCCTCTTCCCGTTATGTACATTCCTTTGTCTTCCATCCAAATCTGGTGCTTCCTCCACGTCCTCATTTCACCCCCAATTGGTGTTCTATATATATTTTTTTTTACATCTCATCCCTCCTTCCTATTCTTGAATCTTTTCCTCGCACACATTTTCCCACATTCCTTCCCCTCCCTCAGTAACTTCTTTCCTTTGTCTTTTTTTCTTATCCCCTATATCATTTCTCTGCCCCGTCTTTCCTCTTAGAGCATGGCTCATGGTAGACATTGGGGAAAAAACACTATAGCAAGCTTAACATGTTAACATTACCGTTTTTAAACAATATCTAAACTGACAATACCAAACGCTTTTGAAATAATAAATCCTAAGTTTTTCTTCACATAGTTCCCAATATTCGAAGTTCAAATGGTTCATATTAATTTTTGTCAGAAATGGGGTATAACAAACAAGAGAAGCAAATCTAACACCCATTCTTGATGAAACAGTCAGAGCCTGGATAGTTCTAGGAACCCTAAAGACAGATAAGGGGAGAGGATGTGGTCTCACGGCTAGGGCTGCCAACTTTGGAGATGGGAAACCAAGGTTCCAGCCTCGGGTTCAACTCCACATCCTGTGATTCTGGGCAAATCACTTAATCTGCCCGTGCCTACCCAAAAAAATAATGAATGTGTCCTTGTGTAACGTAACTGGTGCTCATGTACAGCGCTCAAATACCTTCGGGTCGAGGTCGCCCTATATAAATCTGCAACAAAACAAAAAAAGGGACGGAGAGAAATCCCACAGCCCTTCAAATATAGGAGAGTGACCCATAGGATAATGCCACTTCCGGAGAACCAATCAAAATGGTTGGTAGAATCCAGAGCCTGCTCTAGGGTGGTGCGATCGGTGCCACCGCACCGGGTGCTGACTTGGTGTGGGGGCGTCATTTTTGCAAGTAAGTCATTTTTGCAAGTATATGGTCATTTTAAAAGCACCTGCTGCCTCCTTCCTGGCCTCCAGCAATTTGCAGGCATCAATTAAAATGTCAAGATAACTCCTGTGATTAATCTTCTTCCTGGAAAGAGGCCGAGGTTTGTCTAGTGAAGATTTGACTCATCCTAAGGTAGCTCAGAGGGCTAAAATGACTCCTGCTAAGAACGTGTACCATGCAGATAAAGTGCATATAATGTAAATAGGTCAGTGGGTTACTGCTTCTGTAAGAGAGAGCTACTAACTGTAATCAAAGAGCTGCATGCAAACTGCAAGGTATATGTTAGAGCTATATGTTTTTTGCCCAGTCTTTCATTATCCTAATCTTGCCAAAAGGGTTCATTTGGGTAGAAAACAAATATTAAAGAGAACCCCTAACAATGATTTTGTTTTTTAAATTTGGAATATGTGCTTTTCCAGAAAAAGGACTCTAAAGCTATATTGCCTACCAGTATCAAAGACATGTCATTCCTACACTAAACCTTGTAGTCCTGTCTGATGTAACATTTCCTATTCACTGATTTACACACCTATGATTGGCTCTGTGCAATGTGTGTGTAATGTAAAGTGCTCCGACACCTTACACTGGTATGATTGGTGCTATAAAACTAAATGAATCTGAGAGACAGTGGTTACGGAGACTTGAGGGACACTGTTAAAGGGTGCTAGTGAGGGAAATCGTGGCAGAGGTGGTCAATGGGGGTGCTCCAACAAACATTGTCGCAAAGGTGCCACCAGTGTTAAAGCCGGCCCTGGTCGAATCAGTGTCAGTACTGAGAGGTCCAAAGAGTGCCATTCATCAGTGATTTGATGGTAGTTACCTTCAGTCACTCTTTGATCTCATAGGGTTGGCCAGGAGGGTTGGAGGGATGGGGAGTTCGGAATTAAGACATGTCCATCTTTGCACATACATTTTGGCCAAGGAAGCATCCGTCTCTGTTTAACGGAAAAGCATTTTAGTAAAACTGCCAATGAAGGAGGGCCACTGCTGTATTCCACCCGCTCCGTACACGCTTTACCTGACGTGCAACGGCATTCCGGGTAGAATCCCAGCTGGAACGCCCGACGGAGATTACTGTTGCTATGGCTGGCTGGCAGCTCCCAACTTGTTTACTGTGTTTTTACACGTACTTGGTGGTCTTTGACTTTTCAGCCATTACACATGTATCTAGAAGAGTTGAACGTCTTCAAACATAGTGTGGTTGTTTGGTGACCCAAAGAAAACAGTCACATCTAGTCTCAAGCTATGCACTTAACAATTGCCATTTGATGTGATTGGGTGTTGTTTTCACCTGGTGTGGGCCAGCCACCCACAGAGGCCCAGGCTACCACACACAACAGGCATGGCTGTAATCAGTTGCTACCTCTGGGGGGGGGGGGCACGTGTTCGGGGTCCCAGAGATCACTGCTGCCGTATTGGATGGCCGGGTCCTCTGTGCGTCCATGCGCCCATCCTCTGCAAGTGTGTGGCACATTATGCGGGGGCCAGCCCGGGGACTACCCCAGTGGCCTACTGAGCTCTGGCACAAGGCCGCACAGGCCCACCAGGCCGCAAATAGCGGTCGAGCATCTAGGCGACAGACGAATCAAGGGGAAAGACATTCCTCCCCAATCAAACACAGGAAGCGGCCCACCATAGTGGCTAGGATGGCCCCCGGCGGTTTCATATTTTACACTTGCAATTGGAAATGTATGTCCACAATACACAACAGGAAACCAGTATTCAAACAAGTCTTGGATAGGGTAACAAAAATCCAGAGTTTTTGTCTGGGACTCTCAAAGTGTCTAGGCTCACACCCCTCAGGCAGTCTAAAGAAAACAAGCATTTTACATAAGTATGCATCAACAACAGACACGTTCCACCTTGTGTTCCAAGTAACATCACTGAGAACTCAAGTTGTGGTCTAAAATGTCACTTTGAACAACTTGGTGGAAAAATAACCCCAATGTGGACATCTAATGAAGAACAATTCGATATATGTTGTGCTTAATTTATAAATAAGGCTCCCTGTTTTCCGTTTTTACTGATTTTTACAGATAAATACAGACAGAAAACCATTTATTTTTTTGTCTGTATTTATTTTTAAATGTGGATGAAAACGGAAATTGGGTGCTTTTTGAGTGATTCTAAATACACTTTGCCATGACTGCCAGGCCTGTGTGGAGTGATAGATAAGGGGGTTAAAAAAAGTAATTTTATTAAAGAGACTTAAACAGAAGTACATAAGCACAAGGCTGATACTGAAATTTGCATATTTTCATATAAGTGCATTGATTTATCTTCTGCATGTGTTCATAACACTGACACCTGGCAGGCATTCAAGCATGACTTCATATTTATTGGTTAAATTAATGTGGAAATATACCAGTTTCAGCTTTATTTATTTCACAAAACCCATAATAAATATGGGTAAATACAGATAAAGTGGACACAAAATAAATATGCATAAATACAGGCGGAAATGTCAAAAAAATAAATACCATAAAACCAGGAGCCCTATTTATAAATAATTAAGTGCCGGCTCAACTTTTCTCAGAAGCCCCAATCCATCTTATGCTGAAGGTTGTGGTTTGAGAATACGAAGGCTGTATGGTCTTGGTTTCACCTCATGCCTTTTTATTCAAATGACAAACTCCCCTCTCCCTTTATGTCACACTTCCAAGCTCTTTTTCAACTCTTCTTCCTCTCTTTATCACTCTCTCTCTTTATTGCTGCCTTTCTCTCTATTCTGGGCCAAAGTCGTATGATCAGAAATACGTTTGGGCCCAAAAGAAGGGTGCTGGTGGCCTCCACCTCCAACCACAGGTTCAAATTAAGCACTGCTTACATTCTACGGCTAGAAAGCCTGTCTTATCAGAAGGACACAGATATTTAAAAGGGAGGTAGGCACAACCATGTGTTAGGAACAAAATACCACGACCATGGATTCAAAAGAGATAGCAAGTCATTTCAGGTTTTTGGCCTGCTACCTTCTGTGACGCAGTCTTAAGCCTCTTCCCTATACTTGATCACGAGATACCGTGGTTATTGTACCACTTTGGTGGGAGGGATTGTGGGAGCTAACCCATAGAGCATTACACTACTCAGCGTCCAACATTTGTTCAACTTTTGCTGGGTGGAACGTGTGCCAAGCTACACCGCACGTGAATTGAAGGCTTGGTTGTGAGGGAAGCCATGATGAGCAAAGTGGGCCTGGAAAAGGGATATTTTGTGAAACAGCTTACCTTGCGCAGAGGCCATCCCAAAGAGCCCTGAAAAAGAAGGAAAACGGACACTAATTACAAATTTACATTAATGACAATAGAATATGTTTTAATATGGCACTGGACGCTTCAGAGCAGCGGTGATAAGAGATGTAAGGACTACTCAACAATACTCAAAGTATTATCTGTGGATAGATAAAACGACAGGAGAACCTAGGAATCTCTTGATACACACAAACACATATAGCTATGCGTATTTATGTAATGTGTGCATCTATGTAGTGTGTGTCTGTCTGTCTGTTTCTCTCTCTCTCTAATGGGTTGGAGTATGTGCTAGGCCAAGTGAAGAGTGATTGGTCATATGATGGTCATTCCGGTCATAGAAGATTATCCTTGGCACATGGAAGGCGAGGTGGACCCCAGCAAGTGAGGCCAGCCCAGGACACGCACGCCTGGACATAATGACTCCTCCCAAGCTTTATTTCAACGCCTTCCTCAGAATAACTTTCAAACAGATCAGTTATTTCAGATTGTGGCAGCCCGTTCTTTGCTTGGGTTAAACAAAAGTTCCCAGAAGTCTCCAATTTTGGTGGGCCTACACTGGCTTCCAGTGAGGAAATGTGTGTTTAAGTTGGTATTAGTGCCTATATTTCTTCCATGCAAGAAAAAGTAGCCCGCTATGATTAATGAGATCACTCCGCTCCAGTTTTCCGCTCTGGCCCTTACTCACATTAAGGAGGAACTACCTTTTCTGCCAGTGACCATGCAGGAGCATATGCACACAGTCAAAGTCTTAAAAACGTTTTTCTTTACTCAGAACGACTGTGTATAAACTCTAGTTAAGAGAATACTTAGCACCAGAACACCTCTTGTTGTAAATTTTGTGCTTAACAAAAACCTGACAACATAATGTAATACACGGGATTCAGCAATCCCTGTATTAAACCAGCATTGGCAAAGCCAATAAGTCATGCCTACGCAAGAGCTGTTGGCTTTACCAATGCCTTTTAGCCATGTTGTACAGCAGCATGGAGTAGAGCAAAGTGAAGTAGTGTAGAGTGCCATGGAGAAGAGTGGCGTGGAGCGATGTACACTGCAGTAGTGTAGATTGAAGTGTTATAGAGTACAGTGGAGTGGTGTAGAGTATAGCGGAGAGGAGAGGACTCGTGGAGTGGCGTAGAGTGCAGTGGTGTAGAGTGGATTGGCATAGATTAGAGCCAAGTAGGGTATATTAGAGAGGCATAAAGTGAACTACACAGGGTGTCATGGAGTGGAGCGGGATAGAGTGACGTGGAGTGGCCCAGAGTAGAGTGGACTGGCTCATAGTGCAGTGGCATAGAGTGCAGGGGTGCAGAGTACAGTGGTGCAGAGTACAGTGGTGCAGAGTACAGTGGTGCAGAGTACAGTGGTGCAGAGTGATGTACAGTGCAGTGGTATAGAGTGAAGTGGCATAGAGTAACGCAGAGTAGAACGGCGTTGAGTTGAGTGCAATGGGGTGAAGTGCAATGGCAGAGTGCCGTGGCACAGAGTGGTGCAGAGTGCAGTGAAAAAAAGGGCTGTCGCGTCGAGTGCAGTGGCATCGAGTTGTGTAGAGTAGAGTGGCAGAAGGTGGAGTAGAGTGGTGCAGAGTAGAGTGCAGTAGCAAAAAGCAGAGTGAATTGGTGCAGAATGCAGTGGTGCAGAGTATAATGGCATACGGTAGAGTGGCACAGGGTAGAGTGGTGTAGAGTGCTGTGGCCTAGAGTAAACTGCAGTGGCGAAGAGTGGCACAGAGTAGAGCATCAGATTGCAGTGGCCTAAAGTGCAGTGGCCTAGAGTAGAGTGAAGTGGCACAGAGTAGAGTGGCACAATGGCATAAACTGCTGTCATTGAGTGGCACAGAGTAGAGGATGTGGCGTAATGTGCAGTGGCCTAGAGTAAACTGCTGTAGAGTGGAGTGACACAGAGTAGAGTGTCGTAGTTTTCAGTGGCATAAAGAGAAAAGGCCTAGAGTAGAGTGGTTCAGAGTAGAGTGCAGTAGTATACAGTAGAGTACAGTGGCACAGAATACAGTGGTGCAGTGGCATAAAATGCAGTGGCATATAGTAGCACAGAGTAGAGAATGTGGCGTAATGCAGAGTGGCCTAGAGTAAACTGCAGTAGCATAGAGTAGAGTGGCATAGTTTGCAGTGGAATGAAGTGAAACAGCCTAGAGTAGAGTGGTGAGGAGTAGACTGCAGTGGTACAGAGTAGAGTACAGTGGCACAGAATAGAGTGGCACAGTGGCTGAGGGCAGGGATGTTAGGAGACCGGGGGCTGCGCATGAAGCAAGCCTCGGTCTCTTAAGGGGAAGGCTAGTGCGCATGTTTGGGCTGATCGTAAAAATGATCAGCCAAAAAACGAACATGTGCACTATTGCGCGGTCCGCTGTCACTCAACCCGGAGAGTGCTGCCGCAGCCCCACCCCTTCAGCTTCTGTGTTCTACTTCTGATGCTAATTCCAATCAGGAGTCCTGATTGCTGTAATTAGCGTCAGAAGTAGAACGATGGGGCCAAGCCATTAGTGGGGCAACGCCCCAACACCCCCAATGGATGCACCACCACTGTGTAGAACATATCAACAAAGCAAGTGTGGGTAAATCCACTATCACTGGGGCGCCCCACAAGTTTTTTCCGTCGTAGAAATATAAGGCCTGCCCCCCCTTACTGGCCATCATAAATTGTACTTATGTTCCTAGTATAATCCTAAAAAATCCAACCATCTCCATAAGCTGCACCAATCAAAAGGGAGGGTAGGTGGGTAGCAGTGACTGAAAACGAATGAGTAGTAATAGAGCAAAGAGGATTACACTTAGGGCTCCCAGTTTTCCGTTTTTACTGATTTTTACAGATAAATACAGACAGAAAACTATTTTTTTCCTGTCTGTATTTATTTTTAAATACAGAAAAATACGGATAATATGTCTTCTTTGGATGTTTTTTTCTACTGTCAATCATGAGTGCCAGGTCAGTAAGTGTACAGATTGAGAGGTAGGGCAGATGAAAAAAGACAATACATTTCCTAATTAAGCTTAATTAAGTGCAGATCTACAGTTATTTATGCTATTTTACAATGCAAGTGTTTTCAGATAATGCTATTGCACTGTATACTGCTGAAAGCTTTTGGACATTCAAATGCGAATGTACATTTATCAGTCAAATAAATGTGGAAATATACCCATGGCAGCTTCATTTATACAGAAAACACAAAATAGAAATGGATAAATACAGACAAAATTAGCAAAAAATAAATATGGATAAATACAGACGGAAATGTAGAAAAAATAAATACCATAAAACCGGGAGCCCTAATTACACTATAGGAACTGTGGCGTCTAATTTGCTTGTCATTGTTTACGAGGAATACCGAAGCAACAGCCCTGACCTTGGAGAATACCAGAAAGAAAAACACATCAAGACACTAGTGCTGTTAGCCAAGTGGATACAATGTGAAGTAGAGAAGCAAGGCTGAATAGAACAGAGACACTAACTGGTAAATTCAGAACATCAACATACAGCCCGGAAGGTGAAGGGCTGAACAGAGACAATAAAGAGAGCCAGAATCAAGTGGTCTCTAGCTACCCAGCATTAATTCACTCCTTGTGGACCACATCCAAAATGCCTTTGAAAGTGGAACCCTAGTTAAGAGGGCACCTGAGCCATGCTGGAATTAATCCATGAACCAGCAAACTTTAGAAGAGGCCCATTACACAGCCACATCAACCACAAGATGCAAACAATATTGGCACACAAAGGAAGCCAAGCAAGCACTCAGAGAAAGTGAGCACCTCCCTCAAAAAGGTGAGGGAAAAATCAGGGAAGACCATGTTCATGTAGGGTCAAGGACAAAACAGACGTGAAAAGAGAGGAACCATGAGACTGTAAAAAACACAAACCATGCACATCAAGGAGGTGAGCAGCCAAGACCACACCAAAAAAACTGCATCAAAAGATCAAGAGACCCGAAAGCCCAAATACAACCAACAACCAAGCACAGAAAATATGAAAGAGGTAGTGTTGGGAAAGGAATGTCCCCTGAAAGGTGAATAGGCTGTACTCCCTTGCCCCGAGTGCCAGACTGCATGTGAAACTGGTATGCAGACTTTGTTTGGCCCCATCTGCATGCTAATGTAGCATGTGCGCAGAGGCCTACATCTGTCCCTCATAATGCGAGGTCTAGATAGATTTCTGCAGACTGGAAGGGTATGTAATGTGTGCCATCATCATAGTCATAGGATTACTGTACATACCGTGGGTAAGTAACATAACTCAGTGGTGGCAGCATACATAGTTTTTTGTGAATCTTTGGTTTGATGAGAACTTTTTCTCTGTCTGGAGAGAGCACAGTCACCCGAGACGTCTTGTGTAAACTCCACTTTAATGCATACTCTGATGTTGTGTTGACATTCCATGGGCATATGTGTTGAGTGTACGTATGTGAAGAGACTGCGTAGTACATGTGGATAGCAGAATGTGCATGTAAAATCTCAGTACTAGGACCAGTGCGAACCATTTTGGATGGCTCCTGCTTTAGCCTGGCATAAGATGTGTGCTATACAAGTACAACATTTCATTTCATTTCATTTCATTTCATGGAGGGTGGATAGAATTTTCCCAGACAGTGGAAGTGTCTTGACTACATTCTTGTCTCGAGGGGGTAGTTGCAGATGCTGAAATGAGGTAGAATGGAGATTGTGCTACTGGTGGAAATTCAGTGGGGACCCTATCAGCAAAGGGATCCTGTCTAGTTGTTCCCGAGCATGGCCAATTGGTAGATGATAGGGGTAGGACTTAAGTTTCTGTTGTATATACGGTTCTAGGCAGTGCTTTCCATTTTGTATATCAATTATTGCCAATTTAGAAAGGCTGCTGAAAGACAGCTCAGCAATCTTGCATTGTGCTCTTGTTTTGCATACTCCTGTATAGGCAAGCTTCATTGCAACTTGCTGTGAGACCCATCACCTTACACAAACGAGCAGTCATAAAATGACATTTGAGGAGAAGCTACAAATAACATTTGAAAGTGAATCTAAACCAGTTCTGAAGCCTCGGACAGTGAATCCCCATGTTTGCGACAAGGACTAAGGTACTTTTGCTCAGCAGGCACTTCGTGATTCCTGTAGCCGGCCTGCACTCCATCGTGAGTGGCCTGAACTCTAGACTTTGTCTCGATCCAAGATGACCCTTTTTAACCCTTAAAGTGCTATTTGCTTCTAAGCGCTAGAACTGCATTTATTCTTTAAAAATTCATAACTCAACTCCAACTCATCAGATTTTTGTTTTTCTGGTATTGTTTTATGTGCAAAATCATAATCTAAATCTTTGTAGAGTCTTTTTGTAGTGTTTTCATTGTGTTACTGTGTGTTGTGTTGCACAAATACTTTACACATGGACTCTTTAGATTAGCCTGACTGGTCTGTGCCAAGCTACCAGAGGATGAGCACAGCTAATATTTTAGTGTGATCTGACCTACCCTGACTAGGATTGTGGTCCCTGCTTGTACAGGGTACATACTCTGACAACCAGAAACCGATTTCTAACACTAACTGTTCCAGATATAAACCTTTTCGGTATTCAGCCTATTGAACAGACCTACGAACTACCAATCGGGGTAATTGATCACGAGTTGCACCTGTGCCTAATCAAAAACCTATACCTGTATCTTTGCCTCCGAGTTACCAAATATGGAGAGAGAAGGAGAGAGGGGGAACGGTGGAGAAAGGTAGAAGGAGAGAGGCGTGGTGAGATTCAGAGACAGATGCAGGGAGAGTGAGAGAGGGCACAAACTCTACAGGGCAATCACACTTCACCAGAGTTCATTGGTGAGGATGCAATCTTATAACGGACTCTTTTTTCGAAGTGTGTGGAATGCTGTTTTGATGTGAGATTGAACGTAATTTATTTTTAATAAAGATAAACAGTTAATTTGACAGTACTTTATTGTGTCTTCGGTCTAAATTCTGCATTCTTGCCCACCACACAACATCAGTGAGAAATCTTTCACTGCTAGCCCTTGCTACCATGAGAATCAAGTCGGGAAGGGGTCTACTTGGCCCAGTTTCAAGAGCTGAAGTTGGACAGATCTTAAGACAACATTAGCAAATGACTAATACCACCATGTTTGGGGCCCAGTGGAATGCCAAAATGTCTGACAGGAAAGCTGAACCCTTGTTCTAGAACCAATGAACAAACAGATCCCTACGCCAAAATAGACAAAAGCAAAAAAGACAGAAGGAGGGGGCCCTGCCATATAAGGTATAATTTGAACAACTGCCACCTCTAGCTGGCTAGGACCCCACAGGACAGAGGAACTCTGATATACCAGCAAAGCCTCTGATGCTCAACCACTGACATGGTAGCCATCACCAACAACTTGTGAACAGGGAGGCAGGAACAGAGCGAGAGGGACACAGATGAAAAAAAGTAGTGGGAACAGAGTTGCAAGCAATGGGCAGGTATTCCAGAGGTTTGAGACACACAAGCAGAGTGCCTGATAGGATGGAAAGTTTCTGTCAAGAATGGAACCCAGACACCGGCCAGCCCTGGAAGATGGTGACAGACAGGGAGAGGAGACAGCAAGCCAGCCACAAGCACAGCCATCAAACCCATGGCTATGTGAGAAAGCAGCCTCCAGTAAAACAAGGGAAGTAGAGAATATAAGGAGGCCAGGTCACACCACACAAAACAGCTTATGGAATTTACCAGAAGATCCACAGTGCCCTGGGGAATTCAGAAAACATAGGTCAGCTACAATTAATGTGCCCCTGCACCACGGAGAGGAGGTGGCAACCCCTGGGGAGCAGCCCCCATCCAAGGCACCAGCAACTGTGAACCCGGAGAGTGAAGCTCCTGGGTAGAGCGACATACCTGCAGCCAGTGGGGCAGAAACCAACCATGACAGTAGCCACACAGTTAGAGTCAAAATGGCTTGGACCTCGAAAGTAAAGGCACTGGGAGCCAGCGGGCACAAAGAATCAAGGGAGAATAGTGGAATAGGGGAGCATCTGGAAGTTGGAGAACAGAATTGTTCATGTGACCTTGTAACTAGGAGTACCTAGTGCTACACTGTATGTAGGGTGCACCCAGCCCACACACCTCTGTCCCCAGCATCCAGGAGAACAGCATGTCAAGGGCTATCAGGGACCAGGTGCCACTGAAGAACAAACCCCATGAAGGGCCAATAGGCACAGCATAAAAGAAAGAAGACGCGGAGAGAAGAGCCAAATAGCAAGCTCTATAAATGCAAGATAAAACATAAAGGAAGCTGTTGCAGGGATTCTGCTCATGCACAGAACTATGCGAAGGAAACCAGGACCTCAGTGAATTGTGGTGTACCAAAAACTCACCTTAGTACCCAGAACCCCAATCCGACTAGCATCAGTGTCCCATTTGTTATCCGTATTCTCTCGGAGGTCCCAATGTATAGACAACCCAGAACAAGCAACTTAGTGTACTCTCAGGAATGGTGGGAATCAGAAATACGAGTTCGTTATTATTCTCATATCAGTCCACAACAAGAGTAATCAGAGACACGGTAAAGTTTAAAATGTTTATCTTATAAAATACATGTCCTAAGATGCAGTACTTTGGCTAACATAAGCAGACAAATGATTAAAATTAAAACCATCAGCATTGTTACAATACCATAGAAAATGAAGGGAGAAATCAAGTTACAAATGACAGTGGAAAACAACCACCTTCACTTCGCTAGTAGGCTAGTATTATTATACTAATAGAAGGTCTCTAGGTTTGAATGGGGAACCCCCATACCGTAAAGATCAGCTTAGGTGAATCACGTCACAGGATCAGCTTTGCTCTGCGCCTGGAAATGTTCTTCTCGATAATGTGTGTGTAATGCATGCAAACTGCAATATTAAAGGCTCTCGACATGCAGGTATTTGCAGCTGTGTGCGTATTATGGCTAGAGAGTGGGCCGATCAACCTGAACTCAAAAACATACATTATTTGGCGGCTCAGAGTGTTTTGCACACAATGTTCAGACCAAGGTCGCAGTGCACGTCTAGGGATGTGAACAACATACAGTTCTCAAGTGAAGAAAAGGCAAGCAAGCAGTTTTCAAATATTAACATGTCTCTGCAGTGTCGTGTGCAATAGCAGCAAAAGTGGCAAGATGGCTTTTCTAACATCTAACGCGCTTATGCTAACCTAGCAATGTATGTATCTAAATCGCGGCCTTCACTACACCCCCCCTTGATTGGACCACGAACAAATAGGGATACAAAAAGGAATGCAGAGTTCAAGTTCGACAGAGCGGAACCAAGTGCATGTATTGGAAATCCAAATAAAGAGGAGTGAAAGTTCAAGGAAAAAAAGAAAAAAAAATGAAGGGAAAAAAAGTAAATGGTAAATCAATACATCATGCAAAGGCTCAACGAGCCCAGATGTTGGAACACACACAAAAAAAAAGTGTGGTTTGTGCAAGGGAAGCTGGACGATATTCAAGTTAATCCATCAATGTGTAAGCACAGTATGTAGCGACAGCTTCCAAGAGGAAGTCATTGGAACGATTTGCAAAAGTGTCCGCCATCCAGTCTAATAAGGTAAACGTACATACATGTTCATCGACAACCGGGGCCTCGAGCACAATCAGAGGACAACTGGCATGTTCTTCAAGATAACTTCTTGCCAAGAAGTCATACGCTGCCGTTCCGATGTCCCAATTCCCTAGGACTCCATGTGCCGCTCTACAGGCCATAATCCTGACACCAGAACAGTCCAACTCATGAGCCACTAATGGACTCATCAGTCGATCATAATCCGGGGCAGGAGACACAGAGTTTGACAAGCACAAATCCAGAGCCCATTCGAATTGACAATCTAGGCAATGAAAAAGAGGTTGTACGCATGTAAAGTAGGAAAACCGGAAGGATAATCCATAGGCTATGCTCAGGGTTGCCAGTGGTAAAGTTCCATAATATTCAAGCATCCGGTTACGAAGATGGAGCAGCCGGGACAAGCTGTCGCGTGACGCAAATTGTGCAGCCATTGCGCAGTAAGCAGACCAACAGCAGCACACCAGCCGCGAGGGCGAGAATCAACGGGAGCCCGCCAAAGACGCTGGCAAAAATAAAATTTAAAAAATGCCGTTATCACACCAAAAATAGTTTGGAAGGAGGTCACGAGGCCGGAGACCACAATTTTGAAAAAATGCACCAAGCCAGTTGTTGACGAGGCATTAAATATAGTTTGAATCAGGGCACCAAAATGAAGTGGGAGATCAGTATTTAAAAGCACCTGCACCTCGGTGCGAGTGTTGGCTACGTGAAGGACAAATGTTTCACGGGACGAAGTCAGAGCGACTTCTTTTTGAGACAATAGAGCCCTTATTCTGCTCATCTTGTTGAACTCTGCTTTCAAGGTTGGAATGGAAGGCCAGATGGATACATCCAGGCGCCCATGCGGGGGTGGGAAAAGGACATTTTTACAGCAGACTACTCTCTGTGATACAGTCACAATGTAAGGAATTCCCCCTAGAATCCCACAGCAAGCCTCATTATTTAAAAGCAAATAACTACCGTTAGCTAACAACGTGAAAGAGGGTGTAATAGCTGGCACTGGAATCCCTTTCAGGACGCATGCTAAATTAGGCGCTTGCACATTGCACGCGCCATGCAATTGGATGTGCGTACAGACTACAGAGTGATCAGGTGTGGAAGAGCATTCCTCACCCTTCAAATAAACTTCTTTACTTTCTCTCATGCACCTGTATGTAAATGGGAGTGACCATACTTCATGCAGGAAAGCAGTACCCAACGGTTCATATCTGCCTAGGGCATAATGCTTCATGCACGAACTGAATTTAAACCAAGGAAATGGCAATGTGATTAACCCGTGGATATGCCACACAGCTGAGTTCAATTCGGCCACTGAAAAAGGCAAAGGTTCTTACTTTTCAATATGCAGTAATGAGTATGTTGCATCTTTCATGGACATGAATTGTTATTTTGCAGTTAGATTAAAGGGAAGGAATAAAGATGAAGTATTCATGTAGTCCCAGGGGACTTTCCCAGCCTTTAACGTTTGCAAAGTCCATGCAAACTGCATTATAGAACGCAATTGATTCTGACCATGATACAAAAGAGACATATCATCCTGTACAATATCAACAACAGATGAAACAATATTATCTAATGTGTAAATTCTGGAAGAAAGAGTGTTAATGCTATTATCTATAACAGCTAGCACTTTTTCCATATTGGCTTGATCAATAGCTCTCAATCTGGAAGCAGCTTCAATTTGTGATAACTTCCAAACCTCGTTATAAGTAGCATACACCCATCTTTTGGAATTTACGCATTAGATAATATGGTTTCATTTGTTGTTGATATTTGTTGCTGCCTCTAGGGCAGGATACGGTGTGACCACCAACATGCGTTTACCTTGCGACAGCGTCCGTTCTTTAAGAATCGCCATCTGCACCGCAGTCAAAACTTTTTCAACTGAGGAAAAACGCAATTCAGCCGAAGTGTACAAGTGTGATTTGTATGCAATGGGGACTGTGTCGCCCTCATTGAACGTTAAGTACGTGAAACCCACTGGCACAGTTCTTATTACCAGGTTTGTATGATTATCGCGTGTCAGTAAGTATTTCGAAGCAAGAAGATCAGCCTGCAAAGATTGCAACATAGCTGAATGCTCTGGCAGCCAGCTCGATTTGGAAACAGTAGGTTGTACCAAGGCATATAGCGGCTTGATACGCTGGGTATAATTGGGAACGTATGTACGAACAAAATTCAGAAAGCCCCGCAAAGACTGTAATTTTTTCAAATGTTGTAGGAGCACGCAGACATGCGCACTTCTCCAGAAAGTGAGGAGCTAATCCTCGACCCTCATTGTTGAGCTCGTAGCCCAAAAACAACACTGTATACTCTGCAATGTGAGACTTTGCAAAGTTGAATTTGTAACCGAAATCTGCAAATATAATAATGCGATCAACGCGACACAGATGCAGCCACAACTCGTCGTCTGTGAGATAGATATCATCAACATACGAGTACGCATCAGGGTCAATGCTCTCTAACAGAGAGACAACACGTGTGGCAAAGACACCAGGGCTGTTTTTATAGCCCATGGCTAATCTCTTAAACTGCTTTTGCTTGCCACCAGAAGTAAACGCTATCCACTGACTACTAATAGAGGACAGGTTATGGCTGTAAAAGCCATTGGAATATGTCAAGTGTGGTTTTAAACCTTTTTCTCACGAGATTATCAACGAGGGCAGAACTGTGGGTATTCTGTACCGCGCACGTCCAGCAATGAGAGTTCAAATGCCGATAATCCAAAACTAGGCAGTACGACCCATCGGGCTGCGTTACAGTGAATAAAGGATTATTCTTATGTGACACACGTTTCAATAACTCCCTGATATTCCAATTGCTCAAGGATTTCCGCGACGTGAGATCTAGCTCCGCGGCGCATGGGATATTGGGGTTGTGGTTGAGGCATAGACCGCAAGGGAATCTCATGGCTGGGAGACAATTTATCCCAGCCCACCTGAGTACGATACAAAGTCGGTGCAAGCACCTGAGCCCACTCTTCAGCAAACCTTTCAGAGTGCTCCTTTGGCACTGTGTGCGCAAAGGACGTGAGGATTACCTCTTCCCCTCCAGGAGCGTCTAAAATGAAAGCCGGAGGCCAGTCCACCTCTGCCAAGAGAATGTCATAGGAAGAGATCAGATTATCCCAAAAAATCCCTTGTATTGTACGTTGTATGTCACCTTCAATTAAGAGGACTATGTCATATAGTCTGTCAGGGGGAGCCACTCTAGTGTCAGCAGTTTCTACAGTAATGAACGTGTCAGTTGCTGTTGCCTCCAGAAATGGACGCAGTGCTTGCTGCACTACTATAACCTCCGCTGTGCTGTCGAGCAACGTTAGAGCCCATGTCAGGTTCCGAAGCTGCGTTCGCACTATCTGTGGCATACCTCGCTGTCAGCGCAGCAACCTTCTTCATCTGAAACGGGGGACGTTGACGTGCAAACTTGTCCTGCTTGCCTTTACCGTCAGTCTGACGGGGTTGCTCAAGTCCTTGTTGGGCACCCCGACCTTTGCCACGTTCTCCGCCACCGGACTGTGAGGCCGATGTTTCCTGTGAAGAACGAGGAGAACGTTGTTCAGTAACCTGAAATCTATCAGGTGACCTAATACTAGTGCGATCGCGCAAATCGTATGTGCGTTCACCAGTCGCCTGTACGGGAGAGGCAGGACGAGACCCCCGTTTCTGTTGCTGCTTCCCCTGTTTCTTTGTTCGCCAATTTTGTTTAGGAAAAGTTGGACGATCGTCTTTGACAGGCGAACTAACCTTAGTCTGCTGTATTAAGTCAGGAATGACTATAGTCGATTTAATCCCCAAGCTACTGCGGCCAATAGTTCTATATGCTTCCGCAATAATTTTAGGCAACTCTTTGGGCTTGTCGAGCTCATCGACACGGGCTAAGCCATTAGCCACTTGGAATTGCACCGCTTCTCCCTTGAGATTACCAAGGACGAGGGAGGCAACTACGTCGAACACACCGACAAGCCGCATTCCCAACTCGACAGCCGCCTCCGGACCGTGGTTGTCTTGAACACGTTTAATTATGGAGGGTAGCACAGCCATAGACGGGGCGCCACAGCACTACGAGTAGACTGCGGCAAAGACCTTACCCCAGTTGTCATAATCAGACACCTCTGGGACTAAGTCCTTCTGCAAACTAATGGGGAGGATCCTGTGTTTCTCCACAGGGGTAGAATGCGGAAATACCACTTCCGGTTGGTCAAATTTCTCTGCAAGCCAATAAGGTAAATCATCCTTATTCTGGGGGCGCTTGCTCATTACCGAATTAACCATGACGGGACTAATAACAACCGCGGCTTGGCCAGCTGGTTGTCCCGCAACAGCAGGTGCCCCCACCTGCACGTTGCATGAAACGTATTGCAACAACGCCCTATATACTGTAATAAGGGCTGTATGGATTACACGCAACTCATCCACCACAACAGTCAGATAGCGGGGATGAGGCGTAAATCCGTCCAGCACCGGCCATGTGGCCCCTGGAATGGACAAAGGGCCCATTCTAGCCGGTGTAACCGCATGGGGAAGGGCGCCATTAGACCAAATGCGATGCTGCCAGGCCGAAAGGGGAATCTGCTGCGTCCTATACGGCGTATAATTTGCTGGGACCCGTGTGTGAGTATAGGAGTGAAACGTATTATCATCCAAATTCACTGCCGGCAGTGTCACCCAAGAGTAAAACAACTCGTAGGGGTAAGACGCATCGGCACTCACTACAAAAATAATGTCCATCCCATCGTCCGGCACCCCATACTGCGTCAAATGACGCCGCAGAGGCGTACGGCTATGCGCTGCAATGTCGACTGCCATAAGGACACAGAGAAGACCAACAATGGATATCACAGGAGCACAAGGGTTCAGAAATAGAAAAAAACCTTTTTAATTAACAAGCTTGAGGGAACCCATCGTACAAACAGGTAGGTCAAAACCATCACTCCCGCTATCCAGAAACAAGAGTGAGGGTGTCGTGGACTAATATAAGCACTACTAAGGCATTTCAAATCAAAAGACCAAACGTTAGGTGCGCCATGTTGCAGGGATTCTGCTCATGCACAGAACTATGCTCAGGAAACCAGGACCTCAGTGAATTGTGGTGTACCAAAAACTCACCTGAGTACCCAGAACCCCAATCCGACTAGCATCAGTGTCCCATTCGTTATCCGTATTCTCTCGGAGGTCCCAATGTATAGACAACCCAGAACAAGCAACTTAGAGTACTCTCAGGAATGGTGGGAATCAGAAATACCTGTTCGTTATTATTCTCATATCAGTCCACAACAAGAGTAATCAGAGACACGGTAAAGTTTAAAATGTTTATTTTATAAAATTCGTGTCCTAAGATGCAGTACTTTGGCTAACATAAGCAGACAAATGATTAAAATTAAAACCATCATCATTGTTACAATACCATAGAAAATGAAGGGAGAAATCATGTTACAAATGACAGTGGAATACAACCACCTTCCCTTCGCTAGTAGGCTAGTATTATTATACTAATAGAAGGTCTCTAGGTTTGAATGGGGAACCCCATACCGTGAAGATCAGCTTAGGTGAATCACATCACAGGATCAGCTTTGCTCTGCACCTGGAAATGTTCTTCTCCAGAATGTGTGTGTAATGCATGCAAACTGCAATATTAAAGGCTCTCGACATTCAGGTATTTGCAGCTGTGTGCGTATTATGGCTAGAGAGTGGGCCAATCAACCTGAACTGAAAAACATACATTGTTTGGAGGCTCAGAGTGTTTTGCACACAATGTTCAGACCAAGTTCGCAGTGCACGTCTAGGGATGTGAACAACAGACAGTTATCATGTGAAGAAAAGGCAAGCAAGCAGTTTTCAAATAATAACATGTCTCTGCAGTGACGTGTGCAAAAGTGGCAAGATGGCTTTTCTAACATCTAACGCGCTTATGCTAACCTAGCAATGTATGTATCTAAATCGCTGCCTTCACTACAAAACAGTTAGTCGGGTATGATACACCGGCCGCACAAACAATTGAAATGTTCCACAAAGGAGTACCCCAGTGTTTAAAAACCAAGGAAAATGCTATCTGCCCATGTGCATCAGGGTAGGTATGTATTAATATAACAATCGTTCTGTAGGACTCATTCAAAAACAGTACCTTCTTATGTGTCTTAGAGGGAACCCCATGCTGCTCAACTTATTTATTGAACAAAAACTAATTACAAAGAAGTCAAAACACAGGGCTGATATACTTTGCATCGTGTAATGTTTTGACTCCAATTAAGTGTAACAATCACCAAAATAAGTGACATAGTGCAAACGATGAAATGCTCCAATGGTTATTAGATTTACAAAAAAATATAGATAAAAGACACTACAATTCCCAATGGTTGAATGCATGTATTGCTAAAATTCATAACAGGGTTTGAAATTGACAGTGTGGATTCCCTTGAAGGTAAATTACACGTAACAACGAAGAGGAAGGGTTTGTTGACGTTTCAATCCTGTTTGACTCTCTTCAGGGTGTAGTCATCTGACTGCCAGGCCTACACATAAGAGAGACACAAATAAAAACACAATTTCTAAGTCCTGTGCTTTTACATACTGTATAATTCCATTAACCAATCAATGAGTAACTCACCACCTAATAGTGAGATCATTTGCGTGACCGGAAGAACTACCAGGTCTTCAACCTATATATCAAAAAAAGGCATATATTAAAAACCAAAAGGTGATATGACTTCAATCCAACCGTGATGCTCGGGTCAACATGTGTCTGCCAATCTAATACCCTACTTCTAAGTGTGTGGCATACATCAGGACGAAACTCATGTATTATCATTCTACGGACAAAGTCTGTAATAAGAATTAAACATCACACAAATCAGTAGGCCGCTTATATTGTGAAAATATCCCTCACAGTTGTCACCCCCAAAAAACGTGGTTTTCTGGCCTCAATTCACAATTCTTCAGACAGGGTGAAACCAGGACCTCATCTGTCACATGTGTCGCAAAACTGAAACTGCCCAGGGAAAAAGTCTTATCACCTTTGGTTTTTAATATACTTCTGCTATCCTCACCCACACTTGATAGCTCACATAGGGGAAAAATTTAATACCTCCTCCCAGAGTGGGAGTTATAGCCCAAAAGCAAACCGCTGGTTGAGGGGTGTGAGGAAAACCCTATGATAAAGGATGCCACAATATGGTGGATGAGTGTTCTCGTCATTAAAAAAATATCTTTTTCAGGATTTGGAGATTTATGATTGGGTTTGATGAATGTACCGAAGTACCCATTGGTTTCAACCCAGACTGGATGCATTTATGTTGTGCTTCTATGAGTTTTTGGGAGCAACGCATGAAGGTCTTTAAACATTCCTGCAAGACCCTTTATTCTCTGCGGAACAGAATATTGAAGTCAGAATATCATCTGACAAATATTGTGCCCTTAATATAATTTACAAAAATATTACCCCCCTGGGAATTTATATTAAAAAAATCTGCACCCAATGGGACAATATTTTTGTAAACTATTTTTGGCACACAATATTTTATCAGACAATATTTCTGTAGCTGATATTCTGACATAAAACCAGAGAATAGTCAATGCAGGCTTGATGTCTAATGGACATTTGATGAAGAATTTCATATTCCAAAAATCAACTTTATTGTATGATTACTTAAAATCATTTACAAAAGCAGAACAGATAAATACAAGTCAAGAAGAAGGTATAGATAAAATGAATAAAGTCCGATGAGGGTTTAAGATGTAAAATGCAATCATAGTCTCCAGAGAGCAAATAACTGTGTGAGAAAAGGTACATTTAGAATTAAAACAGATGTTTGGTATTACATGCAAAGAGTGTGCAAAGCAAATTTCATATTGCCAATTCGGTTTTCAAACAGAATTTACTCAGACGTTATAGCCAAGCCTGTAACTGTGTCAAAAAGGCTGTAACTATTGTGCATGCAGGACTTTGGGAAAACGTTTAGGAGGCTCTCTCTGCACAGATCTTTCCTGATGGTTGAAGTAGGGCTGAAGTTGTGTCAATTATTTCTTTGATGCCTATGTGGAGCTTGCTGCAGGGAAGACAATTGTAACCTCGATAAAGGTTTCTTATTGAAAATAAAATCTTTCCAATTTCCAATGTGGTGCAGAATATTCTCCCACTTTGATTCTAGACTTTATCAATGACAGGGAAGGCACGAAGGTTGGTTCACAAGGTCCGTAAACCCAAAACTACTTACATTCATTTCTAAGTATGCAAAAGAACCAACAGAGCTGTGAGCAGAGCGGGATCATCCAGTCGCTATGAACTTCTGGATTACAGTGCAGCCCACAACAAAGATTATTTTTTTTAAATAGAGCAAGCAAAAGAGGGTTTAACGCAATAACCAGTTAAATTGTCACATTGGCATCAAAGAAACTTTGTTTCACTTCAATGCAATGTTTATTTTGGTGTAGAACAATGAAACCATCAATACCGTTTTAAAATACAAAAGTAACTTCACATACGCAAATTATGAACAGTAAGCGACTAATCCGATTTACAACAATACAAAATACATACATTTTACATACATATACAGTTTAATACAATAAACAAGATAATTATTACCAATTTATTCCCTCACCCTTAGAATCTCTACCAAGTATTTTCCCATCATTATTTTGCGGCCAAGTTCCTGAATGGCAATGCCAAATCAGCCAAGAGCCATTTCTTTTTAAACCCCTTTATTTATAATTGCTCATTATTATCTAATATGACAGTACAAAAATGTCCAGGCCAGGGAAAAAGGTAATGACCACCTCCATGAGAACTCGCAACAGCATAAATATAAGCAGAACAATATTGCATTTATCTGTCAACATATTTAAAGTAGACACTTTCTCCACTAGACAGGACCCCCACCTTAGGGCCCATGTTAGCCAGTGTGAGGTATGAACCATCCCATCACTCCCTTGTCAAGTCCAAAACCTCTTCACTTTCAGCAGGCATATCTGCCATCCTATGCATGCCCCCAACCTTTTTTAGGTTGAGCCTAGAGCGCTTACGCTGCAGGATTATCGGTTTGTGTACTTCGTGGGCTCTGGAGTATTGCCGCAGAACTTGTCTGCTTCCTCTTTTTTGCTTTATGTTTAGGGATTTTTTTTTCACCATTTTTCAGTGGCTACGGTGTGTCTTTATTTTTTGCTCTCTGCTTCACCAGAACTGACAGCATAGTTGCAAAAAAAGGTACGCATTTCGCTGCTGGCGTCCGTGGCATTACTGCACCCTTCCGTGACGTTCCTGAGTCCCGGTCCGCACTCAGTGGCTCCTTCCCCTGCCCCATCCATCCACAGGCCTCTCAGAGGGCCAAGCCCAGGACGGGACTGGGGACAGAAACCGGCCCTGGCAAACTGCTCAGCAGGCCCCCCTGGGCTGAGGGGAGAGTGCAGCCGAGCAGTTTGCGAGGGCCAGTTTCAGGCGATTTTGTTACAGGGGGCCGATATTCCCGACCCCTGGAAACAAAAATGCCCCCCAGGGGCCCAAAACTGGCCCCCACCCTAGCGGCCCACCGGGGAAACGCCCAGTGCCCGCTATGGCCAGACCGGCCCTGCCAGAGCCCCCAGGCACCTGACCTCCAATCCGATTATCAGCAGTGCAGCTGCCTCCTTCTTGCTGCTCCCAGCCCATTATGTCACAGCTTTGACAGAACCCTGCCATTTTCAATGAGCCCTGGCGTCGTTGTTGGTGCTGCCGTGGAGGATCAAAGAGGAGGGGGCTGTGGCCCAGGAGCAGCAGCAGGCGGCAGAGTAACAGGGCTCGGCTAACCCTCATACACCCTTGCTTCAGCAGCCGCTTCCTCCCTTCTGCTCTCACTTTATATTATGGGTGAGGGCCAGAGGTGCAACTAGAGCCAAATTTCGGGGGGGTTAATTCTTCAAGCAATCGGCAGAGTGGAGCTGCAGGGGCTCTAAGAAGGCGTGAAAACACAACAAAGCCTCCTTAACAAGTAGATGGTCTTTTAAAGACCAGTGAAGTGCTCGGGTGCGGCTGTGTGTGTGTCCCGGAAGCTGTCTCACCCAGGGCTGACACACACGAGGGGGGGGGGGGGGTTGAAGCCCTTTCAGTCCAATGGGCATTGCACGCCTGGCAAGGGCTGCATAAAAACGACATTGGCCACTTCTCCTGCTCTTCCTCTGGCAGATGTACCCCCCCCCCTCACTTTCTGTCTCTGTTTCACTCCTCACTTGCTGAAAACTGGGACTTCAAAAAACTGCTCTTACCCTCTCCTTTCCTTCATTCGTTGCCCTGAGAAATGTATCCAAAAAAAGAAAAAAAAAACACTTTTGCTGGAAATGTTCTCTTTATCTACCATTTTTCTATTACAAAGTACAGCCTCGGGACGGAGAGAAAAAAAAAGTTTTAAAATACGAAAAGTAACTAAATAAAGCAAGACAGAGTGGTTGCAAACTAACCAGATTGGTTTTGTTCATACCCAAACACATTAGCGCCACTTTACAGAGTTTGCCAGTGAATCGCTACTTTAGTTTTCTCGCCTTTCTGTGAGCAACATTGTTTTCCCTGGGGTGGGACCGTGCACCATTCCTGGCGGTCCTGCAATACCTGGTTGATGTATGGAGTAGAAAATGTTTAATGTGATCCTTTTCAGATGTTTTCCTTATTTTAGTTTATAAAGTGTGTACTGCAGCTGTGTTCAGGGATTTAGTCTTTTTCAACCATACTGCTTACGTTTTGTAAGGATATAAGCAATGAACATTGAAACCGTCCCTTCCAGGCCCTGTTGTCATGTCCTTAACTTTTCAGGCAAAAACACTCACTGATTTCTGAATAAAGACGAATGCAAAAGTGTTAAGGTAACCATGTTGTTCCGGCTTACATTGCACATGCTTTACTTAATCTTGCATTCCCTTTGAGTGTTTGCTTTTTCCAGGATATGGCTTTTTTTTCAGGCAGCATATTACTCTTCTCTAGCACATAATTTGAATCGAGTGACATCCAGGCGCTTATAGCAGTGCACAGTTCGGTTGCAGCTAAAGGCTGTGCCAGTTTCTCTCAGTGGGGCAGTATTGTGTTCAGTGGGGGGGGGGGGGGGGGAGGGGGGGGGGGTTGTGGCACCAACTCAACTCCACCTCAGCATCAGTACAGCTACAGTCAGCGTTTCTCAGAACCACTTCTACAGCACTCATCAGCACCCGAGCACCACCACAGCATTACTCAGCCGCAGCACCATATCAGCACCAGCGCAGCACCAGCAGAGCAACAGCTCAGCACCGGAGCAGTACCACAGCATTACTCAGTCCCAGCAACATATCAGCGCAGCACCACCAGAGCAACAGCTCAGCACCAGTGCAGTACCACAGCATTACTCAGCCGCAGCACCATATCAGCACCAGCGCAGCACCAGCAGAGCAACAGCTCAGCACCGGAGCAGTACCACAGCATTACTCAGTCCCAGCAACATATCAGCACCAGCGCAGCACCACCAGAGCAACAGCTCAGCACCAGTGCAGTACCACAGCATTACTCAGTCCCAGCACCATATCAGCACCAGCGCAGCACCACCAGAGCAACAGCTCAGCACCAGTGCAGTACCACAGCATTACTCAGTCCCAGCACCATATCAGCACCAGCGCAGCACCACCAGAGCAACAGCTCAGCACCAGTGCAGTACCACCTCCGCACATGCTCAACACCACCTCACTAACAGCACTGTTTATGCTTGTCTCAGCTAATTAAATAAAAAAGCTGTAACAAGCATTAGAACAGGCCAGGAATTTGCCAGCATTGCAAGAACAAAAAAACTAGAAGACATTTTTTATGTCGATTCTTTTTTTAATAGGGTCGTTCAGTTCTACATAATATCTTCTTCGTTATATATAAAATAACAAATTCCTTCAGTGCTTTTTCATTGTAGCTTTTCAAAATACTGTACAGCACCCACACTGCTCTACATCACAGTTTATAGACATTGGCAAAGCCAATAGCTCTGGCTAAACACTTATAAGGTCCCAAAGGCAAGACCTATTGGCTATGCCAATGCTTGATGTAGGGGGGGGGGGTGAGATACGACATGCCATCCTCTAACACACAAATGGCACCATATCCAGATATCTGCCTTCGCACAATTTCTGCAACACAAAACACAGAAAGATGTGTGAATGGTTGTTATGTGAAGAGGCTGTAAAATAGATGAATGTGGGCTTCTGTCTTTGAAGCAATGTTGTAAAATTCCCTTCTTTTGGCTAGTGTCACAGTTGACAGCTCACAGAAGTGGCCTTTAACTCCTTGAAATTGATTTATTGTGTCCTTGCTGCGGTAATGAGAATACGTGTGTTTGAAAAAATGAATGAACTCCTAGGTACATCTGTTGTCATATCGGAAATGCTTCCAGATCACTATGTCCTATCAAGTTAAATATCGAGATTCCCATGTTCTGACAATATGCGTATGAGAAGCGCCTTGACATCGTTCTCCACGTTTATACTGGGGATCTCCGGGACTGACGTCACGAATTCTGATATTATTTCTACGTGATCGACTTCCGCCGTCTTCAAGGGTTTTTATCACTCTGATATGTCTGGGACTCCAATGCAGTCACCCACTCTGCAGTATATCTTGTTTGTGTGCTCATTGTGCGATAAAAGTTTCAGCTTGATCCATTCTGCACTCCGCTTTCTGAAGGTTGTGATCTCCCTTCATCCAGTCAAGATTTTTACTTTGCATGCTGGGACTTGTATTTCTGATTTTATAAGGGATAATCCGGACAAGTCCCAAGCTGCAAAGCAAAAAAAAAAAAAATCACACCCACACCACAAATACGCACAGATGTACTGGATGAGTTACTGACTTGCAGGGCCGTTTCTACCATTAGGCAGGACTAGGCGGCCGCCTAGGGCGGCAAAAGGGGGAGGGCAGCAAAAAATATGCTATTAACTGCTATTAGTTTCCGATTCCTGACTGAAACTGTCTCACCCTGGTGGAGTGGCAGCGTGCGTGCAGCTCCCAGCAGGTGGCTTATGGGGGCTGGCTGAGCAGCAGATAGCTACCAACATTGTAGCAATTCCCGACACAGGCTGTGCAGAAACTAATAGGTGGGGTCAGGTATCCTGCTGCCTCTGCGGTGGCGCGAGGGTTGGCTACAATTCTATTGGAGGGAATGCTTGGCACGCAGTTTTACATTACTTTTAAAATTAATGTGAAGCACTGCAACGCGACTAACGGACCTGGACAGTACCAACCCCCGACCCGGACCGTGGCCTACGGCTGCTGTGGTGCCCAGTACAACACTGTGCTGCAGCTGCTGCAGAGAGGTCACAGTATCTGAGAAAACTTTCCAGGCTAAGGTCGGAAGAAAGGCCACGGCGAGCTTGCCTTGCAGCAGCCATATTGCTGCAGTGAGCCACGCAAAGCAAGTGTGAGTCACAGTGCCCCCTGAAAGTGTATAATTGATCTGCTATTTGGTTGGCAATGGATGGTATTGGTTTTGCTAAATTAGCAGTTGTACTGTAGCGCAGTCATGATCACCTGCCTGCCAGTGTCCTGTACTGTAGCAGAAGTTCACACAGGTCAGCAGCATCACTCAGCAGAGCAGCATTGGATAGCTCTCTGTGACAGCCCTGCTGTGGTGTGACCTGTGTGTCCGAGGGAAGGGAGAGGGGGCGGACCGGGTATAGTTATTTTTGTGTGTCGGTGAGTCGAGCAGTAATGTTGAATTCGTGATACATGCGCACATGCACCACTGGATGACTTCAACCCACTGACTCTTCCTCCCTAGCACCTCAGAATTCCCAGAAACGAATAGCTCCTAGGAGTGCAGTAATAGCCAAGGAGCAGGGATACCCGTTATAAATTAAAGTGCCAACCATGGGTACTACCCGTTATCTCTGCTTCACACATTTTAACCGTCGATCAGTCCTACAAAGGTGGGCCCTCCAAAAATGTTCGGATTTTGTGCTTGTCCTAAAGTGCTAACCTTTGTTATTTTTGGAGCACCCACAGATTGTGAATGCCGCTGAAAGGTGCACATGTTTGAATTCTAACAGTTAGGCCCTATTTTAATTAGTCTGGAAGATAGACCAATAACAACTTGGATTCTAGATCACTGACCCACCTTCCTTTCTCAGATGGTTGATTTAGTCTGAAATAATGTGTTTGTCAGCGGGGCACCATAGGTCTTAAGACAAGTAAGGAAAATGGGCAGCCATTTAGATAGCAAAAGGCAGCCATAACCTGGGATGCAGCAAGCCCTCCCATCCCCGGATCCCGGTGCCACTGTGCCTACTGCACTAACGATAGCTCCGCCCGTTTTTAATGGAGAGAGCGGAATGTGGACGGCAATACCGCAATACAGGCAGTTCAGTATCTACGTTTGCTCATTTTATGTAATCACAACTACCAAAGAAATTGACATTTTATGTAGTAATATACATTTTCCCTAACCCAAACTTTTAATGCCAGTATCACAAATTACTGGGAGGGCCACTAGAAGGAATAGGAGTGCCTTTGCCTCCAGCTGTTAGCGAACAGAATGCAACCTAATACACTGAGTTTATGGGGAAACAGGCACCAGCGGGAAGCTCTGCCCCTCCCCTGCCCCAAAGAGAGCCTTAATGCCTCACCACCATGGGTTAGCCTTTAATGCTTTTAGAATCTCCTTGTTTTAAAAATTCTTGATTCCAGGCCGTTCAGTCTAGGAAATTGTTTTTCTTAAAAGCCTTGGTTAACTTTAGCAGGAAACTGGGTAAACTCCCGCTCCCAGCATTACTTCAAATTTATAAAGCCAAATGCGTTGCTATCACAACCTATGGGGCGGCCATCTGGGGCTATGTCGATGTGACCGCGTTCCAGATGGCGGAAAACAGATTTCTTAATTTTTTATTGGCTGTCCTGGAGAGTGTGTCTACTTTTAACTGCCACATGGAACTTGGTTTACCATATATAACGGATGCTATTCGTATTCAACCAAATCTTCTCTGGCATCGTATCTGGACCACAGAGCAGACCATTTTGAAACGCCAAATGATCACCGATTGCTGCGGACTGGTTGGGGCTCTCTGTATAGGCTGGCTGAAATACGTTAGAGATTTTTTGTGCAAAATGGGCCACCAGGAATATTTTGATAACCCATCCATTTTAATCAGCTTAAACAAGAAAGCATTTAAACAAAGTTGTCTCCATTTTGTTGAAAATCTTAGATTTCATTTAAAGATTACCAGAATTACAGTTCTTGCCCATCAACACATCCTGATCTCCCCCGAGATGCAGCCCTATTTAAAACTGGTTACCTCTGACTACGACAGATTTTTGCTCACCTGTTTTAGGTTGGGCATTATTCATAGATCACTCAGCTTCCCAGCCGGAAATGACTGGTCTAGAGTGCTAATCAAATGTCCATGCGATGAGATATCAGTTCAGACCACTATGCATGTTTTATTTTTCTTTAAATTTTATCAAGTTCAGAGGAAGAGATGGCTATTCCTTGTCCTTAGATCATTAGGCTTGCATCAAGGTCGCCCTGCATTTTTGGTCATGCAATCGCTTGGGGAAGAACTTATAATTTTATCTGTATCCGCATTTTTAAAGTCGGTCTTCACCTTTAGAAAGACTATGTCTATGTAAACTGTGGTTTTAATTCTGAGAATTTAACAATTAGCTAATTTTTGCTTTTGCTCACCTAGTTTTCTCAGGGAATGTACTTTTATACGTCATGTTTTAATTTGTTCTTATTGTGGTTTTATGATTATTTCACTAATAGTCGAATAAAGCTTGATTTGATTGATTGATTCCAGACAGACTTTCTCGATAGTCGCTGCGACTCCTTTGTATCGTGTTTTCTCCTGTGTCCGTCGTCTTAAAGATTATTTAGTCCCCTATCCATCCATCACCTTCTGTTCATACTTTCTTCTTGAAAACATTTAGCCTCCCACCTCCCGTAGCAAAATACAGTCTGTCATGTACACAGTTTCCCAGTTCTTGTGAACTATTCTCTGTTTACGAACAGCCTTTTGCCCTTAATTCTGTGTCCGATCATGCTCTGTGACGTTTGCCTAATGTCCTCAGCTCCTTCCTATACCCAGCACAGGTTTCTAGACTGCTCATATTAGGAACCCATGTTTCTCAGCGCCTTGTATTTCTCTCTCCTGCACTTCGTGTTTCTTAGCTACCTCTTCCGTTTCCATCCTCGTGTTTCTGAGCACCTCCCTGTAAGACTTCCAGTGTCCTGCAGCCCTCGCTGAGCACCCTTGCAGGGCTGGGCAGGTAGCGCGGACCGCTTTCGGGGTAATCATGATTTTTATTAGGGTTGATGAGAGTCGTTTTTAATAGATTACAGCACCATGGCTGCTGGCTCACAGTGACTGCCGGAGAGGCTTGCCCAGTGCCTGTCTGTCTGTGGCGGTGTCCATGAGTCAGCTGACTGTCTCACTTAATTTGTGGGGCAGCTGACAAGGTGTTGTTGAGGAGCATCAGCTATGGCTACGACTGAAGGTAGTAGGGAGAGGTGAACATAGAATTGTGCCCGTTACATATTTAAAACTGAAGTTAATTAGGTTTTAGGTTGTTTATGTGCAGTACTCCTTGTATGCAGTGTTCCTATGTGTGATATTTCAATACTTGAGCTGTGGCACTTTCACTGTTAATAGAATAAAGCAGTTATGTACAGGTAACATAGTTTGTTTAAGTATTGACCCACCTATATGCAATGTGATGATCTAGAAAGGATGTTGAAACACGTGATGTTTATGCAAGATTTACAATGAATAATGCACAGAAACGGCATCATGCCACCCGCGCAATTAGTTTTAAGATCTTCTCAGCGTTTCTCGTTGCTCAAATGGGTGTAATTTCTGATATTTATATGTTTCCCTTGTCTTCACTGCTTGATTTTGCTCGCGAGAAAGTGTCACTCATGGTCGTTGAATGTCGCATTTAGTTATTTAATGTTTGATTTGTGTTATTGTTTAATGTTTAATACAAGTTCTATTATATCTAATGCATTAATTGCTAGAAGATGACAGAGGGAGAGAGTGATGGTAGTAAAAGCGAGGGGGCGGCATTTTTCAATTCTCGCCTAGGGCGGTAAAACACCTAGAAACGGCCCTGCTGACTTGCGGGCAAGTCAAATTTGAGAGCTCCGACCTCATACCTATGCTCAAGGGAATGACGCGCACAGGCTTGGATAGTTGTAAGTACTCTGGTGACGGAGGGTACAGGCTACAGCGATGGCCACGGTCTCTTACCTGTGCTCAAGTGAACGACAAGAATAAACGCCAAGCCAGGTCCGGTCATCTCTTCTTCCAGCCGTCGACAGTCTCCTTGTCGATTTGGAGTGAAACACAAACCACGACGTTAACAATAAATACACGACTAAAAGATTTGAAAAGCTGAGCGTTCAGTTGGGAAGCGGTGTTTCTCTCCCGCACCCAAAGAAATCGACGCTCAGGAGTTTAGAAACCAGAGGGTGTATCTGAAGTTAGCCTTTCTGTCGTCCGGCTCGTCCTCCAAGAAGTGTGTGGCAGAACCTGTTTCGATGATACTGCCCAGGTGCGCTTCAGGGCGGAGATACCAGGGCCAGGGAGGGAACCAACCACCTGAGTGCAGCAGGGAAATGCCGACAGCCTCACAAATACTACCAGGGGCATGGAAAAGAGGTGAGGGGTGACTGGGCTCCCCGGAGGGCGGGGTTACGCAACAGAAGAACTTCTAATGACCCTGTCCCTTCTCGGTCGCCTCTTAGGGCCTAAGGCTTAGGCTGTTGGTGGCTTGTTTTGTTTTTAAACCGGCATTGGCAGCTATTGCTAGGCGGCAGGGGTGGGGTTTCTGTGTGTGTGGGGAGCAACGCTGTAGAGTTCAAAACCTGGACCATTGTTTTACCCAATCAGAGGGGAGAAATCTCTGGCTTGAAATGTGCGACCAAGAGCCCCAGTGCATTTCGTACTCACTTTGTATTTTATCCGGGACACCTCTACAAAAGGTAGTTGTATAATTATTAGGACCATTTTAACAGGCTCCGTAAATTAAATTGTTAGAGATTTGTGGTCAAAAGTGTCATGGGTGAAACCCTTAGTTCTACTTAAAGTATAAGTGCCTCTGCTGTGCTATGTGTATTTGTAAAGTGCAATCTCACCCGCAAGGGTACCCTGATGCTGAGCAAGTGCGTGTGCCTGGCTCTGCCTTTGGTAGGTTGGTTAATTGAAAAGCCCGGTCGCCAGCTTTTAATGCAGTACAAGATGAGAGGAGGTGGCTCTGATGTGGAGTGAGAGGTTGTTCCACGCTTTTGGAACAATGATAGAGAAAGGTTCTATGTATGCGTGAGATGTGTGCGAGTAGGAGTCCTGCGAAGCGGAGGTGTCTGGGTGGTTGGTGGAAGGAGGTGCAACTGTTCAGGTAGGTGGGGCCTAAGCTGTGTAATGTCTTGAATGTGTGTGAGGAGTTTAAATTGAGCGCGTTTGTGCATCGGGAGACAGAGCAGTTTCCTGAAGTGTGGTAAGAAGCGAGTTCTGTGTGGGATGTTGAGCGTGAGTCTGGCTGCTGAGTTCTGGATGATTCATAGTCTTCTAGTGAGTTGCCTGGTGATACCGGCATAGAAGCTATTCCCATCGTTGCACTTGCTGGTGACTAGGGCATGAGTGAGAGTTTTTCTAGGGTTGCTTGGGAGTCATCCAAAGTCATTCCCCAGCATCTTCAGGGTGTGGTGCCTCTGCAGAATCACATCAATCACGCACCAAAAGCACATTATTATTGGCAACCAAATATCTCATGTGGGTGGAAGAAGATATGGAATGCCCAGCAACAAGGAACATATTTTGTTACTTCTAAAACAAATACTCAAACCAGTCAGCAAGGGAGTGGAAGCATTCTGTGGTAAACATTTCTACTTAGTCTAAAGGTGGAACTGGCTTTTCCACGGTAGGTAGAGTTACCATGTTTCTAAGAAAAATATATGTTTTTTTTTGCCAATATCTTTGGCGCCATTTGACAAATCGTTGCGAAATTTTAAAAACGAATGGGTCACTCAGGTCAGCTCCTATCTTAAATTTTTCGGGGTGATTCGTCGAGCAGGAGCCGAGAAAAAAGGGGGGTCCCAAAACACGCTTTCTCCATTTTAATTTCCATGGGAAACTTTAAACAAAGCTATAGCCCCAACTGCTGAAGGGAATTACACCAAATTTGGCAAAAAAGGTAGGTCTTGGTTCAGAAAGTGACCTTTTTTTGTTTTTTAAATGTGTAAATCCGTTCAGAAGTTCCTGAGAAATTCAAAAATTAAAAATATCGATATCTGGTGACCGAGGAGGATTCGCGAACCCTCCCGATCACGAGCTTCATTTTGATTAGTTGCCAACACTCCAAACCAAGAAGTGTTGGCAGCCATCTTGTGACTCAGTTGAACTGAGTCACAAGCAAAAGGGTCAGAAAATGGTTAAAAAAGAAGATAAGGGTGCAGGGTAGAAATGCCATGATCACCTAGGCCTGCTCCGAGGGACGAAAAAAAGCATTTTTAAAAATATTTTTGGCTGGATTCGCGCTGAGTGCTGGTCCTGGTTAATGTATTCTCTCCATATGGGTAGTATCGATGCTCTCTGCAGATAGGCTTGCAGTTGCAGGACGTCCTCTCCCGGAGGTCCCTCTCCCGGGGTTGTTCCTTCTCACAGAATGGAGGGGGCCCTCTTCTACTAGGCTTCCACTGGACCGGGTCTACTTCCACCGTGTCACTCCAACTACATTGGAGGAATTACTACAGGCCACCTCGCATGTCCCGCACTCAGCCTGAAAGGGTGTTGTTGGCTCCTGCCCTTTTGCATGCTACCTCCATCATCCCGGAATTTGCAGAGCGTACCACCATAGTCCATCTCTCGTGCCGGGACCCACTGCCACCGACGTCCCTGAGGCCTTTGCCCCTTGGATATCCACGGTCTGGTGTCCATCCTATCCCAAAGGTGGTTGTTACCAATGAACCAAGCTGCTCACCTCTGCCGTCACCAGGTGATCTGAGGAGTCGTAGGCAGATGGTTTACTCCCAGTGCTACTGACGTTCTCCAGGCCTTGTGCTCCCTTGTTCATGCACTTTGCACCTTTCCCTTCAGTTGTTTCCCTTCTGGTGTGTGAGTTGACCTGTCATGCACCTCTTGACTCTTCTCCTTTGCTTTTCTTCTTCACCATGGCGTCTTGCCACTCAACTTTTATCTTCTCTTTCCTTCCTTCACGATGCAGTCTGGTCTTCTCTCATGCTTGTTTGCCCTAACCAGGCTTCTCCGTGTAGCATGCACTCCACACGTGTCTCCCTGGTCTTGTCCTAACACTAGGACACAGCCTTCACTTCTCTCTGTGACTGGACCTGTCTTCGTGACCTTCTTTTGTTCGATTACTTCTGACTTTCGGTGATACTGCCAGACTTTTCTTCTGACCTCTTCCTGGTCCTCGTCCCGGACCTCTCCTTGGTCTTCTTCTTGGACATTTCCTCAGTCGTCCTCTTCACTGACCCCTCCATCATTCTCCTTGCCAGACTTCTTGTCAGATCTCTTCTCTCTGACCTCTTCTGCTGTCACTACTCTCTGACCTCTTCTGCAGTCACTAATCTCTGACCTCTTCTGCAGTCGCTGCTCTCTGACCTCTTTTGCGGTCACTGCTCTCTGACCACTTCTGCGATCACTGCTCTCTGACCTCTTCTGCGGTCCTCCCCAGTCGCTTCTCGAGATTCTTCCTGTCCCATCCGGAGTACTTCTGCGCAACGTCGCTCCGTGCACTCTTTGCTTGTCTTCGCAGGTCACTTGCGGTGGTGTCATTTTGCCACCAGGCACGCAAACTGTGCGCTGTCTCCAGTCTTCCACTGATGGGTGCTTGTACTGCTGGTAAGTGTTGCTCACCCCTTCTTTTCCTCTGCAATGGCTTGCTTCTGCCACTGGGTGCCATGCTGCGCATCTTCTGTTCTCCAGGATTGAGGCTTGTGTCCCCTACCACCCCTACCACTCCTGCCGTTTACGCGTCGTAGTCTCTGATGTTATTTCTCCTGCAGTGACCACCCCTGGCCAGTAGGCGTCACCGCATCACACACAATCTTGGCAGCCTGTCCTTTTGCGGATTCCTTGTAGATTCACTTGTTAAGGTCTGCCCCCCCAACCTAGGTAGTTGCAAACTTGCTGCTATCTGCTTTACTGGGTAGCAGCTATCCCAGAGCTGCTGTGCCTTCCCCCAGGCATCTTTGTCTTCTGTTTTGTTTTACTTTTCTTAAGCTGCCTGGTGCTGCCTCTCGGTGTGCATCATCTTTATGCCTCAGTCACCCTTTCTCTGTGTTCCCGTGCAGTTGCACTTTATTTGTTCCAGGGTGCAGGGTGCAGAGTACCACGAGATGGCCCCTAGAAGGTGCTGCTGCTCTCATTACAAGGCACCGGCAGCTTTCTACATGCTGCGGTCTTCGTGCTGTCTCCCACTCAGGGTTTTTCCTGCTTTCCCCTCACTCATGCTGTCAGGCACTCCGACCACGGTAGGTGTTTTTATTTATCTTTCCCTCTGAGTTAGACAGATTGCCTTAGTTTCTTGCTTGTGCACACACGGCCGGGGCACTTCTCTCCTGTGATCATTTACTTGCCTGGCAGTGTTCCAACCGGCCCCCCAGCAGCTTCACATGCTGCAGTTCACACTTCACTGTTCCTTCACTCTCGTGGCCACTCCTGCCGCTCTCCTGCACTCTCATTACCCCCACAGCATACTGGCATGGCCTGTCCTTTTCGTGCCTGCTGGCCACTCGCACACTATCCCTGAGGGCGGGGCACTAACGTCGACGGCTGCTCCTCCTCCCACACGCCGTTGGAGGTTCTCTCACTGGACCGCAGCACCGCTATCCTTCTCCTGGTAGGCCTTTTATTTCAGTTCAGGCCAGCATGGAGGGAGGGTGCAACACGCAGGTTTCGGAGATAAAGGGGGGAAGGGGGGGGGGGGGGGTGAGCCGACACAAGACCAGTTTATTGTGTGGGAAAAAGGACGCTTTATTGAAACAGGTGCATATCACAATTTCATCCCTTGGCCACTGCCTTACAAAACTAAACACCTCACTATACAATAATTTCCTGACCCCTTGTTCCTCCCCCCACCCCTACGATCCCCACATCAGTTCCCCCGTCCCACAAAATACAACATAACATTCCATAACCATCATATAACCCAATCCAACACAATCTAGCCTTTCCAAATCCTAAACTCCCCTGACCGTAATCCCTACCTGCCTTTGTGCTACTGTAACTAACCAACCTCTAATCTAAACTTATCCTACCTGGTTACCCTTTCCCTGTTCCTGCTCCCAAACTACCAAACCTATAACAACAAACTCCAGCCAATCCCGGCCAACTGTCAACCACCCCGCCTGCACCAGTTCCAAGCGACAATACACCAAGTTGCCCCTATGTACCTGTTCCAACAAATGCCGCCTGCAAAAAACTCCCCACGACAAAAAATGGTAACTGCAAAAAACGCCCCCTGAAACCCCAGAAAACAGGGTGGGCGGGAGGGGACAAAAAACCTGCCCTGCACAAGCGCTCCCAGCCACCAGGTCACCAAACCTAAAATGGTGGCTGGGTTAGCACGCAAATACGTTATAAACCCTTTGGGCTACAAAACTCAAAAATTGGGCTACATTTGGGCTATTCCCAAATGTAGCCCAAATCCTTCAAAATGGCCGCGCCGGCCACTCCCCCCCCCTCCCCCCTCCCAATCTGCCCGGGAGGCAGACCTCGCTGTGCTCGGCTGCCCCCCAAGCTCCCTTTCAGCTCCAGTGTGGGCACTATCACCCCCCCAGCATCCTCACTCCGTTCATGTGCTGCGCGGTGTGGGGCAGGAGTTGCTGCGTGGATGCTTGGCTGCGGAACAGTGTCAGAGGTATGCCACGGCTCTGCGCACTGTTTCCACTTGTGCCAGCACCCGAGGCAGTTGCCGCAGCTTCTTTCTCTTCGCACGCTGCTCAGGGGCATGAGCTAGTGGTGCAGATCAGGGCATACAAATTCTCCCTACTTCCACGGATAGAGTAATTTCACAGATACACGCACATGCACTCATCATACACTTGGGCCCATTTCACTAACATATGCTCGATTACTCTATCAACACTGAACCTGAGGAGAGAAAACTCTTAAACACCCTGTATCTGCAGTGAGGTCAATAGGATCAATTTGATACTGTCCTGAGTCATGATATAAACAACAATAATCACAATAAAATATTCAATAAACGACAAGAAATAACCACCAACACTGTATTTAAAAATAATGGTACTTTATCTAAAATTAGTTCAAAGAAATTCAATCAAAGCAAATCATTATTCTCATAATTACCTATTCTAGCTAAATGTCATGAATGGGTCAGGACAAGTCTCTCAGTAGAAGTCTCCCGAGTCGCCGTCCTCACAGCATCGATCCTCACCAACGCAAGTTTGGGAAGAAGTGGCCTTAGACCCTCTCTAGTCTAACAATCTGTATAGCAAATCTTACAAATTAAAGCAACATAAAATGTTCTGAATATCCGCTGAACCGCTGAGCAGAGCGAGCAGCAAAGGATGTAGCATCGCTACATTTGGAAAATCTCCGCTCAGAAAAATCACAAAAATAAAAAGACGGAAGAAGGAAGCTCGAGTTTTGCAAATGTTTCTTTCGCGTACACATTTCCTCGGAACCACCACTGTAATCACAAAGTTCATTGTGGCTCTCTTGTCCTCCAAGGTTACTTGGACTCACGCCCAGAGCTGCTGTCCTCACGGAAAACTTTTAAACCAGGCGAAGGCTATGGTCAGGTGACTCTCGACCATGTTCAGCAAGGCCCTCTCATCGAAATTCGATCACTCGAGCACAGGCTTTAAACGGCAGCCATTTTATCACAGGCCAAAACAGACCATCTTAATTAAAAGAGACAAAAAACAACGTTACCACAGCATAATGATTAAACAGTGTTAACCCCACTAATACCCTTATGTGTATGTAATTATCTAGCCTTTTGCAACACAGTAAAGCATTAATACACGTTATTTCAAAAGCGTTTTGTGCTTTAAAACAAACAGCACTTAGCAACATTCATTTAATTAAACCTGCACATTATTATTAAGCAACATATATGCATTCCCACGTGTAGTTTCTCTTGTTAATTCGTTGATTAGTCAGATTTTCACACAGAAACAAATAATTATCGTTTATAGATTAGTGATTTTAGTCACAATTATAGACAAAACTGGAGCTTAAAAACCCGATAAATTTTCAACAGAAAACCCTGCTCCAGCACTAGCACCAGAGACTGGTGTGTCTATTGCGGGCACAGTTTTCTTTTCCACGCGGTGATGGGGGAGTGGGTGACTACTCCACTCTCCCTCCTCCTGCATTAGGTCCTCTGCGCTGCCCCTTATTTTCACGCTCTGGGCTTACCTTCGCTCGATCAGGCCTCTCGCTCCTCGAGGCAGTCTGCGGCGACAGCCGGCACTGGGGTCATCCGGCCTTGCTCGCCTCTTGCTCGGCCACCACAGGGACTCACTCCCTGCCAGATGGACTGCAGCAGACTCTTCAATGTGGGGTGGGCTCCTGCTCAGCTCTTTCACCCTCGGGGCTCTTCTCACGCCCATGGACTGTCGGGGCGTCCAGTGCTTCGTCGCAGGGGGGGCGCAGTTGATGCAGGCACTTCAGGAGTGGGGTGGGCTACCGAACACTGTTTCATGCCAGGAGCTCTTCACCTGCCCCACGGCGATCAGACTCTTCACTCGCCTGCTACAGGGGGTGCCCTCTATACAGCCAACATTCTCCCCCTTCCACCACCTTCAACAAGGCAGCTGCACATGCGGGACTAGCCTGCTCATCGCAAATGTGATAGTTGGTGCATGGGCCCTAGGCCCTCATGCACACTGGAATAACGTGACACAGATGCAGTGTAGAACTGGCCACGAGCACGTGCGCTCGGCCCCTTTTATTGTCAGGGTCACCTCACTGGTGACGCCTGTGTGGGGTGGGTTGCATGACAATGCAGAAACACTAGACCAGTGATCAGACAATCACTACAGAGGGAAGCAGAGTGGGAGTGGGAGCAGGGAGATCAAGGACGCTCCACTTTGAATTAAACACCCTGATGAGAGAGAGGGCAGCCACTGCTCTCCAGAGCTTCACCCGGGAGCAGACCCCTGCAGAGAGTGGCAACATCCCTTGGTGCTGCTGCACCCTGGCCCTGCTCCCCTCGCCAGCTGCCCGTTTCCTCCGCCTCCCCTCTGCTCGTTCAGCACACTCACCCCATTGAAGTAGCCTGCACTGCTCCCCATTCTTCCATGTGCCCTCTTCTTCTCCTTGAATCCGCTCTGTTGACCGATTTCTTTTGCCCCCTCCCCATCTTGTTCCCCCTCGCCTGCACTGCACATCCTTCCCAAAAGCTGCCAGGCATGATGTGCTCCTCAGCTGGCACCACTGCCCCCCCATCTTCATTTGGGAAGATTCCGGCCTCATGCCATATAGAGCTGCGTTGAGAGGGGTGTATATTTTCTGTTCTACGCCGCCTTACTCCTCCCAGGTGACCATTATTTCCCAGTACAGCCACATCACCATAGACAAACCCTTGGCCCAAGGCCTTACATCCTCACCTTCCTCCAATGAGCTGGTGACCAGGACCACCGGCTGAGTCGCCTTGAAGACGAGCACACACCGGAGGCGGTGGAAGAGGACTCCGAGGGTCCCCAAACCGTGCCTGCTGATGGTGTGTAGCTACCTGCAGGGGTGCAACACAAGGCCCTCGGGGGTGGGGTACACCCCACTGTTTTAAAAGGTAGGGGTGGGCCGCAGCCCAAGCGGTCTGCTGCTATAAATAAATAAAAAACATCTGTTGCAGCGACGAGGGCTGGATGAGCGCTCTTCCTCCCGAGTGGGCGTTTTTCAGTACTAGGTGAAAATCCTTCCACCTCAGATGCACCGTGAAATGGGCCCGGAAAAGGCAGGTCAGTCCGGTATAGAGACTGGCTTAGTGGGGATCTATTGCCAGTGGAGTAGCCAGTGTGCCAGGCCCCCTAGTGCAGGGAAGGAAATGGGCACCATGGCTGCAGTTTGAACTGCGAGGTGCAGCAATAATCATGGTTTAGTGGGCCCCTCGCACCTCTGCACCCAGTGCCTCTGCACCCGCAGTACCCTGTCAGCGGAGTAGCCATTGTGTCAGTAGCCCTAGGGCAGGAAAGGAAATGGCCCCTGGCAGCTGTTAGAATTATGAAATACAGTAATAATCAGGGTTCAGTGGGCCACCACAGGCCTGCACCTGCTGCACCAATGGAAGCCATGCCCCTGTCTTTTGCAGGAGTCAGTCGAGGCCCAAGCCCCAAAGACAGCAGGAGGCTATTAAAGCTTTCTTAAGGATCTGATGTCTGATGCCTTTCCATTCCCCCCCGCCTTGAGACCCTTAGGGGTGATTATTTTGCGCTTACAAATACGGGGGAAGGCAGCACCAAGCAATTGTTTGATGACTTCCTTTGCGGACGTGCCCTCCCCCCGAGGTGTGGTCCCAGAGAGGAAAATCATTTTAGAGCTCAGCAAGAAGCAACATGGGTGCAAATTAATTTGCTCTGGGCTCGAGGTAAGCGTGCCAATGACAGCTCGAGCCTGCCTCAGCCGAGAATTCTGGACTGCCTCTGGCTCGGTTCTCCCTCCCACAGGACTGCTGAGTCAATATAGCGCCTAGCATCCTACCCCATGTCGGCATCCCTAACAATATTCCATCTCTCTCATCCCAAAGGCACTTTCGAAAATAAACAGAAACCAGCATTCCCTCTGGATAGCTGGGTCTTATGCTATGCTAAGGCGTCATTCCAATCAGAAAAGTATGTTCCTTTGTGACGTTATTCCATTGAATAGTAGCCAAATGAGAGTGTATCTACAGGCAGCAGCGTTGCTGCACTTGGCAGGTGTATTACATCGGAAGCCGGTATAATTGTTGTCTTTACATTTCACTCAGCTAATCAGCGGCGTGCACTTTCAACCTCATTGTTAGCTAAACTGACCTACACTCCTGTCCTGAAAGTTAATCCTCTTTTGTACTTTTTTTCACCCTTTGAGACCGACTCAAAATCGGTCAGTTTAACTTGTTTTTAGTAAGATGGCTGCTTTTATTAATGCATCATGCCTGTCGTGTACTTTGCAAGCCTGCCTAAGTGAACTCTGTCTGTGCTAGTCTTTTTTGTAAGACCAGTATGCAGAAGGGATTGATTTTCGGTGTAAAATTGGACGCTTAAGAACATAACACTCCTGTGAATGCACTGCAGACTCCAATGCAAGCTACCCTGCTAGACCAAATTGTGTGATCTGTGGCAAACTAGATCACTTCACAGCATCTCCTTTTGCATCACTGTGCCAATTAAGAGCACTGATCCAGCGGTAAACCAGCCTCAGATGCTCTAGTAACTCATACTCGCCTTGGGCCCATAAACACACACTTACACACGTTGACCAGTTAAATCCACTGGAGTCAATTTTTTAAATATTTATTTCTCTCAGATTAATTATCTGACATTGTTAACCAATCTTTCACAGATCAAAAGTTCTTTCCTCTGGTCAATGAACCATTAGTTAAACTAGTTGATGGTGAAATTACATGAATTTTATCTACTTTCTCTGTAATGAAATAAACACAGACTCGGGGAAATTTTAAATGTTTATCTAAATGAAATTTATGTGAGCCAAATTCAAAGTACAGGACGGTCTCCGTCACCCATGGAAGGGAAAAAGATTTAAATTAATAAGACTTTCAATGACGGTACTTGGAAAGGAGAGGATAGAGAGAGCAGCACAAATAAAACTCTATAGAACATTATAGTTACCTAAGATGGTGTGAAAACCGACCCCTTAGCCAAGGAGTTGGGAAAGGTGCCACGGGAAAGGACAGGAGACAAAGTCTTCAGGATAGGATTCAGGATAAGGTGACCTCTTCTAGATCCGACGCCTGTGTGACACCCCTCTCTGACACTATCTTCCTCCTCGATTCTTCCGCGATCTTCTTCTAATTATTTGGCTTAAATTCTAAGTCTGCAATAAGATTCTTCCTCAGCATTCGCTCTACACTCCGACAGCATCCCAAGCTCTGCAGCATTTCGGTCTCTCTGCTCTAACTAATTAACTAAACTACCTCAATTATACCCTTCTAATTCTGGTTGGCCAGGCAAAAGGGATGATCATCACACCATGTCAGGTTTCAGCCAAATTTCTTTAGTTTATTGTCTAGTGATCCCTCCCATTAATCTTTATTCTAAATTCTTTATTTCCACACATATTCACAATTTGTATCATCACAAAGTATACATTTGGTATTATTTTTCTTCCTTTCACAGGACTTCATGTTGGTTCCCAGGGTATGTTGCCGTTTCTTTTCTTGGATGGCATTCAAGGATGTCAGTGCGACTTCTGGCTCACTTAGACTGCGCATGTGCAACGATCACATGGGGTATAGACTTTGGACTTCGACATAGGCCCAAATACAAACTAATAAGAAAGTCAGAAACAAATATATTAACTCCAAAATAAAATGATTTCACTGTATACCACCTAATTCTACTCTAATCCCATTTAATTTTAAATGCTCTCCCCGCATTAGCAATTAGTAAAATAGTGTCATTTAGTTTCAGCAAAGCAGATGCTTAGCATGTGAGTTTCAAAGCGGCCATTTTGAAGGTGTCTGCGCAAGTGCAGAAATTTCCCTCCAAGCAAAAGCTCGTCATAACTACGTAGACGTAGTTTCTGCAGGCGCAATATAATTTCCCGCGTTAGCGGCCATTTGAGATTTCACTCGAGTTACTTGTTAATAAGACACATATGCAATGTAGTGCATATTAATTGCACAATACATTAATTAGTATGACATTATGAGTTATTATGAGAGGATTGCCTTCGAACAAGTCTCCTTTCTATGAGTTCTTGCTCCACCAATCCCCTCTCTGATGGCATTTTATGCCATCACAAAATTACCCATCACCAACCAGATGCCAACTTTAGCACATCTCAATTCCCCTTCCTTTCCCTTCATTTTTATCTTTAAAGTTTTTCATTTTCTGGTATAATTCGCCTTTCAATTCTTCTAACTGTATTTCTTCATACTTTCTTTTCTTTCCCTTTCCACTTATTTCATATCTTTTTCTATTTTTACAACATTTGCACAATGTCATCATTACTAAGACTAATACTGTTATACCAATTATTGGTAGTATTATTTGACCTATAAAAGTCTTCCCTACATTAGCAAACCAAGTCTCTATTGAGGTAATACTATTTGTTACTTTCTTCCACACACTATCAACTTCCAGTGGTTTCAATTCTTCTTCCAGTTTTGAAATATTTTTAATGTATCCTCCAATTTCTACACTTTTGTCTGGTATGTAAGTGCAACAATGTTGCGCTTTCAGCATTTTAAAGACTCTGCCTTCTTTTACTAATAATATATCAAGCGCAAGTCAATTTTGCAAAACCATTGATCTAATTGCAACGATTTCGGTATTGATCATTAAGAAACCCCCAGCAGTATCAATTGATAGACGATCAACTACTGTGGACAATTGACAAATTCTACGTGAATTCAGAAAGACTCCCACTGAAGGTATTAATGCACTAAATATATCACCTACTATCTCTGAAAAACTAGCTCTTTTACTACTGATTAGTTCTTTGTTTTCATTGCTTCCAGTGATTCTTTTTACGTGGTAGACTTTAGGAAATACTATTCCAAAAATAGCAACTCCCGTACCATCGTGTAGGTAGCTTAAAATAAGCTTTATTCCTACACACATAATAAACTCCGGGAAAAACTGGATCTGTTCCCCCTTTTAGTCCCCAACCTCCAATAATCAAGAAGTTATGCTCACATTCACTGGAACCAATAAATACATTGTTATAGTCAGTCTTTAATCTATGGAGGCAGATTTTCCCTTTCTTTTCAAAATCTAGGGACATCGCAGCATGAGTCTTTCCAGGTGTATAATTTCCCTCTTTTTCACCCCATGATGCGATATGGGTTTTCTGTTCAGTAGCTTTCTTTTGAAATTCCGGTCTCCTTTCTTCAACTAAATTAAAAAATACTTTTTCTTCTTCTTTTAATGAGCAAGTGAAGTTATTCTTGTGTGCCTTTGATATATCTAATGGCATCATAGTTAAGAAATATTCACCTACAAACTGTGCATCTTTAGTAGTAAGCACTGGATTCATACTCTTTTGAATAGTAATTTCTGCAAATATCACATCTAAATTTGAATAATAATATTGTAATCTTCCTGTTCTATAGAATAAACTGGTTAATATACTACATGAAATGCCATATGTTAATGGTAAATGATGATAAGTAACGCCCTCCGCTACTGAGGCTGGTACTTTCATACATACATAACAATCACTAATCTCCATGGTGTCTACATACTGAAACAATAACTTTGTGAATACATTTAAAGCAGTGTTGGTACCTGTCACAATGTGATGTAAATCTAAATCATCTGGTGCTTCTAATTCTACTCTATCTCCTTTTATGTTAGCTAACTTTTCATTCGTGCCAGTGTTATTTTTGTTTTCTATTATTAAATAAGGAATTGCTATTGTTAATATTAGCCAAACTATAATTACTAATAATATGCAACATATACAGATTCTACAGCACTTCCTTAAACAATTTTGTTTTGGTCTTCCAGCAACTCTATCCTCAGTCATTTTAATCTAAGAAGATTTCTCTTCTTTTCTGTACTTAACGAATTTTATTTTATTTTGTTCCTTCAAGGAGGTCTCACTTCTCCTTCGTCAATCTGAGCTGCAATTATTTCTTCATCACTTTCTTCACTAAACTCTAGATTCTCAAGTTCTTCAAGAATCACATAGGTCCACTCAGGGCCTTTGAACTTACTGTTCAAGATTCTTATTCTTTGATATCTTCGTATAGTTTTCTCAATTATCCGTCCAGACTGACTAGTGACTTCATTCACTTGTTCAGGTTCCCCACTTATGGTCTTTAAGTGGTATTTTAACCTTTTGACACCTCCTGGCCAGTTATCACCCTTTCTGACCTTTATGTCTTCCACTGCACTTTCCCTTTCTCGTCTCTTTCGAGAACCCTTTTATTCTCGTTAAGTTGTGGCACAATTTGATTATCTTCGTCTTCCAAGTCCCTCTCTATCTGCCCTTGTTCAGGATTTGTTATCTGGGCATCATCCACCTGAACACATTCTTCTTCCTCTATCTAATCCTGTTCAGGTCTTTTCCCAGCATGTTCTTCTTCCTGAACTCGTTCTTCTTTTCCTAACTGTGCCTGTTCAGCTCTTACTGCACCTTGGTTTTCTGCAGCCTGACCGCGTTCTTCTTCACCCGTCTGTCCCTTCTCGAATTCAATACATTTGTTGTCTGTCTGAGTACTGGTTTCTCTCCCTGTCTGGTCCTGCTCAGGGTCCCCAGTAGTTGTATTCACCTTTTCCTGAGCTTGTTCTTCTACAACTGACTGATCCTTTCTAGTTTCCTTTCTTTCTAATCTAGTTCTGCTTCTGGTTTTAACAATCACCTCAGGTATGTCAAACTGACTTGTGCTCGGTTGCTCTCCGTCAGCTTCTTCAGAATCTGCTATTCTAGATTCTTCAGCTGCGCAACCTTCAGCCACCTCAACTGCTTGTGTCAGTTGTGGTTCCTGTTCCTCAGGAGCTGGAACCCTTTTATTATGACTTGCATGTATCCAGTCAGGCAAATCATCACATTTCACTGCTGTTGTTGTGGCTAGTATGACCTGTCTTGGATCATCCCACCTGGGTGCTAGGCATGACTCTCGGGTGTGATTCTTCAATACCACCCAGTCTCTGGGATTCAAATCATGTGCTTGATCCGGCTGCCTGGCAACTGCGTCTTCTCCAACCTGGTGAGAGACAGAACGCACTAGGTCAGCCAATCCTTTACAGTAGTCCAATACCAGATCATCAGTTATATTCAACAGTTTATGTCCTGGTATAAATGCTTGTCTCATTGCCCTTCCCATGAGAATTTTATGGATGCTCAGTCCTGTATTTCTGTCAGAAATGCTTCTGAGTCCCATCAGAACAAGAGGTAATCCATCTGGCCAACACAGTGATGTGGATGTGCACATCTTTGCCAATCTTGACTTAATTGTGCCATTCATTTGTTCCATCACTCCAGAAGCCTCTGAGCAGTATGCACAGTGCAGGTGTTGCTCAATTTTAAATGCTTCACAGATTAACCCCATTATTTCATTATTAAAGTGAGATCCTCTTTCTGATTCCAAAGTTACTGGAAAACCAAACCGCGGAATCAACTCCCTAAATAGCAGTCTGGCAACTGCTATGCTGTCATTTCTTCTAGTAGGATATGCCTCCACCCACCGTGAAAACAAACATACTATAGCAAGGATGTATTTCAGCCCCCTACATGGTGGCAATTGTATGAAGTCTACCTGCAACCTTACAAATGGTCCTTCTGCTTTTTCTATTTTTTCCCAACTGACCACTGTTTTCCTGCCTGGATTTATCTGTTAAAACAACAGTTGATGAACAGAATGCAGAACAATGTCATACATTCACCCCAGTACAGAGATCTGGGCCTAAATCCATCGTTTTTTTGCTCACCATGCCATTCCAGTTTGAACCCAGCCATATGCAAATCAGTCTTGACCCTGTGCCTCATGGGAACAGTCCAGTCCAAACTGCCAAGCCAGGTCCTCCCTGGACTGGAAACAAGCATCCTAGGACCGGTTTCAGGGTTTCACCCCTCTTCAGCCAGGATAGCTTGATTCCAGTGGCATGGAGAGCACGGGACCCACGTCTGGGCATACCCGTACCACTCGGGGTGACAAATGCAAAAACAACAGTTGATGGACAGAATGCAGAACAATGTCATACATTCACCCCTGTACAGAGATCTGGGCCTAAATCCATCGTTTTGTTGCACCATGCCATTCCAGTTTGAACCCAGCCATATGCAAATCAGTCTTGATCCTGTGTCTCATGGGAACAGTCCAGCACAAACTGCCAAGCCAGGTCCTCCCTGGACTGGAAACAAGCATCCTAGGACCGGTTTTGGGATTTCACCCCTCTTCAGCCAGGATAGCTTGATTCCAGTGGCATGGAGAGCACCGCACCCAAGTACGCACTCCTCTTCCTCCCCCCTCAGGCACCGTCATTTTTCGTTGTCACTGTCGCTACTGTTTTGCAAAAGGAACTGTCAAGATACAGAATTTTTCTTATCACCTCCTCCAGGAAATCCGGTGTCCACACTGTACTTTGATGTGTTCACAAAATTTTGCATAGGGGCAGATGGCACCCGATACTACTGATTAACAACCTGTTGCGGTTGACTCATTTGCACCTCATTCTGCGCCTGTGGATTTAAATTATGATTTGGGCCATTATTATTCTGAATACCCTTTCACTCGTTTTCCCAATGTCCCAGTTTTCAGCACACATGACAAGGACATTTCTTCTTTGTTTGCATCCTCTCTACTCATTTGTCCTCTCGGTTTGCCCCCATTTACTGCATTATCATTCTGACCATGTTCTTTTGATTGTCCATCAGTCTGGCTATTTAAATTAAGTTCTTGCTGCTCTGCCAATTTCACTTGTGCCCACATCGTCTTTTCTTTTAACTTTTTATATCTGGCCTCTATATCGTCCCCACAATACTTGGCATACTTTATGCTGTCATCTATAGGTTTTTCCTGCCAGCACAGCATGTGCTGCTGAATCATCTGACTAATTTCTGGTCTTAAACCATACACAAATCTATACACAAAATGACCCATGTCCTTATCTCCAATGTTTTCAAATCCGCTATACTGCTTCAAATCCTGCAATAGGCGTTCATAATAAGCATGTACACACTCATTTGGTTGTTGGGTTGTTGCTGGAGTGGGTAGTACAGCATTTTGTATATCCCCCCCATTCTGCATGTTTATATTAATCCGAATAATCTATTAATTGTAATATTATTAATCTGTTTGGAGTGATAACTCACCAATTATATTAATGAAAGAATTACACGTGGGACTTGCCTTTGCATGGCTAAACTAACTGTATACTAATATATGTACGCATACTAATGTTAGAAAATTAGAATATTGCATGATATAGGTTGCTTTAGTGACGTAATTGTAAGTTGCACCAGATGATATCACTGGGTGAATATAAACGCTTTAAATGTTGCTATCATGCTAGATAATTACTTACACATAGGGGAATTAGTGAGGGGTTAACATTTTATTAGCCATTTCAATGTTTTAATTACGTTTTGTGTTTGATTTGCTTAAGTTGACCATTTGGGCCTAAGAAAAGATGGCTGACCGAGACACACAATGCGACTACTATCGTTTCACGAGGTTTCGGGTGAAGTGCGCCTGCGCCACCGCCAGCAACAAGGGGCCTCGTCCTGACCCCAGACAAGATGTACCCATCAAGGTCACACTGGGAGAATCGCCAAATTCACGAAACAAAGGTCTGTCTTTAAAACCGGAAGCAGCAAGTGTGATGACTTAACCTAACGGACTATGTGAGAACTTTACCGAATGACCCCAAACCAGCCAATCAGGACTGCCTAAAACTGATTTTTGTTACATTTTGACGTTAGTTTCATTATAAAAGTTGGTAGACAAAACAGATTAGGAACCTTCTCTTTGAGTGAACTTTCCTTTTTCCTGACGTTATGCTGACGGAGAGGACGGTGACGCTGATGGACAGCTGTTTTCCTGAATCTTTGACAGACTGAATTGCTGCCTGACTTTGATGAATTAAAGACTTTTCCACGACTTGATTGACTTAGAGGACGACTAATAGCCAGCTTAGGTAAATATTATGTTCCGTGGTTTGGTTTATGATTTATTAAATTTGCAATTAATTAGATAAACAAAATTATTATTTTAACAAACAAATGTGTTGAGTGATTTATTTGAAGAGACTAGAATCAGATTAAAAGTAGATTAAAGAATTGAGTCACCAAATATCCAAATTCAACTAACTGATCTATCGGCTAAATGAGGGGAATATCTCGAGGATCTGAGTTTAATAAAGGCACTTAATGTATGTTCAGGTAAATTAGGTTCTTTAGTTGAAAAGATATTCCTTTCATGTCAGCGTTTGGACAATTTATCTCTCCCGTGAGAAAGGATCAATGAAGTGTGAGTGTTGGTGTTATGGGCCCCACCAATGAATGTATTGAGTGAATGAGCTAATGTGATATTTGATCTGTGACGAAGGGAGGATTTAAAATTCCACGCTGCATCAGTTTTTCTGGTAGCAGGATGATGGTTGTTATTGTTTTGGTTTGGTGAATATAGCTTGTAAATTGCTTATTGATTATTGATTGATATTGGTTTATGTATTAACACTCTATGTAATGTAATGTTATGTAATGTAATGTAAATGTAATGTAAAAATGAATTTATAAAGCGCGACTAACACTCCAAGGAGTATCTTGGCGCGAGTCGCGTCGATTTCTATGTTGTTTGCACGGCTTCTGGGATGTAGGAAGTCGGAAGTTTGTAACGGTTCCGTAGTAGAGCAGAGGTAAGCGCTGTTCTCGGGAAAGACGGAATTGTTGTTGCCCTGTTGGTACACAGGGGAAACATGTAACGATTGAAGTTGCACGACGCATTGTCTGGGTTCGATCCGGTGACATCGTCACGTGTTGCCATTAGAAATAACTCCTGTATGAAAGAAGTGTATGGTAGCGAAGGTCACCTGTGAAGTTTTGGTCTTAGGTACCAGGAGTCCAAATGGCACTCCGATAACGCTTATCATTAGAAAGGTAATAGGTGCTCCCTAAGCTTATTAGAAGGATAAAGTAGAGGAAAGTGCTACTTTATCAACGTATGTCATAGTTCTGTAGTAGGACAGACTGTTCGCTGTTCTCGGGAAAGACAGCATTCTGTGTGAATGTACTACATTTTCTCGTGTGAAAGTGCGTGAATGTGAAGGCATTCGGGTTAATTGTGAAACTCTAGTTTTATTTCTCAGGAGCATTGGGTCTCCAACCAAGTGTCTTAAATCTGGAGAAACGGTTAGCTAATGCTTGTTAGAAGGGTAAGGTAGAGGGATGTGCTACTTTATCAACGGAAGTAACGATTCCGTAGTAGGGCAGAGGTAAGCGCTGCTCTCGGGAAAGACGGAATTCTCGTGAGAAAGGTCTATTGCTATTCCTTGGTTAGCGAAGCGGACAATGGTGGTGTCTTTGTGTTGTTACTAACAGAATTGTAAATTTGAAACAAAACTTACCGAGTGGATTTTGTAAAGGAGGGGTAGACAGGAGCAAGAGCTGTGGCAGCGGCTGCCGACGTCAGAACGAACGCGCTGGGATTGGCCAGTCAGTCGGAAACGTAGAACGCTCCGGATTGGTGCATTAGTGTACGCCGCGCTAGGAGTGGAGAATCACAGGGTGACGTAGACGCTCCGGATTGGTGCGTTAGTGTGAGTCGCGCTGGGATTGGACAGAAAAGCGGTACCGTCGAGAGGAGAAACTAGAGATACACGAAAAGGCAGAAAAGATGTATTACGACCCCCCAGAAAAGGAGAAGAAGTCCTGGTTCGGTAGAATTAAAAAGTGGTTTAAAAAGGACAAACTGATTGTAACTAGGGAAGGACAATTACTTCCTCCACCGAAAACCCCCGCATCCTTTATGGTTGCAAAATATGGATATCACACCTGTATTTGGTTAGACAATTGGGTTAAGTACACTAAGGATGACGGAGGTTTGGCTTTTCCAGAACATGGTTCATTTAATTTAGCAGTTTTGAGAAATTTAAAGAGAGAAAATGATGAATCTAGTACCGAGACCTTGACCAACACAGTTTGAAGCATTGACTGAATGGGAAGATGAGATGACCGAGAAAAGACAGAAGTGGCGGAAGGTATAGGTACATGTTTGGTAGATCATACGGACATGAGAATCATGATGATCGAATGAGAAGGTGGCGGAATGCAAGTATGACCGAGGGTTTGTTTCCCGTAAGAACTGCAGGAGAGAATGAAGGAAGAAAATGCGCAGAAATAAGACATAATGTGGAATCGAGAGGGTATGGAGTGAATGAATCAGAGGATGATCTTCTTGATGACATGTTCTATAAAAATCCACCCCCATATCGGCCAGAACCAGAAATATTAACACCTAGTGCCCCAATGAAAGAAACTTTACAAATCATAAAATCGGAACCAGAGTTCCAAGATTTGGGGAAAAACAATTCCATTAGAGAGGTAGAAAGGAAGTCCGGAAGTAGAATAAATGGTGAAAATTCAGCGAAACTAGCAGACAACCTTAGAATTAACAGAGAAAATAAGAGAATTAACCAAAAATTTGGAAGCTGTAACAGTTCCAGTAACGATAGGTCCAGTAATGCCTATTTTCGATAAACAAAAAGATGGCGAACATTGTTTAACGGTCCCTTATAAAAGCAATAAACAAGTTGAACAGCCAAAACTGAGTCAAAATGACAATCCATGCAGACAGTATGATTGAACCAAATGTTTCAAATAATCCTTTTGTAGGCCAGAATTGTGCAGAAAGACGTATAACAACAGTGGAGTCAATATCAGAAACACAAAAGGATTCTGGACAAGGTAATGTAGAGAAGTCAGTAGGACCATCTACAGAAAAATTAAGTGAATGGTTGAGAAGCTTGCAGAAGAAAGACAAAGAATCTCAGTCAATAGATGTGGCCAAACTACGAATGTTACTGGAAGAGTTAATAGTAGGAACTATCCCTACGGAGAAGTTAAAAACCTACCAGGATGAGGAGTTGTTATTTCTGTGTAAAAGCATAACTTAGAGAGCAAAAAAGTCTCCATGAAAGATTAGAAGAAGTGGCAAATGAAATGGGTATAGATATTGAAAAGGTAAAAGCCCTACAGAAACCATATCGAATAGATTTCACTGAAAAGGACATTGAAAATATGAATACCACAGGACGAATGAGTCAGATTAAGGAAAAAATTATTTTGATGAGAAAATGGGGAGATGTGGACAAATGGAAAAGTAGATGGTATCGGAAACGAGATGATGCTTCAGATAAAACCTTTTCAGCTTTCCCTTTTAGAGAAAAAGAGAAGGTAGTAACAGAATGCCCTATGAGAGAAATTCCAGGAGGAGGATATGTACATGTCCCATGGACTAGGCAAGATATTTTATCAGTAACAAATGACTTCCCTCGACTACGTGAAAAACCCATCGAGTGGTATAGACAGGTAGACAGATTTGTGAAATTGTCCAAAGTATTATGGATTGATCTAAACAGTCTGTTTGACATAATAGTACCAGCAGACCTATGGACAGAGTGTAAAATAATGATAGATTGGCCAACACAAGAATACCCAAGAGATCCAAAAACAGGGGCTCCAGACCCTGAGGTAATGAAGAAATACGAACAGGTTATTGCCTTTCTGAAGAATAAGGTTCCACCTAAAGAGACAGTTTGGGTAAAAATTGACAGAACGCATCAGGAAAGCAAAGAGTCAGTATATGCGTATTATGAGAGGCTGATTTTGGCCTTTAAATAGTTTAGTGGAGATGAAAACCTGAGTGAAAAGGATCTAAGTCATTTTGTATACAGGTTCGTATATGGTCTTCGTCCAGAAATTAGTGAGATGATCAAACAGCATACTGTAGACTGGCAGAATAAGAAAATAGATGAAGTATTGAGACATGCACAATATTTCAGTGATTAAACTGAAGCTAAACAGCAAAAATTGAAAGAAAAGGCTATGTAGGCACAAGTGAAGGTAGCAGAGAGACAGGAAGCACAATTAGCAGAACAAGCGAATAATACAGGATCAAGACAAAAATTTAGTCCTGGGAAAGGTAAGGGAAATATAGAGGAGGCTAAGAAGAAATTCCTGTGTCATAATTGCGGTAGGATAGGGCATCGGAAATCCGAGTGTAAATTTCCCTCAAGTACTAACGATGAAAATGCATCATTGAAACCATAGGTGCAGAATGAGGTGAGTGGTCAACCGCAGCGACAGCAGCAGGTTGTTACCCAACAGAATCAGGTGCCAAAACCGCCTTTTCCACAGAGCAAAAATTCCCAGAGGTATAGTAGTGAAACGGGATTCTACAAAGGAGAACAGGTAAATAAACCGCCGCGCGCAAGTGCTGCTTCACAGTGTTGGCTGCAATGCAATGAGAGTGATTCAGAAGAAAGTTATTGACGGTGCCGAAGGGAGGAAGAAGAGTGCGTACTTGGCACAATTCTAGAAGTAGACCAGTCAGGCCCATTTGTAGATGGAAAGATTAATGATGAAAGCATTACTTTCCTGGTGCTACTCGATCAACTGTCAGATCAGCTGATGTTAAGAATCTTCCTCTCTCGGATGAAGCGATTCAAGTAGTTGGTGTATCCAACAGGCGGATTAGAACTTACCTTACTGACCCAATGAAAGTTAGCATAGGGAAATTTTCTGAAATGCACCGCTTTGCCGTGTGTGATACCAGTCCTGTGAATCTATTAGGTAGAGATTTGTTGTGCAAAATGAACTGCACTATATTTTTTACCCCGGATGGGTTAGCATTTGAAACCCCGGATGAAGATGTGCTGTATAAAATGACAATGACAAACGGGGAAAATAAGGTTATTGAAACCTTTGCTGTATTTAACCCTGATGAATTGCCTAAAGAATTAAAACAATCTGTTAAGGCAAAAGTTTGGGATTTCACAGGAGAAGACGTGGGATTAATGAGAAATGTAGATCCAGTAAAAATAACAGTAAAAGAAGGAGTAAGTTATCCAAATGTCCCTCAATATAAATTGACACCTGAAATAATTGAAGGAGTGACTCCTGTGATTCAAAAAATGATAAAACAAGGTATTTTGAGACAAATAATGAGTAGTCCATGTAATTCACCAATAATGGGACTGAAAAAGCGTAGTGGGAGGTTCAGGATAGTACAAGATCTGAGAAAGATAAACAAAATTGTTGTGTCATGTTGTCCTATTGTACCAAATCCATCTGTGATTTTATATCAGATCCCCCATGACGCAGAATGGTATACAGTAATTGATCTATGCCATGCTTTCTTTTCTATCCCATTGCACCATGACAGTCAGCAAATTTTTGCATTTCGTTTCGGCAAGCGTATTTTGGCTTGGTGCCGAATTCAACAGGGGTATACAGAAAGCCCCTCGATATTTAATCAGCTATTGAAGAAGTCTTTGGAAAGTCTAGAAATGCCAGAAAATTCAGTATTAGTCCAGTACATCGACCTTCTTGTGGCTTCAAAAACCTGTGAGGCTTGTGAGCTTGACACAATAGCCTTGCTGAATCATTTGGCGGATGGAGGACTTAAAGTGACACCATCAAAATTACAATTTTGCAAGAAAGAAGTACAATATTTAGGACATCACATTGAAAGAGGACTGGGAAAAATAACGATAGATAGAATCAAGATCATGAAAAGAATGAGTGCACCTATGACCCAAAGAGAGTTGAGAATGTTTCTGGGAATGGTTGGATATTGCCGTCAATGGATTAGCAATTTTTCGTTGATTGCAAAACCTTTGGTACGACTGACAAGAAGTGATGTGAAAGATCCCATTGATTTGACCAAAGAAGAATTGGCAGCATTCAAAAGATTGAGAGATGGGTTGTGTGAAGCACCTACATTAGGTATGCCTGACTATGAAAAGCAGTTTGAGTTGTATTGCAGTGAGAGAAATGGATGTGCGCTCTCTGTGCTAATACAGAAGCATGGAAAACTGCATATTTTTCATCAATGTTGGACCCAGTAGCTATAGCCTTACCTGGGTGTTTGAAAGCAGTAGCTGCTACATGCCGAAGTTTGGAACAGAGTAAGGGAATTGTGATGGGATATCCTGTGAAAGTGTTCGTACCTCATGATGTGGCAATCCTTTTAACAAGGAGTCGCACTCAGTATATGACACATAGTCGGCTGACTAAGTATGAGAAAGTTATACTAGATGCCACAAATGTAAGTCGTGAGATGTTTGAATGTGAATCCTTCAACATTACTGCCTGATGCTGAGAATGTGGAAGGCAGAGATGAAGCAGATCATGACTGTCTGGATGTACTTGATTTCTGTACAAAACCTCGACTTGACATAAAAGATGTACCCTTAACAGAAAGTGATTTTGTTCTGTTTGTGGATGGGTCTTGTTTGAGAACAGATGATGGAGTGTTAAGTGCAGCCTATGCGGTATGTACGGTTGCAGCAGTGATGGAAGCATCATATCTGAAAGGAGTAAAATCGGCTGTGATGACTGACAGCCAGTATGGATTCGGAGTCGTACATGACTTCGGTCAAATATGGCTGCAGAGAGGCTTTTTGACATCAAGTGGAACTCCCATTAAGAATGCTGAAGTGGTTGGAAAATTGCTTCAGGCGATAGTTGCCTAGGCAATTGGCTGTTGTGAAGTGTGCCGCCCATAGTCAAAGTGGTGATTATATCGCCACTGGCAAAAATATGCAAATGACATGGCACAATATTGTGCCCGAAATCAGAATTCCATTAATCGGGCTAAGGAAAGAGAGGAGATTTCTTGCTCTTTGATGTTTACTAACACTGTGTCAACATGTGAAGAAGTAAGACAATTGCAGGAAGAGGTAGGAGAAGAGGAAATGAAGCAGTGGGTAAAAGCAGGATGTGCACCCAAAGAGAAAGATCAGGTGTGGGCCTATCGGAATGGAAGACCAGTCATGTCTGATAGCATGATGTCTGCCATGGCACGGATGTATCATGGTCAGGGACACATAGGGAGAGATGCTATGGTCAGATCATTTAAACAAACCTGGTATAATGCAAAATTCAGACTTGTAGCAGAAAGTCTTTGTCAGAGATGCCTAATATGTCAGCGATACAATCCAGGAAGAAAGACAGTAGTGAGTCTAGGAACAATAGGCCGAGAAGGAGGGCCTTTTACCAGAATGCACGTGGATTTCATTGAGATGCCTCCCTGTAACCGACTGAGGTATGTTTTGGCTATGGTCTGTCTGTTTTCCAGATGGCTAGAGGCATTCCCAACAAGAAGAAATGATGGGATGACAGTGGCAAAATTACTTTTGAGGGAATTCATCCCTAGATTTGGGTTCCCAGGGACAATTGAATCAGACCGAGGAGGACATTTTCATAATGAGATCATAAAACTGATTTGTGAAGCATTGAATGTACAACAGAAACTACGTTGTGCCTACCGACCAGAGGCTTCTGGTGTGGTGGAACAGATGAATGGTACTATCAAAAACCGGATAGGGAAAATGTGTTTAGCCACAGGTATGAAATGGCCTGGTGTCTTGCCTCTGGTACTCATGACTATTAGATCAATTCCAGATAGAACTACAGGGTTAAGCCCCCATGAAATCATCATGGGACGAGCCATGCGGCACGTGTTTATACCAGTCAACAAGCTGATGACTATAACTGATGACATGGTGTTGGAATACTGTAAAAGCCAGGCTGACGCAGTTCATTCTGTGTTTCATCAGGTTGGAGCGGATGTCACCACCCTTGAAAATAAGCCAGCCCATGATCTAAGCCCAGGGGACTGGGTGAGAATAAAAGTACACAGAAGAAGAAACTGTTTGGTCCCAAGGTGGGGAAAACCAAGACAAGTCATCCTGACCACAACAACAGCTGTAAAGCGTGCTGGATTGAAAAACTGGATCCAAGCAAGCCATACATTGTGAATTCCAAATCCAGTAGACAGCAAGGAGAAGGAGTATTTTGATGAATCAGAATCCAGTACTGAGTCAGATGACGAAGAGCCAAAAACAAAAGAAAACCCTGAAAGGGGGGAAGCAGAATAAAGTCTAACACATGTTCCAAGAAGTATTTCCCTGAGAAGAAGGTTCATGAGAAGGAAGTGCCAGATGAAAGATTGAGAGAAATTCCACCTGAAACAACATGTTTAGATGGACAGGTGCCAGATAAAGAGAGAAAGAGAAAGATTATTGCAGAAGACCCCTGAGGAGGTGTAGGGAACTCCAACATCCAGTTAGAAACAGGGACAAGTAGTCAGCAGGAAGATTGCGTGACGGAGATTCGAGGAGGGACAGAAGTAGGGAAAACTAAAGAAGTGGTGGAAAAAGAAACTGTTGAGACTAAAAAGCAAGTTGAAACAGAGTCAGAAGAAAGCGAAGATAAAATACCTGAAGGTCGAGTTCTAAGAAAGAGAGCTTGGAGAACTGAAAAGAATGATAAAGGAAGTAGATTGAAAAGAGCAGCAAAAGATGATGTTTGGCCGAATAAAAGAAAAAGGTTGAGATACCGACTGACACGAGTTACTTCACCAAGAGCTGAACAGGTGAATGAAGTGACAAGTCAGATGAACTCAAAAGACGAAGAAACCACTGCAATTAAAGAGAGCAAAAGAACCAGAAAACCTAACCAGAAGAATAAATCACCAGAATGGACGTATGTGGCCCTGCCTGAAGTAGAAGAAGAGGCGGATAGCCAAGGAAATCCAGAGGTGGTTGTACCAGAAGTGGTTGAGGAAGACGAAGAATCGGAAATCCTGAGAGTTATCTTGTCCGATATTGGAGAAGAAGTGGACGTTCAGGACATTCTGTATACCGATCACGAAGGAAAAGTGAAGAATGATGAAATGCCAAACTGAATGAGACAAGAAAACAACTGATAGAAAGACAATAAAATACCGAAAAAGACAAAAACTGGTAGAACCAAGTAGGTGCTTAGAGCCTTGGGTTAGAAAACTAGTTGTGAAGTAGAAGAGGCTAAGTCAAAAGACACAGTCCATTTTAGCAAAGATGGCAAAAATAGATAGTAGAAAAGGTAGATGTACATTTTTGAAGAGATGGTGTAAAATGTGTTGTTGTTGTACGGGATTATTAATGCTTCTATGGAGTGTACTTGCTCTCCTGATCTCATTTAAAGTTACTATAGATACATTAGAAGGACATAGTGAAAACATAACTAATATAGGGAAGATTCAAAAGGTAGTTCCGATTAGAATAGATAAAAACTATTTACATATAGACAGGTCTATAACTAATTTCTCTAATAATGTGTTTTCAAAATTGTTGTATGAATATGTAAAAACAATGGATGTAAGGGACTGCTATGTCTGCATGCAGTTACCTGCTTCTGTATCGGAGGGAGTGACTTATCACCACCTTCCAGTGACTTATGGAATAACATGTAGTGTAATAGCTATTATATTATTTATTATTATTATTATATTATTATTATAGCTGTAATATTATTTTTCAGATGTAGATACTATATTTTCACAAGTACCGTCAATTAACAAGTTAAATAAGGTAAAACCTGCAAAGGTGTTAGGTGAATTTTTCCTAGAGACTAAAGAACTAACATTAGAATACATATTTAAAAACAATTTGACTTGTAGTTTAAAGAAGGAGGAAAATACATTTTTAGATATGGTTGAAGAAAGGAGACTGAAAATGCAAAGAAAGGCTTCAGAAGGAAAGGTGGAGAAAACAGTATGGGATGTAGAGATGGAAAAACACTTTAAAGGGGAAACGAGTCCAACTATGGCTTTAGATTGGCCTCAGAAAGGAAAATTGTGTATTAGAAGGAATCAAACTGCATATGATAATTATTTTGTAGGGAATAGCGAGTGCCATGATACATACCGAATCATGGGTGGATGGGGATTTAAAGGTGGAAAAGATCCAGTTTTCCCTGGACTATATTTCATTTGTGGGAACAGGGCATATTATCGTTTGCCAGACCATTGGTATGGCACACGTTATGTAGGCCTGGTTTTTCCAAAGATTTTTCATATGGATAGAGGAGAAGATGGTGTACATAACTTAGGTAGTTATTTATTACGTAGTAAGAGAGAATCTTGGGCAGAAATTGTAGGTGATATTTTTGGAGCATTAATACAGACAGTGGGAATATCTCTGAATGCAAACAAAATTAGAAGACTTTCAGCAGTAGTGGGTCGCTTGTCAACAAGCACCGCTGGAGGATTTTTATTGGTAAACACTGAAATGATTGCCAGGCGTGCTATGGTAATGCAAAATCGACTTGCCCTTGATATATTATTGGCAAAAGAGGGTGGAGTCTCTGGAATGCTGAAAGTTCAACATTGTTGTACTTACATTCCTGACGAAAGTAAAGATTTGAAAATTTATATTAAAAATATTACAGAATTGCATGACGAAATTGTACCACTGGAGGTTGAAGGTGTATGGGAAAAGATTGGAAGGAAGATATCAGCTATTAAACATTTCTTAGTAAATTTAGGTAGTATCTGTTTAGGTAAGATATTATTTCCATTAACATGTGTGATTTTTATAGTATTAATGATAAGATTAGGGTGTATTTGTTGTAAAAAGAATACAAATCAGAAAAAGTCAAAAAGAGAAAATTCAAGGAGAAAAGACGTAAAACAAGAGAGAGAATTTGATGAGATAGAATTGGAAGAAATTAAGGAGAGTATGTACAAATCAGAAAAAAGAGAAGAAACAGGGGAAACTGAATTATGAATAAAAACAAGAAATCACTTTGAAATTCCGTAAAAGGGATACAAAATTTTGATGGTGCGGTGATATAATCACCAAAGGGGGGATTGCTGGAGCAGGTAGTACAACATTTTGTATATCCCCCCCATTCTGCATGTTTATATTAATCCGAATAATCTATTAATTGTAATATTATTAATCTGTTTGGAGTGATAACTTCCAAACTTCCCAATTATATTAATGAAAGAATTACACGTGGGACTTGCATTTGCATGGCTAAAATAACTGTATACTAATATATGTACGCATACTAAAGGTAAAAAATTAGAATATTGCATGATATTTGTTGCTTTTGTGACGTAATTGTAAGTTGCACCAGATGACATCACTGGGTGAATATAAATGCTTTAAATGTTGCTATCATGCTAGATAATTACTTACACATAGGGGAATTAGTGCGGGGTTAACATTTTATTAGCCATTTCAATGTTTTAATTACGATTTGTGTTTGATTTGCTTAAGTTGACCATTTGGGCCTAAGAAAAGATGGCTGACCGAGACACACAACGCGACTACTATCGTTTCACGAGGTTTCGGGTGAAGTGCGCCTGCGCCACCGCCAGCAACAAGTGGCCTTGTCCTGACCCCAGACAAGATGTACCCATCAAGGTCACACTGGGACAATCGCCAAATTCACGAAACAAAGGACTGTCTTTAAAACCAAGCAAGTGTGATGACTTAACCTAACGGACTATGTGAGAACTTTACTGAATTACCCCAAACAGCCAATCAGGACTGCCTAAAACTGATTTTTGTTAAATTTTGACGTTAGTTTCATTATAAAAGTTGGTAGACAAAGCAAATTAGGAACCTTCTCTTTGAGCGAACTTTCCTTTTTCCTGACGTTATGCTGACGGAGAGGACGGTGACACTGCTGGACAGCTGTTTTCCTGATTCTTTGACAGACTGAATTGCTGCTTGACTTTGATGAATTAAAGACTTTTCCACGACTTGATTGACTTAAAGGACGACTTATAGCCAGATTAGGTAAATATGATGTTCCGTGGTTTGGTTTATGATTTATTAAATTTGCAATTAATGGGGCGTGGCTTGAACGCCGAAGCGATATGGCGGACCCTGCTTGAGCTCCGCTTCGTCGCGGGACTCGGGACCTGCCAAATACCGTCATTTCTGCAGTGGTGCTGCGGGGAGGGACTGCAAAACAATGGGGACATCGTGGTGAGTCTTTTGACCGCCTCCGCTCCGAATTTCCTCACATTTGGCGGCCTTTCTCCGCATCGGCGGTTTCCTTCCTCAGAGATGCGAGCGGCCGCCATTTTTTTCCGTTTTTCGCGGCGCTCGCTTCTCCCTCTCCAAACTTTGTCGACTTTTGAATTGAGGCTGTGTTGCCTCCAACCAGTTTTTTTTTATGCCTGAAGCCTACCTCTGGACCTATTATTGTTGTTTTTAGCCGTTTTTCACCACTTCCTGGTACTGCAGTGCACTGGCCCGCCTCCTTCTTCAATATGCATTGCTTCTCCTCACATGTTCTGTACTACATGAGGTGCCCTTACGGTTAGTGCTTTCTTCAATTTCTGCTGCTTTTGCCAGGTGCTCTCTGTCTATTATTGATGGACTACTTTTATTCAAGGCTTGGGTCCACTGTTTATTATTACTTACATCGGTGCATTGTCCTTGGGGTACCTCTGTCTTGTTCAAGCCCAAGCTCACGTCCATTTCCAATCGCCAATTCCTGAGTTGATACAGTGCACCTGCGTGAGTGGCGTACTTACCTCCCTACATTGCAGTACCGTCAAAAATTTTGCTGCTTTGGATTTACTTTCTCGTTTGACTTTCTGGTTCGACTTTCTGTTGTTTTTGATGATGGCTAGCGATCCCCACATGTCCAGACCATCGGTTTCTGGCACAAAACCGAAAAGGCACAAAAATGATCCAACTTCACCAATTTTATCATCGCAAAATCCAATCCTGGATACCATCTTGGATGCGGTTCGAGGCCTTCAGCCCTTCATATCCGCCACCAATGACAAGCTTAAGCAAATTGAGGAAAGATGGATTGTTATGGAAAGTAAAGTTCTTGATCTTGAGCAACGGGTCAGTGACATACAGGATATCTCTACAAAGATTCCTCTCCTTGAACAAGAAATTTTGAAACTAAAACTCCACACTGAGGATCTTGAAAATCGCAATCGAAGAAACAACCTACGCCTTTTTGGCCTGCCGGAAAATGTTGAAGGGTCTGACCTAGTATCATTACTACAGAAATTTCTTCCAGAGCTTTTGGACGTTCAGTCATTGTCTAATCCTCTCAACATACAAAGAGCGCACCGGTTGAGTCGGCTTCAGCCATCTGCTAAAAACCTTGTGGTATTATAATGTTGTTCTTGGAATTCACTGAACTCATGCAAGTTTTGAAGGCTGTCAGATTTAAACGTCGTCTTATTTGGTCTGGTCATAACATTTTCATTTCTCAAGATATATCTAATGCTACAAACGCCAGATGCAAAGAATTCCTTGCTCTTCGGCCTCAATTGCGACAACTCAACATTCAATATGGAATTCTTCATCCCTGCCTTTGCAAAATCACTCATGAGGGTCGCTCTCGCTCCTTTGAGGATCCGGATAAACAAACTTTTTCTTCATAACTTTTCCTCACATTCATGGATACTGGCTCTTGATTTCATTTACATTATTGGATTGTTCCTGCTTTAATTGTTTTATTGACTTGCCTGTTTTCTTATGTTGATTTTCTGTCCTTCTTTATTCCTGCGAGGCTTATAGCCCATTTCTTATTTTTCTGCCCCTGCTTTCATTGTGGTCCGCGTCCTTCGGTGTCACTACGTTTCCCTGCTCTTAGATCTTCTTTCTTTTTACAGATCTGGATGTTCTTCCTTGGTCTGTTTACTTTTCTCTTCTTCCCTCTTTCACACCTCTTTCCTCTTCCTCTTCCTTCTTTCTATTTTTCTTTTCTTTGTTCTTCCTCATTTTTAATCTTGTTTTCTGGTTCTGGCTTCTCTCCTAAGACTAGTCTTTCTGTTTTACTTATTGTAACATGTCTTTCATTTTTTTTCTTGTCAATCCTGCAGTTCTATGGTCCTATGTCCGTACGTTCCCCTGTTCCCGGAAATATGGTTAATGTAGTGTCGTGGAATGTTCGTGGTCTGGGTCACCCCGTGTAGCGTCAAAAGGTATTGTCTCATCTAGCTAAACTTAACACCCAGGTTGCTTTTTTACAGGAAACTCACTGCAATGATAAAGAATCACTTAAACTTAAACGTCAATGGGTCAATCAGATTGTTTTCTCTCCTGCTAATGACCGACACGGTGGTGTCGCTATTTTATTTCATAAATCCATTAATGCTCAAATCATATCATCTGAGTGTGATCCGAATGGTCGATGGATATTGGCTGAGGTTATCATTAATAAACGACAACTGACTTTTTTCAATATTTACGGGCCTGTTAAACCAGACATTGATTTTTGGAATTCTATAAAATTGAAATTATGATCAATTCCCAATTCTAATATTGTGATTGGTGGGGATTTTAATAATTGGTTGGATCCGTTCACTGATAGGCAATCCAAATGCAAGTTCAAACCTGACAAATCCCACAAATCCATTCAAACAGCCATTTCTTCTCGTCTTCTATTCGATGCCTGGAAAACATGTAACCCTGATACCTCAGAATTTACTTTCTTTTCACCTGTACATCATACTAGATCTCGTATTGATTATATTCTTATTTCTAAATCACTGCTACCTTGTCTCCAGTCATCTGAGATTGGATCTGTTTTTATTTCTGACCATGCTCCTGTCTCCACCCATATTGACTTATCTCTCACCACTTGCAAACAAGGTAGATGGCGTTTCAATAACTTTCTTCTATCAGATCGTACTTTTATTTCAGAAGCGTCCTCTTTTATTAAGGAATTTTTTTCTTTTAATAAATCTTTAGATACCTCCCTACACAACAATTGGGATGCTTTTAAATCATCTTTCAGAGTTTTTTCTATTGCCTATTCCTCAAAGAAGAAAAAATTGCTGCATGCTAAATATAAAGAAACTTTAACCCATATAAAAGCGTTAGAACATAAGTATTATTCTTCCAAATCCTCCTCATCTCTACAAGAGTTAATCAAAGCTAAATCCACCCTGAATAAGATTGCTACAACGGATGCCTGTAATATTCTCCTCAAGGTTAAGTCGAAGTATCACGGAGGCCAAAATAAAGCCGGGAAAATGTTAGCAAACTATCTAAGAATTAAATCAGAACGAAAAGCCATTGGCCCAATCCATTCAGAATTTGACGACTCTCTCCTCTCATCTGATTCGGATATTATTGACACATTTCAATCGTATTACAAGCTCTTATACACAGAAACCACCAATCCCTCTGAAGGTGATTTTGCTTCTTTTTTCAGTGATATCCCTAAGCCTCAAATTTCCCAAGATAATTTTCAACCCCTTGAAGAAGAAGTGTCCTTACAAGAATTATCTGATGCACTTAAATCTATGAAGAAAGCAAAAGCTCCTGGCCCGGATGGCTTTTCAATTGAATTACTTTCTGCTTTCTCCTCAATTTTTGCACCCAAATTATTAGAACTTTTTAATTTTTTTATCTCCAATTCCCAAGCCTGTGGTTCTTTTTTGGAAGCTCTTATCATTGTAATCCCCAAACCAGATAAAGATTCCTCCTATTGTAAAATTTTTCGTCCTATTTCATTAATTAATTATGATTGTAAAATCTTTGCAAAAATATTGGCTTCTCGTTTAGAGAAAATTATTCCCCTTCTCATCAATCCAGACCAAGTTGGTTTTGTTAAAGGTCGCTTGGCCTCTGATAATGCCAGATTGTTTTCCAATATCCTTGCTCTTAGTACAAAATATCCCTCCCCATTAGCGGCTTTATCCCTGGACGCTGAAAAAGCCTTTGACCGTGTTAATTGGGAATTTCTGCTTCACACCTTACGATGGTTTGGCTTTGGTCCGAAGTTTATTCCTTATGTTAAGTTGTTATACACCAACACCAAAGCTTGTATTTTTGTTAATGGTCTCTTTTCCCCTTATTTTTCCCTTCAAAGAGGTACACGTCAGGGCTGCCCTCTTTCACCATTACTCTTCCTGTTATGTTTAGAACCATTTCTGGAACGTATCAGAAGTAATCCTCTCATTACTGGTTTCAATCTTAAACCTCAACAAATTAAACTGTCCGCATATGCTGATGATGTTCTTATTTATATGTCTAATCCTGTATCCTCCCTACCCCCCTTTTTGAAGGAAATTGCATCATTCGCTAAGGTTTCAGGTTACAAATTTAAAACATTAATCAATAATCAATAAAATCAATGTTTATCACCAAACTAGTCAATAATAGCCATCCTCTGCTACCAGAATAACTGATCCAGCGGTAAACCAGCCTCAGATGCTCTAATACCTCATACTCACCGTGGGCCCATAAACACACACTTACACACGTAGGCCAGTTAAATCCACTGGAGTCAATTTTTAAAATATTTATTTCTCTCATATTAGTTATCTGACATTGTTAACCAATCTTTCACAGATCAAAAGTTCTTTCCTCTGGTCAATGGACCATTAGTTGAACTAGTTGATGGTGAAATTACATGAATTTTATCTACTTTCTCTGTAATGAAATAAACACAGACTTGGGAAAATTTTAAATGTTTATCTAAATAAAATTCATGTGAGCCAAATTCAAAGTACAGAACGGTCTCCGTCACCCATGGAAAGGAAAAAGATTTAAATTAATAAGACTTTCAATGACGGTACTTGGAAAGGAGAGAATAGATAGAGCAGCACAAATACAACTCTACAGAACATTATAGTTACCTAGGATGGTGTGAAAACCGACCCCTTAGCCAAGGAGTTGGGAAAGGTCCCCCGGGAAAAAACAGGAGACAAAGGCTTCAGGATTCAGGACAGGATTCACGACAGGCTAATGTGACCTCTTCTAGATCCGACGCCTGTGTTGCACCCCTCTCTGACTATCTTCCTCCTCGATTCTTCCACAATCTTCTTCTAATTATTTGGCTTAAATTCTAAGTCTGCAATAAGATTCTTCTTCAGCATTCGCTCGATACTCTGACAGCATCCCGAGTTCTGCAGCATTTCGGTCTCTCTGCTCTAACTAATTAACTAAACTACCTCAAGTATACCCTTCTAATGCCATGTACCACCCCTTAATGTTTCAATCTCGTAGAACTCCTAATTCTGGTTGGCCAGGCAAAAGGGATGATCATCACACCATGTCAGGTTTCAGTCAACTTTCTTTAGTTCATTGTCTAATGATCCCTCCCCTTAACCTTTATACAAAATTCTTTATTCCTGCCTGTATTCACAATTTTTATCATTACAAAGTATACATTTGGTATTACTTTTCTTCCTTTCACAGGACTTCATGTTGGTTCCCAGGGTATGTTGCTGTTTCTTTTCTTGGATGGCATTCAAGGATGTCAGTGCGACTTCTGGCTCACTTAGACTGCGCATGTGCAACGATCACATGGGGTATAGACTTTGGACTTAGACAAAGGCCCGAATATGAACTAATAAGAAAGTCAGAAGGAAATATATTAATTCCAAAATAAAATGATTTCACTGTATACCACCTAATTCTACTCTAATACCATTTACTTTTAAATGCTCTCCCCGCATTAGCAATTAGTAAAATAGTGTCATTTAGTTTCAGCAAAGCAGATGCTTGGCATACGAGTTTCAAAGCAGCCATTTTGGGGGTGTCTGCGCAAGTGCAGAAATTTCCCTCCAAGCATAGGGTCGTCATAGCTACGTAGACGTAGTGGACGCATGCGCAATACAATTTCACGCGTTAACGGCCATACTGGATTTCACTCAAGTTACTTGTTAATAAGACACATATGCTAGCTTCTCTTATTCTTGATATTTGAAATGTAGTGCATATTAATTACACAATATATTAATTAGTATGATGTTATGAGTTAATTTGAGAGGATTGCCTTCGAGCAAGTCTCCTTTCTACGAGTCCTTGCTCCATCAGCACCTATGAGCGAAACAGCTCAAAGTGCCCTTGAAATTAAATACACAGTTATTTTTAAAATCAGTTTGTTTAAAAGTTGTTTGATAGCACATTTTGTGAAACTGAAGCGATTATTCAGAGACATGGCCACGTGCAATAAATCAATGAATGTTTCCCATGAGCTTTCGTTCTTCATTACTTGGCATTAAAAATGCTGCCCATGAGCACTGTGTCCTGGCTAAACAAAGGATTCTGCTGCGGGCGGCCCTAGGTGGCCCACAGGTGAATGTGTGGTGAACAAAAGGTGAAATGGGGCAGAGAATGAGGTTCCGATACATAAGTGCATGACCTTTGTGGGAGCTTGGTACGCATCTGAAGTAAGATGGTATGTAAAAACTCTGCTGGCGCCTTTCTTTACGGTTTTGTAGCCTGCTGAGTACTCACAAGCTTGCTCTCACATCCTGTGAGATTTCGAGCCCAGCATCTTGTTATCTTTTTTAAGCATTCCAAGTTGAACTGCGGCCTTCCCTAATGAAATTGACTTCGAGTTCTCAAACTTTTCCATTCAGGTCGCACTGTCTCCCTTTATCTTCACCTTCTGAATTGGATTGTATTGTATTTTCTTGGTATCTGTGTAGTGCTTACCATACTCCTCCAGAGGCATAGCACCTTTTCTGTGTGTTTTCTTTGCATTATTTTATACTGCCTAACATTCTGGCAAGGGCTCAAATCCTTCCAATTTCCAGTGGGTCTGGATTGGCCTATTTAGAGATATGGTGATTTTGCTGTGTATGGTTCGACGGTGTGGTTGGTGCATAATTGTTCAAATATCACTGCGCATAAGCATGGGTGTTGCTGAAAACTATGAAAGTTGAATGTATTGGTACTGAGATATACACAGATCTTTTACAGTCCACCTCTATACCGATTTGGACCATGCACAAGATCTTATACATCAACATATTAATACCTACCACATGCATTATGGTCCTAGACCTCAGCTATATAACAAGCTCTTACAGTCAGGGCCACAAGAATTATGAGATTGTGCAGCGATTTTTGAATTAGTATAGATTTACCGAATTTACCACATAATCCATCATCTGTCGCATAATATGCAGATTTTAACAAAAAAATATGTTTCTAGCTCAAATGGTTCATAGTTAATAAAAATGAAGCAACACATGTTGCTGTGTAATGAAAGGCCCTTTTCAGTGCTCGACTGATCATCTTTCTGTTGCTTACAGCTATATTTGAGTGTTAAACTGATACTAATGAGGTGCAATCAATACCCATATAGTATTACCCAGTTTAAAAATTATGGAAGAATGAAGTAATATTATTACAAAACATGCTGCAGTTGGCCCCTAAGGACCCCCAGCATCAAAGGGGACTTTAATCCCCATCCCAGACCGCGCCAGCGAGCATGTTTGCAGAGTGGTGGGCAAATGGGGCATGGTCAGCTATGAAAATTTACCAACTCCGACAGGTGTTTACCTCAGGGAAGGTGCTCAACAGTGCTGGCATTTTTGTGTTTCTTTGATAGCTCCACTTCAATTTGATGTAAATGCAGACATTGTAATAGGGGGAGGGGGATATTGGGCTTTAGACACAGGATCCTGGCTTTAGGAACACTTGTCACAATCCTCAATTACAGATAATACAACTCTTGCTGCAAGAGTAACATGTGTAATGCTGTTGGTATTTGTTTGGCGCCTTCCACCATTAGTATGTCTCGTAGCACTTTCTTAATCTGGTCAGACTTTCGAATAGTGCTGGACATTCATTCGACTGAGTGGTGTTTGTTAGCTTTTGAGTCAGGTAAAGATCTTTTTAGAGCCTTGTGGGTTTGAGGGGATGTTACTGTTAATTTTTCCTCACCTTTTGAATTGAATCCCACAGCAGCTCCACTCCCGGAGGAGGGTGTTCACCAACTCATACCAAAAAATCCTGAAGCAGAGAGCAAGCAAAATGCCCATCCCTCCTAACCTCCGAATCCAAGCAGTAATGCTTCACAAAGGTGTGTAGGGAGGCCCAAGTTGCTGCCTTACAAATGTCAACAACAGGAACACCTCTAGCCAAAGCAGAAGAAGAAGACTTGGCTCTGGTGGAATGAGCTCTAATACCTTCAGGAGGTTCCTTCTAGGCCAAGGCGTAGCAGATCTTGATGCACAAGATGATCCACCTGGAGAGTGCTTGCTTGTGAACAGCCTTGTCCTTCATTCGTCCAACATAGCCCACGAAGAGCTGATCGTCCAGTCTGAGATCCTTGGTTCTGTCCAGATAGAAACTGATAGCTCGCTTAGGATCCAGGCGATGAAGTCTCTCCTCCTCCTTGGAAGGGGGAGGATAGAAGGTAGGTAAGGTAATGGATTGCCCTAGATGGAAAGGAGTAACCATCTTTTCTGCATGAATGGTTAAAAACTGAGGTTTGGAACTAAGAGCCTGAAGCTCACTTACCCTCCTGGCCGAGATAATAGCGATAGTAAAGACCATTTTGAAAGGAAGAAGCCTCAATGACCAACTATGAAGAGGCTCAAACGGGGAACCCATAAGGAAAGTGAGTACACAATTTAAATCCCACTGAGGCATAATGAATGGAATGGGAGGAAACCTTTTGGTGAGGCACTTAATGAACCTCATAACAACTGGAGATTTAAATTAAAGATGGCTGGTCCGGCAAACAAAGGAAAGCCAACAAATAACCCTTAACTGTGGTCACAGCACAACCCTGCTGAGCCAAGAAAGGAGACAAACTTAGCACATCAGCCAAACGGGCCTTTAAAGAATCAATGGACCTCTCTTCACACAATTTCACAAATTTGGACCACCTTGAGGAATAAATGGATTTGGTGGAGTGTCTTCTGGATGATGAAATAACGTCCACCACATCCGTAGGGAGAGAGAAATAACTCAGGTTGCCCCATTCAGTCTCCAGGCATGAAGGTGCAGGCTCTGGAGGTGGGGGTGTAGATCCTGCTCCTGCGACTGGGAGAGGAGATCTGCCCTGAGAGGGTGACGGAGCAGAGTGTGCGATGAGAGGTGAAGTAGATCTGTGTACCACACCCTTCTTGGCCAATCCAGGGCGATCAATATGACTTTGGCTCGGTCTTGGCAAATCTTCCTCAGAACCAGAAGAATCAAGGGTATTAGAGGAAATGCGTAAAGGAGCCGTGAACCTCATTCCAACTGAAAGGCGTCCCCCAACGCTCCCTGCATCAGAAACTGAAGCTGCAGAATGACAGGCAGTGCACATTCTCGTGAGTGGCAGAGAGGTCCAACCGAGGAAATCCCCACATTCTGAAGATGAGACGGACCACCTCTGGATAAAGCCGGCACTCGTGATCGGCCGAAAAGCACCGACAGACTGTCCGTACGTACATTTAGCACTCCTGCCAGATGATTTGCCATCACACAAATCTGATGATTCTGAGCCCAGGACCAGAGCCACAGAGCCTCTCTGCAGAAACGATACGACCCTACTCCTCCCTGTTTGTTTATACACCACATCGCGGTAGTAGTGTCCATCAGGACCTGAACCGACTGACCACAAAAGAAGGGAAGAAAAGCCTTGAGAGCTAAATGTTTTGCCCGCAATTCCAGCAGGTTGATATGAAACAACCTTTCCTCCAGAGACCAAAGGCCTTTGATCTCCAGATCCCCCAAATGAGTACCCCACCCTAAAGTGGAGGCATCCGTGATTACTGTGGCCACCGGTGAAGGAAGTTGAAAGGGCTTTCATTGCGACAGATTGCCCTCCACACTCCACCAAGTCAGATCTGCTGCAGTGTCCCTGGAGTTCCTGACCATCTCCCTGAGATCTCCGTTGTGCTGATACCACTGCCTGCAGGGGCACCACTGGAGTGCCCCCATGTGCCAGCATGCATGGATGACCAACAGAATGCAGGAAGCGAACAGACCGAGCAGGCTTAGGACCTTCAGGACTAGAAAAAACGCTCCAATGTGAAACAAAGGAATCATCTCTTGAATGTCGAGAATCCTCTGCGAAGGCGGGAAAGCTCAACACACAACCGTGTCCAGTACTGCCCCGATGAACAGGTTGTGCTGTGAGGGCACCAGGTGAGATTTGGGCACATTTATCGAGAAACCCAAGTCGAACAATAGCCGTGCTGTCACGTGCAGATGATGAAGCACCATCTCCGGTGACTTTGCTTTGAGCAGCTAGTCATCCAAATAAGGCAAAACAGGACTCCCCGACTTCCTGAGATGAGCTGCAGCACCGCCATCACCTTTGTGAAGACTCGGGTGGGGCCGGCGCGATGGAGATCCACGCCTCTACGCGCACCTGAGGATTCCCGGCTCCTGACTCCTCCCTTCTTCCCCGAGGCAGTGCAGGTTTTTCAGCGGCGGCTGATGGCGGGCAGTGGCTAGCGTTTTCGAGATGACCGTTGGATTTGTGTTTGAGGCATGAAGGCGGGAAGCAGTGCAGCGCTTTCAGTTTGAGGGAAGCAGCTTATTCTTTCATCGTGTTCCGGACGTTTGGACGCACGAAGGCGGGAAGCAGTGCAGGAAGCAGTGCGGCGCGTACAGCCTGAGGGAGCAGCTTCTTCTATTACTGTACCCCGGGCGTCTTCGGCATTCTTTCAACCCTGTGCCTCGCATTGCTGCTCATGCCTGGAGGTCTGTGGATGCGGCGGAAGCGGTAAGAGTAAGCTGGGCTGCAAGCGGCAGTGGCGTACTGGCAAGCATTAAAAATTCCTCTCTTCGCCGCTACGGATCAGCTCTTCAGCTTTTCTATTCAGTATCCGTCCACAGCAGCATGGCGCAGGCGAAGCTTAGGCAGTTGGCTTACCTGAGGTCCTGAGATTGCGTATGAACAATACTTGGTGACGGGGAGCAAGGCTTCTTCTTTCTGTTCTACTGAACACTGAATGTTGGACGCTCAGAGACTTTGAGATGGGGAAACTATTGAACACCCGTAAGGCGAAGGCTTCACGTATCCAGGCAAAAGAGGCGCGGAATGCCGCTAAATTATTAAATAAGGGGGCCCTTGGTGATGGTAAGGCAAAGGAGAAAAGTGATAGTGTGGGAAGTTCGGAAGAGCTCGAGGAATCTATCCGTGAGACCCCATCTCCAGTCCTGAAGGCCTCTCATCGTGTAGGAATCGAGGGTTCCCCACCCATCAAGGATTGGTTATCTACGCAGGCCAGCCCAATGGAGGCGCCTAAAGGGACTAAATCATTTCCTCTCTTTGAAAAGAAAAGTGCTGCACCCGGCCAAATGCTTTCCGCCCAAGTTTCTCCTTCTCTTTCTTCTTCAAATATTCACCCTCCCAATTCTCTGCTTAAATCCAACACAGGGGCACCTTCTACACCATCTATGCCGCCTTCGCTTAAAGATATCCCCTTAGTACACTCCTTAACAACAACTACGGAGGGTGTATTGACTCTGGGAGGGATAGACACAGTGACATTATCTATTGACAAGTCTTTAATTTCCCCCGCTAAATCGGTCTCTAATGCGATTCACTTCAGTCCTTTGCTTGATGTAGATACTGAGACCATCGGGGAGAGTAAGATGTCAGTCAAGGATATGTTACATTTAATCCTCGACGAGGTTAGAGAGCTGAAGAGGTTTCAGAAATCCGAGCTTGCTTTAATCCATCAACGCCTGGACAAAATGGAGGATCTTTTCTCCACATTCCCTGCTCGACTTCAAGAAGCTGAGACCCGCATCTCTAATTTGGAGGATAAAATGATTAAGGTCAAAGAGGATGCAAATCAGCTTTCCCTCACTTCACGCGCACTTGAATCTAAATTGGACGATTTAGAGAATTATAATCGTCGATCTAACCTACGCATAGTGGGGGTTCCTGAGGGTCTTGAAGGACCCAGCACGCTGCAGTGGGTCACCTCTTTTTTAAAATCTAAAGTGATTCCCAATCACAAGGGTGACCTGACTATTACACGAGCACATCGCGTTCCCGCTCAACCTTTCCCAAATTCTTCTCTCCCTCGAACAATTCTATTACATTTTTCTGACACACGGATTAAGGAGATTATTCTCTCAGCGGCAATTCAGAAAAGACAATTTTTTGTCAATGAAACTGTGAAATGTCGCATTTTTTCAGACATGTCCGCGTCTGCTGCTCGGAGAAGAAAAGAGTTTGTCCAGATGCTCCAATTATTTAAAGCTAAAGGAGCTCAAGCCACAATAGCGCAGCAATCCAAGCTTAAAGTTTTAGTGAAAGGCAAATTCTTCATGTTATCTGATATTGCAGCAGCACAGGACTTGCTTCGGGACATTTCTAACTCTTCATGAGGTTAAATTTGGGAAATCTATGGACTTCTTCTGTGTTTTTTGCTTCAAGATATAGGGTGATAGATGTGACATATGTGACATATGTGCTAAGTTGGGAAAGCTTCCCTTTTTTCCTCCCCTTTCTCCTTTTTTTTCTTCTTTTTTTTCTGGTGGGTATGAGTAGGGAAGGGGAGGTTCAGTTGAGCAAGGTGGAGTGCGGAATCCAAGGGGCCCAGGGGGTGCAATATGTCACCCGAATGGCAGGGGGTTGGAACCGATGGTCAGCGTGGGCTGGGGAATGTCGGCCATTGGTGGGGTTGGGGGTGGGGGCCACGGGGCTGCTGTGGGGTTTGTTTGGGGATGGGGGGGGGACTGGGGGGGGGAGTGTTTTGAGGGTGTGGGAAGGGGAGATAAGTGGTGTTGGGGTTGTTTGGGTTGTGGGTGGTGGTGGGTGGCTCGAAACAAAAAGGAAACTGATGGTGTCTGACTATTTTTCTTCATTTTTTTCATTTGTTAACATGTATTCATTGTATTCAGGGGGCAAGAGCGGTTCGGTGATAATTCTCTTTAGTCAATTTAAATCTGATCTCAATGTCTAACAAGGATAGTTTGAAGTTGCTTTCTCTTAATGTTAATGGCTTAAACAATATTAAGAAAAAGCGCGCTATGGAAGTTTGGTTAAAGGCTGAGAATCCCTCCGTTATTTTGTTACAGGAGACTCATATTCCCTCTTCCAAGCTAGATGGGTTTTTAATGCTCAAATCCTGGGCTTCGTTTCGGTGTTTCGCATCATGCGATGTATCTCAGCGAGGGGTGGCAATATTCTTGAATAAGAACTTATGTGCTGATATCATTCAATCACAACAGGGAGGCTCAGGACGTTGGTGCTGGGTCTCATGCAGAGTCAAAACCAGGTAGAGACCTTTTATCTTTGAATGTTGCTATGGACCTCTAACAGACGATGCTAGTTTGTATGAAGACTTGTTCCAATCTCTTTTGATGGTCTCAGGTGATAAAGTGATTGGTGGGGATTTTAATGTGTTAATGGCCCCGTATTTGGATACATCATCTCAATCATCCAAACAACTTAAACCGAAAGTCTTTCAAACCATTTCACATTATATCAAACTATTCGATCTTTCTGATCATTGGCGGGTTGATAATCCCTCTAAAAGAGATTATACCTGCTGGTCGGGTAGATTCAAATCCTCATCCCGTATTGATTTTTTATAGCTTCACGTAACCTTAAGCTCGGCTTTTTCAATACGGTGTTCAACGTATTCTCAGACCATGCTATGCTTATTAGGGAGTTCATTTTTGGGGATATTAGAAGATCCCCCAAAAGATGGGTCCTCAATAGAGCTCATATTAATGACTATAAATGGGTCTCTGAATTAAAAAAAAAGATTAAAGACTTTAAAACTCTTAATATGGGCACTGCCCCCATAAGTATTGTCTGGGATGCCCTAAAGGCCTTTATTCGTGGAATCATCATAGGGAAAGATGCGGCCATCTCAATTGTATCCAGGGCTCAAATCAAACTACTGGAATCCCGTATACATACACTTAGCGTTCAAAGGCAACAAAATCCCTCGCGATCGGTTAAAGAACAATTAAATGAAGCTAAACAAAAATACACCACTTTTTTATATGAGCAGGGCGAGGCTTTTTTTCGTACTCAATATCAAAAAATATATGAAGAAAGCAATTTCACTGGGAGATTCTTGGCCTGGCAGGCCAAGGAACAAGCCGCATCTAATTTAATTCGGGAGTTAAAATGCCCGGTCTCGCATCAATCTACAATCGATCCAGATAAAATAGGTGCGATAATGCATTGTCATTATCAAAATATATATTCTCATCAGCTTAAAATCAATCAGTCTAAATTAACTCCTTTTTACGGCAGGCTGAGATCCCTTCTCTTTCCCATTCCGAAGAATTAACCATGGCAGATGGATTTTCTCTGGAAGAGATTGAGGCGGTGGTAAAAGATCTTCCATCAGGGAAAGCCGCTGGTCCGGATGGACTACCCGCAGAGTTTTTTAAGGTTTTTTTCCCCTCTTTTTCTAATTTGTTTCTACTTTTGCTTAACTCCATGTTGTCTGGAGCCTCAATTCCTGACTCTTTCCGCGAGGGCACTGTGGTAAGCTTTTTGAAGAAGGGGAAAGATGCCACCGATCCTAACTCATATCGACCCATTACTCTTTTAAATTCGGATTACAAGATTGTCACTAAATTACTGGCTATTCGATTTAACCGAATTTCTTCTGATCTGATTCATAAAGACCAAAACGGTTTTATTACCAGTAGACAGCTTATGACTAACACTCACTATCTGGCAGAAGCTTTGGATTACTTGGAGACACGGAGGATCCCTGCACTTATTTTGTTATTTGATGCAGAAAAAGCTTTTGATTTGGTGGTTTGGGAGACACTTTTTATTATTTTGCAGCACGTTCATATTCCATGTAACGTTATTGACTTCATTCGTAATGTTTATTCGGGTGCTAAAGCTAATATTATTATTAATTCACATTCGGTTGGATCTGTTTCAGTTAATCGTGGAACTCGCCAGGGGTGTCCCTTATCACCGATTCTTTTTGCTTTTTTTATCGAACCTCTCGCAATAGCTATCCAAAAGTCTGCAGAGATCTCACCTCCAATTCCATCTATGTCAAAGATAAAACTCTATGCTGACGATATCATGTTACTCATTAAATCCGATCTGCAGTCTCAAGCTCAGGCATTTCAGATTTTTGAGCAATTTGAGTCTTTTGGGGGCTACCGGATCAATAAAAAAAAGACTGAAATATTGATTTGTGGCAATCATATTCCAGAATTATATCCCGATTTACGTTGGTGTATAAATAATAAACCTAAAAGATATCTGGGGGTGTTTTTTTCCTCTTCAGTTACAGATCTTTTCAGTTTGAATTTTGTTCCCCTTCTTCAAAGGGTTCACTCGATGCTAACTCGCTGGAATAAATTACCTTTATCATTACTGGGTAGAGTCGCCCTGATTAAAATGTCTATTTTACCATTATTCAACTTTCTGTTTTCAACAATTCCGTGTTTTCTACCAGGGTCTTTTTTCTCGAAAATAAAATCCTTATTTTCAAGCTTTCTCTGGTCACATAAAAAGCCCCGGATTGCGATGACTACTCTTTATGATGGTTTAGATAATGGTGATCTAGCACTTCCAAACATTAGAGATTATTATTTCGCCTATTTTGCTCAGTACTTAACTCGTTTCAAGGTCCCGACTCCGAATCCAAATGACTATATTAGTTTTTTCTTCGATTTAATTTTTTCAGAGAGTCAAATATCCTTCCCTCTTCAAATACCTAAATCCCCAAAATTGGTTAGGTATAAAATAATAGCTTGGTTTTTCATGAAGCGTTCGGCCATGATTAGTAGATTTTCTCTCTCTCTTTTTAATACCTCCTCTTTGCTGATTAATTTACTCTCCTCAAGAGGGCAGGGGGTAAGCTCGCATTTAATGTGTTATTGGACTAAGGCCGGCTTTAGCAAAGCGGGCGATTTTTTACATCATTCCAGGTGGTTAACTCCGTCCGAGATGCGCCTACTACTTTCAGGAAATTTTTTGTTAGCCGGGTCTTATAATATAATTTATAAACTTTTGCAGCCATTTGCTCCCACCTCCTTTACTCAGATTTCCCCTTTTAACAACGATCTTTTTTTCAATAGTACTTTAATAAGGAAACCTGGTGAGTGGAAACGTCATCTTGCCCAGATTAAACAAGACGATTTAGGATCCAAAGCAGTTAAAAAATGGTGGGAACATGAAAAACAGGTTTTATCTTTAACGACGTTGCGGACTATAAATAAATATAATTTTTCCACATTACGGGGAGCCAATTGGCGCAGAATGATATTTTTTGGGAAATGGTTCCTCTATTATACCCCGGCGGTAATTGCCAAAATGTTTAGTAATTATATACCGATTTGCTTTCGTTGTCAAAGTTTCGCCCCCGCTAACTGGACACATGTCATAGTTGAATGTTGTATGGTCAAAGACTTCTGGGTAGATATTTTTGCTTTTTTTATCTTCTATTTTTCATATCCAGATATCTATAAATTCTATTTTGATGCTTCATGGCTTTGATCAGAATCTTAATCTCTCTGTCTCACTTGCTAAACTTCTATTCATTTGCATGGCAGTGGCCAGATCATTGCTCCTTCAGAATTGGCGTTCAACCCAGACACCATCTTTTTATGAATGGCTACGTAAAATGCGAAGAGTTAAGATTAGTGAGCGCAACTATGCGGCGAGGATTGGAGGGGGGAGAAAATTCGAAAAAATTTGGGGAAACTTTTTTAGACTCTCTTTGCATTAAGGTTATTTCTATAATTGTTTTTCTTATTTTAGAAGGATCTTGGTTCATTGTATCTGAGATGTTCCGGTTTCCGTAACTTTATATTTTTTCTGTATTATACTTGAATGTTGTATGACACCTTTCAGTTTCAATAAAAATTAAAAAAAAAAAAAAAAAAACCTTTGTGAAGATTCGAGGTGTGGAAGGAAAACTCAACGGAAGGACTGTGAACTGGTAGTGCTGGGACCCCACTGTAAGACGGAGATACTTCCTGTGCGACTTCAGGATGGAGATGTGAAAATAAGCACCCTGCAAGTCGATCGACACCATCTAGTCCTCCTGTTGCAGCCCTTGAAGAACCTGAGCTAGGGTCAATATCTTGAATTTCTCCTGTTTGAGGTAAAAATTCAAGACCCTGAGGTCCAGGATAGGCCTTATTCTGCTGTACTTTTTGGGAATCAGGATATACCGGGAGTACCATCCCTGACCCCTTTCCTGCCTCGGAACCACCTCTATCGCACCTTTCTGCAATAAGTCAAGAACTGCTGTAGAAGCCGCAAATGGTCCTCTGAACACCAACCCTGGCAAGGAGGGAACTCCTGGAAGGGGAGGGCGTACCCATTTTTCACAAGATTCGAAACCCAAAGGTCTGAAGTGATAGATTTCCAATCTTGTAGAAAATGGGACACCTGCCCCCTACAGGACCAGCATGCTCCAAGATGGGGGATCTAGAGCTGCTTTCCTGTGGCAACAGTGGTGGGGCAGGAGAGGAAGAAGAGGAGGGGAGTTGATGGGATGCACCTCACAGATGACCTCCGACCCTTCCCTCTGTAAGACCTGTACAGAAGATTCTGCTGCTGCTGCCGAGGCTGTTGACGGTCACGAAAGGAAGCCACCTTACCAAAACCACGGTATCTCTTATATACAAAACCCCTGGTTTCAGATTGAATTCCCAATGATTTCACAGTGGCCCTACTGTCCTTAAACCTCTGCAGCGCAGAATCAGCCTTTTCTCCAAAGAGCTTTGACCCATCAAATGGCAATTCGAGGAGGGTTACTTGCACATCCGGCGAGCACCCAGAAGACCTAAGCCAGGCATGCCTCCTGGTGGCAAAAGAGGAACCCATCACCCTGGCCACCAAATCAGCAGTATCCAGACCAGATTGGATAACTTGACGAGTTGCAGCCTGCATATCCGCCAGCACTTCCAAAAAGGAGCCACGATCACTGTCCGGTAATATGGGAGCCAACTGCTTGGCCGAATCCATTAGGGCGTGGATATACAACAAGCACGTAGCATTGGTGGACTTCAACACCATACTGGAGGAAGAGAAAACCTTCTTGGCAGTCTGCTCCAATTTTTTAGAGTCTCTATCTGCAGGAGCCAGTGGAAAAGAACCCGTCGACTGCTTAGAACAGGAATCCTGCACTAATAAACTTTCTGGTGAAGGATGAGCGGAACTTAAAGCAGGATCACCATGAGCAGGCCCGTACCTCCTTACCACCGACCTCAAAACAGCAGGAGCAGAAAGGGGTTTCCGCCACACCTCATGAATTGGCTCAATCAAAGCCTCATTAAAAGGCAAAAGAGTCTGAATCACAGAGGATGGGGAATGTAAAACTTCCATAAGAATATTAGGCCTGAATTCAGCTGTAGGCAATTGAAGGTCTAAAAGTTCAGCAGCCTTTCTGATCACAGCATGATAAGACGCCACATCATGAGAAGGAGAGGCCTTTGGTGATGAAAGCCCCCACTCCGGGGAAGTGTCTAGACCACTCGCCTCCTGAAGGCACTCAAAGTCATCAATAGTCGCATCAATTTCGCTTTCTTTAGCTTCCTCCCATTGAAATTCCTCCTCTTCCAACAGCCTTTGGGCCTCTCTTCTTGACCGCAACTTCGGGACCGATGTCGGCGGTGCCAGGCACGGCGCCGGAGACACCAGCGTCGATGCAAGAGCCTCCGATGAAGGAATCTGCGACAAACAAAGCCGAGAGGAAGAAGGACCATCAGATGGCACCGGAGACTGAGAAAGGGTGTTGAGAACCTCAAAGCCGAAACTGCCAGGACGGCACCGTCGGCATAGAGGGCACGAAGAGTGCCTGGGCATATTGCTGTGGAACGCCCAGATTGTAAGCAAGTGGACCCACGATGCCCGACGGAGCACCGGTAGTATAAGCTGCTCTGGCAAACATGCCGTACATCGCATTAAGAAAATGCGAAGGATCCGATCCAGGTCCAGGAAAGGGTGGATAAGGAGCAGAGTCTGAATCCACTTGAGGCCAAGTTGGTGTCGGGGCCATCAGACCCAAAATAGGTGAGGTCGCAGGTACCTAGGCCCCTGAGAATCTCTTGGCGCTGCAGAACCCCTCAGCCTCTGTGACTGCTCCGGAGAACCCCTCGGCGCAGAGTGAGTCAGAGTCACTTGAGGAGAAGGAGAAGGCGACGGCAAGATGAAGTCCTTAGAATGACGTTGTGAAGTCGGAGACAGCAACTTCGAAGCTCTATCCTTTGATGAACGACGTCGGGAACCATGCCTTCTCTTCTTCTTATGTTTTGACTTCGAAGCATGCGAGGTCAAAGACTTCGATTTTGACTTTGATCGCGTTCGGCCCCTCTTCTTCTTTTTAGCATTCGCCATAAAAAGCTTAGCCTCATGCTCCTTCAAAACCTTCGGATTCATCTTCTGATAACTGGAGCAGTCTCTGACGTAGTGGTCCTAAGAAAGACACCACAAACAGTCTTCATGGAGGTCAGTAATGGGCATATGACCCCCACACTCTCTGCAGGGCTTAAAACCCAACTTCTTCAATGTCACCATAGCACTGCTACACTAAGGGAAACCTCAGATAAAGTAACTATCAAGAAAATGGAGAGTCCCAGAAAACCGTTATGCGTCGATGGCGTGGAAGAAAGGGAACTGACGTCAGCACGCCGACGAGGTCTACTTGTGACTCCGGTGATGTCATATCGAGTCGCAAGCGAAACCATGCCATCGTCAACGTGGGAGAGCTAGGAAAAGGTTTCCGTGGAATGCTGGAGCAGGGGTAATTCAAAAGGTGAGGTATCCACAGGCAGATGTATCCATCAGAAATGGTGTGTTTATAACCCTGATGGCATAAGTTCCTCGCGGTTTAGTGGTGGTTTCACAATTCTTCGGTTACTTCCCACTATTGCTCACTGACTCTTCTGCATGGTCATGGCGGTTTGGTGGTAGTCTCCAGGATTTTGTTCTGTTTTTTAATTTTGGTTGTGGATAATATTGACTCTCCCAACATGTAATTCGCTTTGATGATGGAGTCATTGACCATATATACGGATTGTCTTTTTTGATATAGGTGATTCAATCTCGATTTGCAGGGAAGAGTCACTTGACACACTAAAGTGGTGGTTTTGTTCTTTGTTCAAGTGGTCAATAACATGAGTACTTGCCCATGGTTATATGCTGCTTTATTTATTCATCATCATCATCATCAATTTGTCTTTATTTCGATTTTCATAATCATTAAAGACATCATACAACAATAGATAAAAGGACTGGCAACTTCATAATTTAAAAGTAATTTGATTAATCCATGTCAGTAAAACTTCAAATAATGTCACAATTATAGAATACTTATCAAAAGTTTAAAAATAAATAAATATATATATGTTTGCTTTAAAACCACTGGTGTTCACCATAAACAGAGCTTTCACAGTTTGGTCACGTTGTTTAGCCCCATAAAGGTAACAGTGCTATCACATTACAAGGGTAAGGGGATTTCACATACGTTGACACAATGATGGGACAACCATAAGACAGTTATTTGCTAAAAATATTAATAAAATATAACTCACTATGGTGCCCTCATCGTTTTTGCTCTAATGACCCACATCCATCGCAGAAATTTAGCAACAGCGATCACTATGGGCTCATTAGTTTCAGACATCAAAGTCCTTAGTGCCTCCACGCCTGACCTAGTACCCAAAATCAGACAAATAGGTTTGAGCCATTTGTTCCTTGGAGGCTTATAAGCTGGGCAGACAAACAAAACATGTGCTATTGTTTCCTTCTGTAATGGGCATACATTACATTTGTCGTCATTCAGGGGATGTCATTTACAAGTGAAGGATTTTATTGGGAGGGAACCCACTCTAAACTTGTGATACAGTTTCCTATCATTAGGTACAATAATGAGGTCCCAGTAACTTTCATACTTGGACTCTTGTTTGAGTTCCAAGAAATCCCTCGTCAAGGTAGGCCTTGTTAATGATGAAAAGCGCTTCACCATTACCATATTCCAGTATGCTGCCTTGAACTCTTTCTTTGAGGGGAAAAGATTTTCTGCGGGATCCTCCCATAAACTACTTAACCCCATGTCCCTCAAGGTGTCTTTTGCCCTTCTTAACCAGGAGATCTTACGTGAGCAATCTGCCCCACTGCTTTCGAGAAGTGCTTGGGCATACAGGGCCAGTTCGGGGGTAACCCAAAGCCTTCTCCAATAAGCCATGAGTCTGAAGCGAGCTATGTCCTCAATTTTACTACAGCCCAAATCTAAATAAAGAGGCAACAATGGTGTAGATTGTGGGAGACCAAATAAGTATCTCACAAATTTGTTTTGGGCTGAAGTAAGTGGAGCTAAGTCCTCAAAACCCCACAGGTCCGCCCCGTATAGTACCGAAGTGCTGATTTTGGTTTTATAAATCTTTAGAACTGGAGCCGCTGGCTTGGTATGAGAAAGTCTCAGTTCTTTCATCAGTACTCCTGTTAATTGGGCAAGTTTGAGAGCCAGCATATCGATTTGGGGCTTCCAATTTAGTTTCCTTCCTAAAGTAATTCCCAGATACGTAAAAACATCTGTCTGCCGTGGACGGACGTTATTCATAAAGCCTCTCCCTTTTACAGCTTTACTTTTGTGGAGAATCATAAACTTGGTCTTCTCCACGTTTACCACCAGTTCATGATCGCGGCAAAACTCCTCTAACCTAGCAACCCTTTCTGGGTCTTAGAAATTATAAGGGTGTCATCCGCGAACATTAACAGGGGTATCTTCATACCTGCTAAAGTAGGTGCATCCGTGGGATAGTTAGGAAAAATACTGCACAGCCCTGTTAAAAAATAAAGAAAACAAGGTTGGTGCGAGGACGCACCCCTGACGAACCCCCTTGGAAATTATAAACTTATCCGTGACTTCCCCCTGCATGCCTCAGCGAACTTGAGCGTAGTTAGAGTCATGTAGGGTGACTAAGAGAGACAGAATTTCAGGTGGTATCCCCATATCCAGGAAAACTCTCCACATATTAGTGCGAGGCACCAAATCAAAAGCAGATTTAAGATCAATAAAAGCTGCATAAATAATGCCCCCTCCTATCATAACTACCCGCCAATAAATAATCATGAACCTAAATACCTGGTCTATGGTGCCTGTAGTGGCGACATAAAATCTGTATCGTCTATCCACATCTGGATTCTACATATCAACAACCTGGCAATTTTTTTTTTTTAATACAATCAATAAGGCTTATTGGCCTATAATTGCCAGGTTTAGATCGGTCCCCCTTTTTGAAAATCGTGACGATTACTGCTCCAGACCACGTTTCAGGAATAGAGGCGCCACTAGCTATAGCGTTGGCGAATAGCTGAATGTAGGTCACCCAGTTGTCCTCATCGTGCATAAAGAGGTCCACCGGTATGCAGTCTAGGCCAGGAGCCCTGCCTTTCGGCATTAATTTAGGTACACGTTGGACTACGAACCGGGAGTAGTGCAGTGTCCCAGTAGGATTGGGCATATAAAATTGGTCTGTACTGGCTCTAGTGACAGCAAACTGGGCCTCGAAATGCGAGGTCCACAGCTCCGGTGAGACATGGTTAACTGGAGCTTGATTTGATTTGCCACTACCCCATTTGACAAGGTGCCAACAGTTAGCCATGTTTTTCCCCTTGCTAGCAGTAAGCAAATCTTGCCAACGATTTTCATCCCAGTCCCTTTTAGCTTGTGATAAAATTTGCTTATACCCTGCTCTTGCCTTTTTAATATCTTCCATGCTCTTTAGTCTGATGGCTCTTGATAATGTCCTGTATGCCTCTCTGCAAGATTTATTGTACCAGGTGGCTACCATTGAGCACGTTTCTTTTCTCTGTTTATTTATTTTTTTATTGGAAAATGTTTTGAGTTTGGTAAACAGATCGTTGTGGACCTGTGGGATAGTTGAATATATATCCTCCTGGGTGTCACAGTTGTGGAGGGTAGCTATCGAGCACTCAACCAGCCCCTTCCTCTGTTCTAGGTGCCCTTCATTGCCGATAATATTGGCCCATTTGACTCTCCTGCAATCGTTTGTGAGCTGAACTTCTACTGTTGTCTTCACAGTTTCCTGATGATTATAAGTGGGAAGACCTCGTACCTGCAATAACAGTACAAGAGGGTTGTGATCACTTTCAATCCGCTCCAGTACCACCATATCCAGTAGGGAGGACCAAAATTCTATGTTGAGTAGAATATAATCTATACGGCTACTGCTCAGCCCAATATTAAATGTATGAGAGCCCCGCCTATCTGAATTAGACCTCCCATTCCCTGCCCTTACTCCCCGTTCCAAACATAGCCCTTTTAGCTGTAATGCAGCCTCGGTTAATCTTTTAATAGGTGGAAGTTCAAGGGACGGAATGTCCCATTGTATATCCTCCTCGTCACAAAGGTTGTAATCCTTGTAATCTAAGGGCTCGAAGGAGAAATTAAAATCCACTGCGATTACCAAATTACTGCATCCCTTATGCTGATCTAAAAAAACATCTAAGAGCGCAACTGTGCTAGAGCCTCTACCCCCTGGAGTCCCTCTTGCGTAAACATGAACGACCAGTGTATCTGTTACATTTGCCATCCAGAGTCTAATGACCATAATGTCCCTACTATCAATCTGAACTTCATCCACTGAGTAACCAGATTGCTGTCTGACCCAGATGACAAGTCCCCCTGAGGGTCTGCCCCTCTGTCACTCCAAAGCCGGTTTAAAAAAATTTAGGAACCCAGGGTGATACATTTGTTCTAATGCCCAGGTCTCCTGGAATGCTCAAATATCGTAGCTGTTAATAAAAGCAGACCATTCAGTAGAGGAAGTTTTTGAGGAAAGACCCGCTATGGTCCAACAAACTAGTGACAAGTTTTTTTTTTTAAATCCTTGGTTTGGAGTGTCAAGAATGGCTAAGGGGGTGGGAATGTGAGCATTGGCCGAGTCCTCCACGCTAGATATACTGGTGGACGCAGGGAACTATTCTGAGGGGGTTACAGGTGGATTCTCCTCCCTCACTACCCTGCTCATGTCCACCCCATCTCAGCCTGCTTCCCCCAAGGTGTTGATGCCACCCCTGTATTCTTGGCCTACATCCGTCAAGGTGTTAATACCACCCCCGTGTTCAACCCCTACATGTTTGGAACTCCTGTATGGAGTAGGTTCCTCATTGTTGTGAGTGTTTAGATCTAAGTCGTTCTCGCAATGTCCTCTATATTCTTGAGTGTTTAAAAAGGATGGGCTGATATTTGGTCCAAGTCAAATCAACATCGTTTAAAGAGGCAAAAATATCAAAACGGTTACGTGTGGGAATTGGATTGTTATGTTGACCACTAGGTTGGGGTACCAACCTCCACACGCTGCGCCCACTATCTACAGTCGGTTGATTAAAAAAAAAAGCCCAGAGGGAGAATTTTAATGTCGTCCGTCTCAATATGTCAATTTCCAGCCCTGTCCAAAATGTGCTTTACCAGGCCCGGGGACCCAAAGCTTAGAACCACACAGTCGCCGGACATGGACTTGTGAGATTTGCCAACCCAAGGTACTCTTCAGGCCATTTTGAAATCTAAGAAGAGGTCATGCTTAATACCAGTCCTAGCGGTCAACAAATGTAGGGCCCTATTCCTCAATGAGGATCAGTGTTCCTGGGAAGCGGGCGGTAACACAGGAACATTGGCAAGAATGACTGTGTAGGGTGTCGCATCTGGGGGGAGATGTAAAAAATGTAGTGGCATGCAAATTGTTGGTAGCACGTTGTTGAGGAGCCAGAGTACGGGTGTCACCCACTGTTGCTGCTACGGAGTGTGGTACAATACTTGGGGTAAGATGGGTAGTTTGGTTAGACACGGGTGCTACTGCGGCTGGGGGAGGGCGGCAGTGTACTGTATTTAGGGGTGCCCTGGGATCTGTTCTGGTCACCGGCTGTGAACCCATCTCTTCTCCCTGCTGCACACTAGGATTAAGTGACAGAGCACTAAAGGTATACTGCTCTATTCTTTCCAAAATTCACTCGATCAGAGTCAGTTTTTCTAGTAGCGGGTTCATCAAGGCTCAGAAGTTCTTTTCTATCCATGTAAAAAATACGTCCTCTAACACACATGAAAGTAGATCAGATGTAGTAGCGGTAGCACTTGTGGTACATAGATTTTCGTGGGCATTGCTGGGCTTTACACTGCCTTCACCCCCATTATCGCCCGTCTTGCGTTTAGCAGCTCTTGATACCTGTTGAGTAGGCTTCGAGGGACCTCGAGCTTTCTTTTTTTCCCCAATGGAGGTTCCCCACCACAGACCTGACTCGACTTCTGTCTCCTCGTAAGGACCGTAGGGGTCTTGGCGGTGGGGGCTGGGCTTTCCCAGCTGGAGAGTTGAGTGTGCAAACATACCAGGGGGGTCTGTTTAGATTGTGGGGATCCATCATCGGTGGCAATATGCTCAGGAAAGGGCGACAACACTGTGCTACTTCGTGGTGGTTTGTGTTCTAGCGACAGCCTTCGTTCTGTTGCTGGCCCTCATGAATTAGTGCTGATTCGGCCCTAGACAGAAATGCGTCTAGTGTCCCCACGACTCCTGAGCCCACACCCACCTTGTGCTTATTCATTATTAACCTACAGCCAGATACCGACTGACAAAAACTGCCAGAAACAATGCTTACGATCCACACGTTAGAGGGGTGGCCCAGCCCTGTATCTTCCGGTCTCCGATGGGCTTAGACGGGCCCGTCCTTGGCCCAGGCTTCGTCCCGCGTCGCGGGTGGTGAGGCAGTGCTTTATGTGCGATGACCACATCTCCCCCTCACTCGCGACAGCTGCAGTGGTAGTGTTGCACCCTGGGGGTTGTAGTCCTCTCTCAGGGTGGTAGGAACGAGGCAGGGATGAGTTTTTTTCGTCGCCCTGTGTACTTTTAGCCCTGTTCTCAACAAGAGTCCCTCCAGTACAAATTGCAGCTCACAAGGCGTCCCACACAGCCAGCAAACAGTGAGGCAGTAAAACAGGCAAGGAAAGTCTTTTCTGTTCCACTACCCCCGTGGGGCACATCCACCCCGCAAGGGCCCAGCACAACCACTGGTGCAGTGGCGCCACGACCGTCCACTCTCAGAGGACTCCACCTGGGGCAGCTAGCAGACACCACAGGACTAGTTTGCAGCAAAGTCACCAGCGTGCCTCACATAATGCAGCACTTCCACATAAAAGAGGTTTCCCCCTCATCAGTTGTCTACCCCTCAGGCCACACGCAGCGTTGAGCCAACACTTCACGCAATCAGAATTTACCGCCCCACTGGGGGGGGGGGGAGGGGGGGGGAAGTACCCAGCGTTGCTGCAGCTTCTTTGCGCCGGGCAGCTCCCATCCCAGGTGCAGTAGTGAGTGGTCCAGCAGAAGGCTCCAGCGGCGCTCGAGCAAATATGGCGGAAACTTCGCCCGCACCCGCCTTCTTTGGAGCTCTGTGCAGGCGGGAACCACTGCTCCGGTGTTCCGAGCCCAAGTCTCGTGGGGCCTCCCAGTGCCCAGCACCCGCATCCAGTACAAGACGCTTCAGTCGCTCCGGTCGCACTGTGGTGAGCGCTGCACCTCGCACAGGGGCTGTTGCGCCTGCCCTCAGCAATGCAACTCACCACGCTCTCCTCTGGCCAGTAGGGGAGACAGTGCAGGCATAGCAAGTGGACTCCATAGGCGCCACACCGTCCTCCAACTCCACCAGGCACCTCGCGTAGGACGACACTTCCGCCCAGCACAGCAGTCCGTTTTTATTTATATTGCAAATCTGTGATAACACTTAACACCCCAAAATCTAGGAATTAAGGGTCCCCTGACACCAGAACCTGAGATATGACTGACCTGCATCAAGGAAAAGCCAATAGGAGGCCTCGTGGGTGGGCAGCCTGATCTGTACACCTAAAATAGAATTCTGCCATCTTAAGGAGGTCAGAAATAGTGGGTTTTGGGTTGAATAGGTGACCTACAGCCCTGGATGTGGTCACTTCCGGGGCAGATTAGCAGCTGAGACTAGCTGCCCATTGACTGCTAGTTCTCAGACCCCGAATACCCCTAAATCTAGGATTTAAGGGACCCCTGACACCAGAACCTGAGATCTGAACATCTTGCATCAAGGAAGGACCAATAGGAGACCTGTGGCGCCCAACAACAGTACTTTGCTCACGGCACCAAAGCAAAAGAGGGATACTCTGTTCCAGAGGCAACAGACTTGGAAATGTATTGATGACCCTCATCCTTGGCTAAAACTCGGCACTCCCGAAGAGAGGGACCCCTGTGGAAGCAAGAAGCACCCTCAATCTCTCCTGGGCTAGTGGCAGTAGACCGCTGCAAACCGCAGATAAAAACAATCGCCGGATCCAGCAGGCCCTCTGTGGTATCACCCAAATCCAGTTGGTCTAGTGCATTGTGGAAGTTGAAGCCTCACCAGCCCCGAAGATACAGGCCGCTACATTACAACCCCCGGACCCAATGAAGTTCCAGTACCTTTTCTCTGTGCTTACAGCTGCCAAGGTTTGTTGGTCACCAATCAGGTAACCAACACTCACAATGAACGCTGCATCTACAGGGAACGCCATGCAACCATCTTCCAGCATCAGTAGCTCTGTATCGGTTGTGTTTTTGCATTCTGTTTTTTGCAGCATCGTATATGCAGTAAAAACAGCTCCAGCGCGGATCTCATTCAGCACCAAGGACAGCCAGGACAACTCTGGACTTGACTCCATGAGCTAGGTAATGGTGATCTGACTGTCATGGCCTGCTGATGGGGCCCTCAAGACCTCAACCTTGTAGGGGTTCCAAGTAACTCAACCTGCAAGTGACCAATTGTCGCTAGTATTTTTTGCCATTGACCCCTAGGCTATCTGGTCTATGGATTTTACTTCACCAATTGAATATTGCTTCTAAAATCTATATCTTCGGTTGTAAGTAGCTTATTCCGTTCATTTTGGGGTCTAAATTAAGATAAAAATAGACTATTGTTATAAATTGGTGTTTGCCTTCTCTCTAGTCTTGTCAATTACTTATCGTCCATGTTGTTACTCTGTAATACTTAATACATGTTCCTCTAGTTAAGCCCGACTGCTGTTTGACACTACCAGGACTGAGCTAAGGATTTATTATTATTTTTTTTTCTTGTCCTGATTTATGCGATCTTAATAAATGAAGTGCAATCAGGTCCTCTTGAGTTTAGGCGCCCTTGGAGTAGAATTTGAGGCCTTGCTTCAATGCCACCGATTTCATAGATCAAACATTTTGGTTACTGCATCTATGAGCCAACGGTTTTGATCGCTAAGGATTTATTATTGTGAATCCAAGGACCATCTTTGGGGTATTCTGATAATATTACATGGTAAGGCTAACCAGCCATATCACATAATATTCCACTTTCCTACACTGAGAGACTGTGCCTGAAAGCTAGCTGAGAGAAACTGTTGCTGCTTAAGCTAACCAAAGCCAGCACAGACCCACTGAGCCAAAAGACAGTTTAAGTGACATATGGTAAAATCTTTAGGGTAATCACTAGTGATCTTCACCACTGCCTAGCTTAAGGCAGGACCAATATATTTTCCTGGGCCACATGCGAGAGAAAAGGGGGAAAGAATCAGGCAGCATAGGAATATTTGCATTTCATTAGATCTCATAGGGTGTATACAACTGAGCCAAATTTGGAACGTATGGTTTTCAGCAACGCTGTGTGATTAAAGTACTCTACTTAAAATACTAGCAGAGGGGTTGAACAATACTTTGTGTTTGTGGGCTGACCGTTGAGTTCAGAGTTCCGTTCTTGCACCCAATGCTACCTCCCTGAGAAGCCTGTGACCGCTCATCCTCGCAATCATGAGAGTTAAGTCAAGAAAGGGTTAATCTTGGCCCAATTTGCAAAGCATATTAGGGTGGACAACAGGCAGGGGCGGCTTCCTCATAGGGGGCATACGGGCTGTGCCCACCATTTCAAGCCATCTCCCACTTTGCAATAACAGCACATCAACCTCCTTAAACACTTTATTCATCACTCATGACACTTGTCAATCACAAAGCCTCTCACATGCTCTTTAGCGGAGTCAGCCCTGCCAATTATCGCACATCAGGGGTTAGACTAACGCCTTTACAGTGGTGGTGATCACATCATCCCACTAAAATCTATTAGTCACGCAATATAGCGCCCCAGATAGCATCCGGGGGCATGCTCTAGTAGGGAAGGCTACAATGCATCTAAGCAGCAAGTGTGCTGTGCTACCAAGCTGCAGGCCCTGTCTTCACAATAGTGGCCTTGTCAATCTTACTTTACTTATTTTCACACTAAGATCACATCACCTGTAATGCACCATGCTGCAGAAATAATTTTCAGCCACATACATACTGGGGCAATGTAATGAAGCTGTGCCACCCCATCCAGCTCAGAGTGATGCCATGTGGTCTTTGTCAGCAGAGCATGTGGTGAATACAAACTATCTCGGATCTACCAGCAGAGACCGTATTCCAGTTGCGGCTGGCATGGCTCGCGGGTGGGGGGGGGCAGGGATGGTGGGGGGGTCAGGGTGTGGCTGGAGGTCGCGGGGGAGGCCAGTCACCAATTAAATATGCTGCTTTATGCAACAGAGCTCAACTGTGCCACACATCATACTTAAATTTCACTAGCTACCCTTGTACCCTTGTTATCTTACAGTTTTATTACCTAGTCCAACATTTAGTTACCTTTCTCAGACTGTACGCATTTAAAGAGTGCTTTTTTACTTTTATAGCAATTATTTACATATTAGCTTTTTGGCTGAGCACACATTTAGGCCTTCCATTCAGTTACTCTGCCAACACACATTTGTTCGCATATTGGCATCGTAGTCTTTAAAATTCATCTTTGCAAGCCTTTGGCATCCTCATCTTTAAAATGTATCTTTGCGTGCCTTATGCACTTGGAGTTGACAAATTTATGCTCAATTTATTTTCTGTGCGCGTACATACCCGTTTTAAAGGTCAGCCTACCGGCATCGGTTAACATTTTAAACAAGAGGAAATGCAAACGCTTTAGAAATGGAAGAGCAGGATCACACATATACTAAAAGCGACCACCGAGATTACATAAGGGTTGCAAGTCCAAAGCAGACAACTTTAAAACTCTTAAACCAGCGTAAAGTTCTCAGCGCAGCCTGATCATCTTGTATTTTTGGTAAAATTATTTAATCTCACCGTGCCAACAATTAAGAATGTGTGTTTGACAGACTGGAATGCTTATAGGGGGGGATATCTGTACCCCACCATTGACCCCAGCTCAAGATGAATTGTTGCAGGCATGACACGAATCGCCCCTTGACAACACAATGTATACTTTCACTTGTTTGGGAGCCATGTAAGATAAGAATATATTGTAACGAAGTACTGTGCCTGGTGTTGATGATTCCTATTGTTAATAAAAAGATATTAAAAAAAAAAAAAAATGTGTGTTTGTGTAACGTAACTGGGGCTCATGTAAAAGCACTCCTATACCTTCCAGTGGAGTTCACGCTATATAAAAAAATGTGTATACAACAAAACCAGAAACACGTGGCACGTGCATCTACTGGTGCACCGTTTTGGGAACCGTGCTTCTAATGTCTATGCTTTTATACGCTTTTGGGGCTGTGACTCCTTTCAAATAAAATAAGAGTGGTTTAAAGCAAGCTGGCAAACTGCATAAATGTGTTAGGAAACCACACGTTTGATTTATGTGCTTTCTAGCATACATTTGAAGCGTGCATTGTAATATTATTTATAAGGAGCAAGATCAGACATACATTAAAGGCTAGCACTTACATTTACTAGAGGTTGCAAGGTTGCTTACGTGCCTATGAGTGTGTTGCACTCTAATTTTTTTAGTTTAAACAGTGCGATTGGCTTGAAGGTATTGTAGCACTTTGTTTGAGCACCAGTTACATTACACGATGACACAGATATTTTTGCTAGGCATGGGGAGATTGAGTAATTTGCTGAGAATTGCAGGATGTTGAGCTCACAAAGAGACCTGGACCTGGTTCCCCAGCTCAAAAGTTGCCAACTCTCGCCGTTTCGCCACATCCGCGTTATTACACACTTACTCAGAGCCTTGCTTTCTTCAGCCTTCTGACAGAGGGCGCTTTAAGCACAGCATATGCAGAGGTGTAGCAAGGATACATGTGCCTGCTGGGGGAGGTGTCCATCTCTAAACTTGGGCTGACCTTCAGCACGTGTTACACTTGTTAGCACTGTCTGGGCACAGGTTTCAGTTCATTAGTACCGGTTCAATGCCCACATATAGCATTAAGCAACAGAAAGGTGACCAGTCAACCCTTGCAAAGGGCATTCCACTGCACATCCCTGCGTTTTCAGTAACTTTTGAACCGTTTAGACTAGAAACTTTTTTTATTTTTTTAAATCTGCAGATAGTGCATTTTATGATGGATTATGTGGCAAATGCAGCAAATCCATAATAGTGTGAACAATTCTGTCACAGCACAAATTGCCTTTCTCAACAAACTAGTCATAACACTTTTACAAAGTTTCAGTAACTTATATTGCAAAACTGCTCAAAAAGCTAAAATTTACAACCCCCAAAAAGTATTATTAATCAGATACGCGAAACCTAATGAATTTACCAATGCTTGTTTGAAACTGGTGTGATGTGGAACAGAAAAGGCAGTGTTGTTTCAATGCTAGAACACAGCTGGTGAAATAAGGGGAACCTCATCTTCAAATGTCCTGGCCTCTGCTGGTCTGGGCAGGGAACAAAAGTGGAGCTCTGGAACTTTTCAAAGTCACAGGCCAGATTTCAAGCAGGAGCACACAGGACGCGTGGCATGAAAGGAATCGAAATACACAAGTCATGTCGAAAAACAAATCCCATTTTTTTTTTTTAATTGGGTTAAAATAACCGCTTCACAGAGTTCTCCTCTCTTTTATTAACAGCAGTAAAATAGACACAACGTGGTTCTCATGAACCCGTCTAAAATGCTCCTTGAAGGAGAATGCAGTAGCAGCTTCTCCCCTCAATATAATGTAAACATCACCTACACATTAGATCTTCGCTTCTCCCTTGCTGCAAGATGTGTGCTGGTCCACGCAAAGAACTATCTGGCCACGTTGCAGTCCCCACCCACAGGGGCATCGTTGTGATTAGCGCAGCAGAAGCAGTGGCATTGGCCCCAGCTGTAGGAGGCGCTTTCTCCACCCCAACTGGGAGTGTTTTTTTTACTACCAAACTGGTCCCAGAGCAGGTCCATTTTTCTTGACAGACCTATGGCCGATATCACCCTGCTGTGCCACAGGTTAGCAACGGCGAGCTTCAATTCTCTCACATTCACCAGCTCCATGCAACTCAAAAACTATTTTTACGCCCCATCAATTTCATATGTCACCATCCGCCGCTAACAATAGGGCACCAGAGGCAAACTACCTCAACCACCATAGCTGGGGCCAAGTAGCCTCCTGAACAGGATCCGACAACCTCTTTTAAGAACTGCTTCTTCCATATAGTCTTTTACATCCTTAATCACTTCACTCAGGAAGGCCCTTGGGTACCATTGTTAGTGGATCAATTCATAGTTCCACCTCTGTCCTCCAGCTGTGTGTTGCACGGTTCAGAATTTACCGACGGTTGTGTATCATATTTCAGTCCTCCACTCTTTTGCTCATGGAAAGGGATTTTCTCTTTTCTATTCCCTTTCCGTTCGCTGCCAGATCACCTGCTTTAGTGTTTAAGGCCTCAGAAGGCTGAGTGTGTGGTGGTGGTAGCAAGCCTTAGCTAATTTTTATGGAGTTCTTGGTGCATATTTAAGGCTTCGGCATCCATTGTTTCCTGTATGCCCTGTTCACTCAATTAGTTTTGGTGATGAAAGATCTACGGATTTGTCAAAATTAGTTGAGACTTTTCAGACACGGTTCTATCAGTACACCAAATAATTTTTATTCATATTATAGTACAACAATAAAACTTCAGGTCTTCTTGGCGAAAGGCTAATCTGCCGCCAATGCCCACTCATGGAATACCGAAGAAGTAGAATGGACATAATGTTTTTTTATAGTAGACCCTGATATGAGGAGACCGAGGATCAACCTCTGAAGCTGGAAAGTCATGTGTCCTCCAAGGCGGTCTGTACATACGATTAAAACCATGGACTTTCAAGAGCTTCATGCAAGACAATGGATTGATGCAGCCTTTTCTGGTATACCAACTTGTCTCCCAACATTCCAGTACTCACTTGTATCTTTACATTTGGATTAAAAGCTCTCATTGTGCAAAATGCTTGAATCCCATTATAGCCCATTTGCTCTCTCAGTCTTTAGATGCCCTCCCCATGTTATACACCCGAAGTGGCATATAAAAATCAATACAGATTGTGGCTGCAGGCAAGAACGCAATATCAGATCATCGAACTATGTCCTACCAGTGAGGGTTATGGGATACCAGTGAATGCAGATTACAAGTTTTTACAACAAACATATGTGATGGAAGTAAATTAAAATTGTTCCATGATTCTATCACCGGAGATAGTAGACAGTGAGGCATGAAATAGCAAGGCTAGTAGTAAATACTAGGTAGTGTTGGAAAATTCTTGTTTACGTCGATGTGTACAGGGAAGCGCCTCGAAAGCAGTAGCATCAATCTGTAGACGTTTCCGCACTGCAAGAAGGGGTGCGGCAAATCCGATCCTAGAGTTCCACAATGGTGATGAGCCATGCTGTGACCGCTACCAAAGGTAACACAGGAGGAGGGCCAACGGCAGCAACAGAGGCAATAGAGGACAGATCCTACTGTTGATGTTGCCAGCATTTGTGGGAAAATTTGCCTCTAGGAACCCCACTGCAGGAACATATTGCTGAATCCAAGTAGTGTAAGAAGTAACCTTGGTGTACACTCCGGGGCGATCCTGTTGAGCACATCCAGTCCCCCAGCTCACAATGCCTGCCAGGTACCAGGTACCATTAGATTCACAGACCAAGGGCCCTCCGGAGTCTCCCTGGAAAAGAAGACAAACCATGCAATGAGTGTCCCCGATTTACAGATAAAAAAAACTTCTCCAGGCCGACAAACAGTAGAGAAAATTGGAGAGACAGGTTGGTCTGGGGTTTACTATCAAAATATTGAGATATAAATGGTAAACAGAAGTATAATCAGAAGATCAGGTATACTATACTTAACTCCACATCTATGTGCCTTGATGATGGATCGATCTTCAAGATGCGCAGATGTGAAGTTAAGAATAGTAAGTCTATCGACAAACCAATATATACTTACCTTCACCATACTCTGAGTGTCGAAATTCTGACCATGGTATATTTGCATTTTGCCATCACTATTCTGAAACGCAACTGGTTCTGGAGCCGGGAGGTCTATATAGGTAAATTCATTGCCACGTTTGTAATTTGTAAGAAAATCATTGACTATATAAATGACTTCTATTAAGGTTTGTTATATAGAAGCATCATACAAGGCTATTCTAACATTTAGCATGCACGCAGACGTCTTGGAACCGCATTATACATCCATGGTTCAGAAAGAAGGCTGTGAAACAGGTAGGGAAAGGCAAGAGATCTATGGGGAAAGCCAATTTAGAGTACAGTAAAGATGAGTTTAGAAGGGGGACAAGTCTTTTGAAATGTGGTTAGCGATCGAATTTTGACAATTTTCCCAGAGAACACATTTCATCAGAAACCTTATGTTCTAAACATAGGCTTTCGTTTAAAATAGGCTATGGATTCCAGGAAGGAACGTCCTTGTTCTCTTCAAAATGAACCACATTTAATTCTAGATAATCAATGACTTATAAAAGAAAAACCAAAACTGCAAAATGGTGCTGCGGATGCCTTGGAGTCATTCAGTAACCTTCGGTCTTGAGACAGGTGGATTCAAAGAAGAATCAAGGGGCAGACTGGTTTAAACATATGATCTTGGGGCAAAGATTGCTCTACAGAGCAGATCTTTGGGCACATGGCATTATATCTGTGACCTTGATAGAAAGTCCAGTATTAAAAGGCCTTAGTAACATACAGAGGTATAACAGGTGGCGGATAGAGGGGTGTGGTGAAAAAGATTATAGAGTGACTGAGTGATAAAGAGGGAAACACTGGAGAAAAGCTTTGAGTTGCTGGCTGGAAACGTTTTAGGACTGCCGGGTTGGAATTTTCACCTGCTTTCTGAATACGATGTACTACTGAGAATCTTTCCAGACGCTTTACTCCCCTTCTTTCCTGGAATCCTACAATCTATACTCGTACCCGGCCGGGTTGGAATTATCACCGGCTTGGGGACTTCACTGAGTTCACGCAACTCTCCACAGCCCTGAAGAAGTTGTGGGACTACTTTACCCCGATGAAACACGTGTTGGCTGGTTGAGTCTTCACCACAATAAAAAAATATACAGCATAAACTTAAGAACTCTGTACATATGTTTACGTCTACTCTTGTATAAACTTGTTTCATTATGTATGTGTGCCCAGGATATAGCTATACTGTTTTGCTGTTCGGTCCTCCCTACACACATCAATGGGTTAAAAGGGTCTCCCCTTCCTGGTTAGCACCATACCCACCAGTTCACTCATTTACACAGAACGTAAATTTGCTGAGCGCCATTACTTCCTATTCACTAAAACCCTTACCTTGGCTGTCAACTTTGAATTTATTACCCATTTTCTGCTAATTCAAGTCTGCATGATGCCAAGCAAACTTGCAGAAGTAGGTCACTCAAAACTGTTGAAATATGCCTGGCCCATATAAAGATGAAATTCTTACTTGCAATAATTTTAAAACACTAAAAAAGTGAGCCTTACCCAGGATCCCAAAATCCCTAAGGTAATCAAAGGCAAAGAGAGATGCAGTTAGAGTAAGGCATAGAAGAGAATTTATTTTATCTACAAATAGATAGAAGATGGGGGGGGGGGAGTTTACTTTCCCAAGGGGCTCATTTAGAAGGTGGGGGAGTACTTCCCCACTTTGCTCATGCCTTAAAACATCTCTGAAGGGGGAAAGGAAGAAGTGAAAGGCAGAAAAATAGTGGCAAATGGTAATTGCAGGAATGAAAAAGAATCTGCAGGAGAGATCCGCCAGTAGGAGGGGGAAACTGTGTTTTAGGGGGGGGTGGGAGATTGTTGGGGGTGTATGAACCAGGCATGATGGGGCATTAAGTCTATGCTTCCTGATATTCGTAGCTTTTGAGCAAAACATTGAGCCCCGGCACAAATTAAGCACTGATCCAACTGTTTCCCATATTCCCTTGCTTGGTGTTCGGACTGCAAGCACTCAGCATACCCCATTCCTAAGAACATCCATTGAGTCACACACAGACTTCTTGGCTGAAAAAAACAAGTACAAATTGACAAATATCTGCTCGGACTCGCACCAGACGGGCACAGAACACTGATGTTCCTCTAACGCTTTGATAAACGCGTACGTTTTGCCTTTGCCCATCAGAATGGACACATTTAGGAATGCCATATAGATGCAACAGGGAAAACGAGAGAACCATTTTCAATTTTCTGTTGCATTATTAGGATTAGACATTTGGAAATCACATTACAAATGATTACAAGCATTGCCCAAACAAAATACGTTTATTTAAAAAAAAAAATAGCAATTAAAAGGAACATATCGTAATACATGTTTTTATGTTTTTATGTTTTTATGTTTATTTTTGTGGGTCCCAAATGTATTTTTAGGAATGGAAAATCTAAGGTTCATAGGGAGATTTCAGTGCAAATATAACCTGGGGAAAATGAACCCCAACCTTGCTCTAGACTACTTACCATTATGATTTAGCCTCAGGACATATTTCCATTGCCCTGCTTGGTGGCACTCAGATACTTCAAAGCCACTCACCTGGCAAGAGTCTTTTCCTCCAGCCTTATAGCCAGCGCACATCATGTCACTGAGGATTATGGGTAGAGTTGGGCTCACAGCTGAACCGATATGGTAGAGGTCATCACAGGTTGAGCTGTCAACGATTGGGACCATCACCTCCTGCAGAGTCTGGGGCGATGGGAGAGGAACTGTAGAAATAGTAATTGATAATTTGTTTTCGATGACGCAGAACAGGCTCAGACAATCCTTTAACTTGTCCTGACGTGCACCGATTAGCGTGAATAAGATAATTCACCCTCGTGAGCAATGTAACATAATTCATAAAGTGGGATTTAGTGTATTCAAAACCCAGTTGTAAACTACTTTTGTTGCAAACCAAAATTAGAATAAGTGCTTCCTTAACCCCTTGAGTGCCCATGATGAGATGGTCTCGTCATGGGCCGCGGTTGCACTGTGCCCATGACGAGCCCCGCCCGCTAATGAAACGCCCGGCACAGGGCGTGGAAAGGGCGGGGCACACAAGGGGTTAAAGAGAAAACATCTATTCTCGGAAAGACTAAGCAACTTCATGCACTCTAAGCCAGCATGAAAGCAACTTCTGTCATTCCCTCATGGGGCGTCAGAACATCTGAGATGGTGGCGGGAATTTAGGGTGGATACGTCCATATTTAATTAGAAGACCATGAGAGGAATCAGATCTAATTTAGGCTTGCCCATCAAAGACCACTTGACTCTGAAAGTTAATGCCGGAGATGTGGCACACAATACTCGTGAACTGAATTTGGTCAGCGAGATAGGCAAGTCAAATTGATCATAAAAATCCAGCAAATTTATTCCACCGCTCACTCCTTTAATTTAATTTGTAGAACTACCCATTTCATACTAGTGCAGACTGGTAGATCATCATGATGAACTCTTGCATCCCGATCCCATTTTGGTTTCTATACTATTGATTTTTTGCGGATCCAAGAATGAATGACTTCACTCTTTACTGTTCTTCCTTTAAAACAGTTCTCGCCACTCTTGATAAGTGGACTTCGTATTGTTGGACCTCATTTCCTTTAAAGGAGACTCCGGATATGAAAGAACTCCCAGTTGTTTTGTGGCCTCAGATGACAAGCTGACAGGAGCGGCACGTGCAGGTAAAAGCGGTGGGGTGGGGTGGGGGGAGGGAGTATTCAACAGAAGACTACGATGAGGGCTAATTAAATAAATAATTGCTTTTCCCTCGTCCTCATCTGTCTAATCCCCCCACACCGCCTCACCGCTCTTACCTGCACGGGCCGCTCCTGCAAGCTGAATGCTAAAGAGTGAACGTATTACAAGTTCCACCCTAAAATACTCAGATTTCTGGGTCAACAGCAGCCTCAAAGATGCATTTAGTGCTCCTAATAACACTATAACAATGTTAGTCTGACAAATATTGCTTACCATGCAATGTTAAACGAAAAAGGAGTTAGTATGCGCACCTTATGTAATTAGGCCCCACATGGTTCAGCCTCACCATTCCTTTATATCCCCAAAGATTGCTAAGTGTTTCTACTCCCAACCTAGGGAGATATCCCTTAGCTGGAATTTACCAAATTAAGTCAAATAACAGCACATGAAATTTCAATGCATGCATAAAAAATGCGGTTGCTTCCATCCTTATACAAATCCTCATAGAATGAAGAGCTTCTATACCCAAAGAAACAACGTTTGTCTTGTGAAAAGGGAAATCATTTTTTGGTCCCACCACTGACTTTAGGTGCCTTCATTGTGAATACAGTTAGTCCATCTCCCTGTAGTGTGTGCATTGACCAGATGACTTTTTCACTGCCATTATTTGGTCTCAGGGGGGCACCAATGCCTTCATTCAGGGAGGAGAAAAGTAAGGTGGTTTCTATCCCTCCTCAGTGCTCATCACCTTTCACCTCTCCCTTGTTAGGGATGCCCTGAACTTGCTACCAAGTTGTTTCCCTGACAAACTTCCATAGTGATTTTGAGCCAAAGGGAGACAATGAAACTGTGGTGCATCTTCAAAAATATCCCCAGGATGAGGACTGTCCTCTCGGGCCCCAAGCGAACCCCTCAAACATTCCCTGTATCGAGGCCCAGCACTACCCGTGGGCAGGCAGAGGGACTTGGGGAGGCAGGGGCTTAGCCCAGGCCTCTTTATTAAGGGCATCCATCTCACGCAGACACAGCCGATGATCAGTGTAAACCTCTCATTGGATTTGTTCCACTCCAGGGCCAGCACATGTATAGCCCAAGGAAGCCGGTTCCTACAACGGTCAACATTCCTGATTGAAGGCCTGGCTCTGTGGCTGGCCTGAGCCTGGCTTTACTTCTTTCGGATTGGGCACAAGAGCTGGGCAGAATAGGACTGCTATGTAAATCTAATGTCCCCAGAAGAAGGAGGTTGGTTTCTAAGGGGGGAATGGTAACCATTGGTTAAGGCTTTCTGGATTTTTCAATGGTTAGTTGGATGCTGTTTATATCTGGTGATTCGGAAAAGATTGACTTGCTCAAGCTCCGCAAGCCATATTGAGGATGAAGAGGTGGTTGGAGGCTGTGCACCTCTCTTCTTCTCCGGCATCACCCTTTTCTCAGGAAGGGCGTTAGAGAGAGTCAGTAGACCCTCTCCTGAAAGATTATCCTCTCTACAGCGGTCTGAAGCCTTAGAAACCAACTTTATCTACTACAAACCTATTCTAAATTCATAGCACTGGCTACCTCCCAAACTCCACCCACAAGGCTGCCACAACGGATAGCCAACTTAGACTGTTATGGGTCAGTTTCCGGCCCCAGGGTAGGAGTTCGTAAAAAAGAAATGAAGACCCATGAGAATGGGTTAGATTGACGGAAATTAACAGCCCTCCAACACCCAAAGGTTGCATTGTAATGTATGGGAAGTTACACACCAAACCAGTCTGCATTGTAACCTTTCTCAAAGAAACAAGCAACTGTTGCTTAGGTCTTAACATTGCAAACAACATGGATAAAGCAATTACGTGGTCATCTACGAACAACACTCACTTTCAGAGCCAATGGTTCCCCAGCCGGTGACCCAGCAGTTTAAACCAGATGGGAATGTGACCGACGAGTCTGGCATGCAGATGGGCAGGATGAAATCAGTGAAGGTCAATGGGGTCGTCAACTCCAACAGCAGGATGTCCCCGGGACCTCCTTCAGAACGGTAGAGCGAATGGACGATTATCTGCTTGACTCTAGAGCACACCGAGTTCGGGTTGGAGCGCAAAAGCTGGTACATCCCCAGGCAGACAGTATAGGATGACTGGGCATAGTTCCTACATGAAAAATAACAAGATTTAGCCAACATGGTAAATAGAAGCTAATAGCACATCAATTATTATTCAAATACTACTAACAATATGAAGTGAATGTCTGGGTCATTTGGGAATCCGGCCACAATCAAAAGACAAGAGGTGAGCACTAGAGGTGTGGTTTGACATGGGTTTGCTGCACATTGCTTCAGCTGCCCAATACAATCTACAACCACATATTTCACCACACCCATCCAGCCAGGATGCCAGTCTCCCCATCTGGAACACATGGGAGCCTTTATTAGAGACATTTCCTTTCATTCAAGGTCTTAACAAATAAAGTTGGGCTTTAATGAAGGCTTTACTTGCCTTCCAACCTTTATTCCAAATAGAAATAAAAACCAGACTGTATGGAACGTAAGGGGGCCTCCAAATCAGCCTGTCTTTTCCTTTCCTGCTTTAGTGAGCTTCTCCCGAATCCGTTAGCACATTAAACCTACAGCTATTGACTTCAGCAATTCTCATTGCCTCATGCGCCAACACGAGCAATGTGTTGCCCTTATGTGCACGTGCCCCCCCTACACAATAATGAGAGAAATACCTGACAACATTGTGTGGACGCAAAAGGTGCTTTGAAGCAGTGCTGATTATAGGATGACATTTAATCACTTTATAAACTTGAACACAAGGTGGTCCCAGCAAATTTACTTTTTAACAATGAATACTTTTCTGATAGCAGCTGTAGGAAATGACCATCTTTTGCTTGATGGCCCCTCAGATTTGTTATCCTTTTTGTTTTACTGGCTTTAGAACTCTGTGCACTTTACACCTGCTATCCAATAGTAAAGCGTCTGTGCTCCCCCTTTTAACATGGTCAAATTGCCATACACAACTGGAATATTTAACTTGGCTACAAGTCCCTAATATATGGTGCAAAATACATTCAAGGCCTAGATGTTAAATGCCACCCGTGCACTGCTGCACCTATTGTGCCATCTACTATACTGGCAGTGCACACATGGCTTAGATCTACCCATGTAGCCTGTGACAATGCAAAACATGCAATGTGAATTGTCAAAATAAACCCCTTTTAACAGGTCAACCCTTTAGTTTCAAATATTAAGGCCACCCGTATGTAGACATCATAGTGCACATGGCAGGCGTACGGCATTTAAAGGTAGTACATGTAGAAATGTAATGTTAGCATGTCCTTACAGGGGCTAGCACCCAAAATCTATTTTCACTATAGGAAGGCAGGTTGTCCATAGAGAAACATTGGGAACCAGTTAATACTAATACTGTAACTCAGGAATAGAGCCAGCGAGTAAAATGATTAAACAGGTTTACCTGCCTCAATAGTCAGACTGCTAATTAGCCTCTGCCAGCTCTCAGCCTGTGCTCAGTCTTGAATATGTGTGAAAAAGTAGTGAAATGCCTCCCAGGAGCAAACTGTAGGCCGACCTGAATAGAAAGAGATCTCTCCTCTCAACTACCCCAGATCTGCAGACTAGGGGCCCTTGACAACCTTTTTCACATTGCAGTCTCGAACCCTACTTGTCAGCTGTGTTGAACTACAACTAACACTTTTGAACACACAATTGAAAGGTATAGAACATGCTGCCAATATTATTCTTGTGTATTCACTTTCTGGTTGCTAAGGGACCCTGCTTTTGCCCTACCAGACTTCTGGCCCTGGATTTGGATTGGTTGTGGGTAGAGTGCCTGCATCAAACTGGATTTTAGTCTTAGATTTGAGAGTAAACTAGTATTACCAGACTACACTCCCCGCACAACCTTCCCACCATCAGAGCCCAAGTTGAATTTGGACAAACTTTCACCATCTTGAATTTGCCCTTCCCAATTGTATTTTGGGCTTGCTTGCAATAAGGCAAACAGGAACTACAGCAAAATTATACAAGTCAGGGCCTTGGAGATTTTACCACTTTGCTTAGGAAGGGGCCAGGAGTCATCCCCACCCAGCAGCTCATGCCAGGCATAAAAGTGGAAAATCAGAAGGGGACTGGGCCTTTTGCATGTGACCCGAGAAGAGCCCTGAAGGACCTGACGTGCTCCCTCTTGTACACAGGACAACAAAGTGAACTCCAAGGTTCAATTAACTGGCCACGTTTTTGGCTACAGGAACACAATAAGCTGCAAGAGGCCATTTCCTGGAGTACCCAGCTAATCAGTGGCAACTTGACCTGGACTGAACCCTGCTGTTGGCTTCTACCTGACACCATGTTAGTCTCAAAGTGCCATCCAGAAGTCCGTGGATGGTTAGAGCTGAACTTCAGGGGTGAATTGAGACTTGCGAAATTAAGTCAGAAGGTAAAATATTTGACCAGGGTGAATCTAGTTTGTTTTTCGATCCGCGCTCCATTGCGATCAGTCTTAAATTGTCCCTAGGTCATGGCCTACTGTCACCATTAACTATCTTTGGCTACTTGTGCTATTTTAGCACTATTTCTACTTAAAACTTACAAAATACGATCTTTGGTTCCCCTTATTGGATTTTGTTATTTTGGGGTCATTATATTCATGACGTTTAACCCTATTTTTCTTATTCAGTTTAGAATGTTTATTGTCTGACATTTTGAACTTATTACGGTTTTGGTACGGCATGAATACTTGACACATTTCTGTAAGTTAAACTGGTCTGCTCTGTGCTATAGCTACCAGGGGGTTGAACTTCTGTTAATTTAGTGATTTTAAGGTTTCACTCTGATTAGGGTTGGGATTATTCCTAGAGGTGGGTAGTCATGCATCGAAAATATTAATCCAATTTCTTACAGCAGTAATTTGTGTTTCCCCAGCAGATGCCATCTCAGCTCTGACTGCGCATGTAGTTTGCCATTGTGATGGAAAAAAAAAATATTCATTTGTATTAAGGTAGCAAAGGGCAAACATGAGCAATATTGAGAAGAATTAAAGAAAATCCTCAAAACTATAAGAATGACAGATTACAAATGTTAGTACTTATTTACATCACAAGATCTTCTGAAACAAATACAGAATGTAACTTCAAAGGTGCTGGCACATTTATATTTTGGGGTTTAGAAGGATGATTGGTCAAAATTAAAATGTTCGGAGTTGGGACTAATTGTCTGCAAAGGCAACTGGTCAACCACAGACTACCACCATAATGTTTCAGTGACAATTGAATGAAATGTACTTCCATGGCATTTCTAGTGTGGAGCCTCAGTTATCACACCACACATTAATGATGCAAATATCAGCCTATTGATGGGCAGATTTCCAGTGTCTGCTCTCGTTGATATCACTACTAGCTCTCTGTCCAAAGACAATGTCCACCTCTGGATCACCTTCAAGATCCTTCAATATGGGTGGTTGACAAATATCAGAAGCGGAGCGAGAGAATTTACTGTTGGAGGTAATATAGGTAATATTTGTAATTGATACCGGAGGTAAACCGCCGAAAAGGGCCACTACTCTGTACAAAATAGATTTGATTTCATTGTGTCTAGTCCATTATGTGTTATTTTAATATCTCTGTGGGTCATGTTCAAGAAAGTCGTAGTACTTCAGATGGTGACGAAGCAGTTTTTGGATCAGTCATACCCATTGAAATTCTGATCAATTTAAAAATTTGCCTAATGGGCAAAAATCCTTGAAACGACAGAAAAGGTGCAATTCCGTACATGTTTTAAGAATGATAATCTTTTACACCCTCTTTAGGCAGGATTCATGATTGATAGTAAGACCAAATCATCTCTATCCCATATATCCTCTGCAGAGATGCTGATCTGACCAACACAGCTATGATCTTGTGGGGTCCAGCTCTGCCATTTTATATAGTCAATCACATCATATTTAGCATTTATCCCATAAAGGAATTGATGGTACAGGTCTGGACTGGTGCAGCTCTTCATCCCATCAGATGGAGATATACCCCATTTCAAATCCACTGTCTCACAGCCTATCTATGGGGAGGGTAGCATCAGACTCTTCATGATCATTGGTATTATTTGAATGCATATGTTAATTGTTTCATGTCCTTTCCTAAATCATACTTTTTGTTTGCTGTACAATCAAATCAAGGATTGCTGAATGATAATAAGTTAAAGACTAGGTAGTGCTTTGCTGGCTGTTAACAGATTATTGCGCTGCAACACAGTCAGATTAACTCACACTAAGACAGATGTGATCACATTTACGAGTTATCCACTGTGGATAAACGTTCCTTTGAACTGAACACTGTGGATAGCTCAGTTTTTAAAAATGTAACATTAATATTAGATCTTGTCGAAATTTCAATTAAGCCAGCTTAATTTTGGTAATTTTGTTTAACTAAATGTATGCAGAATTGCTGCTTTTATGCCACACTGTGTAATTTCAGGGCCAAATTTTGACACAAGATATACTGCTATGGTAATGTTGTAATGCTAGCAGCATTATTGGTCGTTTTTTTTTTTTTACCCAAGCAGAGCATTTGCATATTATTTTAGCATAAAACTACAAATTTGAAGGTAAGCGTCAGCGTTTTAAACACCAATGATTGGAAATGAACAAAAAAAATTTACATATTTGAGATTAATTTTTACCCAAACAGAACGTTTGGGTAATTGTTTTTTTGAGTGTGTGATTAAATTTTCATAATTTTGAGGTAATTTAATTCCATTACGCTAGAGCCAATTACATACGTTTTGCACACCCCTCATTTTTTATTGAAGAAAATAGCAACACAGCAGAAATGTGTTTTCAGTTTGTATCCTACATCATTACTCTTAAAAGCATGGGAATACCGGTGAAGAATTGTCCTTAGAAGGTTACACCACAGACAAATTGAAACATCAGTTTCTGCTACCACTCACTGTTGAGGGTAGTATTTCCTTATTTGAGTGATCCTCAGAGGATTAGGGTGGCAAGAGCTCTAGTGCTGCCCCTTTTGAATTATGCAAGTGAACCTTCATTGGCCTTCTTCGGTACTGCTTTATCTGTGCAATAGGATGATGGAAAGAGCGCTGAAATGTTTCAGACACTCTTCCCCAGTCACTATTAAATCTTGGCTAAATCCATCATTACTATTTAGCTTACTGCACCACCCCAGTTCAGACCCAGCCATATGCAAATCAGTCTTGACCCTGTTCCTCATGGGAACAGTCCAGCCCGAACTGCCAAACCAGGTCTTCCCTGGACCGGAAACAAGCATCCTGGGACAGGTTTCGGAGTAACACATCCTCATCAGTCAGGCTAGCTTCAATCCTGTCGCAAAGTGAGCAAGGGACCCAGGTCTGGGCATACCCTGCGACCTTAGGGCGAACAATGCAAACACAATAAGACGATGGACGGATCGCTGAAACGTTTCAGACACTCACCCCACTCACTATTAGATAGTCAGGACTGATTTGCATATGGCCGGGTCTGAACTGGGGTGGCAAAGTGAGAAAAAGAACGATGGTGGATTTCAAGCCAGATCTAATAGTGACTGGGGGTGAGAGTCTGAAAAGTTTCAGCGCTCCGTCCATTCAGAAAGGATATTGATGAAAAACACAATAGAAGGATTGAAGTGAGGAGAAATGGCATGTATGGTACAAAGTGTGGCACATGCAAGAATTTCCAAACAGAGATTTATCATAATTGCTTAAATAAGAGTCAGATACTCTTCAAACATACACCAGGGAGCAACAACAAAAACAAAATATTTATGGATGAAATCTTTTTATATTTTTGTTTAAAGAAATCTCATTCAATAAAACATTTAGATGGTTGTTTTAAAAAGAATGTGCAAGGAAAGTGCTCATGTGTGAAGTGGGTGGAAAAAGAAAGTTCTGAAAAAGAACAGTTTGGAGATCATAGTGTCTTCATTCTATATTGCTAGCACTGGTTGCAATATTGATTTCAAGAAGTAAACCAGTGTTCATTAGACTGTTCACAATACAATTCAAGTCTCACGTGTCTTGTTTTAGGAGAGTTGCTTCTGTTATTTGGAATGCAACTTCTTGTTACGTGAGGGATAGAAATACTGTATTCCAGGCCGTAGCGTAGGGGTGTTGACGTTTGGACCCGAAAGTTTTAACCTCCGCATGCATGTCTTCATCGGGACAATAGAAAGGACAATCTAAAAAAAATGAAAGGATATTAAAGCCCTCCTCCCTGGTGTGTGAATCGTAACATAATCAATATTGGGTAAATGAAGTAACTGATTGTGGTTGGTGCCTGAAAGGCAATCCTGGTCAGTTCAACACTCCCAGCACGTGGGTAGTCCTTAATACAAGAATGGATCAGGTCAAAGGAGTGGGTGGTCTGTTAACACAAATATAACATGGGGTGAAAGACCTGTAGACTTACCACCGCACTCAAGGGGAACCGCGTTGCTCCATTGGCAGTTGTAAAGGAAGAACTGAGTTTATCACTTAGCGTTCAGTTCAGGGCAGGAGATACTTGCCAGTCACGGTTGATATCTGAATGATTAAATAGGAAAGGTCCAGATAAATACTGGGTTGGACCTGCACCATCTGTAAACAAATGTGTCACGAGGTGGGAAGCACCTTTAAGGGTAGTAGTCTCACGGCTTGAAGACTTACCACGGCATTAGTGAGGAACCCCGTTGCTCCATTGGTGGTTCAGGAAGAGGAGCTGAGTTACCTCTTAGTTTTCAGTACATAGCAGTGGTTGCTAACCAATAGCAGATTATTCTAAATGATTAAATAGAAAGGATCCAAATTTGTTATAGGTTGGAGTTGTAACATCGTAAAGTCACAGGGCCAAAGCCCAATGATCTGCTAAGAGAGAGCCAGACAGTGCTATAACCGGATTCTCGGCTTCCAATCGGCACAGAGCAGGCGCTCCTGTCCGGGTTGTGTCTAGAGAGAGATGCGCATCGAAAGACCAGCGGTGAAGTAATCGCAGTGTGCACGTTTCGCGTGCACGCAGACGACGTCAATTGCCAATGGAAGCAACCTTGCCAGTTTTCATGAATTGTATTGTTTGGAGATTAACGCAGCTCCACATAATGATCAACATAGGACGCGGATTGGCATATGCCTGCCATCATTTACGCTATACTACTTTCCTATACCGCTAGAGAATTAAGTCTTTCTTTGGACCGGTCATGATTAGGACAGCCGTACGGCTGCAGCTTCCATTGCCAATTGACGTTATGAACATGCACCCGAAACGTGCACATTGGGATTACTTCTACCGCTGGTCTTATGACGAACATCTCTCTCTAGACACGACACGGACAGGAGCTCCCGCTCAGCACCGAGAATCAGGAAATAACACTGTCTGGCACTCTACTAATAGATCATGAGGTCTTGGCCCTGTGACTTTACGATGTTACAACTCCAACCCATGACTAATTTGGATCCTTTCTATTTAATCATTTAGAATCACCCACTATTGGTTAGCAACCACTGCTATGTACTGAATACTAAGCAATAACTCAGGTCCTCTTTCAGAAATGCCAATGGAGTTCCTCACAAATGTGGTGGTAAATCTACAAGCCGCGAGACTACTAACCTTAAGGGTGTCTCCGACCTCGTGACACATTTACTTTTACAGATGGTGCAGGTCCACCCCAGTATTTATCTGGACCTTTCCTATTTAATCATTCAGATATCACCCATCATTGTCAAGCATCTCCTGCCCTGAACCTTAAGTGTAACTCAGTTCTTCCTTTACAACCTCCAATGGAGAAACGCGGTTCTCCTTGAGTGCAGTGGTATGTCTACAGCCATCAGACTTCTATTTTCAATGTCCTTACCCCCTTTTTAGGTCTTTTACACCGTGAACCATTTGTGTTCACAGACTACCCACACCTTTGATCCGATCCATTCTTGTATTAAGGACTACCCACGTGCTGGGAGTGTTGAACTGACCAGGATTTCCTTTTCAAGCACCATCCATGGTCAGTTACTAAATTTACCCAATATTGATTATATTACGTCTCACACACTAGGGAGACGGGCTTTAATATTCTTTCATTTTATTTAGGTTGTCCTTTCCGTTGTCCTGATGAAGACCCGCATGTGGAGGTTAAAACTTTACGTCTTTGCCCAAGTTGGGTCAAAATGTCAACACCCCTACTTTACAGCCTGGAATACAGTACATCTATCCCTCACGTAACAAGAAGATGCATTCCAAATAACAGAAGAATTTCGCAAAAAACAAGACATGCGAGACTAAAATTGAGATGTGTTGTGAACAGGCCAATGAACACTGGTTTACATTTCGAATTCAATATTGCAACAAGTGTTATCAATGTATAATTAAGATACTATGATCTCCAAACTGTTCTTTTTCTGAATATTATTTTTCCACCCACTTCACACACAAGCACTTTACTTGCACCTTCTTTTTTAAACAACCGTCTAAATGTTTTATTGAATATGAGATTTCTATAAACAAGAATATAAAAAGGAGATTATTTCATTGCTAAACCTGTTGTCTTTCTTCTTTCTACCTGGTGTATGTTTGAAAAGTATCTGACTCTTTTTTAAACACTTATGATAAATCTCAGTTGATGACGTTATGAATCTTTTTAAGAGTCCATTTGCCTCTTGTGTTTTCAGAAGAGGTACGTCAGGATCAATTGTTGTTCTTACCGCATCAATATTTGGCAACATGGAATGCATTTTTGATCAAAGAAGGGGGTACTAGGGGCTTTTCAAAGGTCCAGCATACATGCTCAAATGAGGTCAATCGAAAAAAGGTATGCAGTTCCTAACTGGTAAAGGGGAGACAGGTCAACTAGTTGGTCATATGTCCTCACTTAATAGTAGGAGGAAAGGGAATTCCTCCTTTTGGAAGTAGGGCCCTCACACACCCCTCTGGGTGTCGTGCTTCATCATAGGGAGTGCTCCTAATCACCCCGTTTTTTAATTAACAACCAGCATCTCATGAATGAGTGACGAATCCACTGGGCACGAGTACCATACCACTACTGATTTTATATTCATCACTGTGTGCATTGTGCACAGGGACTGTCTTAGGGAACACACGTGTTATTGAACTGCATCAATTCTCTTTGTCGTTAATACTTTTTTATTTTATCTCATTAGGTTGGTCATCACAACTACAGGTACCACATCCGAGATGTTTTATGTGGTTTATCAGGGACAATAGACCAGACAACCACTACATGTAGATAGCTTTTTTCTTGGTCCTGACGAATTGGCACTAGATTGTAAGACAACCAGGCAAGAAACATGTTGACCACATGATTGAGAGCGGTATCCTGTCACATTATGTCAGGAGTGTGCCACATTATTTTTAACCAGGTTGGAAGCCATATTAATTAAACCTTTTCTTGTTTGGACTTCCATTTCCTATTTTAACCCCCCTATGTCCACTGACCCTCACTCCTTACATCTACACCTTTAGGCCACCCACACCCAGAGCACCAAACGACATGGAATAAAAGATCTTCACCAAAGAGCACCCTCATACAGAGCCCGTCAGGTATTGCAGCGCCGACCTGACGAGGAGCAAGCCCTATAATGAAGCATGACACCTAGCTGGGTGTGTGAGGGCACTAATTCTCAAAGGAGGAATTCCCCTTTCCTCCTACTATTAAGTAAGGACATATACCCACCTAGCTGACCTGTCACCCCTTTACCAGTTAGGAACTGCATACCTATTAACATGAAATGCATCTCATTTCCTGACTCAGAAAAGTAAGATCAAAGCAGTGGTGGAAAAATGTGTCCCGAAGAAAAACATTGAACAAGGACAAAAGTAACACATTTGAGGAGGGTTATTTCATCTGGCTGAGGAATTGCCATAAGGAGGAAATAAGCTCTAAATCGATTAAGGTGATTCAGGAAATACAGGAATATTTGGAGCAGCGTTTGTCCAAATTTGGACAGACTGACTGGTGGGCCAGAAACCTCCAATTGAGGGTGGAGCAGTAGGTCAAAAGAAGAAATGGGGTGGCCAGGTCCAACAAATGACTTGTAGACCCAGATAAAAATAAAGGTAAAGAACATGAGAACATAATCAATTTATCATGCCTTTAACAAAAATACAACGAAGGCTGGTCAGATCATTTACACTGTCTTCTCATGCACTTGCTTTCAGGACTCTTTTGTAGACAATTCTGAAAATGCATGGGTTTTGTTTTACAACCACTGTACTTACAGACCGTAGTAGCAGTGTGCCGCCGACACCACCCAATTGTTTGTGATTAGAGTCCCTCCACAAACATGCCGTCCGTTCACCTGCACACTGGCCTGCCATGGCCACTCCCCATTCCCGGCATTCTGGCCGCCCACAATACGGCTGGAAACCACTGGTGTGCCGCAAACTACAAAAAAACAAAACAAATATTGATAACACAGGGCAGGTATCAGATCAAGATTCATAATGGAGACTTGGGAAATCAGTCTTCATTTGCGTAAAGGCAAATGTGCTTTGAACACAACTTAAATTGCTGTGCTCCCTAACCTTTAAACCCTTGTTCCAATTGGAAGGCAGGAATTGAGAAGTCATTGGGTGAAAGTAACCAATTTTAATGGCTTCAGCAATCATGAATGTCTGCAACAGCCATTACTGGAAGCTACAGTGCAGCAAACAGGCACAAAAGCAATTGATGTCAGTAGGTGTACAAATCAGCAACAGGCCTGTGGGTGTAAAATCACCACAAAAAATAGTTAATACGTAAAACAATCAATTACCAGTTTTAACAGCAACTATGGGATGCCAATGTCAACAATGAATGCAACAATCACTAACAGATGCAACACGGACTGGTCCATGGAGCAGTCAAAAAAGGAGCACAGAAGCTAAACGGGTGCAACAGACAGTGATGGACAGAGCAAATCAATGTATTGCCAATTAAAATCACACAATATTTTTCAAAACGATAAGAACGTTTAATGGATTTAAATATAAGGAGCCAATATTTCATTTTTTGGGAAGAAGCAATCGCTGTGCAAGAATTCAATCCTATTAAAACAGCTTACTAAACGGACCCCTCAATATTAGTTCCCAAAAGGGGCACGCAGCATTCATGAAAATTAAATGACATTTGAAAATGTTCATGACTCATTGCAAACTGCACATCTTCTTTCACTTGGTAGCATCCTTTTTAGGTCGAGGCTAGCTTTGCAGCGCATTTGCTGCTTGCTTTGCGAGGCATGCTGTATTTAGTATAGTGTGGAAGCTTTGTGCAAGCTCCGCCCACCTTTTTCATTGGATTAGGTCCTAAATGCTGCCTTCAGATTGGTTTTAGGCTTGTTAGTCCCTCCCCATAACGGCCATGTCGTCATTTGTCTCCTTCCATGGTTACTGGCCCCTTTACTCCGAACACTATTTTTTTCCTGTCCTGCCCCCCGCGCAGTCCGTGACTTCTTGGGGCCCCCCTCCTGTGCACTCCCATTCATGCCTTCTCACGCCCGCACTCCCGTTTCCAATGCAATAGGTCTCGCATAAATCCAAGTCCTATTGCATTGCAAAGGCTTGTTTTCAATGGATCCCATTCAAAGATGGTTGTCGGTGAGAGTAAAGTGGCAAATCAAATGAAACTTCTGCAAAAAGCCAGGCCACTGCTTTCAAAAAAGCGTAAAGTGGCCTGTTCCGAGATCGCCGCTGCTGTCTTGAGGTGTGGAATGTAAAGGTATGCCTATGCCTTTCCAAGATGGCCAACAGTAATGCGTGGTTTGACCTTGTGTGGCGAACAGGATCTATTTCCACCAGGGATGAAAGTCGACCCTTTCATACCAGAAGTTCTTTTCAGTGCAAGGGTCCTTCATTGACACGTTGACCATGGCGGCTTTCGGAAGGCTCACTGGTGTGCTGAGCCGGGCCCTCGCTCCACGTGGCCGGCTTCTGTCTGCTACCGCTGCTCACGGGGACTCGAATGCAGGTACTACGGGAGGTCCATTAACAGCGGAGGGCGTTGGGGAGTTCTCTGGCAAGTGGTGGGTGCTGTATGCGGGATTGACCTTGGGACCAGCGTTTGAGATGCAGTCAGCAAACTGGTCTGTTATAAAGAAACACGAGGTTGTTGTTATTGTTTGACACCCCTTTATCCTGAGGTAGTGGGGTCTCAGGGTTGTTATTGACATCTGTGTGTTGTAAAGGAGGTCACCCTAGGTTTGTCACAATCTAACTTATTGTTTTTGACTTGGATTCACGTTCATTACTTTTGTAAACCCAGTATTGTTTCATAAAAACCATACCGAATGCTACGTTTTATTAGAAATCAACTAACTTTAGTCGCGTACGCTTACTTTGTCACGAGTTAGTTGAACTATACAGATTTCCACCCATAAGCTGCTAGGGCAGCACACACGCTCCATCGACTTCAAGTGTAAGGTGTAATTTAAAAAAAAAATAGACGTATTGTCTATCCAAATCCACGCTCTGCAAGTATTAGGTGCTAGATTGTAATTCCCCTCAGCCCGGTTTCCTTCTGTAGTATTAGAACAAAATGTCATGTTCCGTTTCTCGGTAAAATAGAGTCTTCCTCCATTTTCTATCTTTCAGCCTGAAAGACGATATCCCCTTTACACCTGTAGTTTATACGAGAAAGGATTAAGCCGAACAATTCAGTTAGAAGCCATTGCTAAATTGCTCAAATACTTAACCATAGAGATGAAACAGCTCAAATAAGTACGTACACATGACCACCCAGCATCTTTGAGGTACCATAAATATGTTCCATGGCCACTTGAAAGTACCTAATTGAAAAGGTCTCGCCGAGGATTAATCGAGCCAAGGGCAAATCACAAACATTTAATGCAAATTAAAACATGCGACCGGCAGGGAATAGAGAAACAGCAGCTGTCGATTGAGTTCAAACCCCCTCACTTATCAGGACAACACCCCCCACTACAATTCCCTAACATGCTACAGTCAATCGTATACAACTCCTTAAGATCTAGTACATCTTTCCCTTCATACATGACAACTGAACAATTTAACTGACCCCAATGAGCAATATACTGATGCTTAAAAGGAACATAGTCACAAAGGGCCAGATGTAGGTGGCCAAATAGTGATTGGCAACGCTGAAATTAGCCAAATTACAGCATTTGCGATCGCTATTTGGCTGTGAGCCATGTAGGTGAGTTTAAACCTACTAGCCAAATAAGGAATCGCAAAATTGCGATTCCTTTTTTTGCTCTTGCATTTAAGGAATCAGAAATTGCGATTCCTTAAATGCAATGTAAGTAGCAGAAAAGTAAGTGCACTTTAGACTTAAGGAATCTCTAATTACCACCAACTTCAAGTTGGTGGTAATTAGCGATTGCCTTTAAAAAAAAAAACACTTTTTTGCTTTTTTTAAAGTGCCATGTGGCACACATTCATGCCCTTAGGGCATGTATGTGCGCCACATGTGCACACATGTACATTTCAGGGGTGCAACAGGGTGTCCTTTTGACACCCTGGCACCCTTGAAATAGCGCCTGCTATTTGCCATTCTTTAATAGCAAAATCGCTAATAGTGAATATCTTCCCATTCATTCCTATGGGCCTCCTAGCCAATAAGAATGAATGGGTAGGTATTCCTTATTAGCTAATCTCAATTTGTGATTTGTTATTAAGGAATATTAAGGAATCGCTAATATTTTAGCGATTCCTACCGACATTCAATTTTGTGAGTCCTTAATAGCGAATCTGTAAAATTCGCTATTAAGGATTCGCAAATTTGATTTTACCTACATCTGGCCCAAAGTCTCCTCGCCGGTTCCCTCTCCATCGGTGCTCTCAACACTTATTTGACATGGAATGCAGACCCTACCGGACTCATTCCCACCAGGTGCAAGATCAGGTCCCTTCCTCTTCAAAAACAATCTCTCCCTATTTCACCATTTCCATCCTCAAGCGTAGCCACCAGTTTTTCTGACTTGTACAACCTTCTAGGTATCAGAACACTTAAAATGTCTTTTTGCAATGATACCAGGTAATCTAACAAAGACCCAATTCCCTTTATTATCCAAAACAGGACGCCTCTTTTCTCACCGTTAGATGCATACATATTGAGCATGCTCCTGTTTACTATTCTGCAGGTTTCTCTTCTGATACACTCAAGTGGCACAGCCAAGGATGAACCAACTTGGTGGCAACCTCCTGACCTTTTATAAACAGTCCTTCAACAACATTGAAAGTAGTGTTAATTGCCCATACTAAAGCCTTATGTTCTTTATTCCAGTCCAAACCATAAGCCACAGACAACTGCACATTAACTTTAATGACCTGATTACATATTTCCACAAAACCATTGCTCCTGGGGAGATATTAAGATGTGGTCAGATGCTTAATACAGCAAAACCAAAGGAAATGATGGACGGAGTGTTGAACATTGCAAGCACTCACCCCCCGTCAACTGATCTGGGTTTAATCCAAGTTCAAGTTCAAAGTTCAAGTTCAAAAATCTTTATTTCGGTTATTGCTAACCATAAAAGACACACATAAACAATGTACAAGACATTATCACATAAAGCAAACAAACATTTAAATGAAAAATACAAATTCAATCAGAATATGGACACAAAACGAGGTACATGGTATCACTGGTCCAGGCAGTTTCTCAGTCTAATACATAGTTTTAAAAATTCCTTGATTTGGAGAATACTGTCACTGTGCAAAAGCTGCAAGTACAAAAGAGCCGGTCTGATTTGTTTAAAACCAAGTTTTTTTAAGAGAGTCACTAAATATAATTTGCGAGGAAATTCATAAAATTTACATAAAAAGATAAAATGCAGCAAATCCTGCGGAGACTTTCCGTCGCAGCCGCAGGGCGCTGCAAGTTTATTAAAAATATCACATTTCGGTCGAATAAGCAGGTGATGAAATTGATTAAGCCTAAATCTGGTCAGTAAGAATTTCTCATGTGAGGACAAAGACCCTTCCAGATATGGTTCTATGGCAACGGTGGTCTTAAGCATAACAAACTTTCTCACACTTGGCTTCTGGAGCTCCACATCTTCTCTCGTAATCCTCTTATCCTGCAGAAAAGATTGTTTAATTTGCTCCAGATCTCCCCTGGTTATTGATTGTGGTTTGGAGAAGAGTTCAGGGCGACCAAGTTTATCAAAGTTTGATTTTAGGTAGCTTAGCCAAGGAGAACTCAGTGCCTTGTCCAGTGACAAAAAGTCCTTCATGATTAAGTGTGTTAGGGATATGTTCTCATTTAGCCAAATTTTAAGCCAAAACATCAAAGGGCGTAAGGAAAGCAAATCACATATATATTGGGACCCCAGCTCCTCATGAACAACAAAATTAGCCGTACCGGATGGGACACACAATAGACGCTTCATAAAACGATTTTCAACAATCTGTAATTGCTCTCCATTTACGTACCCCCAAAGTTCACTGCCATAGGACACAGTTGCCACAGACTTAGCACTGTACAATTTCAACATTGCACAGATAGGCTTTTTCCCCAATTTGGTTGCAAAGTTGAATATTGACGCGTTAACCCTCACCATTTCACCTTTTTTCTTCACAAGATGAGGTTCCCAGTTTAATTTTGTATCAAAGAGAACTCCTAGGTAAGAAAATGTTTTAGTTAAAGGGATTATTTCTCCGCCAATCCTAAATTGGAAGGGTTTTCTTGGTTGCTGACCAACTTGCAATACATAAGATTTAGAGTTATTTACCAAGAGGTCTCTATCTCTCATAAATGTATTAAATGCTGTCAACAATGATTGCAAGCCCCTCTCGGTCCTAGATATAAGTACTGCATCATCTGCATAAAGAAGTTTTGGGATTCCTCGCCTACCAACTCTGGGACAGTCAGCATGAACATCTTGCAACACCCCATCTAAGTCATTAATGTAGAAGTTAAAAAGAAAGGGGGCCAGGATACAGCCCTGCCGGACCCCCTTTCCAATACTAAAATTATTAGATACACTCAAGTCCAGGGAATATCTCACATTAGCACTGGTGTTATAGTGTAGGGCAACCAAAAAGTCAACCAGACCGCTATCAACCCCTTTTGACCTCATGGACTGCCACAGCTTAGACCGGTTGACACAGTCAAACGCTGAGGACAAGTCCATAAAGGCAAGGTGAATGGTACCTTTCTGTATTATGGTATATTTGCTTAAGATCAGGAAGAGGTTAAGGCATTGAGTAGTTGTTGATCGGCCTTTGCAGAATCCGTACTGCGAGGGGGACATAATGTTCTTTTCCTCCACCCACTCAACCAATCTTTGCAGTACAATTCTTGCTACAATCTTAACCATAGAATCTAATAAAGAAATCGGTCGATAGCAATGTGGGCTGCCCTTGTCACCCTTTTTAAAAACTGGGACAATTGTGGAGACACCCCATGATCGTGGACATCCTTCTTTTGCAGCAGCATTAAAAACTGACTCTAAAATCGGTGCCCAAAAGCTAGGATCAGATTTGTACAAGTCAGGGGGAATCCCGTCCGGGCCGGGAGCTTTCCCACCTGTGATTCCCTGTATGCCCTCCAAAACTTCAGCTCTATTAAAAACAATCTGTACACCAGTTTTACTGCAGTCAGTACTAATAACCATGTCCTCTGTGCAGCAATAAAGTTTTTTGAAATGCACTTCCCACTCTTCCTTAGATATATAACTTTCAGTACCATTTCCCGGGTCCTGTGTCAGAAATGGTTTTCTCATCAAGGCCCAGAAAGCTGTACTACTTCCAAGGGTGGCAGGATCTAAGATTGCTAACCACGCCTCTTCCCTGAGAAATTCCTTATGTCTTGCAATAGTTTTTTTGTAGATCATTCTACAGTGCTGGACATCAGCTTTTATCCTAGGCTTAGAGGACAATGCTACTCTTAGGTTTTTTGCTGCTAGGGAGCAATCCTTGTTAAACCACCTTGGGCCTTTTAAAGAATCCGAGTTTTTTATGGGTACTGATAGTAATTGAGATACCTTCCCCGCTAAACTATTGAAGGCATTTAGGATAGTGTTTGGGAGTGTATCCACTTGTGTGCATAACGAAATTTCGTCAGCACAAATAGTTTTTATTTTAGTATACAGCTGATCAGGGGTTACCATAGACCATCTCAGACGGCGTCTGCCATCAGTGGTATTCACCCTACCAATAAGGGGTTCCACTCTTTCTTTTACTATCAGCGGTCCCTTCAAGAGAGCAGTGAGAGGATTATGGTCACTAAATTCACTGACTTCAATAGAGAAGAATCCCACAAAAGACTGCATTACAGGTGTTAGCAAAATAAAATCTATAAAAGTTGCCCTACCATTCCCGTTAAATGTTGGGGTATCAAAGCGCTTATTTGGGGCCATCAATGCCATCATAGGAGTTAATTCTAACTCATTAAGCATATCATTGAGGTGTTCCCCCTCAATTGTGTGCTCAAAATGAAAATTCTCATAGTCCGGGCAATTAAATTCTGTGATCAATTTAAAGAGAGGGTCTCCACAGGGATGAACATTAAAATCTCCGACCACCATGAGGTTATGAAGACAACCCTTCATGGAGTTACTAATAAAAGAATGCAATGTAACTATCTGACTAGAGTTGGTACTACAATTAATAGAATTATAAAAATTGACCAAACCGGCCGTACAATTGTCTCTATTTAAAACTAAGCCAATAATGCCAGTGTGGTTTGTTGTAATTCTCCGAACCTTACAACATAAAACTATGGATATGAACACAACCAAGCCCCCCTTAGGTCTACCCCTGTTAGTTGCTACTGCCGGTACGTAGTAGGCCTTATACCCTTCCAGGAAGTGATTACAATCGATTGACCAGGTTTCCTGTAAACAGATAACTTGGTACTTTTTAATATACTCAATCCAATTGCAATCCTCCATTTTGGAACCAAGACCCGCAATGTTCCATGAAATTATGTTATTAGGGTTGGTGACAGCCAAAATACATTCCGGACGATCAGTATCCGTTAGGCCACGAGTTACCTGCCCATCGGATACCTCCTGTCAGTCACATAGCTCTAATCCCGAGAGGGCGTCAAATCTGTTGTGGGTTACAATGTTGAAACCATTACCTCTCTGTAACCCCCCATTATGTGCAAATTCCTCATTAGGAGGCAATAACTGTGAGGGTCTACGTGATCTGAATGGGCCAGGGGTTGGTGGATTTCTAATAAAGTGGGAATAGAAAAACCCCAGTGGGCGTATGCAGATACAGTTGGGAGTGTTGGCCAATGCAGCAGCTCTAAGAAGAACTGTAGCAGCATGCTGAGGATACCTAAAATTGATAATAATGCAGTCACCATTTATTGTTTTGCTAGATGAACCAATCCAGCTCACCCTCCTTGTTGTTAATATTTGATCTGCATACTTAACGGGGAACCCACAATTCTTGTTAAGCCAGAAAACCGTCCTGTTCTTTAAAGAATCATGATTTTCTTCAAACGCCTGATGTGCTTGGGGCTGAATGGGAGGGACATTCGTAAGTACAGCCACATAAGGTGCACAATCAGGGGGAAGATTTACATGACGATTTTTCTTTATGTGGGTATAAGTCAGATTTCCCTCTAAAGATCTCGTATTAATGGTATTCTGCATTATTAGTGTCGTGGGATCCGGTAAGACAGGATCAACAACAACCTCTGTATTTTGTGTGTTAATCTGCCTGTCTAAATGAGTATTAGATATACTTCCCTTTGATGATCCCAGGTTATCCAGAGTTAGCCTAATATTTCCTGCAACTGAGTTGCCTGATGCCCCAGCCAGGTGCGATTTTATCAGACCACCTAGTCTTTCTACTTCTGAGGCCATAATATCTAATTTCGCTAGCAAAGGTTGCATCAATTCTGCAATTTTTGCCTCTAATTTTCCCTCCAGTGAGTGAAATAGAAGAGTTAATGGTTCAGGGGCGATATTAGAACTCAATCCGCCCATACCACTACCCTCACCTAAATTCTTTTGCAATCCCCCACTATTAGAGACTCTATTGCCCCTCCCGGTTTTGCTTTTGCAATGATTACCCATGCGCTTAACTTGCACCTTCCTGCACAGTCTCATTGGTCTATGTTGGGGCGATAGGGGTGATGACTCTTCCTCTATTAAATCAGATGCAACTTCAAGGTCATCAGTAATCAAATCTATATGTGTTTGTGCTTCAATGAGTACAGCAACCCCGCTTTCCTCAACCACTCCGTCTGTAGGAGCTGTGACTACCAAAGGGGACGATAATTCAGCACACCCAACATCATCATTACCCCGCCCTAGGGAAGCTCTGCGTGAGTTGTTAATTTGGGTCACCTTTTGCACCAAATAGTTATCCATAGAACCGACCCCCTTAGTAGATTTATTCGTCTTAACCTTGGACATGTTAGTAACCCTGACGGTAATCCTTAGAGCCAAGCACCTTTTCACCCAGGACTATACAACCGGCCACCTTTGCCCAGACCGTACAAATAGCCACGTTACACAACACAGTATGGTGACTTCGAAGGAACTTTATACGTACAAAGTCCGTGGCCCAGTCCAGTCTCTTCTGTCCTCTGAGGGCCTCAGAGGGCCCACCCTTTGCTCGGGCTTAGCCCGGCGTCGCCCGCGCGTGTCCCGCGACGCGGATGGAGCGCCGCCGTTAAATGCGCCTCCGGGCGCGTAGGTAGCGTCAAACTGCGCCGGGGCACCTGGGACATGTAGTTGAAGCCGCTTCCAGGCAGCGCGTGAGGCAGCGGCAGCGGCCGTCCCGAGCGCCACGTGGGGGGCCGAGGGAGCACCAGCAGGTCCAGCAGGAGAACAAAGCATCCACAAAGGTATTTATTTTTCAAGCTTCCCGCTCCACCGAGGGAGCACCGCCGTTAAATGCGCCTCCGGGCGCGTAGGTAGCGTCAAACTGCGCCGGGGCACCTGGGACATGTAGTTGAAGCCGCTTCCAGGCAGCGCGTGAGGCAGCGGCAGCGGCCGTCCCGAGCGCCACGTGGGGGGCCGAGGGAGCACCAGCAGGTCCAGCAGGAGAACAAAGCGTCCACAAAGGTATTTATTTTTCAAGCTTCCCGCTCCACCGAGGGAGCGCCGCCGTTAAATGCGCCTCCGGGCGCGTAGGTAGCGTCAAACTGCGCCGGGGCACCTGGGACATGTAGTTGAAGCCGCTTCCAGGCAGCGCGTGAGGCAGCGGCAGCGGCCGTCCCGAGCGCCACGTGGGGGGCCGAGGGAGCACCAGCAGGTCCAGCAGGAGAACAAAGCGTCCACAAAGGTATTTATTTTTCAAGCTTCCCCATCACCGTTCTTTAGCCCACTCTGCCACCCCAGTTCAGACATGGCCATATGCAAATCAGTCAGACCCTGTGCCTCATGGGAACAGTCCAGCCCGAACTGCCAAACCAGGTCTCCCCTTTGGTATCGCTTTGTTTGCCCTAAATTGGCAGGGAATGCCCAGACGTGGGTCCCTTGCTCATTTTGCCACTGGATTCAAGATAGCCTGGCTGACGAGGGTTATGAACCCGAAACCGGTCCCAGGATGCTTGTTTCCGGTCCAGGGAAGACATGGCTTGGCAGTTCGGGCTGACCTGTTCCCATGAGGCACAGGGTCAGACTGATTTTCATACGGCCATGTCTGAACTGGGGTGGTGGAGTGAGCTAAAGAATGATGATGGATTAAACCCAGATCAGTTAACTGGGGGTGATCGCTTCCCCCAGATGCTTAATACCCCAAGGGTTCAAAATTTCTCAAATTCACGTTTAGTAAATTTTACCCCATTATCCGTTACTAATTCGCATGGGGCACTTTCCCATAAAATAATGATTGCAAGAAATTAATAATTTCTCCAGTATTAGCAAACTAGACAGATTCTACTTCTGGCCAACGAGGAAGTAATTAACCAGCACAATCCTATACCTACAACTCTCCTGGAGTACATTCATTGGACCAATGACATCCATACATAGTTTGAATCTGGGTTTTTCTGGAATTGGGATAGCATCAATAGGACTAGGAACAGTGTTCAGGGACTTACCACAAATGACACAAGCCTCGAAATCCCTTACCTACACCTGGCCGACATATCTCTGATCCTCCTTTTCAGGACTCTCATACCCAGATTTCCCTTCATTGCCTAACTTAAGAACTTAAGACCTTTGCCTCACATTTCATTAGGAACAACTAGTAAATCAGAGTGCCTAAAGTATACCATCACTAACACTTAATACTGGAATTGTGTGATTAAACGACTTAAGGGATGCACTTGCACCACACTTGGGCCACCCACTGCTAACAAAGCTTACCACTTCCTTCAGCGATTCATCACTTAACATAGCGGTCTTCCATTTCATTTCAGAGATGCACTTTTCCTCAGTAACATATGTAAAAGCAATCATGCAAAACTCTTGATCCTTCATGCCCTGTTCTACATCCTCTTCATTAAGGAGAAATCATGATAAACAATCAGCGAAGATGGTATTCACTTGTATGTACTCCAACTGAAATTCCAGTAATCTAGAATACTACTTGGCAATCCTTGGCGTGGATTTGCTGGCATCGTTGGTGTAAAATAAGTTAGTCAAAGGTTTACGGTCCATGGGAATGGTGAACTCTGCAGCCCACAAATACTTTCTGAAATACTCTATGCCCCACCAACAAGCCAGTGCCTCATGCTCAATAAATGAATTTGTACTTTCAGATCAACAAAGAACAAATGGCGCAAAAGTCACCTGTCCGTCCGTCCCTCCTTGCACCTGTAGTAACACAGCCCGCAAGCCATACTGACTGGCATCAGTGACCACACACGGATCACGTGTGACAAATGGTTTGAGTGGAATGGCATTTGCCACTTCACATTTGATTAATTTGTATTCTTTTTCGACGTCTCTATTCCAAACAAATTCATTTTTTTCTTTAGAAGAAACTGTAAATTGTGTCCTTTCTGTACGTTTGGGAATAAAAGGAGCATAAAACTCCAGCATGCCAACAAAGGAGTGCAGTTGTTTTTTTCTGTGGTAATGGAAACTCCTTTATTGCTTTCATCAAATAGTAAACACAATCTACTGCAACCTTACTTTTAGTGTATTTCAAAGGGACTCCCTTCTCCTTCAAAATAGACAATACCGAACCCAACGCTTGCTCATGGGATCTTGAAAACATCTAACAATCTAAAGGTTCTTAAAAAAAAAAAAAAATTTGAAAAACTGAAGAAGCTGAAGCCAACCCAGATGGCATACGTTTAAGGATGTAAGCTCACCCATAAGTGACCAACAAAATTAAGTGTCTCTAGCCATGGTGCAACACAATCGGATACCCTGATGTCATATATGAAGTAGAAAAAATCTGGTCTCCTTTGAGGAATGACAACATTTCTGAAATGTTTGATAGGGGATGACAGTTGCCCCAAATTCTATTGCTTAGCTCTTGCCAATCAGTTCACATCCTTAATGATCCATTTGCCTTCCTATGCCAAAACCAATGGAGATAACCATTCTGAACTCTCGATTGGTTCAATTATCCATTGATCTCACATATCCTGCAGTTTAAAAAAAAAAAAAAAAAAGTTTCCCCATGTCCCTCAAAATCAATTTGATGGGTGAAACCTATGATTTCACTAAAAACATGTGGAAAAGCATTGAACCGATAACACTCATCAATGGCCAATAATGACATGCATTCTTTTCTTAGCATAACCTAATCAAGACTATTAGGATCCAAGCATATGCCCAAAGTCCTTTGTTTTACCATCCCAAATGACACAACCCATCCTTGCTCATATAAGCTGTGCTAATCCTCTGAAGTTCAATGTGGCATCAATTTCTCCTAGCACTTCCATTGGCTTGCCCCCTCAGGCAATAGGTCGAACAGTAATCCGTTGAAACGTTGGGTGCAAATAATATCTGCTGGTGTGCAAATGCACTTAGGAAGTACAATACCTTGATATGCGAATCACTGTATTTTCAGGAATGCAAACATAAGTAATTACAGGAATCGCCTCTGAAACTGGCACTGCTATTTGGTGTGCAACTATGACAGTACTAAATGGCACATTTACCATCTTTACGACACCTAGAACGTTAATTCAAAAGCAGTATCAGGAAAACAAATTTTTAGGTACCACCTAGTGGCAGCGTGCCTGCACTGCTCGCTCTGCGAGGCATGCTGTATTAGGGTATGCACTATCTGTCCATATTTGTCATTGGCCTTGTGTCATTGTCCTTCTTAAATGATGGCTTCTTGTTCGTAAATGGGCTCATTAGTCTTGCATTGGTACCGCCTTGTCTTCATTTGGTACCGCCCATAACGACTGGACCTTTTACTTGGCTCGTTACATAGCCTGCTTTATCTAGGGGGTAATCACTATTTTAGTTATTGGCACTGATGGCGACAAAGGAGACTGCCTTTTTAGGTATTTGCATAATGAGCGCGGCATTCGCTTTAGGGACACCTTGATCATTTAAAAAAGGATAATTAAACTTTCATAGTGAGTGCGGTGCCCGCTTCAGGAACACCATGTTCAGTTTTTTGTTTACTTTAACACGGAGCGTGGCGCCCGCTTTAAGGACACCGCGCTCAGTGTTAAAGTAATAATAGTACACTTAACCATGTGCAATGCAATAGGTCTCGCATTTACGTGAGTTTAAGCTATTGGCATTGTAAATGACAATGCCTTTTATTTATGTTTTAAAAAACAAATATTAGGCATTGTCATTTACAATGCCAATAGCTTAAACTCGCGTAAATTCAAGACCTATTGCATTGCAAACGCTTTAAGTAGTTTGCACTGTCTCCGTGATTGTTAGAAAATTGACAAAATGTGGACAGATTTTTCCATTTCAACATGGCCGCTGAGTTTACAAAGCAAGAGGAGACTCGAACTGTGATTCTTTAAATATCCATTCCCACCGCAGTCACCATCGTTGTAACGTTCGACCTGCAAGCAAAGTATAGTTTCATAAGAAATAAATGTATATTTTTCACAGAACTCACACCGTTCTCCAAAATGCTATATATGTGCATTAAAATTAAATCAGTTATCGAAATGCAGATACTATATTTCGTTGTCTATGCCATATGGGGACCCAGGGGGAGCATGGCGCGAGCCGGTATCCCCCCTGGTGTTTTTCGCACTGTGGAACAATCCATGCGGCGTGATAGGTGCAGGTAGGTTGAAGGGCGGGACATGTAGGTAGGTTATAATCAGGAGTGCTGTGCTTTTGGCGGGAGGACACTTCGGGGGTTGAGCCTAGCAGTAACAGTCTTCATTGAAGTTTTTTCCTTCCTGTCAGGGAGTTTGTTGCTGGGTTTGTGTAGAGTAGTAAGGTATTTTGAATATTATCATGTCGGATGGTGTGGCGGGGAGATGCGTTGCACGTTCTCTGTGCAGCGGGCAGGAGGACCTGTTGAGGCCCGGTGTGTCTGCCTCTGTTGTGGCAGGCGCTGTGTGCCAGAGAAGAATGGCGGCGCTGGGGGTGGCTGTGACGGTAGCTGCGTGTTTGCCTTCGCACTGCAGAGTTTCGCTGGAGCCAATAAATAGGGACCATGTGGCGGCGGTCAAGCAGAGCCGCGGCCGTCCTTACAGGAGAAGTAGCGGTAAGGACCTACCTTGCTGGTAGGTCGCTCCCCCACCACACAGCTCCACCTGTGTGTCCTGCCGCTGCTGTAGACGTCGAGGCCCTCCTCCACCCGCAGGCTACCACCTGCACCTCATCCCTGGTGGCCAGTGGTAGGCCCTAGGTTTGTATCTCTGTGCCCGTTTATTGCCTTCTGTCTCCCCCTCGCTGCCCTGATTTGTGCCCGTTTTTTGCCTGGTCTCCCCCTCGCTGCCCTGATGTGTGCCCTCTTGCCTTCTGCTCCCCCTCGCTGCCCTGCTTTGTGCCCGTTTTTTGCCTTCTGTCTCCCCCTCGCTGTCCTGATTTGTGCACTCGGTCGCCCCCTCGCTGCCCTGATTTGTGCCTGTTTTTTGCCTTCTGTCTCCCCCTCACTGCCCCTGTTGTGCCTGGTTGCCTTCAGATGCCCCCACCGCTCCCGTTCCCGCCACCGCTGCTGCATCCCCTGTGGCCCCGCCCCCTCACTGCCCATTCGCTGCCCCTACCTCCCGCCTCCTCCACGCTCCCACATCCCCATATATGGTGGCCGCTGTGCGGCCGCACAGTGGACACGTGCAGCGGGTGCGCCGCTGGCGTGCCGAAGGTGCGCCTAAGGCAAGCCCGTATGCGCCTGTCCACGCCTGGACCGCGCCGAGCACCAGAACCCCTGGTCCCTGCACCCGCCACGACGACCGCCACCGCTACGATGCCAGCACACTCCACACTCTCAATCCCAGACAGACCCACACATGCTTCAAGGCCACCCCGAAACGCACACACTGTCCCTTCACCTGCCAGAACTGCAGCTACACCAGCCTCAGAGCTGCCGAACAACCCGCCAAGAGAGACTTCAACCACCTCCGATGCATACTACTGAATACCGCTCCGCACGCAAACACGCAGTAAAGCTCTGGGACCTGCTTGACACTTCATCCCCGGACATCGCCTTCCTAACAAACAGAGACTGGATGAACGACTCCTCTGCACCAGACATCACCATAGCCATCCCAGACGGCTACAAGATCACCCGCAGAGACTGCACCAGCGGAGTCGGAGGAGGAATTGCCATCGTCCACAAGAACAGCATCAGGGTCTCGACCAGCACCGACGACACTCAGCACCGCCGAACACATGCATTTTCAGATCCACACAGACCCCAACTCCACCCTCAGAGGCACCCTCGTCTACAGAGACCCCGGACCCAGACCCCAGTTCAGCGACTCCATCGCTGACTTCATCAGCACGCACGCCCTGACCCCCACCGACTACATCCTCCTCGGAGACCTGAACTTTTCACCTGGAGAAGAGCAACGACAGCAACTCGACAACCCTGATCAATAACGACGCCAACCTCAGACTGAGGCAACTCGTCAATGCCTACCCACTTCGCAGGCAACGCGCTTGACCCCATCTTCTCCGCAAGCCCCCACGTCACCTTCAGCCACACCACCGAACTCCTCTGGACTGACCACCGCTGTATCCACTTCTTCCAGAAACCCACCATACACCACCGCACCCAACAGATCCCTCGCTTCTGCTGGAGAACAATCACTGAAGACCAACTACATGCAAACCTCGCTCTCAGCCCACCTACCGAACCCTCCAACACAAACGACGCTGCCCGCAACCTCAGACGCTGAATCGACGACTGCGCCAACACCCTCGCCCGCTGAAGAAACCCCCCCACAGAGACACCAGCAAGAGAGCCAGCTGGTTCACCCCAGAACTCCTAGCCTCCAAGTGAACCTGCCGGAAGCTAGAGAAGAAATGGGACAGCGAACACACTACGGACAGCCACGCAGCCCACAATGACGCCACCCGCAACCACCACCTCCTCATCAGGACTGCCAAGAGGACCTCCTTCAAAGACCGCCTCGACAACAACGCACACAATAGCAAGGAACTCTTCAACATCGTGAAGGAACTCTCCAAACCCAGCTCCATCACCAACGAAATCCCGCCGTCGCAAGCCCTGTGCGACTCCCTCGCCACTTTCTTCCACCGCAAGATAGCAATTATCCACGACACCTTCATCACCCAGACAGCCCCAACAGACATCAACACAACAGTCTCTCTGCACACCATCGACCGCAACCTCCTGCTAGCCTGGACCAGTGTGAGCATCGATGTCACCATCAAGACCATGAGCACAATCCACTCCGGCTCCCAGTCAGACCCATTCCCGCACCACATCTTCAACAAAGCCAGCAGCTCCATCGCACCCCACCTGCGCAACGTCATCAATCTCTCCCTCGAGACCGCGACCTTCCCAGAGAGCTGGAAACACTCAAGAGATCAACGCCCTACTCAAAAAACCCAAGGCAGACCCTAGAGACCTCAAGAACTTCCGGCCCATCTCTCTGCTCCTGTTCCCGGCCAAGGTCATCGAGAAGATCGTTCCCGGCCAAGGTCATCGAGAAGATCGTCAACAGACAGCTAACCCGATACCTCGAAGAAAACAGAATCCTGGAACCTTCCCAGTCAGGGTTTCGCAGCAACCACAGCACCGAGACCACCCTCATCGCCGCCACCGATGACATCAGGATACTGCTGTGAGACCGCAGCCCTCATCCTCCTGGAGCTCTCCGCTGCCTTCGACACCGCCTGCACCGCACACTATGCGCACGCCTCCACACCGTAGGGATCTGAGACAAAGCCCTGGAATGGACCACCTCCTTCCTCTCCGGCAGAACCCAGAGCGTCCGCCTTCCCCCCATTCCGATCCGAAGCCTCCGAGATCATGTGCGGCGTACCCCAGGGTTCCTCTTTCAGCCGGACACTGTTCAAAATTAACATGGCCCCGCTCGCACATGTCGCCCGACAGCACGACCTCAACATAATCTTACGCCGACGGCACTCAACTGATCCTCTCCCTCACCAAGGACCCCATTCCCGCCAAAGCCGAACTCCACAAAGGAATGAAGGCCGTCGCCGACTGGATGAAGACCAGCCGGCTGAAGCTGAAAATGGACAAAACGGAGGTCCTCATCCTCGGCTCCAACCCTTCAGCCTGGGACTACTCCTGGTGGCCGACGGCACTGGGGAGAGCCCCGACACCCACCGACCATGCACGCAACCTGGGAATCATCCTCGACTCAACGCTCTCCATGACCAAGCAAGTCAACGCCATCTCCACCTCCTGCTTCAACACCCTCCGCATGCTCCGCAAGATCTACAGGTGGATCCCGACAGATACAAGATGAACAGTCACCCAGGCCCTCATTTGCAGCAGACTCGACTACAGAAACACCCTCTATGCGGGAGCCCTGGCCAAGCTCATCAAACGACTGCAATGCATCCAAAACGCCTTGGCACGACTGATCCTCGATGTACCATGCCACGGCCACATCACCCCCCAACTAAGAAACCTGCACTGGCTGCCCGTCAACTAGAGGATCAGCTTCAAGCTACTCACCCACGCACACAAGGCACTCCACAAGACCGGCCCAGCCTACCTCAACAAACTACTTTCGTTCTATACCTCCAACCACCAGCTCCGCTCCGCCAACCTCACACTCTCCCCGTCCCGCGCATCCGAAGAACAACCACTGGCAGGAGGTCCTTCTCCCACCTTGCTGCCAAGACCTGGAACACCCTCCCACTGAACCTACGACAGACCCAAGACCTGCCGACCTTCAGGAGGCTACTCAAGACCTGGCTGTTCAATCGGTAGCTGCCCCTCCCCCGACAGCGCTTTGAGACCCTCACGGGTATGTGGTGCGCTCTACAAATGTTATTTGATTGATTGATTGCGGTGAATGGCTGTTGATGGCGCGGAGTTCCTCGGCATCTGAATTGGAGGCAGGTCAGTTGGAGGTAGTCTCTGCCCCTCATTGGGGCCGGGTTAATAAGAGAGGAGCTTCGCTGAGGGGTGTGGCTGCCACACGGAAGCCTTCTGCCTCGCTCCTTCGCAGAGGGCTGGAGCGGGGGCGGGGTTTTTCAGGAAGGTCGGCAGCATCTGTTTCTTTGCCGGCGAGCCCCTTCCCTACAAAACTGGCCGGAGTGCAAGTAACTATAGGCACGAAGCGCTCATGCTCAAGTGTGGGAGGTGTCAAAATCGACATTGCAACTCACGTTGTTTCCGGCAGGCGCTCTGCCTCTTTAGTGGATTATTCAAGTGACAGTGGTGAGGACATTATGGGGGACCAGGTATTGTTCCCTGCACCTAAACATGTAAAGAATCCACAGCTATTGAATAGTTTTATTGTATCTGGGCCAGTGTTGGTGGGGGATAATTCGGTTGTTGCACAGTCCCCTGTGCCTAGAGGCCCCCCTGGTTGCAAAGTTCCGTTTTCACATGGGGATTCATTTTCAGCTGGACATTCTGAGGAACCAAGGTCTTCGGTGCAGGATTATTCTCAGGAGGGGTTTGACGTTGTAGAGCTTTTTCCTCATAGTGAGCATGTGGATCATACGCCTGAACAGTTGGGGGGGGTTCACCTGGTAGTGAGTTTATTTTTCCTACATCCCGTCCTCCTCCTAGTCAGCCTCCGTTTGCTCTTGACTTCTCTTTTGGGCCTCAGGCTGGTCAGTGGGTGGAGCATTCGAACGCCAAGCTGGCTACAGGTGGCAGCTCTGAACGGGGGGTTGGGGGGAAGAGTTTGGAGTTTTCAGCTTCTTCAGGCAGGAGCGGTTTGAAGGTGCAAGCATCATCAGGACTACTGTCAGCGACTGGAGTCTCCAGTTCTTCGAATACTGAGCATTTTGCGGCTTTGGGTAAAACAATCAGGCAAACAAGGCGGATCACGAGCGGATTTTCTGTCTACGGCTGGGCATTCGGAGCGGATGCCTATGACCAATTGGAGGTTGTATGATGGGGGTGTGGGGGATGGGGAAATGCCTAAAAGTAGCAACATTGATTTGGACTTATATAAGGAGCAATTGGATTATGGGGAGGATTATGATGATTTGGAAGAAGGGGATTTGGGGGAAGAACTTGATGGTAATGTACAGTTTACAATGCATGAGAATGTGTTTTCAAAGGGTGGGTCGGGGGCAACCAATGTTCTTAGTGTGTTGCAGAAGCCAGGAGCGGACAGCGCAACAGAACAAGAACAGCGGCACGATCATCGCCAGCGTGATGATCCCAAAGAATTTCAGAGTGCTCTGCTCAGTTACCGACAGGTAAGCCACATTGGTGGACTTCTTGGTCGCAACCTACGGTTAGCAAGCGCAATACACACTCTGTGTGTGTTAGTGATGCATCGTTGTCTGATGACTTGGGGTGATTTCTGGGGAGGGTGTGGGCAATGTGGTTGCGCAGGTTGCAGCTGGGGGTAGCATTTCTGTGGAAAGCAAGGATACGAGTCAGGCTAAAAAGGTTGATGAGGAAAATATTTCTAGAAATGTGAAGGTGGGTGAAGATAATAACAATATTCTTAAGAAGCTCCCTTATATGGGTATAGCAATGCCATTGGGGACTCATCTTTCAGATAAGACAAAGAATAGGATTTGGCAGCATGAGTTTGTAGATGTGTTTAAACTACTTCATAGGGACATACAGGCTAAAGAGGGGTCCAAAGAAGAGGAATGGGAGCTTGCCAAACGTCCTAGGGTCCCTAAGAACATCGAGAATTGGACGTCAGCTTTTTTGATATATGCGAGTGTATATTGCGAAAGGCAAAGACAGGGCGGTTGCCATGTTCAAATACATGGATATTATTCGTCCCAAATGCACTTTGGTGGATTTGCGTGGCTCAGCTATGACAAGGAATTTAGGGCCAGGGTCAGCATATTCCACGACAAACGTTGGAGTAACATTGATGCTAAGCTTTGGCTTCAGTGGATGTCCTCTACCCAACTGCCTGCAACGACTCATACAGTAAATGGTTTACAAATTACATACTGGCCCTTTCAGCCTCCCCCGCCCAAATCGGGGCGGGTTTGTTCGGTAGAGGACAAGTTCCAGTATGCGGAGCCTGTTGGAATTTTAACCAGGGTTTTTGCACCAGACAGTTCAGTAGATTCAAACATGAATGTCCACAATGTGGGGAAAAACATGCCATCACACAATGTTTCACCAATCAACAGTTTGGGGAACAGGGGAGATTTCGAAGGGGTACAGCATTTCAACCTACGCCAAAGGGCTCATACCCCAATTAGGCTGTCGATTCTTGAATCAAGGCTGAGTACCCAGATGCTGAAGTTGCTTCCAAACTTTATTGGGGATTCAGGGACGGATTCAAGATTGGTTATCAAGGGCCAAGGTATAATAGATGGGCTGACAATCTTACATCTGCTAAGGAGTCACCACATATTGTGCAAAAGAAATTAGATGCGGAACTGAAAGCAGGCAGAATAGCGGGTCCATTCTGGCAGAGCCCTCTTGCAAACTTGATTGTATCGCCCTTGGGCTTAGTACCCTAGATAGTGGCTGGGGAATTTTCTTTGATTCACCATCTATCCTGGCCAGAGGGTCAATCCATTAATGATTTCATTTCCCCTTCTGATACTAATATGTCTTATGCCTCAGTAGATGACGCAAATTGGTAAGGATGGTTGGGACTGGGGCAGAATTTGCTAAGAGTGAGATTCAGTCAGCTTTTCGCTTATTACCGATACATCCATCTGATTTTGAGCTTCTGGGCATGTTTTTTAATGGAGCATTCTATGTAGACAAAGTTCTCCCTATGGGTTGCTCGGTGTCCTGTGCGCTTTTTGAGATGTTTAGTATCTTTTTGCAATAGTGCTTTACCAAGCGAAGCAGACATACGTATGTTTGCCATTATTTGGATGACTTTATGTTCATTAGAGCCGCACATTCAAATCAGTGTAGCAGGGCTCTGGGCAATTTTCAGGACATGGCTAAGGAGTTGGGTGTCCCGTTGGCCCCAGAAAAGACAGAAGGTCCCAGCACCAAACTAACCTTTCTGGGAATCGAAATCTATTCACAGGATATGCTAGCCCATTTGCTGGCTGAGAATGTCCAGGAAATCAGGTAATTTTTGTTGAGTGTAAAGAGAAGATTGAGCTCAGGCAGGTTCAGCGTTTATTGGGCTATTTAAATTTTGCCTGTTGGGTGGTTAGGGCAGATAAGACTTTTTGTAGGCGTTTGGGGATGGCAATGTCAGGGGCGTACCTTCCTCACCACAGCATCAGAATTTCTAAGGCCATCAAGGAAGATATTTTCATTAGGCTACAGTTTCTGGACGATTTTAATGGAGTTTCCCTATTTTTTGTTGAGGACAACACAATTTGGCAGATTCAACTCCTTTCAGATGCGTCAGTGGCTCATTGATTTGGTTTGTTTTGGGAGGGTCGTTGGTGTGCAGAAAGGTGGCCCCCTCACTGGCTTCAGCCAGGCCGCAGTATTGCCTTCCTGGAATGAATCCCTCGGATTGTTGCTTTGCTGGTTTGAGGGGGAAGAATTTCGGGATAGATGTGTGCTTTTTCACATTGACAATATGTCTATGGTAGATCTTATTAATAATCAAAGAGTTAAAGATCTACGAGTGTTACACCTTTTGCGGGTTTTCATGTTACAGAGTCTTAAGTTGAATATTGTTTTCAGAGCTAGGCACATTCCTGGCATCAACAATTCTATAGCAGACGCTTTGTCTCGCTTCAATTGGCAGTAATTTCACAGCATGGCACCAGGGGCAGACAGCTTCAAAACTTCGATTCCGCCGAGCTCCTGGGTGCTGGGGGATTGAAGATAGTCGAATTAGTTGATAAATCTATAGCTCCTTCCACCAGATGAAGCTATCGGAAGGCTTGGAACTAATTTTTAAGTTATGCAATATCTCGATGTTATGGTGGGAACTTAGATGGTAACAAACGTTTCATTCTACAGTTTGTGTTACATTTAATTAACAAGGGCTTATCTCACACAACCATTTCTGGGAAATTAGCTGGGATTTCCTTTTATGGCCAATTATGGTGGGGTCAGGACCCGGTTGAGGATGTTCTGTTAAGAAAAAGTTTGAAAGGTTTAAGCAGAGAGCATACCTATACATTGCCCTTGCGTGAACCAGTTACTTTTGCTTTATTGCAACAGTTATTGTTACAGTTACCTTTTTGCTGTTATGATGATTGGTAAGTTTCTCATTTTAGGTTATGCATGATTTGGCAATTTTTTGGTGCTTTCAGGGTTTCTGAATTATTGGGCCTGCATGATCAGGCTGGCATTCAGAGCAGTGAGGTTCTGTTACACAAAAATAATCTAAGGATCTAGTTGAGGAGGTCGAAAACAGACCAACTAGGCAAAGGCATGTGGAATCACTTAAACAGTAGTGGGTCATGGATTGTTGTACTTTGAGGGAGTGGGAGTCATTCACTAAATCCCCTAGTTTCAGGCCTGGTATAATTTTTTCTCACCTTAAAGGGAATAAGATTTCTAGCACCCACTTATTGGCGGTGTTAAGGAAGGCCTTGGTTAGGCTTGGTAAAGACCCTCTATTGTTTGGCACACACTCTTTTTGTATTGGGGCGGCTACTGAGGCGGCCAGGATGGGTTGGGATTGGGAGGATATCCAGAGAATTGGGAGGTGGAAATCGGCCTGTTGTACTCGCTATGTCAGAAAATGATTTTTTTTTTTTTCTTTTTTTTTTAATTGCCCTGTTTAATTCCTTCCTAACTTTGTTTATTCTGTTTAGGTTGCGTGAAGGGTTCATTGTCAACAAAAATGTGCACCTGGATAGTGGGGCACTCTTTCATTAAATGGGCAGCGCTCTTTGCTGAATAGCAGATATATTGCAGATCACTCGGACTTCCAAGCAAAGGAGGTATGCGGTGGGTATTTTTTTTTCCCCCACTTTAAAAGAGCTGTCTTCTGCACAAGGCTTTCCTGACATGTTAATTATACACTTAGGTGAAACCGACTTAGTGCCCTTGTTGGGTTTATCCCTTATTAAGCAGATGAAGTTGGACCTTGCAGTTTTAAAGAACAATTGGGCGGGCACATGTTTGATCTGGACAGAGTTCATATATAGAAAGCATTGGAGAGGGGCACGTAACCACGCAGAAGGAAGGAAGATTAATCGGGCGATGAAAGCTTTTTGCCAAGCTATGGGTATAAAAGTTTTATCACACGACAATATTACAGGTGCCGAAGATCATCTATTCAGAGAGGATGGTGTTCATTTACCACAACTGGGTCAAGCATATTATTTATTAGAAATGAGGGATTTGCTGGCTAACTTTTGGAACGAAAATCTAAGGTGCAATAGAAGTGTTTTATGCAAAAACAGTTGACGGACAGAATGCAGAACAATGTCATACATTCACCCCAGTACAGAGATCTGGGCCTAAATCCATTGTTTTTTTGCTCACCATGCCGTTCCAGATTGAACCCTCATGGGATCAGTCAAACCCGAACTGCCAAGCCAGGTCCTCCCTGGACTGGAAACAAGCATCCTAGGACCGGTTTGGGGTTTCACCCCTCTTCAGACAGGATAGCTTGATTCCAGTGGCATGGAGAGCAAGGGACCCGAGTCTGGGCATACCCTTCCCACTCGGGGTGACAAATGCAAAAACAACAGTTGATGGACAGAATGCAGAACAATGTCATACATTCACCCCAGTACAGAGATCTGGGCCTAAATCCATTGTTTTTTTGCTCCCCATGCCATGCCACTGGAATCAAGCTATCCTGGCTTACGAGGGGTGAAACTCCAAAACCGGTCCTAGGATGCTGGTTTCCAGTCCAGGGAGGACCTGGCTTGGCAGTTCGGGCTGGACTGTTCCCATGAGGCACAGGGTCCAGACTGATTTGCATATGGCCAGGTTTAAACTGGGGTGGCATGGTGAGCAAAAGAATGATGGAATTAACCCAGATCTCTTGACTGGGGGTGAATGTTTTGATTTGTTCTGCATTCCGTCCATCAATTGTATGTCTTTTGCATAAAAGTGTTTTATGAAATTCTCTCTTTCAGCAGCCATTTGGGTGGGGCAGGAAAACTCTGGTTTTCCTGGGTGGCGTTTTTTGGGGGGTTTGGATAGTCTGGAGTGGGCTTATCCATCCCTGGGGGGTGGGGGCTGGGGGTGGAAAAGTCAGTACGCAAAGGAGGGGAAAGGAAATGATGGGTTTTTGCATTACATGGGGTGTATTTCTGCAAGTTTTGTTGGAACTATTTGGGATTCTTATGCTAAATGTTTTTGGGTTTTGGTTGAAGTATAATGCAAAAAGGGGTTTGATACCTCAATGATTGTTTATAGTTTTTGCATAAATGAAGATAAGCGTTTACCTGTCTTAATAAAAGTGGCATCTTCTGCTAAGACAATAACGGTGAGTGGATTGTGTCATTGCGCGATGGGAACTCGGGGAGCATGGCGCGAGCCGGTATCCCTCCTGGGGTTTTTCACGCGGTGGAACAATCCACGCGGCGTGATAGGTGCAGGTAGGTTGAGGGGCGGGACATGTAGATAGGTTATAATTAGGAGTGCTTTTGGCGGGAGGACTCTTCGGCGGTTGAGCCTAGCAGTGACCGTCTTCTTTGACCTACCCACCCACCCTAATAAATAAAAAATAAAAATCTTTACGTCACTATAAGACAGGTACAGTTTCCCTAAAAATGTCCTTGAAAGTTAGGCGTTTTTTGGGGGGTTTGGATAGTCTGGAGCGGGTTTACCCATGCCTCAGTGGTGGGGGTGGGGAAGGTCAGTAAGCAAAGGAGGGGAAAGGAAATGATGGGATTTTGCATTACATGGGGTGTATTTAGTTTTGTTGGAACGATTTGGGATTTTTATGCTAAATGTTTTTGGGTTTTGGTTGAAGTATAATGCAAAAAGTGGTTTGATATGTCAATGATTGTTTATAGTTTTTGCATAAATAAAGATGAGCTTTTACCGGTCTTAATAAAAGTGGCCTTTTCTGCTAAGCCAATAACGGTGAGTGGATTGTGTTATTGCGAGATAAGAAATAGGCATCTGAGAAACATTTGTCTTCCTTTGTGTTTTGTCTTCGCTCAATTAGCTAGTAAGAACGTTTAAAAGGCAAAATCAATACTACTTTCTCGTCTCATTTTTCGGTTAGGATAGTACACCAATTCACCAGCAGAACTCTTCCATTGTCAGAAGGGCTAGTGGGCGCGTGACTGTTGGACATATGTAGTAAAGTCAGTGCCAGTCAATAAACAACCTCTCTCCTGGCTTGTTACCCAGGCAACTGCGAATGCATCTTTTTCTTTGGGTTGTATTTAAATGGGAAATGAATACGCAAGTTCACTTTAAAATGTATTTTAACCCCTTTCAAAAACAAATTGTGACAATGTACCCTGCCCTCACGGTGTTCTTTGAATCACCAAACAAACACTTGTACTAAATAAAGGTAAATAGGAGCGGTTGGAGTTATGGGCACATTGTCTAAAGCAAACATGGATGTCAATAAGGCAATTTTCTTTCGGCCAGTCCTGGACTATCAGCAAAGCACCAACACGAAGATCTCAAATCCTTACTTTACTACATTCTGTGACCAAAAAGAGGAAGGATTTTTAGGTGTGAAAAGGGCCAATTATCACAGTAATGACATCATCAGAAACTACATCGCAAGATTATTGTGCGGTCAATGACATCGCAGGGAATTACAACATGAAATCACAACTAGATCAGAGTTGGAGGATCATATGTGTTCGGACTCAATCAGATAACAAATTTCAAGTCATTTTTTTTTTTATTAATGTGGTCATCCTTAAACTCCCCAGCACTGGTTCAGGCAGTAACTACAAAACTGTCATTTCGGTCTTTCGTCTTAAAATGTCAGAATGAATACTCTTGGTTTTGAAAGATGTGTTTGTCTCTTTCTAACACTAGTAATGGGAAACTTCCAGAAGCACAAAATAAACAAGCATTTGCAAGGCAGTAGGTCTCACATTTACGTGGGTTTAAGCTATTGGCAATGTAAATGACAATGATTTTATTTAGGTTTCAAAAACCAAAACATAAATAAAAGGCATTGTCATTTACAATGCCAATAGCTCAAACGCACCTAAATGCGAGACTTGTTCCATTGCAAATGCTTGTTAAATTAAGAGAGACCTGAGCTATTTTCGTCTTCCTTTTAAAAGAATAGGACAAACTCAGGTCATTAGGATGGCGGGCGGTTTGCCACCACCGTTTCAGCGGTGGCGATCCGCCCATCATCCCAACTAGATTTACCCCCAGCCATATTATTATGGCGGGGGGGGGACCGCGGCAGATGCAAAATGTGTCTGCCATTTTTCCACCGGTCGGCAAACGTTACAATTGCCGGGTGGGCAGACTTGGCCACTAATATTGTGGCGGTGCCTACCAGGCACCACCATCCATATTAGGATGGGTGCGGTAACTGGCCTTTCCATGGCGGCAACACACACATGGAAAGGCTGCGGGGATATGATTTGGGGGCCCATTGTGGGCCCCCAGGGGGGGTGGGGGGTGCACTTGCAAAGAAGGTTTGCGGAAGGGTATGTAGTTTTTGAGGTAGGCTGGGCCCAAGTTGTGTAGTGCTTTGTAGGTGAGGAGTTGGAACTGTGCTAGTTTGTGAATAGGGAGCCAGTGGAGCTCTTTGAGATGTGGCATGATATGGGTGCTCACTGGGAGGGCGAGTGCAAATCTGGCTGGCAATTTCTGGATGGTCAGTGATCTTCTGGTCATAGAAGATTTATGATATGTGAGAGTTACGATTCATGGCCGGAAAACAATACCTGTTTATACACAGGCCCTTACATCCCAGCGTGCTTGCCTGGTACTAGTCCATACATTTAGAAAAGCAAGACTAGATGGCAGTTCCCTGGCCAAAGCTTGGAACTACTTACCATCCACCCTGTGTGCCCACAGAGCGGGAGTACATGTAGGAATCAGCTTAAAACCTATTTGCTCTCAAATAATATATAGTACTTCGTAAGGGGATCCATTAGTGCTCTCTTTTCCAATATATGTGTGCTCGGAAACTTCTATCCCAAAGTAGCTGTTTGAATTTACAAATGTCTCAATCAATCATAGAATAATATATCTACCTCCTACTGGCAGTCGCCAGTAAGTAGTTATAGCTAGGATGTTGGGGTGATCCGTCAAGCAGGGGCTGAGAAAAATTGGTAATTTCCATAGATAACTTTATATACGGCTACAGCCCTAACTGCTGAAAAGAAAAAACGGAGGGGATCCATTAGTGCTCTCTTTTCCAATATATGTGTGCTCGGAAACTTCTATCCCAAAGTAGCTGTTTGAATTTACAAATGTCTCAATCAATCATAGAATAATATATCTACCTCCTACTGGCAGTCGCCAGTAAGTAGTTATAGCTAGGATGTTGGGGTGATCCGTCAAGCAGGGGCTGAGAAAAATTGGTAATTTCCATAGGTAACTTTATATACGGCTACAGCCCTAACTGCTGAAAAGAAAAAACTGAGAAAAAGAGTTTAGTCCAGAAAGCGGCCTTTTTGTTAAAAGGTGTACAACCGTTCAGTAGTTGCTGAGAAATTTAAAGATTTCTCAGATATGCAATTGAGGCTGTGGTGGATCCGCGACCCCTCCTGATCTTGTGCCGGAGATCTGATTGGCTGCCAACACTTCGAACCAGGAAGTGTTGGCAGCCATCTTGTGACTCAGTTGAACTGAGTCACAAGAAAAAAATATTTTTAAAAAGTGATAAGTCGGGTATGGTAGAAAAACCCTGACAGCCTAGGCCACTTGGGAGGGGGGTCCCATAGGGACTCACCAGGGCATAAATATATTTTATTTTAGAACAAAAAATTCAGCGGGAGTCGCGCTGGGTTCGTGACTTTAGCCATAAATAACAAAAAAAAGGAAGAACGGCCTCCCACGCATTATTTAATTTAGGCCCCCGGGCAAGCCAGGTCCCGGGGACATTTGATAATAATGATGAGGGGCCCTTGCGGGCCCTCCCACGCAGCTTCAGGAACTTTCCCCTCCCAGGGGCTAAGTTATAACCACGCAGCCCAGCCCCAGGGACCACTACCCCCTTGGGGACATTATTTTTAATTAATACAAAATGCGATGGAGACCTTTAGGCCTCCCCAGCTGTACCGGGGACCGCCACATCCCCGGGGCACAAATACAATAATCCCTGGGGACCACCACCTCCCCGTGGCTTAATTCACAAAAGAGGGGAGCCCCACGGCCACCTTCCAGGAGCCCAGGGGACCACCACCACTCAAGGCCGGCTCCAGCAATGTACTGAGGTGCCAACATCTGGGACATTGCAGTTTGCTATGGCGGTGCTCCCGCCAAGTCATAGGAAACCTGTTCTGCTTTCAGCTTGCTGAAAGCAGAGCAGTGTCTATTTCCCTGCCCACTGTTAAGTGAGAAGAAAAACAGACATTGCTTTGGGAAATAGACTTTGCTTTGGGATCCAGGGAGCTGCATATGAAATCCCAAAGCAAAGCCGGCTGCCGCTGGAGGCGCGGGACTGGAAGGGACCGCGGGGGCCTTGAGTCTACCACCACGGTTCCCAACGTGGAAAATGTGGGTGCCGTGGTTTGGGACCAGGGCACCCACACTACAGGACGGGCCCTGTGTGCCCCACCTCTTTTTTATTAATAAAAATAAAAAAGGGTGAGGCCCCGCGCGATGGGGTCCCTTGGGCCCAAATGGTCCAGGGATCCTCTTCCTAAAAAAGAAGAAAAGATAAAAAGCTGGCAACTCTCTGAAGGCCTCCCTCCCTCCCTTTCTCCACTACTCTGCAAACGTGCATCCTGGCACGCTCCTGGTTGGGGGGGGATGAAGTTCCCTTGGCTGTTGAGGGTCCTTATGGACCAACAAGACCTCCTGTTACCTCCTGTAAGCCGCACACAGTCGGATTGCTAGGAAGTGGTTGGAGGCCACGCCCCCTTCACCACCACTCTGCAAATGCCGCTCTCAGTGCACTAGTGTTGGGGGGGGGGGGGGGATGAGATCCCCTTGCCTCCTGAGGGTCTCAGGACTAAAGTAGACTTCTTCCCCCAGCAAGTAGTGTGCCAGGAGGAACGTTTGCAGAGTGGTGAAGAAAGGGGGCGTGGTCTCTGACTACCTCTCAGCAATCTACCTGTGTGGGTCTTCCTGGAGGTAACAGGAGGGCTAGTTGGCCCCCAGGGACCTTCAATAGCCAAGGGGACCAAGGGCCCAACTATAACTCCTGCCCCTGCACTGCTCATGACCTCGCATATTACATTCCTCATGACATGGTCAGTGACATCACTCATGACATCTCAAATGACACCTCTGATGACATCACCTGGTGACCGATTGTTTTTAAAATTTTAAGTGTTTAATACTTTTAAGCCTACCAACACGAATATATATTTTTAAAACCTTAAGTAGTGTATATATATTTATACAAAAAAAATTGCATCTCTAAATACATACATATAATCTAATTATACATGTTTACATAGGCAGGCATTTTCTGTAAATGTGTGTTTGAGTGTGGTGGTCATGTAGCAAAGAGGCAACTCTTGAGTAGCCTTCTGAAGATAAGCTAGTTATCTGTGAATCGTGTATTTGGGTGTAGTGAATTCATTAGTTGGCTGCTTCTACAGAGAAAGATGTACCACCCAAGGTTTTTTGGTATGTATGCAGGGGTTTTGAGGCGAAGGGCCAATCTGGAGCGGAGGTTCCTTTGTTGTGTATTTATTTAGTCATTTTATTCCTGATGAAAAGTTGTCCTGTTCCATGCATGTCTTTGTTGGGGATACAAAGCAGCTTGAACATATGTATATCTTCTGAGTAGGAGAAATGGTAGAGATGGTGAGTTTGTCTGCAAGGAATTCTTATCTTCCAAGGTACAAAACGATGAGAATAGCACCAAGTTAATTTAGAATACAGATGACCAGCTGGAGACAGTAAGGCGAAACTAACAAGCATTGGCAAAGTCAATTGGTCTCGCTTATGGTCAAGCTATTGGCTTTGCCATTCGGATGGGGAGGGGGAACAGGAGGGTGAGTGTTAGTCAATGGAATGGGTAGTATGGGTGGCACTAAAAAAAAAAGGAAACAAGAAAAAAAGAAGCTTTTCAGCGTTTGTTTCTGTGATCTTATCAGACGCAATAAGCCAGCTCATGGCCACTACCAGCCCAACCTTTGCTGTCTTAAGCCTCATGCAAATATGAACCACTGTGGGTTTACAGATGCTGTCCCCATTGCCTCTGGTGGGAAAAGAAGATGAAAGAAGGGAAACAGAGTTGGCTGATTGCAAACTAATCCTATTGTACTCACACCTGCAACCTTAAAATGCTCGTATTCAGTAAGAGGTTCCAGCGTGCTGGCTGGGAGCGATGCAGCTTCTCACCCGTACAGCGCTTTGGAACTTTTGGCTGTGTTATGGTAAACTCTGCCATATCAAGAAAAGAAAAGTAGCAACAGCATGTGGAATTTGGAAACTATATGAAATGGGGGGGGGGGGGGGGGGGTTCAGTATGTGCCATCAGAGCCAATGCTACATCACTTCAGATATCTGACAAAAGGGTAGCTTTAGCCCTGGTGGCGCCCTGTGCGACAATGTTTGTTGGCGACTCCAATGACCACCTACGCCATGGATTCCCTCACTGCCACCATTTAACATTGCCCCTCAAGTCTCCAGAACCACTCTGTCTCAGAAAAAAATCATAATGGTCTAATCTATACCTTTCAGTTTGCATGCAGCTCTTTGATGATAGTTAATAGCTCACGGTTCTAGGTTAGGATTTTAACTTATAAACTGTAAGTAGCAAAAGGATCTCTCGGACAAAAGCAGCAACCCACTGACCTATTTACATCACTTTGTGATCTGTATGGTACACGTTCTTTGCAGCAGGCATATTAACTCTCTATGATACTTTACCTTCAGTTAATTATTCCACTAGAGAAACCTCTGATCTCTCCCCAGAAAAAAAAAAATTATTTCACGAGTTATCTTGACATTTTTATTGTTGCCTGAAAATTGCTGGAGGCCAAGAACACTGCAGCAGGTGCTTTTAAACCCAAATTATTATTGCAAACATGACACCCCCACCTGAAGTCAGCACCCGGTGTGGTCGCATCGATCGCACCGCTCTTGAAACGGTCCAGTCTGACATGCACAACATCATACTCCCGATGACGGTATTGTCTTCCCTTACAAGCTCTGATACCTCACTGCAGGTTTCTTCGGTACAGAACGGCAGGCCCAAGAGCAGTCAGACACCATATTCACAAGTGAATACAACTACCCATCACTGGTCACACAAGCGACCAATAACAGTTTTTACTTAAAGTCTGCAGCACTGCCTGTCATTGGGGAGCACCTTTCAGGAATGTTGGCCTTTTTGCTCACAAAGTCTTGCTTTTGAAGGGACTCTGAATTATGGCATTAATCTGACTTTTCACTCCGAGTCATTTACACTCAAAAAGGAATGTTCCACAGTAAACTTTTACACAATTATCTTTTGACAGCAAGTCCTTTTTGTTGTGAAATCACTCTGTACCTTGAATAACAGCATGTTGTGTGGTTTGCAAAAAAAACACTGAGAATAAATGTGCATAGATTGCTGGGTTCCTATTTTGTTATATTCCATATAAGTATCTTATATAGGTGCAGGTAACATCACAACCTCTCACCTATATTCATCCCTACATTACATACATAATAGTTCTTAGGCACTGACCTTTTACCTAGATACGACAGTGCATTCAGAACGCAGGTTTTTCCCCTAGTTCGAATCTCATACATTATTCATTTGGCTTCTTGGAAGCACAGCAGGACTGACCTCTCCTGTATAATATCTCAGTATAAAGTTCAGGGCCGACGTCATCCTTTAGGCCGACACAGTAAAACAGAAAGGTAGGACCCCGGGGGAGACCTATGGGTATATATACACATCATGTCTTGCTTAGAGAGAAAGACAAGACCAAGACTTCCCAGCTGACACACTGACCAGAGACGCTGACGTTCCTGCATGCAGACACTCCAGCTAGCAGTGGTTTAACATCCCTCGGAGGGTGTCCAACTCGAGACCAGGACGGGGTCCCACATTCGCTCATTCTCAGGGAATGGGGTGGACTAGATCCTAGAGGGATTCTTGGCATAACACCTACATAGATGCTAGGTACATCTAGTTAGGGAGGCATCGTAGGAGTCCGCACTTATTACCATGTATTCTATGTACTTGTATATATTCACGATTACTGCAAGATGGTAGAGCTATACCATCTCTTCACTTTTGTAGTACTGCTAATCATACATCTCTGCCAGTTAGTTGTTGCAGCTCATCTATTCTGCACTAGAGTAACAACTGTTAAATAAATCCTTATTGAAACACCCAGACTGTTTATTTTCTGTATCTCCGAGACAAAACTAAGTGAGCACGAATGACAGCGAAAAGTAGTAAATGGTTTCCACGATCCTGGGGGATCAGGGATGTCATGTTCTGGAGGTAGCCAAGAACTATTCTCTCCCCGATAAGAGGAGATTCTAGTGACGCTGTGAGCTAGCTAATGCAAACAGGCTAATGTATCTGGTGGGGGTGCTCGGAACCAGTCTACCACCAAACACACAGTTTATGTTATCCAGAATGTGCAGATCCTGTATGGGGTATATAGGAACTACACGACAATTTAGATCAGATTTCTACCCGCCATGTGTCCCTCGAGTCAGAAGAGCAAGGGGGTGGGGGGTGAGGTGGCAATCATTCATTGTCTTGACTTCTGCCCTTTGGAGCACCCTTGCTGGAGCAGGGTTTTCTATTTAAACCCAAACATCAGCTTATATTTTTGTATGTCATAATTAAAATTACTAATGATTAATTACTAAGTATTAAAGTTTTGTCGAGTTTTTTATTAATCAACCTTACTAATGAAAGAATTACACGTGGGAATGCAATTGCATGGCTTCATTAATAAGTGAACTAGGTTGGTGAGCAAATTAGTGAAATAAGTGTGGTTAATGCGCTATTTGTTATGTGTTTGCGCTTTAAAATAATATGCTTTAATGCTTCTTTATGTCGCAAATGGCTAGATAAATACATACACATAAGGGTATTAGTGGGAATTAACACTGTATAAGCAATACGATGTAGTAACGTTGTTTTGTGTTTCTTTTTAATTAAGTTGCCCATTCTGGCCTGTTGAGAAATGGCCGACATCTACAGCCTGCATTTGAGTAGATGAAATATGAAGAGAGGCCTCGCTGAATATGGTTGAATATGACCTCGGCCTCTGTCTGAGCTAATAGTTATGAAAAGACGACAACTCTGGGATGTTCGCCAAATATACTTGGAGGAGAACATTTGTCACAAATGAACATTTTTGATAAACTTACGGTGGCTTCACTGCGAGTGAAACAATTCCGGAGAAGAGCATCCATAGATGTTGCAAAATATATTTTGGATTTCCTATTTCCGTGTTTTTATTTTTGAGACATCCGAGAGCAGAGATTTTCCTAAATGTTGCAAGCTAACATCCTTTCCTGCTCGCTCTGTTCAACGAACAACAGACGTTTTAGAGTTTGTTTGTAACTTTTAGTATGTAAATTTTAGTATAAATATTTCTAGACTAAAGAGGGTCTAAGGCCACTTCTTCCTGAACTTATGCTCAAGAGGATCGATGCTGACTGAGAGGACGGCGACTCGAGAGACTTTGATTCTTTACTGAGAGACCTGTCCTAAACTTAGAGTACGACATTTAGCCAGAATAGGTTAATATGAGAATAATGATTTTGCAATTGAATGGCTTTCCTTATGAATTAATTTAGATAAATAATTTCTGTTTGAATTCCAGTGTCGGGTGGTTATTTCTTTGTCATATTATTGAGATCTCAAATGTGTTTAAATTGTTTAAATCATGACTCGAGACAATTCAATTTGGTTGCATTGACCTCAAATTAGATGCAGATGGATTTAGGAGTTCTCTCTTATATTCAGAGCGAATAGAGTAATAGAATGAATGTTGGTGTAATGGGCCCACCAGCGTATGATGAGTGTATGTGCGTATGACTGTGGAATTACTCTGTCCGTGGAAGTAGGGAGAATTTATAAGCTCTGATCTGCAGCAGTTTCCTGGTAGCAGTATGATGGTTTTGATTATTGTCTTGATGTGATAAATTGCTTGTACATAGGCTTTTGGATTTATTGATTGATGTTGATACATGTACTAACTTTAAATGTTGAAGTCGTCGTATTGAGTTATATGTAGTGTGTACGGCTTCTGGGACGTAGGGAGTCGGTGACGGTTCCGTAGTAGGGCAGAGGGAAGTGAGTGCTGCTCTCGGGAAAGACGGGATTGTTGGCCCTGTAAGAATGCAGGGAAAAGCGTGACAATTGAAGTTGCGCGTCGTATTGTCTGGGTTCGATTCAGTGACATCGTCGTGTGTTACTATTAGAGACATATTTTCGGTATAAGAGAAGCGTGTATGGTAGCACAGGTTATCTGTGAAACTCTGGTCTTAAGTCCCAGGGATCCGTAAGGTTCGCCATTAAAGCTTACCGCTGGAGAAGTAATAGGTATTTTCTGAGCTTGTTTGAAGGACTGAGCAGAGGTAAGCGCTGCTTGGTTAACGTATGTTATAATTCTGTAGTAGGACAGATTGTTCGCTGTTCTCGGGAAAGGCAGGTTTCTGTGTGCTACATTTTCCGGTGTGAAAGTGTGTGAATGTATGGACATTTAGTTGATTGTGAAACTCTTAGGAACATTCCGGGAGAAAACAGTTAATGGATGCATGTTAGAAGGGCAGCGTAGAGGGATGTGCTACTGTGTCAACGAAAGTAATAATTCCGTAGTGGAGCAGAGGTAAGCGCTGTTCTAGAGAGAAGCGGGATTCTCGTGGGAAAGGTCTTTACTATTCTGTGGTTAGCGAAGCAGACAATGGAGATGTTTATATGTTGTAACTAATAGATTTGTAGAATCTGAAACAAAGTCTACCGAGAAGATTTTGTACAGGAGGGGGGTAGATGAGTGACAGGAGACAGGAGTAGAAGCGACTGCAGCGACTACTGACGTCAGAAAGACAGCGCTGTGATTGGACAGTGGGTTAGAACAGCAAAAGTGCTGTGATTGGTGAGTTGGTGTGAGTCGCGCAGGGATTGGAAGAACTACAGGGTGACGTAGACGCTCCGGGATTGGTGCGTTAGTGTGAGTCGCGCTGTTATTGGACAAAAGATCGGACAGTTGTAGAAAGGACTAGAGGGTTGTGGTAAACGAAAAAATGTATTACCAAACAGAGGAAAAGAAAAAGAAATACTTGTTCAGTAAAATAAAAAAATGGTTTGACAAGGATAAGGACATAATAACTAGAGAGGGTGAGTTACTACCTCCGACAAGAACTCCTGCATCCTTCATGGTTTCAAAATATGGGTATCATACCTGTATTTGGTTAGACAATTGGGCTAAGTATACTAAAGAAGATGATGTTCTAGCATTCCCGGAACATGGTTCATTTAATCTGGCCGTGTTGAGAAATTTAAGGGAGAGAATGATGTGTCTAGAGCCGAGACCAAGGCCGACACAGTTCGAGGCATTGGTAGAATGGGAAGATGAGGTGCATGAGCGAGAAAAGCAGAGGAGTGGAGGTAACTATAGTTACATTTTTGGGAGGAAATATGATCGCGAAACTCATTATGATCGAATGAGGAGATGGCGAGATGCTAGTATGTCAGAGGGACTATATCCTATGAGAACTGTTGAAGAAACGGGAGGGAGGAAAGGTACGGAAAAGGTACATGATGCAGAATTGAGAAGGTATGGGGCTAATGAATATGAGGATGAAGTCTTGGATGACATGATTTACAAGAGACCACCTCCATATAGACCAGAACCAGAAGTGAGAACACCAGTTGCTACACCAATGAGAGATACTTTGCAAATCGTAAAAACAGAAGTTGTGACACCTGATCTGAAAAGTGGTAGCTCTTTCGCAGAAAGGGAAAGAGAGAGAGAGAGCGAGAGAGAGAAAGAGAGAATGCAATCGGGGATGAAAAAACAAGAGAATTAGCAAGAACCACATCTGAGTTGACAGAGAAAATAAGAGAATTAACCAAGAATCTAGAAGTTGTTACAGTGCCTGGAACCATAGGTCCGGTTATGCCTATTTTTGATAAGCAAAGAATGGGTGAAAATGGTTTGACAGTTCCATATGTGGGAAATGGTCAAGTTAGTTCAGAGTCAGGAATAAGGACGGGGGAAAATCAGTTGAGACATACTATATGTGGTGGAGAGTTAAATGTACAACCTAATTCAGGATTGAATACTGGTTGTGTAGAGAGAAATGTTATGATGGAAGGATCAATTTTGGAGCCACAGAGGATGGCAGAACAAGTGAGTACCGGTAAAAAGTCTACAGAAATAACGGCTGAGGATTTGAATGATTGGTTGAAAGTTCTCCAAAAGAAGGATAAAGATTCTCAGGCAATTGATGTAGCCAGGTTGCGCATAGAACTGGAGGAGCTTATAGCGGGGACAATTCCTACAGAAATGTTGAAAAATCATCATGATGGAGAGTTGTTATTCATGTGCAAGAGCATTACATGGAGGGCTAAGAATACACATGACAGGTTAAAAGGAATAGCGAGTGAAATGGGAATTGACATGGATAAGGTGAAAGCTTTGCAGAAGCCTTACAGAGTGGACCTTTCGGAGAAAGACATTGAGAATTTAAATGATGTTGGCAGAACAGGGCAGATTAAGGAAATGATTTCCTTATTGCGAAAATGGGGTGATGTGGAAAAGTGGAAGGATAGATGGTACAAGAAAAGGGAAGATACAGTGGACAGGACTTACTCAGCATTTCCCATGAGAGAAAAGGAAAGAACAGTGGATGCTTATCCTATGAGAGAGATTCCTGGAGGAGGATATGTACATGTCCCATGGACTAGGCAGGATATTTTGTCATTTACGAATGATTTCCCTTGACTGAGAGAAAAGCCCGTCGAGTGGTATAGGCAGGTAGATAGGTTTGTGAAATTGTCAAAAGTGCTGTGGATTGACCTGAATAGTCTGTTTGATATAATTGTTCCAGCAGACTTGTGGGCAGAGTGTAAAATAGTTGTAGATTGGCCTGCTAAAGAATACCCGAGAGATCAGAGAACAGGAGCTCCAGATCCGGAGGTAATGAAAAAACTATGAGCAGGTTATTGTGTTCCTGAAGAATAAGGTACCCCCTAAAGAGACAGATTGGGTTAAGATAGATCGAACACATCAGGAAGCAAAAGAATCAGTTCATGCTTTTTATGAAAGATTGATACTGGCTTTTAAACAGTTCAGTGGAGATGAACATCTGGGTGATAAGGATTTGAGTAATTTTGTATACAGATTTGTATATGGCTTGAGACCTGAAATCAGTGAAATGATACGTGAGCACACAGTTGATTGGCAGAGTAAGAAGATTGATGAGATTCTGAGACATGCGAAGTACTTCAGTGATGAAATTGAGGCGAAACAAAGAAAGCTGAAGGAAAAAGCAATGTGGGCACAGGTGAAGGTTGCAGAAAGACAAGAAGCACAGCTGGTTGAACAAGCAAATAATCCAGGAAATAGGCCCAGATATGGTACAGGAAAAGGAAAGGGGAACATAGAAGAGGCGAAGAAAAAATTTCCATGCCACAACTGCGGAAAATTAGGGCATTGGAGATGAGTGTACAAATCCACCATTAGTGAATAATGAAAATCAATCCTTGAATCAACAGGTGCAGAACGAGGGGTGTAATCATCAGCAGCAACAGCAGAAGGTTGTCAAGCAGCAGAATCAAGAACCAAAACTGCCCTTGCCACAGAACAGAGGATCCCAGAAATACAATCAAGACTCGGGATTCTACAATGATGAACAGGTAAACAAGCCGAGACGTACTAATCCAGTACAACAATACTGGCTAAAAAATTAGGGGAGTGAGTCTGAAGGGGACTACTGACAGTGCCGAAGAGAGGAGGAAGAGTGCATACTTGGAGCAACTCTAGAAATAGACCAGGCAGGACCATTTGTAGATGGGAAAATAAATGGGGAGAGTGTTACTTTTTTAGTAGACACAGGAACGACAAGATCAACTGTCAGGTCAGCAGATATAAGAAATCTTCCTCTCTCGGATGAAGCAATCCAAGTGGTTGGTGTGTCTAATACACAGATTAAGACTCGTCTTACTGAACCAGTAAGGGTAAGGATAGGGAAATTTTCAGATATGCACAGGTTTGTAGTGTGCGACACCAGTCCAGTGAACTTGTTAGGTAGGGACTTATTGTGTAAAATGAATTGCACAATTTTTTGTACTCCGGATGGAATAGCCTTTGAGACACCGGATGAGGATGTCTTATACAGGATGACTCTAGATAATAGAGAAAATGAGATTGTTGGAACATATGCTGTATTTAATCCAGATGACTTACCTCAAGAGTTGAGACAGTAAAAGCAGCAGTTTGGGATTTTACTGGAGAGGATGTGGGATTGATGAGTAATGTAGATCCAGTAAAGATTACAGTGAAAGAGGGAATCACTTATCCTAATATCCCACAATACAGATTGACACCAGAGATAATTGAAGGAATAACACCTACAATTGACAAAATGATTCAGCAAGGTGGTTTGAGAGAGTTACTGAGTGGCCCATGTAATTCACCTATAATGGGACTGAAGAAACCTAATGGGAAATTCAGAATAGTGCAAGATTTGAGAAAAGTTAACAAAATTGTGGTATCATGCTGTCCCATTGTGCCAAATCCATCAGTGATTTTGTATCAGATTCCTCATGATGCTGAATGGTACACAGTAATTGATTTGTGCCATGCTTTCTTTTCAATTCCATTGCATCATGACAGCCAGCCGATTTTTGCATTTCGGTTTGGACAGCGTATTTTGGCATGGTGCCGAATTCCACAGGGGTATACAGAGAGTCCTTCAATATTCAATCAGTTGCTGAAGAAGTCTTTGGAGAGTCTGACTATGCCTGAAAGTTCAGTACTCGTACAGTATATTGATGACCTACTTGTGGCATCGAAGACACGTGAAGCTTGTGAAGTAGATACCATAGCTTTACTGAATCATCTGGCAGATGGAGGATTAAAGGTATCTCCAGCCAAATTGCAATTTTGCAAAAAAGAAGTACATTAACTTGGTCACAATATTGAAAAAGGTCTAAGAAAAGTGACCATTGACAGGATCAATCAGAGGAATGAGAGCCCCAATGACCCAGAGAGAAGTGAGAATGTTTCTGGGAATGGTGGGTTATTGTCGTCAGTGGATAAGTAACTTTTCCCTGATAGCAAAGCCACGGATTAAATTGACTAAAAGTGAAGTAAAAGACCCATTGGAATTGAATGCAGAACAAATGGCAGCATTCAAAGAATTAAAGAGCAGATTATGTGAAGCTCCTGCTCTAGGAATGCCAGACTATGAGAAGGAGTTTGAGCTGTACTGTAGTGAGAGGAATGGATGTGCACTTTCAGTGTTAATCCAGAAACATGGACGTCTGAGGAGGCCAATTGCATACTTCTCATCAACACTTGACCCAGTAGCTGTGGGTTTACCAGGTTGCCTGAAAGCAGTAGCTGCAACATGCAGAAGCTTGGAACAGAGTGAGTGTATTATAATGGGATATCCTGTAAGGGTGTTCGTACCTCATGATGTGGCAATTCTTTTGACAAGAAGCAGAACTCAATATATGTCACATAGTCGACTGACTAAATATGAGAAAATCATTCTGGGAGCATCAAATGTGACTCTTGAGAGATGTGTGAATGTGTGAATGTAAATCCAGTGACACTGTTGCCAGATGCTGAAAATGTGAGTGTGAGAGATGATGTTGATCATGATTGCTTGGATGTGCTTGATTACTGTACAAAACAGAGACCAGACATAAGAGATCTGCCACTGCCTGAGAGTGATCATGTGTTGTTTGTGGATGGATCATGTCTGAGAACAGAAGAAGGTGTGCTGAGTGCAGCATATGCGATGTGTAAAGTTTCAGAAGTTATGGAAGCTTCACCTTTGAAGGGAGTTAAATCTGCTCAGGTAGCGGAATTGGTGGCACTGACAAAAGCTTGCAAGATTGGGAGAAATGTGAGAGTGACTGTAATGACTGATAGTTAGTACGGATTTGGGGTTGTTCATGATTTCGGCCAGCTTTGGCTACAGAGAGGTTTCCTGACCTCGAGTGGAACTCCTATAAAGAATGCTGAAGTGATTGGGAAATTGCTTGAGGCGATACAGCTGCCTAAAGAACTAGCAGTTGTAAAATGTGCTGCTCATGGACAGGGTGATGATTTTGTTACTCTTGGTAATCGGTTTGCAAATGACATAGCACAGTATTGTGCAAAGAACAATCATTCCATTAACAGGGGAAGAGAGAAGGAAATGTCTTTTTGTTCTGTGATGTTTACTAATGTACTGGAAACATGGGATGAGGTGAGGCAGTTGCAGGATGAAGCAGGAGATGAGGAAATGAGAGATTGGATCAAAGCAGATTGTGCACCAAGGGAAAAGGATCATGTTTGGATCTATAGGGATGGAAGACCAGTCATGCCAATTTCTATGTTGTCAACAATGGCAAGAATGTATCATGGCCAGGGACACCTGGGGAGGGATGCTATGATTAGGTCCTTCAAGCAGATCTGGTACAATGCAAAGTTCAGGCTGATTGCAGAGAGCATCTGTCAAAGATGTTTGATTTGTCAGCAATTCAGCACTGGAAACAAAAACAGTAGTGAGCCTAGGAACAATAGGAAGAGAAGGAGGTCCTTTTACCAGAATGCAAATAGATTTCATTGAAATGCCCCAAGTCAATAGATTGAGGTATGTTCTAGTGGTAGTCTGTTTGTTCTCAAGGTGGGTGGAAGCAATCCAACTAGGAGAAATGATGGAATAACAGTGGCCAAGTTACTGTTAAGAGAGTTGATTCCTAGGTACGGGTTCCCAGTGACAATTGAGGAGGACACTTCTACAATGAGCTCATGAGTTTAATTTGTGAAGCATTGAGTATACAGCGAAGCTACATTGTGCATACAGGCCAGAGGCTTCTGGCGTTGTTGAGCAGATGAATGGCACAATCAAAAATAGAATTGGCAAGATGTGCTTAGCCACTGGAATGAAATGGCCTGATGTCTTGCCTCTAGTGCTGATGACTATTAGATCTACTCCAGACAGAACTACGGGGTTGAGTCCACACGAAATAGTAATGGGATGTGCAATGAGACATGGATTTGTGCCTGTCAACAAGCTGATGACTATAACTGATGACATGATTTTAGATTACTGTAAAGGCCTGGCTGACGCAGTTCATTCTGTGTTTCACCAGGTTGGAGAAGACGCCACCACACTTGAAAAGAAGCAAGCCCATGATCTGAGCCCAGGGGACTGGGTGAGAATAAAAGTGCACAGAAGAAGAAATTGCTTGGTTCCAAGGTGGGGAAGGCCAATACAAGTCATTCTGACTACGACGACTGCTGTGAAGTGTGCTGGAGTGAAGAACTGGATTCATGCAAGTCATACTCTGAGAGTTCCAAACCCAAAGGATGGGACTGGGAAGGAGTACTTTGAAGAGTCAGATTCCAGTGATGATGCAGACACTGAAACAGTGAGAAGAAAAAAGAATCCTGAAAGGGGGGAAAGAGAGTCGGAAAGACAGTCAGGTGATTCTTTTTTCTTACCGGAAGAAGTTACAAGAGGAACATTGCGGACCTCAGAAGAGAGTTCAGATTCTGGAAAAGTCCCTGAAGTTCTAACAAGCAGTGAAAAAGATAAAGAGAAGAAAAGAGCGATTCCACAGAGACTATATCTGAGTCAAATGAAGAGATTGAGAGAAATCCACCTGAGATAACTTCTGAAGAAGTAGGGTCAGAAGAAGATAGAGAGGGACAGATTGTGGAAGACCCCCGAGGAGGTGTAGGGAACATTCCTGATAAGCTAGGTGAAGGGACAAGTAGACAGCAAGAAGATTGCGTGTCGGAGACCCGAGGAGGGACAGTAGTAGGGAAATCTCAATCGGTGGAAAAGAAGACTGTGGAAAAAGAGAGAATTGTTGATGAACAAGAGGCAAATGAGACCGAATCGGATGAGAGTGAGAATGAGATACCAGAGGGTCGAGTTCTGAGAAAGAGAACTTGGATCGGTGAAAGAAACAATAGAGAAGTGAAACAGAAAAGAAGTGTAAAAGGAGATCTTTGGCGTAATAAGATAAAGAGGCTGAGATATCGACTGACAAGTGAATTCATCGAAAGCTGAACAGGTGAACGAGGTGTCAAGTCAAAATCAAGTGAAAGAAGAAGAACCAAAAGAACCAAAGGAACCAGAGGAGATCAAAAGAATCAGAAGGCCCAACCAGAAGTATAGGTCACCAGAATGGACGTATGTGGCACTGTCTGAAGAAGAAGAAGAGGCAGAAAGTCAAGGAAATCCAGAGGGGACCTTACAGAGAGTGGTTGAGGAGGAGAAAACTGTTGGAATCCTGAAAGTTATCTTCTTTGACATTGGAGAAGAGACAGATGTTCAGGATCTGATACAATTTGATGTTGCTGAAGAAGAAGCGAAAAGTGATGAAAATCCAAATTGAGTGAACTGAAGGAGTCACTTGGAGAAGAGTGTAGAAGAAGAAGAAACTAAAATTAACAGATTGTAATAATCTAGTGTTCTAAAGATTCAGTAGTGGAGTAGTAGAGCCAAAGACACAGTCAAAGTTATAAGATGGCTGCTAACACAGATAATAATCAAAGTAGATGTACCTTCCTGAAAAGATGATGCAGAATGTGCTGCTGCTGTACAGGACTATTAATGCTACTATGGGGTGTGCTTGCTTTATTATTTACTTTTAGAGTTACAATAGACACTTTGGGAATACATACTGAGAATATGACTAACATAGGGAAGAGTTCACAGAAAGTAGTACCAACTAGAATTAGTAATATATATACATACACAAGGATAGGTCAATTAATATTTTTCTAGTAATGTTTTTTCAAAATTATTGTATGAATATGTGAAGACAATGGAAGTAAGGGATTGCTACGGCTGTATGCAATTGCCTGCATCTGTTTCAGAGGGAGTTACTTATCTTCCAGCTACGTCTGGGATTTCATGTAGTGTGTTGAGTAGTATTTTTTATTTGTTAGGGAAAGTAGATTATGAGATGTCTAATAAGGATAACATTTTTGGGCAATTGCCTATGAATAAAAAACTGAATCCTGCTAAAGAAGCTAACATTTTAGGTGAGATTTTTATTGAAACAGAAGCATTAACATTAGATTACATTTTTAGAAACAATTTAACTTGTAGTTTGAAGGAAGAAGAAATAGCTTTCCTAGACATGGTAGAGAAAAGAAGAATGAGCATGCATGAAAAGGCAGGAGGATATAAAATGAGTGAGACAGTGTGGGACATTGAGATGGGAAAGGAGTTGAAGAATGGGGCCAGTCCAACTTTGGCTTTAGATGCACCACAGAAGGGTAAACTATGCATTACCAGAAGGAAATCCCAATATGATAATTATTTTGTTGGGACTAGTGAGTGCCATGATACATACTTTATTGCACCAGGATGGGGATTCAAAGGAGGACAAGATCCAGTTTTCCCGGGAGTGTATTATATTTGTGGGAATAAGGCTTATTACAGGTTGCCTGACCATTGGTATGGCACATGTTATGTTGGCCTGGTCTTTCCAAAGATTTTTCATATGGATAGAATAGAAGATGCAGAGCAAATTAATTTACTAACGCGCTTTCAAAGAGAAACTTGGACAGAAATTGTAGGAGATATTTTTGGAGCTTTGATACCAGCAGTGGGAATTTCACTAAATGCATATGGAATTCGGAAGCTGTCAACAGTGGTGGATCGCTTATCGACAAGCACCGCTGGAGGGTTTCTGTTGGTAAATACAGAGATGGTTGCTCTGCGCGCCATGTCTATGCAAAATCGACTCGCCCTTGATATTCTGTTGGCAAAAGAGGGTGGAGTCTGTGGAATGCTGAAAGTTCAACATTGTTGCACTTACATTCCTGATGAAAGTAAAGATGTAAAGGTCTATATCAAAAATATTACTGATTTGCATGAAGAATTAGTACCACTGGAAGCTGAAAGTATCTGGACTAAAATGGTTAATAAGATGATTGCTATTAAGAATTTTATTGCTAAGTTAGGTAGTACCATTTTCGGTAAGATATTATTTCCATTGACATGTGTGATTGTTGCTTTATTGATTCTTTGATTAGGGTGTTTATGCTGTAGATATAGGAGGAATAAAAAGAAAATAGTAAAAGAAAATGTTGAAAAGAGACAAAAGAGGTCAAAAAAAGACCCACAAGAAATAGAATTGGAAGAATTTAGAGAGAGCATGTACTTAGAAACAAAAAAAGATGAGGAAAGAGAAACTGGAGTTTAATGAAAAAGCAAAAAGACATTTGAATTTCTCCTAAGAAAAAAGGAACTAAAGTTTTTGGGTTGGATTTTTGTGGTGATGATATATCACCAAAGGGGGGGATTGCTGGAGCAGGGTTTTCTATTTAAACCCAAACATCAGCTTATATTTTTGTATGTCATAATTAAAATTACTAATGATTAATTACTAAGTATTAAAGTTTTGTCGAGTTTTTTATTAATCAACCTTACTAATGAAAGAATTACACGTGGGAATGCAATTGCATGGCTTAATTAATAAGTGAACTAGGTTGGTGAGCAAATTAATGAAATAAGTGTGGTTAATGCGCTATTTGTTATGTGTTTGCGCTTTAAAATAACATGCTTTAATGCTTCTTTATGTCGTAAATGGCTAGATAAATACACACACATAAGGGTATTAGTGGGAATGAACACTGTATAAGCAATACGATGTAGTAACGTTGTTTTGTGTTTCTTTTTAATTAAGTTGCCCATTCTGGCCTGTTGAGAAATGGCCGACATCTACAGCCTGCATTTGAGTAGATGAAATATGAAGAGGCGCCTCGCTGAATATGGTTGAATAGGACCTCGGCCTCTGTCTGAGCTAATAGTTATGAAAAGACGACAACTCTGGGATGTTCGCCAAATATCCTTGGAGGAGAACATTTGTCACAAATGAACATTTTTGATAAACTTACGGTGGCTTCACTGCGAGTGAAACAATTCCGGAGAAGAGCATCCATAGATGTTGAAAAATATATTTTGGATTTCCTATTTCCGTGTTTTTATTTTTGAGATATCCGAGAGCAGAGATTTTCCTAAATGTTGCAAGCTAACATCCTTTCCTGCTCGCTCTGCTCAACGAACAACAGACGTTTTAGAGTTTGTTTGTAACTTTTAGTATATAAATTTTAGTATAAATATTTCTAGACTAGAGAGGGTCTAAGGCCACTTCTTCCTGAACTTATGCTCAAGAGGATCGATGCTGACTGAGAGGATGGCGACTCGAGAGACTTTGATTCTTTACTGAGAGACCTGTCCTAAACTTAGAGTACGACATTTAGCCAGAATAGGTAAATATGAGAATAATGATTTTGCAATTGAATGGCTTTCCTTATGAATTAATTTAGATAAATAATTTCTGTTTGATTTCCAGTGTCGGGTGGTTATTTCTTTGTCATATTATTGAAATCTCAAATGTGTTTAAATCATGACTCGAGACAATTCAATTTGGTTGCATTGACCTAAAATTGATTTAGGAGTTCTCTCTTATATTCTCTTATATTCAGAGCGAATAGAGTAATAGAATGAATGTTGGTGTAATGGGCCCACCAGCGTATGATGAGTGTATGTGCGTATGACTGTGGAATTACTCTGTCCGTGGAAGTAGGGAGAATTTATAAGCTCTGATCTGCAGCACCCTCCCAGGTACCATCAGGAGCATGGGGGCTCTCACGGGGCTTTCAGAAGGCAGTAAAGACCAGGCTATTTCGGGCATAATCCATCTGCCTCAGACCCCCTTCTTGCCATTGCGATCTGGAACCAGCACGGGGACGTCCTGTTGCTGGAGCAGCCATGAGGTTTATAAATTTGGTAACAAAATAACCTCACCTTATATGCAACCTATGGTGCAACACACACCGCTGTGATATGTATAACTTATTTACATTTAATTGAAATCATGTATATTTGTAGTATTTTTAGTTTTGACACTGTAAGCCTTGAAGCTAAGCTTGCTCTGGCATTGTAGTGCATTTATAAATACATGTTCAAAATGAAATACGGACAGTTAAGCGCCTATTGACACAAAAGGAGGGGTGATTGAATTTTACAAAGCAGCAACCTGTACCCCTCTTGCAGAAGCATTTTATAAATAGACAATAGATTAAAAAATGCTGCTTCTTCCATCAAGCTCTGATGGATAAGGGGTGGAGTCAGGAACATCCTGATTCAGTTCGATCTGTGGGCACTGATATGGTGCAGGCACTGAGATCACGGATATATTTTACCAAGCTATGGAATGAAAACAGAAAGAAAAATCAGATGGCGGGGAGCAGGAGGCTGCGTTTGCAGGGGGTCATTTGTCCTCTGCAGGACATCAAAAGGCTGTGACAAACTGCTCTGTTTTTTTGTGGGTGGATAGAGAGGGAGAAAGAAAGGCTTATTTGCTGTAAATACAACCAATGTAAAAATTGCATTAAAATAATTCATGACCGTGCTATACTCGCTTTTGCTAAATGCATTCCCGGACAAGACACAAAAGCAGATGGCTGCAGCTTCTCAATCGCAAAGGGCACGTCAGTGTATGGCCGCCTTCAGGTAAACTCTCCAATTCCAAGAGAAAGAAAAATAATCGCTATGATGCAGCCAGCGTTGACAGCGTCCTAGCGCTTCTTAATTTTTAGGTCTCGTCTGAGCCAGCGCTTTAGCGCTGCTCTCGCGAGAGCTTTTGTAAAAGGGGGATCTGGAAGTGCAAACTAGTGCTTTTCAGGCCTCCAAATACAGTGCATGTGCGCCGGGCGCGCGCACCATTTGGCAGCCTGAAAGCACTAGTTTGCACTTTCAAATCCCCCCCCCCCCCCCGTTTACAAAAGCTCATTTCGCGGCCACTTTGAAGAGAACATCAAAGCGGCCGGAAAGTGCTCACCATTTGCCACCCCCTCCCTTATCCCACTTCCCTCACAATGGCGACAGATTGTTGTTGCTCTGCTGTGAACTTGTCAGTGTTGAGCTATCAAACCTGCTCTCACTCTGCTTAGCCTACTAGCGCCACAAGGATGTCTGTGTCTCGCCGTCCCGGCCTTCAGTGGGACCTCAGTCATCATATTGCACCCCAGGCAAATGACCAGTGCCTTGTCCAAGGACTCGCGCTGCACAGATGGTGCGCGCTGAGTCCGTCGTAATCATACTCCTTAAATGCGGCTGCCACTACCTCTAAAACAGCCATGGGTTCGAGGCAGTCTGGCAGAGGATAATAACTCTCCCTATCTTTGATGCTTACTTGTCTTGCTTCACCTCACTTCATATATCAGCACGGCACGCGCTTCTATGACACCGTGCTTCATGTTTTGGACAGCACGTTGCAAACAAGGCTTGCTTATTTTGTCGCAGTTTGTTGAAGGGCCTCGCCTCCCTCGGAGCGCACACGGCCTCTGCAGCAGTGGTCCACCTCAATCCTTTGGCACCCTCTTTTCCGATACCATACTTAATGGTTTGAGCAGCACGGTGCTAACAATGCTTGTAAATTTTAACACAGTTTGGCTAAAATAAACAGGCATTGTTAGCACTGTGCTGTCCAAAACATCAAACGCGGTAAACTAGGACACCACCCTTCCATGTTTTGAGCAGCACAGTGGTATCGCACGATAACTTTCACTTTTGCGTCGGTTTACACAGCATTTGTGAAGCCCTGCGTTTACGTGTTGGCATATAATATCCAGAACTATCAGCTTTGCCAGTGCTCGTTTCTAGCGATGCTAGAATCGCTTATTGAATTTATTAGATTTGCTCAGTTACACGCATCTTTAAAAGTGAGCTTCCACTGCAAATGCAGCTATCTTTAATTTCAAATATTCAGGAGTGGTAAGATTTGTCAAGTATGTACTGTAGAGAGAATGATGCATGCAGAAATGCTAATGTCTCGACTAAGGGTTTTGTTTTATTTACATGTCGGCATCATCAAGTAACAAAAATTCTTACTGCAACCTGAAAGTACAATGCAGTCGAATAAACAGACGTTTAATTCCTCTGTAGCTTAAATTTCACACCCCTTCTATAATGGCAAGCAGATTTCTTGAACAAACTGCCAATGCACATCATGCGTGCACGGAGATTGGCTGCATAATCTTCCCCACTTCCCCCATCCATCTTGGTCTAACCAGGCCTGCCAACCTGAGAAACGTTTTCACTGCGGGAGATGGAGGGGTTTGGACAAGGGTATTTCTTTTAGCTCACTCACTTCACTACCCAAACAGCCTGGGTGGGGAAATGGAAGGGGCATGGCAAAGGAGATGGGTGGAGCTTAGTGCCCGTTGTCACCCAAGAAGCTTACCCCGCCCCTTTATTTATGCATTTTATATAGCGCGAACTTTACCCAGAGGTTTCAGAGTCCTTACAATAACAAAACACAAAACAAAGGCCTCTGAGCTGCCTCTACTACTCTGAAAAGGATTCGGAACCCATCATGAACAAGGCGAGCGCAGAGCCTCCAACAAACGAGCTGCAGAGCACACCTACTATATGCTTACGCTTCCATACGTAAGCAAACTATTGAAATCGTGGATACCAGTTGAATGCTAGGCCTGCCAGGTACTCTTGAGAAGTATTGTGTGGCATAAATGCAAATTGCTGACATAATGGGTAATCAGGAATACCCTCTCTATAAGGACTGCGTCAAAGTAAAAAAAAAATAGCTGGATGTTACCGCCTTGTCACCAGAATCAGGCCCTCAAGGGAACACACAAAGACACTCCGCATGACGGTTAGAATTATGAAATATTTATTGTCTCTGCTAAAAGTCACACAACACTGTCTAAAAAAAAGTTCACAATGTGAATTGTGGCATGCCATGAGGACCAATCTTATGCTGGTACAGGGAGTAAAATCCACACCTAAGTCGGGTAGCATAATGCCAGCATGCCTTTACAAAGCACAAGATTGTGCAACGTAAACAAAAGCAAGCATTAATTTCAAGAGACCGTTGTTTTTAGGACAATAATATGAAGTGACTGCTTGTTCCCTTGTTACAAACACCATGATCACGAGACCAAGACCCTGAGTGACAATGACGGTTATCCTTGAGGTACCATTTTGCAGTGAAGTAACAACAAACAGGACCCCAGGACTGAACTGTGAATATCAGGGGCTGTATTACGCATGATAGCGCCGGCGCTAGTTGTTGATGTGCGCCAGAATATACGCCCGTTCGCACTATGAAGGATCGGTTTATAATGGGCAGTGATGTTGGCGCAGACTTCGAGCTCTGTTTGTGTGTTTGCATCTGTGCGCATATTGTATTAGCTCACAGACGCAAACGCACATAAGCACAAACCTATTCTGGCACACATTCACAACTAGCGCCGGCAACGTCATGCGTAATACGGCCCCAGGAGCGCTGAATCTCAGGTGAAGTTATATCGAAGCAAGCTACAAAACCAAAAGCTTTCATGGCTGCTAGGTTTTAGGACAGCAAGGAATCCTCGCTGGCACCAAAGAGAACCACCGCTTGCATCAGTTGCCAGCAGGGCTCTTTGATAACTAGTCCGAAGACCTTTTTATGTTGGACTAAGTTCAAAAGGTCTCCACAGCCGACCGATTAAAGGATTGCACTCCTTGGAATCTTTCCTGACCATATTGTGATGATGTTTCCCCATTTACTTGCATTTTGTGGATTCCATTTCACATAAGTTTACCAGTTCTCCGCTGTTAGAGGGCTCACACCCACAGTTATTTCAATGCACCTCTACTGGAGCCTACGGCAGAGGATCTTTCCATGCTCTGTAAATGCCAGCATAGTTCAATAAAAGCGCTTCCTTGGGGAACGGACCATCTACGCAGTTAGAAAGGAAAGCCTCATGGTTGAGCACCAATTTAACAAAGACATTTGAAACCCGAAGAGTTTGTGTTGATCCTTCAAGCTCTCGATCGCCCATAAATGGTTACAAAGAGGATATCATCCAAATGTGACATGCTGGTAGTGATTCATGAACCTCAACATTTTACTTCTGTTTGACAAGTCAAGAAGACCTTGCAAATTATAGAGGAGGTTAACGGTATGATAATTTTGGTCCTCTTCACTCCTCATCTACCCATGTACTGCCCCCTACTCTTCTTTATTGTCATTAAGGATGCTGACTTGAAGCATTAAGTCCTGGCATGGCTAGATCTGGAGATAGGGTTTCTCTTGTTCCATGCAACTCCCTGGTACCACATTTCCCCAGAGCAAACTTTTTCTATGGTTAGGTTTGACAAGTCATATCTTTCAGGTTGAGTATTGGGTAGGCCTGATATTTATTTATATCTATCCAGTGGGTTTAGCTCAAATATTTTTGCACCTGTTCTTAACATTGTCCTCATTGTCGGCGACCTTATCCAGTTCTGGGACCAGTCTCGGCTCATTTACTTTGCATTTATATGTAAATAGCTTTACTTGTTTTGGCCTTGGAGCATAGGGAGATAAAGTGATTTGCCCAGAATCACAGGATGTTGAGCCTACGAGGAGGCTCACACCTGGCCCCCTCGGCTCCAAAGTTGGCTGCTTTGGCAGTTATGCCACACCTTCTCTTTGTTATATCGACTTTAAAAAAAGAGAAAAAAACTTGTACGATGATTAAAAAATGTAAAGGGTATGTGGGCATGCCAGTGGGGGATAATGTACTGCATTGCTAAACACTTATAAGGTCCCAAAGGCGAGACCTATTGGCTATGCCAATGCTTGTTCTAAACTTGGAGCACCAGAAAGGGATGGGGGTATTGGGGGATTGGGAGGCAGGGGATTGCGAGAAGATCTGGCAACTGATTCACAGAACAGGTGGAGTGACACTAATCAAGCTAAATGAATCTGTTCTTGGTTAGGGGCGGCTTCTCCATTTGAGAGGAGGAGCGTTGCCCTACAAGCCCCAGAGCGGAGTAATTTGGTAATCAAGTTTATTTATTAAAATTTTATTTTTCAGCGCCCCGTCCTGAACTAAGTGTCAGGATGGGGCAGGGCCAGGGCTGCCGAGTGGCAGCAACAGGCAGCTGTGCGCTTTAAAAGGAGCATGCTTTTTTGGCGGGCCATCTTGGGGCGACTAGCCAGACATGTGCATTTTAAATCTCTTAGCCAGCTAGGTTAGAGAAGGGACAGGCCTCCAGTGCTCTTGAGAACGCTGAGTGAGGCCGCTCCCTCCAAACCAAACGCTGCTCTCATGCTGTGAAGGCAGCGACAGGATTGGGCTGTGCTGTTTCCTGGTCAAGAGCTTCCAGAAGACAGCTGAGGGAGGAGGACGTTGCACTGCAAGAAAGGAAGGCAGGTTTATTGATATTTTTTTGTTGTTGTCCCCCCCCACCCTACCACCCTCTGTACATGCCTGCCGCCTCCGTGCTTGATCCATGCGCCACATAAATTAAAAACAAATGAGGCATGGCGAGAGCTGCCAGTTAAAGCCATCAAAGACGAGTAATGACAACGAATGGTAAGCAATAGGCCGGTTCCAGGACCATTAGAATTATGGCCCTGTATTTCAGGAAGCGCTTTCAGTTCTGCGTCCCCAGTAGGCACCTGCGCTCCTCTAAAATGCAAAGGCCAATTGGCAATTACACCCAGATTCCGCCTGAAAAGGAAAAGCGGCTGTTCTCTGGCCTACCTGGCCACCGAGGCCTGGAACTCTCTCCCCTTTGACCTACGCAGCCTGCAGGATCCTTTCCAATTTAGAAAGAAACTGAAAACTTTCCTTTTCAACTGGCATGTTCTCCACTGTTTTTGCCTTTGTTCTCTCCGCTTTGCTCTTGGGCTCGCGTCGTGACACTCTGAGTAGCACTGCGCGTTATAAACTCTGTTAACATAACATTATTTTCACACAAAAGTCTTGCAACTGAGCACACATGAGCTAGCGCATGAGCATACAGGCTTGACCTAAAAATAATGATACACATAAGAGTTAGAAAATATGCAGTTGCAGCATACCATCATTTCTGCACAATGGTCCGTGCTCGATTATGAGCAAAAAATGCAGCACTTTGCGTGAAAAAAAAAATTTAAAAAAAAATTAAAAAAAAAAAAAAAATCACTTTGCAAAAGTATAAACGTCAATCAGACTTTCTGGAGTCAGCAGGGGACAAGGTCTGGTGAGTGAGACAATAACCACCACTGCCATTTCCATAAAAAGGAAGCCAAATGAAAGATCAAATGTTTATAGGTCAGAGTGCAACAGATAATGCAATAGGACGCCTATAAGACGACCAAGGACGCCCTTGATATGAGTTTGGACACAAATATATAATCTTCGAGACGTCAAAAAGACCGCAGCGGTGGAGTGTGCAGCAGGAACCCAGGGAACAGCATTTTTCATGTAACGAGAGATGACCAACAACATTGTCGGCATTTTCTCACGTTCAGAGATGCAAAGAGAAATAGGTCACCATCCTGTATCAATTGATTTTTTGGGACGAACAGGTTCGCGTAACAAAGTTAATACTTCGAGGTGTGGCTATTGAGAGGGCGAGAGAGAGAGAGAGAGAGAGAGAGAGAGAGAGAGAGAGAGAGATCTCAGACATGTTTCACATTTATCATGAACATATTTAGTTCACGGAGTGAAACACTATACGAGGCTAAACTTATATTTTATTATTTCACCAGCGCTGAACTATTCGAATAAAGAAATAAGAACAATGGAATAGAATGGTGTAAAACTGCTTTCCTTTAAGCCCTGAGACGCGTGTTTGGAATGTAAAGCAAGGGACACTGGCCGCTGGCATTGATTCAAGGACGTCAGGCGTTGGCGCACCTTTGGCGCGCACTAAATGCAGAGGAATGCGATGTCGAAAGCCTCACGCTTGACATCTGCGGTCACGTTTTCTTGGAAAGCAAAGTGCAACCAAACTCTGCGGACGCTGAAGGCCTAGGGCAGTATTTGTAGTCGACAACCACTTGTTCTCGACACCTAAACGATTGACCTAAACTACATCAATAACTCTGCAACCATCAGCAATCTGCCCGGGTGCATCACAAACAGGGAAGAAAGACTATTCTAGCAGTCGCCTGCTTTGAAAAAATTAAAGAGGAAGCAGCCTCAAATCAGCACACGGACTACGCAACAGGAAATCCTCCTGGTTCATAAATACATGTAGCAATACCGATAGCAACAAGCCTCCATATCCGCTTTCCACTTCCTTGTTCCCATTCCAGGGACCACAGTCATCCTCTCCTCTGCCATGGGGACAGCATGCCCCAAGGCAGGTGCTGTAGTAGGGATATGGTGTCCAGGTGTCAGAGGGACAGGCAAATGTCTTGAGACCCATGGAAACATGGCAAGCAATGTCAGATCCCACAGGCTGGGGAGAGGCAGGCTCAAGTAGGTTTGGGAGCAGACCCCCAATTCTTGAACCTACAGCAATCCAATGTGCAGAAGGGGACACTACCGTCAACAAGGGGGACGCAGCAGTTTCCTTACAGATTTGTGTTCACAAAGTAAGGTTCACATTCATTGAGAAAATCACGGTGATGAAGGGTGGAACCTGTTTTGACGGTTTCTACGCCCAAAAATTCACCAGGGACCAACCCTGACTAAAACAGGCCGTTGAAAGGACAAAAGGGCAGAGTCTCCCTGGGAGACCCCCTCCACACGACAGCTATGTAATCCAAAGGTAAGGTGTAGGTAGTTGGGAAGCAGAGGAACGCAGAATGATGTGGTGATGGTGGATTCTTACTCTCTCTCTCTCTCAGACAAGTGCTATATTGGGGAAAGTGGTGGACAAGAAAGTCTTGATATCTTGGGGGGTGTCGCCCAGAGAAGAGTCTGAAAGAATTCATCAACTCGATCTGGACTATTATTAGAACTCCTGACACGAGGATTACAAATAGTCTTCTGAGACTCGGAGAAATAAACCTGAAGCTTATCTAAAACCCATGTGACTGAGATTTATTTACCATGGCTTGAGGAAAAAAGCCAGAAAAATTGGGGCTCATACAACGTTTCATTAAAAAAATATTTATGACAACAATGGGAAACTTAGAAATCAGTAATTGTCAACAGACAACCTGCATCACAAATCAAGATTTTCAAGTAACAAGGCATCATTTTCAACATTTATTGGGTCTAGTGTCCAGCCAATCCAAGTTAACAGAGACACGTAGCCGTTTAGGGTCAGCTATTGGTCCCTCAATCTCGGTCCCTTTCCTGCAGGCCTTCTCAAGTACCTCGACATTGCTCAATTCATATGTACGCTTGCTTATGGAACTGAAACATTCCAACATTTTTATGCCGTGTCGGCCCAGATGGTCCATGGCATTCATCAGGGCGAGATATAAGGGCTCCTATTTAGTCTCTTGGGTCTAAGATGAGTCCACCATGTAAGATGACCATCGTCAATCTCTGACCAGCGGGAAAGAAGCGAGGACGGTTTCTGGGAGAACTACTAGGGACGCACCTTGAGGCAAGTGTTACTACAGGGTCCCTCCAATTGCCCTCTTCCCATGGGGCATCCCAACCCCAACGTGGGGTTTCAAGGAAAACCCTACATTTTAGTAGAGATTGATGAAGGTCATCCTACATGGTGGACACATCCCAATGTATCTGAACATCCACTGCTGCCCTGGCAGTGACGCACCGCCCACATCCACACCCGGGTTCTCTGCATTAAGGTGTGAGGGGGGGGGAAGAGACAGGACTGTCACCAACTGATGCGTAGTTGAGAGATCTCTCCGAAATCTTAAAGGGTAGTGGTATATCAGAATGGTCCACCTCGCATCTCTGATATAAAGCAGTATGTCATCTGCGAATAAAGTAACACAAATCCTGTGCCCAAGTAGTATCCCCCATTCTGCCCATCCCCTGCACAAACAAATTGTTAACGGGCTCTGCCACCAACGAGAATGAAGCAGGAGCTAGCCGACAACCCTGCTTTCTGCCCTTACACACCTCTAGGGCACCCAAGTTATGTTTCCCTGTCCTAAGTCGGACTGCCAGCATATTATACAGGATCATATATATTAATTTTTCTGATCTCCCAGGCCGTTTCATGCAAATAAGTGGAAACTAGAGACTCGTTTCAGAGAATTAAAGTCCTTTTCTAAGTCCAGAACCAGGCAGGCTGATTAGGGCTATGGTCCTGGGGCTGCCTCCACATTCCTGAAAAGCCTGTGAATATTTAAGGATGTATTCCTGCCTGGCACAAATCCATTCTGATCAGGGCGCACTAGCTTTGGGATCAGGGGGAGTAATCATTCATCCAGAATTTTACTAAGGATCTTGTAGTCAGTATCGTTTATGGTCGATATTAAGACATTTCAGATGTTTCTCTACCCACTTTAGGTGTGGATATTAGTGTAGGTTCCCAAAGCGACACAGGGAAATTATATTTTCTTACTGCTGCATTGTAAAAATGTTCCAGATGGTTAAAGATAAGATCGTAGAAAGTCTAATATTATTTGACCGGGAGGCCAACAGGGCCTGGGTCTTTGTTAGTGGCAAGGGATAAAATGGTTCCTTAATCTCCCCTACTGAGATAGGGAGAGCAAATTCCCATTGCTGGTCTGGTGTGATGTGAGGCAGATCTCAGAAGAAGGCTGTAATGGCCTCGTCAGGAGCATTCCAATCCGGCCATAAAGCTTTGCATAATAATCAGTGAAGGCCACGTGAAGGTCAGCTTGGGTATGAGCAGATGTGTCATGATTCAGGCAAAGTGTAGGCGTAGTAGGTAAGTATTGGTCTCATCTTACCAATCAGGCAAGGACAGCACTTGGCTTGTCCATCTCAATATGGGTTTGTAAGACAAGCTCAGCATTAATTTGATGGAGTGGAGCCGGTCCATCAAGGTGGCATTTTCCGTTTGCGCTGTCAGATGTGCCTCTAGGCTAACATCATTTAGAAGAGCCTGGATCCCTGAGTTCGAACAGTGCAGACCCGCCCTCCCCATCTAAGATGATGTGTGGCTGAAAAGGGTCCCTCAGCCTAATCCATATCAGGGAACTTTGGGCAAATGCTGAGTAGTTAGTGGAGAACAGTTTGACATGCCAGTGCCTCGGAATCTGATCACGCTCAGATTTAGTGAAATGGGACTCCTGTAAGAGCACAATGTGTGTCTCCGTGCATCTTCGAGAAGAGAATACTGCGTAGCACTTGCTGGTCTTTTTTATAGGTTTCACGCTCCAGGTGAGAAAGATGCAATTGCTATGCAGTACTGGCACGGTGCAAGGAATACAAGATCATGTTGTATGAGCAATGGGTAGGAAGACGTGCTGCAAAAATAAATTGTGCTAGTCACAATTGAATAGAGTGAGATATCAACAACAGCCTGCAGGGAGGTAACAAACTTGAATATGGGTTGCAAATCAGAGAGCAAGCGGCCCATCATTCAAACCATAAACAATGAGTAAGCAACATGGTGCCAGGGAAGATACATAAGTGAAGTGCCAATAGTCCAGTGAGGGTGAGACTTCCGGGGCAGGCTGGAGAGCCACAGTTAGTGTCTACTGGGCTCCAATGGAGGCTGCCTCGGTCCAACCACAGAATGAGCAAGTGAGAGAGGAAACACAATTGAGCCCAGGGTGAGCCAAGTAAATGGGGTGGGGGGGGGGGGGCCCAGAGTCAACAGAAGTCTGAGGAGTCACAATAGGAAGGGCAGGTGATCCCCAACAGAGGTGTGAGAGATGGAGGATCCTGTGTTGCTGGTAGAGCCTCGATATTAGGTTGTGTGTAATGATCCTGGGCCGTAGAAGGTTGATGATTCCTCTAGTGCTGACCTCTGATTGTCATCCGTCTAAGCCTCCAAAGACATCACACCGGCACCAACAGTCCATCCAGTATGCCGCACTGATCAACCACACTCGCGCCAGTCCAATGGCACGGGCTGCGTATTTAGGGATGGCGGACAACTAGAGTCAAAATCTATTCCCAGTCCAAGGCAGCAGCTCGAGCATCAAAAAAGGGGGACCTTTTGACGTAAACAATTTAAAGTCTGGCTGGGATTTAGAGGGAGCAGGTGAGGACCAGCTCGTGTAGTTTACATTTGACCATGGGAAGGAAGCACACTGGTGCTGCACTGCAATGTTGTAATCCGGGAAAAGCATGATGCATGCACTGTCGATTTATATCGGGGATAGCCATCAAGCCTCTCTCAGCACCTCATCCTGCTCCCTGTAATGCAGCATTCTGGCTCAGAGTGGGCAGGGATCAAATCCAGGGAGGGTAGGCCTGCTCGCCAGGACCCTATATGCTCTTTCAATGGGTAAAAAGGAGGAGAATTTATCAGATTGCATAAAACTTTTATTCCAAGTCTCAAGGTAAGACACAGCATCCTGACCGCCCGCATTCTCTGCCAGTCCCTCAATGTGTATGTTGCTTCTGCAGGGCCTACCCTTCGCGCCTTCCACTCACCCCTTCAGGTAGTTCACCTGGTTCTGCAAGTCCGTGATCAGCCAACTCATCTCTGCCAACTCCGGGCTAATCTTCACAGTGGTCATCTCCATTCGGTTGACCCGGTCAGGGTTCTATGGTCACCTCAAGGCAGTCCTAAATCAACAACATCAATCTCCATCATCATCTTAGAATGTTCAATGCTATCTAGGATAGAGTCCAGTTTTTCTGAGGTGTTCACGGCTACAGATGGAGGGGCATAAGGTCCTCCCGAGGTTCTGGTTATCTGGGTCACAGACAAGGGCTTTCCTATCGTGGCAAGGAGATCTGCCTGTGAGGCCTCAGCACAAAGACAGGGCAAGTCAGACGTTCTCAGACTTGCCTGCAGACACAACACCGTGCCTAGCCGCATCTGCAGCTCGAGTATCAATGCTCCTGCTGTGCCAAGTCCAATGAGATTCCTAAAGGTTAAGGGACATTTAGTCAAGCTCACCTTGCCCAGCATGGTAGAACACCAGCAGAGGTAGGTCCAGAGGCCTTCCACTTGGCAAGCTCCACACAGTATTAGCACACCAGCCAGTTGTCTCTCTAGCGAGGGATGGTAGATCACGAGTGGGGGGAGCAATATGGACAACAGTAGAGCCAGGGAGGCAAACATCAAACTTTTGACTTCAGTGGGACTGGGCTCTTCAGAGGAGTCAGTTGTGGTGTTGTCCAGACCAGGAGGTGGAGAGAAGGGGCACCCACTACCAGATGCACAGCATTGCGGCATATAAGGCAGTTTCCCAGGTATCCACTTTTTCACTCGCGAGACTCCCCCAGGAGTTTCAGGTTGAGCCGCTCCTGCACATGCCACATACTGCAGGTGTAACCAACAAGCAAGTTCAGTGATGTTTGATGACAACTTTTCCTTCAAACCATAGGTGGAGAGTGTAGGTGGAGAGTGTAGTTGGGACTGGTTTTGGCTTTCTTCAGTTTCTGTGGAAATGTTTGTTCCTGCTCCTGGCTCCTGGTCAGAAGATGGTAGTCCATGCCCTCATAACATCCCTGCTAGACTATGCCACTTCACTGTACTGGGGTCTCCCTCTGTAGCAACTCGAGAGACTCCAGTTGATGCGGAACGATGTAGCACAGCTCATGCTTAGCATCCAGAAGAACACCTCTGTTCAGGCCCATCTCAAGGAGTTGCACCTATTTAGGAAAGAGTAAAGTTCAAGGGACTGGTGTTAGCCCATAGAGCTTTCTATGGCTTAGGCCCCAACTATATTACTAAGAGACTTTCTCACCATCACCCATCTAGAACTTCACTTTCTGCTGATGCATTGCTGGCAGCGGGGCTTAAGAGGAAGAGATGGAGAGGCACCTCTTTCTCTGGGTTGGCTGCCGCAGGCTGGAATGCTCTTCCCTTGTACCTTTGTTCTACTAAGGATGTTGGTTCCTTTAAACGTGGCTTTAAAACGTGGCTATCTCACTGCACCTTTAAAACATTGGCCCATCTCTTGTGAGATCAGTGCTCATTGAACCTGTAGTGCCGGGACACTCCATGGAGTAGCCGTGCACTTACAGGTGCCATTTGATTTGACGTAGTTTTCACCGGGTGTAGGCCAGCCACTCGCAGAGGCCAAGGCTGCTAGACCCAACAGCGTGGCCATAATCAGTAGCTACCTCGGCGGCGGGGGGTCACATGTGCTGTGGGCCACAGACCGCTGCTGCAGGCTATATTGGATGGCAGTGTCATTTGTGTGGCCATGCGCCCATTCTCTGAAAGTAAAGTATGTGGCACATTATGCAGGCGCCAGTCCACTGGCCTACAGAGCTTTGGCACAATGCCCACCAGGCCACATCATGCGGATAAGCTTCTGGCGGGTTGAGGAATCAAGGCGAAAGTCATTCCCCCGCCACTTCAGCATACGCCAGGAGAGGCCTGCCACTGTGGCTGGTATGGCACACGGCGGTTTCATATTTCACACTTACAATCGGAAATGTATGTCCACAATACACAACGGAAACCATTATTCAAACAAGTCTTGGGTAGGGTAACAAAGATCCACAGTTTTGCCTAGGTCTCTCAAAGTTTCTAGGCCCACACCCCTCAGGCATTCTAAAGAAAACATGAACATTGTGCATAGGTATGCATCAATAAAGGAGACGTCACACCTTGTGGTTCCCAGTACCATCAATGAGAACTCAAGCTCTGGATTAAAATGTCACTTTGAACTACTTGGTGGAAAATACCTCCATTGTTGACATCTAATGAAGTACAATTCTATACAGGCAGTGTTAATTTGCAAATAAATAAATACATAAATAGGTGCTGGCTCACATTTTCTCAGAAGCCCCATTGTGCTAATGCTGAATGTTGTGGTTTAAGAATACAAAGGCTGTATCGTCTTGATTTCACCTCATACATTTTTCTTCCAATGACAAACTCTCCCTGCCCCTTTATTCACACTTCCAAGTTCTTTTACAACCCTGCTTTCTCTCTTTGTCACTGTTTTTCGCTCTCTCTTTATTTCCGCCTTCGTTGCTTTTCTCGCTCGTATTCTGGGTCAAAGTCTGATGAATATAAATATGTTTTGGGCCCAAAAGAAGGGTTTCGGTGGCCTCCACCTTCAACTGTATTCATTCTACAATCTGCAGCTAGAAAGCCTGTCTTATCAGAAGGACACAAAGGATTTAAAAGGGGTGTTGGCACAACCATGCATTGGGAAACAAATACCATGACCATTGACTCAAGAGATCGTAAGTAATTTCAGTTTTGAGACATTCTACCTTCTGTGAGGCAGTCTTAAGCCTCTTCCTATGGGCCGGATGTAGAACGGTGCGACCGGTGTCACTACACCGGGTGCCGACTTCGGGGGCGCTGTGTTTGCAAGCGTATTGCAGTTTAAAAAGCACCTGCTTCCGCGTTCTTTGCCTCCAGCAATTTTCATACAACAATAAAAGTGTCAGTATAACTCCGGTGATTAATGTTCTTCCTGGAGTGAGACTGTAGTTTTGTCTAGTGGAAGTCTTGACTCAAAGTAGGGAGGGTTAATATAAATAGGTCAGTGCATTTATCAGAGAGATCCTTTTGTTACTTGCAGTGTTTACCTTAAAATCCTAATATAGAACAGTGAGCTAATATCGGTCAGTAAAGAGCTGCATGCAAACTGTAAGGTATAGATTAGAGCGTTAGGATTCTTTCTCCAGTCTTTCATTATGCTAATATTGCAAAACGGGTTAATTTCGGTTGAATAATTATTTTTATTTTTATTTTTTTATTAAATATAACCCCCAACCGTGGCGTTATGTTTTATAATTTAAGTTTGTGCTTCTCCAGAACAAACCACTCAAACCATACAGTCTCTCGGTATGGATGACATGTGCCTCCTACACCTTGTAGTCCTCTGTCTTATGTAACATTCCTACACATGAATTTACACACATAAGATTGATTGTCTCGGTGTAATGTGTGTGAAGTAAAGTGCCCCAATACCCTACACTGGTATGAGTGGCACTATAAATCTAATTAAATGCATCTGAGCGAGAGAGTGGTTATGGAGACTTAAGGGGCACTGTTACAGGGTGGTAGTGAGGGAATCCGTGGCAAAGGTTGCCTTGGGGGGGCGCCAACAAACATTGTTACACAGGGCGCTACCAGTGGTAAAGCCGACCTTGCTCTTTCCTATACTAGGCCACAAGACTGTCTCTGTCTCACGTCCACCCAACAAGCCCCTTCACAGCACTGACCATCACCCTCAGGACCATACCCTCTCTAAACACGGCCCCAACTCCTGGACCATGCTCTACCCCCCCCTAATCTCTCCAAACACGCAAGGAAAAATTTCAAACAAACTTCTCATCCGCAACCCTGAAACACTCCTTGTTGAAAACTACCTCAGCCTCACCTCCCCCATAATTACCAACTACATCTACTCCAAACGCCCTTCCAAATGGAAGAGCATCTTCCTCCAACACCTCCCTATCTCTAAATCAATCAATATCCCATATGGATTTAAAATATCCACCGCTCCCTCCCCAGCCTTTCATGGTGATATTGATATCTCCATCTTCAAAACAGGTAACATCCTCATACAAGCCTCGCCATCCCACCTTTCTATCTTTGAACACCACTTTAGCACTATGTCTCTCCTCCTTAACCACTCAGCGCCTAACACTCCTCCTCCCCCAACGAACAGAGCCCCTCAAACCTCTTCCTCCCCCCATCCACTCACAACCTCCCAAAATTGTCCTCATCATCTCCCTCCCTGGACCCCCCTATTGATAACGACTACCCCCATCCCCAATTACCTACTTCTCATCCCCCACTTATCTCCCTCTCTCCCCTTAACCCCCTTAACCCTTACTCCTCTGACCCCTCCTTGAATAACGGTAGCCCCAAACGCCTGTCACCTACTTATCATTCCCTTCCCATGACCCGCCCTCCCCCTGTCCCCCAAACCTCCCTCCCACTGACCCAACCACTCACTTACCCCACCGTCTTTTCCCCGCAACCACCCATCACCTTTTCCCCGCAACCACCCATCACAACTCCTCACCCCCTACTCCTACCAATCCCATACACTCTCTGCTCCTCCCTTTCCTCTCTACCCGCCCCCCTCAGGCTCTACCTACCCAACCCCCACCTCAACCCCCAATAAACACCCATCTTCCTCACACCCCAACCCTCAGTAATTACACATCCCCATCACACCAATATATTCATTTCTCACTCACTTCATGCCCTTTTATCCTCTCTGACCACATCAACTGAAGATTTCTGCCCCTTGTATAACCTAACCCCTCCACTCTCACTTAACAGCTCCGCCAGCCATCACCCCATACCTACTACCCTATCTCCCCCCTCACACAGTAGGCCTCCATCCGCAACTAATCAGGACCACTCCCTATCCCCAGACCATTCTCCTCCCACCTCCTATGCCCGGTCATTCCTTCCCTCTACCCGGAATACCCCGAGCATACACAACATTGTACTCATCCTACCTACTTTAACTTCCGAAACCCTCACTCCTCCCAGCCCGTCACCGCTCACCCCACACCATCTACCACATCTCTCCCCTCACACATTAGTCCACCCTCTGCAAATAATCAGACCACGCACTCCCGATACCTCCCCTCTCCTCAATTGCCCAGATCCTACACAACATTGAATGTGACCTATCTAATTTAACTACTGAATTTGCCCGACTCAGAAAAGACTTCTTCGTACACAGCACCAGATCCCTCCCTCACCATAAAACCACCATCCTCCCTCCCTCAAATATCCCCAATAACAAACACAACCTTTGGAGATCACTCCATCTCCGATGCCGTAAGCATAGACCTCTCCGCACCTCAAACCATCTCTCCCCGTCCAACCTCGCCGAACTTTGTAACTCCTACCTTCCTAATCTGCCAACCACCAACCCTCCACTACCGTATGCCCCCATCCCCGTTATCATAGGGACAAATAGAACCCCCTCCTCCCCTGCTTCCCACAGACCACCACCCCAACTTTCGCTGATCCACTCTTGCCCACCCTCCATACCCAACCCCTCACCACTGAAATGCATGCTAGTTAACTGTCGCTCCGCGGTCCTACATGCCACGGAAATCTCGGAAACCATCCTGAGTGAATCCATTGATATTGCATTCCTCCCTGAAACATGGCTAAATGACCACTCAACGAGCATACTTGACCTTCTCTCCCCCCCGGGATACTCTAGTCTTAGAAAAGACAGACCTAACAGAGTTGGGGGAGGGCTAGCCATTATCTTCAAAAAGGAAGTTCATATTTTCCTTATCACTAACCCAGGCTACTCCTCATGCTAATACCTGGAAGCAGAACTGTTAACTCAAAACTCCCTCCCAATTCGTCTACACAACATCTATCGCCCCCCGGGACCACCACAGCCCTTCATTGAGGACTTATCTGATCTACTGGCGCAATCAGCATTATCCAACTCAAAAAAATCTCTTTCTTGGGGGATCTCAACCTCCATTGGAAAGATACCAATGACCCCACCATCTCCCTCCTCACTACACTGAAATCAACGAACTCAAACAACTCTGCCAATCTCCAACTCACACTAAAGGATCCATACTGGACATCATTCTGTCCAACAATGATCTGACCTACGTTACCTATATCATCCCCACTGACTGGTCCGACCTTCACCTTATACTGTTCACCATTACTACCTCAGCAAACCTCCACGCCCCTAAAACTACCAGACCTAAGAAATTGACCAGAAACCTAAAAGGCATCCCCCCAGGTGTTCTACAATCGAAACTCCAAGCTCAACTTCTTCTCATTCCCCCCTCCCAAAATGCGAATGAGCTCACTGAACTATTTAACAATACTGTTACAGATATTCTTGACCAACTAGCCCCGCCTAAACTCAAAAACCAAAGAAACACCCCCTCAAACTCTTGGTTTAATACAGAGATAAATAATGAGAGACAGGCACTCAGACTGTCGGAAAGAACCTGGAGACACCATCCCTCACCCTCCCATCTTGCACTTCTCAGACATGCTAGATCCACTTACAAAAACACATCCTCAAGGAAAAGGCATCCTTCTTCTGCACTCAACTTGACCGTGCCAAAAACAGACCCAGGGAACTCTTCAAAATCATCTGAAACCAAACTTCCCCCGCACCTCCTAATATGACAGCCTCATCAGACAGATGTGAAGAAATTGGCCACTTCTTCTCGGAAAAAAAATACCAAAATTGACCAATCCTTCCTTCACAACTATCCTCCAACTTCCAATCCAATCTTGTCCTCACCTCTAATGCCTACTCCACATCCCCCCTTCCAGACAACACTCTCTCCTCTGCCCTCTATCCTACCGCTCCCCTGGGAGCCTCCTCACCCACCCATTTCCATACCTTCCACATCCCCAGTAACCAACTCCCCTAAATCTCAACCTAACAACAATGCCTCCTTGCTCAACTTTCTCCCTGTCACTGAGCTTGAAGTCCTCAATATAATCGGCAATCTAAAACCATCCTCCCACACAAAAGACCCAATACCCTCCAACCTTGTCCCTGCCCTTAAGCACATCATCACACCATTCTGGACCAAAATCATCAACACCTCTCTCTCCACCGGCTGTGTCCCCTCCTCCCTTCAGCTTGGTCAAATCTCGCCCATAATCAAAAACCCCAATGCTGACCCCAATGACCTAAATAATCTCCGCCCCATCACTAACCTCCCCCTTCTCTCAAAGATACTTGAAAAATGTGTCCTACTACAACTAGACAAACACATACAAAATTTCAACCTTCTCGACCCCTTCCAATCTGGCTTCAGAAAAGGCTGCAGCACCAAAACAGCAATGCTCAATGTGATAGATGACATCCATCAATCACTTGACAATGGCGAGACCTGCCTTCTTATACTTCTTGATCTCTCCGCAGCATTCGATACAGTCAACCATTCAGCCCTACTTAATGTGCTTAGGACCCGATTCGGCTTTAATGGCACCGCCTACAAATGGTTCATCTCTTATCTACAACACCGAACTCAGCAAATCAAAATTCAAAACTGTCTCTCTACCCTCACTCCTGTCTCCCTTGGAGTCCCCCAAGGATCTATTCTCTCTCCCTCCCTCTTTCACCTCTTTATGGAACCCCTCACCCTCATTCTTAACCAAGCAGGCATAAATTACCACCTCTACGCCGATGACACCCAAATCTATTACAAGATTAAACCTCATGCTGACATCTTACACCTGAACAACACCCTTACCAAGATCCAAACCTGGTTCCATTCCAATCATCTCAAACTCAACCCTAACAAAACTGAAATCATTCTCTTCTCCCCCAAAATAAACCCTCTACCCATTCAATCATGGATCCCTGACCTCAATGCACTCAATTGCTCACTCACCCTGTCCAACTCCGTCAAATCTCTTGGCATCACTATCGACAACACCCTAACCCTTAATGTTCACATCAAAAACTCTGCCAAAAGAGCCCTCTTCACTCTCCGTCACCTCAAGAAAATCAAACCATTCATACCCACCGATGATTTCAAACTCGTAGTTCAGTCGCTTGTTCTGTCACATATTGATTATGGTAATGCCATCCTCAATGGAATCCCCAAAGTACACCTAGCTCCAAACAAAGCTGTGCTCAACCTTGCTGCCAGGATCATCACGGACAGCAAACGCTTCGGTCATATATCCCCGGCTCTCAAATCTCTTAAATGGCTCCCTATCGAAAGAAGATCTGCCTACAAAACCGCCTGCATTACTCAAAGTCCTCCACCAAAACACTCCGCATTACCTTTCTAAGAAACTCCACTCTGCGGGCTCCACTCGACCTCTGAGAAGCACCAACACCCTACTCCTAATCCCACCTCTGCATAAAAAGAAATCTACATAGTCTTGCTCCTTCTCTGGCAATGTCCCTATTATATGGAATGCCCTCCCAAAAAACCTGCGCTGTAATCCCTCCTATTCTAGTTTAAAAAAAGACCTCAAAACCCACCTCCTCAATTATTATTGGGGTTCCTATCCTGTGTCCTACTCATGATTTCTGATCTATCATACTATATTTGTTCAGTAATTATCTACCCTGCTCTCCTGTTCACCATTTACCCAATTACTTAAATGTATAGCTCCTGCCCCTGTTTATTTATCTGGTTTTGTATAATGCTCATGTTGTTTGTACTTTATATATTTCAAATTTCTGTCGCACTACCTTTCATATGCTTTTATACCCTATGTGCCTTATACTATCCTTATCTTGTAAAGCGCTCCGATACCTCTGGGTCTAGCCAACGCTATATAAAACCTTATAAATAAAAATAAATATAAATAAAGACACCCTAGTTATTGTACCACTTGGGGGAGGGGGGGGGGGTGGAAAGGTTGGAGCTAGCCCATAGAGCATTACACAACTCAGTGGCCAACGTTTATTCAGCCTTTGCTGGGTGCAACCTGTGATACACCACATGTGAATTGAAGGCTTGGTAGTGAGAGAAACCATGATGAGCAAAGTGGGCTTAGAAAAGGGATATTTTGTGAAATATCTTACCTTGCGCAGAGGCCATCCCAAAGAGCCCTGAAAAAGAAGGAAAATTTACAATAATTATAACTTTACATTAATGACAGCAGAATCGGTTTTAACATGGCACTCGAGGCTTACGAGCAGCGGTGATAACAGATATAAGGGCTACTAAACAATACTCAATTTATTATTTGTGGATAGAAGAAACCGCCGAGGAAAACCTAGGAATCTCTTGATACACACAGGCACATATGCACTTGTTAGCTATATATGTATTTATGTATGCCTTCTTGGGGGGTGAGGTGTGGTATGGTATGGTGTGGCATGGCATGTGTGTCCAATGGGTTTAAGTATGTGCTAGGCCAAGTGAAGAGTGATTGGTCATATGATGGTCATTCCGGCCATAGAATATTATCCTTGGCACATGAAAGGTGAGGTTGGCCCTGGTAAGTGAGGCTGGCCCTGGTAAGTGAGGCTGGCCCTGGTAAGTGAGGCTGGCTCAAGGTTGGCCCTGGTAAGTGAGGCTCACCCGGTAAGTGAGGCTCGTCCTCGACATGCACGGCTGAAAGAGTGGCACAGAGTGTAGTGCCATAGAATTGTGCAGTCAAGTGACGATGGATGGAGTAGAGCGGCATAGAGTAGAGTGGTGCTGTGCAGTGCCATAGAGTGGTGCAGAGTAGAGTGCAGTAGCAAAAGAACAGAGTGGACTGGTGTAGAGTGCAGTGGTGCAGAGTGGCAGTCCGTGCAGGTAAGCATGGTGGGGCAGGGGAGTGAAGAGATGATGGAATAGGGGAAAATTAAATAAATCCTATTCCATCTTCTCTCTACATCACTCAGCCCCACCCCACCCCACCGCCACCGCCACCGCGCTTACCTGCATGGAACCCTGCTGGTGCAGAGTATAATGGCGTACAGTAGAGTGACACAGAGTAGAGTGGTGTAGAGTGTTGTGGCTTAGAGTAAACTGCTGTGGTGTAGAGTGGCACAGAGTAGTGTGTCAGATTGCAGTGGCATAAAGTGCAGTGGCCTAGAGTAGAGTGCAGTGGCCCAGAGTAGAGTGCAGTGGCACAGGGTAGAGTGGCATAGTGGTGTATAGTGCAGTGGAATAGAGCAGAGGTATAAAAAAATGGTGTAGAGTGACGCAGAGTTGTGTGGTGTTGACAAAGAGTTCAGCAACGTAAAGTTGTATTGATATAGAGTGGAGTTGAATAGACTGGTGCAGAGTAGAGTGCAGTGGTGTAGAGTGCAATGGTACAGAGTGGAATGGTGTAGAGTAGAATGATGCAGAGTAGAGTGCAGTGTGGTAGAGTACAGTGGCGTAGAGTGCAGGGCAGGGGGGTGGGAGGGAAAAGAAGCAACTTGGAAGGGAGATGGGTGGGAGGGAATAGAAGCTACATAGATGGGGTATGAGAGACAGACGTTAAACCCCAAGCACTTATTTGGAGTGCTTGAATACAAAGAAAATGTACCTCCATAAACAGGAAAAGTGAATGGTCACAAGTACTTGGCCTATGCTCCAGGGGAGGGACAAACACAAGAAGAGGACAGGACACCCGCATTCCAAAACAAAAACTGGGACAAAGGAAATAAGACCGCCACTGAAATTAACAAATGGTAATCTATGGGTGGGCTGTAAGTCCACAATAGGTAAATAACATGTCTTGTAGAGACAGTGGATGCACTATCAAGGCGAAATCTAAAAACAGTCTCCATTTCTTTTTTTAGGTCTTGCCTACGCAGTGCGCATGCGCTACTTAGGAGGACCTTTAGCCATCGTTCATCTCTTTTGGAAAGCAAACACTCGTGCTTGTGGCGGCATCCACCTTGCGGGAGCGTGCAGGGGCGCGCCACAAGTGCAGTGCTTCCAAAAAGAGCAGACTGCCTTCCCAAACGCGCACTTGCGCACCACTCACAGGCTCACCTCCTGCTCCCCCTCTCTCTCACACGCACCACCCGTCCTTTCTTACAGCTCCCCCTTTCTAGCCCCCGTCTTTGCGTTCTTATTTAACTTTATCCCTGATTTATTTTTCTTTGCTCCTTTACATTCTCATTTATTTTGCTTCGACAGCCATTGTTTCATTTGTTTCTCTCTCCCAGTTATAGTTTTGGCACTTGCCCCACCTTTCCAAATCCATGTTTCCTCGCTACTTTCTCCTCCGACTCTTCGTTTCCCTCTTTATTATTTCCAATTTCCCTCCCAGCCTTCCCCCTACTTTTATTTATTTCCCAAACCTCCTTTCCCCCCCCCCCCAACAATTCCCACATGGCTCACTTAGTTTCCTCCCCGCCACTCCTGCCTTCTTCCTTCATCCGTTCTCTTGGAGTTCTTGTACACCCCTTTCTTACTCGGGTTCTCTCTCCTTCTGTTTTCTTGTGAGCTCATTCACATCCCACTCGGCCCTCGGCCATCCGCCCTCCATTTCCCCTTCTTTGCCTCCCTTCCACCTTCAGATCTCTCAGATGCGACCGTTGCCATCTGGCACTAACAGTAGCCCACGTCCCCCATTGAGTCCGAACTGGACAGGGGGTGGGCCGGAGTGTAAGGGGGTCATGAAGTGCTGGAGCACGCATGGGGTGATGGACGAAGACTGCAACAAGAACCTACAGCTGGACAACGTGCTAGAGGAAGGTAAGGCGAGCACAGTACTGGGAACTTCCCCGGAGACCGAGCTTCGCGCAGAATGGCACTGTATCACTTTAAATGATGAGATAACTCAGCGGGTTGAGTGCTAGCTGCTGATTGGTTTCTGTCCTTATAGGGGCGTCACAGGCGTTCATCCTTCCAAGGTTGACAAACTAACCTCTACGGAATTTCAGTGAGAATATTACTATAGTTGCAGGATGCTCATAGACAAACAGTTTTAGATAAAACACATAGTTGTTTAGAAGTGTGGGGATCTGCCCCTACTTTTCAGTTTGAGTGTTATCTTCTTTGTGTTTGGATGTGTGTGTGTGTGTTTAGTTCTTTAATTTCGTCTTGTGGGTGGAGTCACAGCGCTGTTCCCTGATTATGCTTTGGAATGAAATTGTGTGCTGTTGGTTGCACCGGTGGAGGTGACGGCTGTGTCTGTTTTTTTTTTTGCCTTGTGTTTTCTTATTTTTTATTTTTACAGGCAAAATATTTTTGTTCGTGGATAAGAAACTCCTTCCCTGTCACCTTTTGGGGTGCACCATTCCCCTTCACACCATGGTAACCGGTTTAATCCTGCCTGTGTCAGCAGTAATTCTTAAACCATTTCCAGAGTGTTAACGGAATGGGGGAGTTTGTGAATGAGCGCAAACTAATAGCTGTGTGATTAGGGCTCAAGAATGTTGTTTCAGCTCCGACATTTTATTGCCCCGACTATCATCAAACCACTATCCTGGCTTCCTGTCAATGTCCCAAATCACTAGGAAGACCCTCTGCCCTACCCATAAATGCATCCCAGGTGGGTTCCCACAAAGACTCCACTAACAGTACACGTCACTGGCACTCGCTGCACCTCCTCGCCTGCGCAGGAAGTTAGAGTCTACAAATTGTATCACGTACCACCGTCAGGTACTTACAGCGTACGTGTGCGCCTGCTGTGCTGGATGGTTCTCTTTTCTTAAGTGTGCTCGAATTCCCATCTTCAGTGTACTGAAGTCCCATTTCTAATTGCCTCGTGTTGCTTGGGCCTTGTCCATGTGCACAAGAATGACCATCCCTTAATGTTAGTTAGCATGGAATATATCTCCCACTCCATTTTTGCTATTAAGATAGACAAAATTGTGATGAGGTGGCCCCTCACAATCTTCGCACAAATGCCACTGCATCTGGTGCACTAATGGCCCTTTAAAAAAAGAAAAAAAAAAAAAAAAAAGAAAAAAGAGCCCCATTATCTCCACACCATCCTCAAGGCATCTCTCACAGGACGCTGTATCTGTCATTTGCAAACTGAACAAGCATCGGCATAGCCAATAGGTCTCGCCTCTGGGACCTTATAAGTGTTTAGCCATGCAATAGTTGATGTTGTTGCACCAAGGATATTGTGCTGGAAAACCAAACACTAATAAGGTTCCAAAGGCGAGACCTATTGGCTATGCCGATGCTTGTTTTTTTACAATCAGCAGCTTCTTGACACATTCAGTCACCTAATATAAAGAAATGTCAGAACACAACTGCATTAACTTATTATAGCTGAGTACTGAGTCACAATGACTGCTGACAGCCAGCAACAGAAGGGCAAGGACAGGTCATGAAGAAATACTTGGCTTTTTAAATTTCTGCTCGGTTTCTGTAGCTGTAAAGTGACGAGCCAAAAGGACGAAAGGAGATATTTATGGCAACATGTTTATTTTTTGCACTCTTTAGGTAGTTTTAGAGAATTTGTACATTTTCTGCATGTTTTTACACATTCTGGGTGGCTGAACCTTTTTTTTTTTCCTTTTAAAAAACTGACTTGTGTGAAACGGATTTTAATACCTTCTTTCAGCAAACATCTAACCACGATTTGGTGGGTTTAATATAGCACTAGAGATTCTATTTTTATTCTTCATGTTGGCAAACATGCTCTGTCTTTCATATGAAAGCGCTATGTACCTAGAATGTCAGTGGTTTGTAGAAAAAGCGATTGTGTGCTCATGTATTTTAAAAGGTACCAAGTACCCCCACCAAATAGGAAAAGGCCATTAAAAGTCATCTTGGAGTTCCACACCCTTATAAAGGAACTCCGCCTTCGACCTTGTTCATCTATATGTTCTTGGAATTCTTCAGGGACTAGCAATCTCCTTATAATGCAAGGCACAGCGTAGTATATCCCACAAATAACATTAAACAGGTGTTTTGGGCTGTGCAGAAAAGTGCAGGGCAACCGCTGTCCATGTGAATAAATAGTAAATGACTACATGATGAGAGTAGCATGCAATGTGACGACAAAATTTGTTTTTTTACTACACACTAAAATCCAATAGTAAAGTAAAAAAAAAAAATGTTTATTTCAGGTAGTTTTCAAGCATTTGTGGGACACAGTTCCAAGAAATGGCAACAAAGAATTTCAGTTTGGTTGAGAAGGTACTAAGAAAGATAAAAGCTTTGACTTGGGAACAATGAATGTATTTTCAGACAACAGCATGGTGATTTGTGGTGACATTTTATTCTGTGAAAATAAACTGATATTTTAAAACAAAATGAAAATGTTACTCAGCAATCTAACACTTTGATGATTTCGGCAGATGAAACTATTTTGTGCTACTTTGAGCATTTTATGATGCTGTTCTATTTTTTGCTGCTAGAGGAATCTTGAAAATACACAATTGAAGCCTGCTATCTAAACCTCAATAAACAGGATGGTAGATCAGTGGTCCAAGCTCGAGTGATAGGGTTTTTCATTCCCTTTGGTGCCCTTTCCACGTAGATTGTCTGTATTACTATTTGATCACCACTTTACAGAGAAAGGGTAGAATTGGAAAATGAAAGTAAGTGGATGGTACCTTATATCACTTGGAATTGAAAGGAAGCCTCCAATGAAACACCTTAACTAAATCTAGTGACTTTCACAGTTTCTCCTGGAAATCGTGTGTTTACACACATTGTTTGATCTAGTGTTTTACAAAGCTTTCAAAACTCTACCATCCCTGGAGTGAGAGTTGGGATTGCTTGGCAAACCATGAAGTATTGCAATATGTAGACGCCACTTTCCAACGCATGCCATTACAACGCGGCCATAACAGCGACCGAGTTGTTACATCGCATGCCATTACAATGCAAGTAATTACAACGACTTGCTGTAGGGGGGCACTGGATGTTGGAATAGTATAATTTACTATTCCAACTCCAGTGTGTGTAACAGTAGGGAATGTATTGGATTTAAGATCCAACACCTTCTGCCCCCTACAGCAAGTCGTTGTAACGGCTTGCGCTGTAATGGTATGCGATGTAAGAACGTGGGCATTGTAATGCCTGCGTTTTAATGGCATGTGATATATAAACATCATTGTAAACGATGTTTACCGTAGACACGTGGACTTGTATGCCCCACTTGTTTCCAAACTTCACCAGCTATAGTTACTCCTCTTTTAAAAGAGCTTCTACTCTGAAGAACTTAAAGAAATTAGGATTACTGGTAAGTAATCGGACATTCTGAAAGTTCTATTTGTTCTTGCACTAGCATTTCTTGTGAGGTGAATTAAACCTCTGCACAGAAAACAATTCAGATGCATGTTTAAAATGTAAGGCCTTCCAGTGTGGTTAACAAAACAAAAAAACCTTGCCCACCGTTCACCTATTATCCACAGTAAATCAATACATGATTTGGTTCTCCCTCAATAACAAAAAATGTATAATATATACCTCCTTTTCATTATTATTCAGAAGTAGGCATATTTGAAAAAAATATGTAATGCATCAATAGCATTTATCAAGAAGAGGTCGCCTCCTTACCCTATATTACTAATTCATAAACACTCATACACACTCTATAATCTGATTTCTGTAATGTTTGGGAGGGACCCTCCTCAGTTGATGGTCCATAGTTTCAATATTCAAGTATACTGTTGTCCTCAAGCAATACATCTTATTAAAGCATGTCGGCGCACATTTTAGGGGGTTTCAATAGATCTGTACGACCTTCTTCAGGACATGTACAACATATGAACAAATCAAGTGCGGGTAAATCCCCCTCAATGCCACTATTACTGGGGTTCCCACGAGTTTTTAAGTTGTGGAACTATAAGGCCTGCCCACCTTACTGGCTATCATAAATTGTACTGATGTTACCAGTATGGCCATAACAAATCTCTGAAAGCTGCACCAATCAAAAGCGAGAGCGGATGGGTAGAAATGACTGGCAAATAAAGGAGTAGTAATAGAGCAAAGAGGATTTCACTATAGGAATTGTGGAGTCTAATTCACTTCTCATTGTTTACGAGGAATACCAAAGCAACAGCTCGGACCTTAGAGAATACCAGAAAGAAAACACATCAAGCAACTAGTGCTGTTAGCAAAATTATTATGAAGTAAAGAAGCAAGGTTGAATAGAACAAAGACACTAACTGCAAAGTTCAGACCATCAACATACAACCCCTGAAGGTGAAGGGCTAAACAGAGACAATAGAAGAGGGCCAGAATCAAGTAACCTCTAGCTACCCAGTAAGAAATAACTCCTTGTGGACCACATCAAAAATCCCTTTGAAAGTGGAACCACAGCTAAAAGGGCACCTGAGACATGTGGAATTAATCCATGAACCAGCAAACTTTAGAAGAGGCCCATTACACAGCAACACCAACCGCAAGATGCAAACAATAGTGGCACACAAAGGAAGCCTAGCAAGCACTGAGAGAAAGTGAGCAACCTCCCCGAAAAAGGTGAGGGAAAATCTGGGAAGACCATGACCATTGAGTGTCAAGGATAAAACAGAAGCGGAAAGAGTGGAACCATGCGACTATCAAAAAACAAACCATGTACAGCAAGAGGTGAGCAGCCAGACAACACCAAAAAAGCTGCATCAAAAATCGGAAAGCTCAAATACTCCTCCAACAACCCAGCACAGAAAATATGAATGAGGTAGAGTGTGGACAGGAATGTGCCCCGAATGGTGAGTGGGCCTGTACCACTTTTCCTTGAGTGCCAGACTGCATGTGAAACTGGTATCCTGACTTTGTTTGGCCCCATCTGCATGCTAATCTAGCATGTGTGCAGAAGCCTAAGCCTGTGCCTCGTAATGCGAGGTCTAGAAACATTTCTGTAGCCTGGAAGGGTGCATAAATGGTGCCATCGTAATAGATTTACTTACATACCCTGGATAAGTAACATGACTCAGTGGTGGCAGCAAACAGAGTTTTGGAGAATCTTTGGTATGATGAGAACTTTTTATCTGTTTGGAGAGAGCACAGTAACCTGAGACGTCTTCCATAAAGCTCCCAATTTCATGCATACTTAGACTTTGTGCTGACATTCCATGTGCATGTGTGTCGAGTAAAAGTATGTGTGTGTTTAGGACAGCAGAATGCATATTTAGAATTTTAGTACTGTAACCAGTGGGAACCATTTTGGCTGGCTCCTGCTTTAGTCTGGCACAAGACGGAGTGTGGCTAGAGTTTTCCCAGACAATGGAAATGTATTGACTGCATTCTTGCTTCTTGAGGGGGTAGATGCAGAAATGAGGAAGAGGGAAACAGCCTTTACTCTGAAGTTTTTACTTCGTAGTTGTTCTTGAACACGGCAAATGGTAGAGGTAGATCTTAAAGTTCTGTTGTTGAAGTGGAATAAAGTTCTAGGCAGGGCTTTCCATTTTGTATATCCATTATTGTCACTTCAGAATGGCTGATAAAGGACAGTGCAGCCATCTTGCATTGTGATCTTATTTTGGGTGATCCTAGTTTAGGCAAGCTTCATTGCAACTTGCTACGAGAGACATCACCTTACAAAAGCGAGCAGCCAAAAAATGACATTTGAGAAGCTACAAATAACATTTGAAAGAGAACCTAAACCAACTCCGAAACCTCTGACAGTGAACCCCCATCCACTATCTGGGAAATAAATATAAAAGTGTGATCCAAACCACTTCACTGCGTTTCTGTTCAAAATTCTTCTTGACCAATGAAGGGGTGACCAATGAAGGGAGTACTTTGTAAAGTACTCAAAGGGTTGCTGTGTGATCAGGACTGCAGTCTGCAGAAAAGCCAGTCTCCCAGAAATGAGTACTACAGAAGTCAAGGATCTGCCTAGAGTCTAAAAGCATGCCTGCCTGCTCAGAGAGGCAAAGAGAGCCCAGCCCTGTGGGGCAAGAGTCAGCCCAGGAGGAGAAGCCAAAGGTTTTCCTGCAATGAGGAGAATCCAGAAGTAGCCAACTGGCTTAAGGCAGCAAGGTCGATCTTGGCCCGGATTGTGAGGAGCCTCTCAATATAGTTAGAGGTGTGAATTGCATACTTGAGCATCATCATGCTGCCTGGTAATTCCTACAGAGGCCATGAAAGGTTTGGTGCATCTGCTTCCATTGGAAGAGTTTCACTCTCAGGAGCCGCATAAATTGGCCTAGAGGCCTCAACTGCTGATGACCAGCACTCGCATGCATATATCAAGAGGCCCCAGCTACTGAAGTCCAGTGATCGATTAGCAGGCTTGACACTATTCAATGTTTGTACCCTAGCAAGGAGACAGGCCTCTGACTGCAGTCCTCCTTCACCAACAGTCCAACTCATGGGTGCAAGGTAGCTAACCTCATCAGTCAGGAATGCTGATCCACAAAGCTATTGAGCAAATAGCATGGGGCTCTGCATGCATAAAATGAGAGACTGTGGCTGATTTATGCATAGGTGAATCATTCTGTAAGTAGACTAACTGCTAGACCTGTCAGCCTTAGGGCGGTCTTCCTCCGACGGTTTGAATGCTTACCTCCTCTTTTTGTTGGCCTCAGGACTGAGCTCTTTCCCCCTAAACATGGTTAGATTTTGCATTTCCACAATTAGGATATTTAATTTACCTGTAAGTCCCTAGTAGTGTGCACTACCTGCGCCCAGGGCCTATAAATTAACTACTACTAGTGAGCCTGCAGCATGGATTGTGCCACCAATACAAGTATCCCTTTAAATAGGTCTCAGGCTTGTCTCTAAAGAACCTGTGTGTGCTGTTTTACTGGCACTTCAACTTGGCACTCAAGACCATTTGCCAAAGCCTTCAACTCCTCTTTTATTACACATAAGTAACCCCTAAGGTAGGCTCTAGGTAGCCTATAGGACAGGGTGCTGTGCAAGTGAAAGGTAGGACACGCACTTGTAATTTTTGCACGTTCTGGTGGTGAAAAACACCTACATTCATTTTTCACTACTGTGCGGCCTCCTCCTCTCATAGGTTACCTTTAAGCTGTAATTCTCGATTAAAAAGGAGCAGCTCTGTCATGTTTCATACCTTTTGAATGGTAATGAAAAATCCTCATAACTGGTAAAGTTGAATTTAACATTATTGTTTTAGAAATGCCACTTTTAGAAAGTGGTCGTTTCTCTACTCTTACAGATTTCTGTGCCTACCGCCAGACTCCAATTGACATTGGGGAGGGTGAAAGCTTCACTTTGTGCATTCCCTCTTGACAAGCACAAACACAGGAAGGGTAGGTGTGTCCGAGTGCCCATCTGCATTCTGATGGGTTATCCTGGGCAAGATGAGATGGAGGAGCTGGCACACCTGAAAAGGCGGTGTCCTGTTTGCATACAAACGGATTGATTACCCCCTACGCATAGTTTGGAGCCAGGGCTGGGAAGAAAGGACTTCTGTGCATTTCAAAGACCCTGTTTTTATTTTAAGTCACTCCCACTTCAAAGGCACAACTGGGTATAAGTACTGGGTCTCAACCCCCCTCAAATCAAACACTTCTGGACCTGGAACTAATCTCAGTCAGAAGAACTGCTGTGCTGTTACAAGGAATGACACTCTGTTGGACTGCAGATCTTGAAGACCTGCTTTTCTGCTGTGCTACCCTGCTGCCTTCTGCTTGCTGACCCTGAGGGAGAGCTAGAGCCTGCCTTAAAACCAAAGTGATATCCAAGGCCTTGTTGACTTGTCTTCTTTTGTATGAGACTCAGGGCTGCAAAAAACTCTACCCCTGCGCCTAATTCACTGGAAGTGGATCCAGATACCTGCACCAATAAAATCGATGCATCTCCTGCCATCTGCTTGGAGCAGAACCACATCAATCACTGCATCATCTCCACTGAAGGACAACTGATGATATTTGACAACTGTTGAGAAACCCGGTGCATCGGCACCAACGCAGCACTGAAAACACTGAATCGCCACCACCACTGAAGGACGATCGACACATCCCTGCTACGAGTGTGGAGAACCCAGCGCATCGGTTCGGAATCAACCTATCACGGATCCGGCGCTTCATCTTCAGAAATCACAGCATCGCCATCAACACCTGTGAAAAATCAATACATCTCTTCATCTGTGGGAGTGCAATCGATCAGGCATCCTGGATCTCGTGTTTGCGACAGGGACGAAGGTACTTTTGCTCAGCAGGCACTGTGTGAGTCCTATAGCTGGCCTGCACTCCTTTGTGGATGGCCTGATCTCTTGACTTTGTCCTGGTCCAAGGGGACCCTTTTTAACCCTAGAAGCGCTATTTGCTTCTAAGTGCTATAACTGCATTTATTCTTCAAAAATTCATAACTCAACTTCTACTCATTGGCTTTTTGTCGTTCTTGTCTTATTATATTTGCAGAATCAATCTATTTGTATTTTTCTTAATCATTGTGGAGTCTTTTTGTAGTGTTTTTATTGTGTTACTATGTGTTGTGTTGGATAAACACTTTTCACATTGACTCTTTATATTAGCCTGACTGATCTGTGCCAAGCTACCAGAGGGTGAGCACCGGTAATCTTTTAGTGTGTATCCGCCTTACCCAGACTAGGATTGTGGTTCCTGCTTGGACAGGGTACATACTCTGACAACCAGAAACCCAATTTCGAAGACTAACCTTCCCTGATATAAAACATATGGGCATACAGCCTATTGAATGGATTACGAACTATCAATTGGGGTAATTCATGATGAGTAGCACCTGTGCCTAATCAAAAGGTTATACCTGTCTTTTCGCCGGTGAGTCACCAAACATGGAGAGAGTAGAAAAGAGGGGGGAAAGGTGGAGGAAGGGGGGAAGGAGAGGGGGGGGGAGGGAGATTCAGATAGAAGGAGGGAGGGAATGAACTCTATAGGGCATCCACACGTCACCATAGCTCATTAGCGAGGATGCAATCTTCTAACTGAATCTTTATTTTTTTAAGATTGGAGCATTTTGTTCTGATGTGAGATTGAATGTTCTTTGTTTTAGTTAAACACTGGTCTTGGCAGTATTTTATTGTTTCTGCTGCCCAAGGTCTGCATTGTTGCCCACCACACAACGTCCCTGAAAATCCTTTAACTACTAGCCCTTGCTACCATGAGAGTCAAATGGGGAAGGGGTGTACTTGGCCCAGTTTGTGGAGCTGTAGTTGGACAGATCCCAAGACAACATTACAAGTGACCAAAACCACCATGTTTGGGGCCCAGTAGCATGCCAAAATGTCTGACCGGAAAGCTGAACCCTCGTTCTAGAACCAAAGAACAAACAGAACCCTACACCCAGATAGACAAAAGAAAGACAGTAGGAGAGGGCCCTGTCCTGTAATGTAAAACTTGGACAACAACTGCCAACTCGAGCTGGTAGGACCGCCACAGGACAGAGAACTCGGACATACCAGCAAAGCCTCCGATGCTCACCCACTGACATGGCAGCCACCTCCCACAACTTGTGAACAAGGAGGCAGGAACAGAGCGAGAGGGACACAGATGAAAAAAGGACTGGAAACAGAGTCCCAAACAATGTGAAGACGTTCTAGGGGTTTGAGAGACACAATCAGAGTGCCTGGTGGGATGGAATGTTTCTGTCAAGGCTGGAACCCAGATATGGGCAGGGCCAGCCCCGGAAGATGGTGACAGGCAGGGAGAGGAGACTGTTAGCCAGCCACAAGCAAAGCCATCAAATCCAAGAAGATGTGACAAGGCCTCCTCCAGTAAAACAAAGAAAGTAGTGAACATAAGGAGGGAAGGTCACACCACACAAACGGCTTATGGAATTGACCAGAAGACCCACAGTGCCATGGGGAAAGTCAGAGAGCATAGGCCAGCTACACTGAATGCGCCCCTCCAACACAAAGGAGAGGTGGCAACATCTGAAGAGCTACCACCATCCAAGGCACCAGCAACTGCAAACCTGGAGAGTGAAGGTCCTGGGTAGAGCAACATACCTGCAGCCAGTGAGGCAGGAACCAGCCATGGCAGTAGCCACACATTTGGAGTCAAAATGGCCAGGACCTCGAAAGTAAAGGCACTAGAAGCAAGTGGGCATCAAATGAGATGGAAGCGCCTGCAAGTTGGAGAACAGAGTTGCTCATGTGCGCTTGTAACCAGGAGCACATATTGCCACATTGTATGTAGGGTGTCCCTAGCCCACACACCACTCTCCCTGTTATCCAGGAGAAACAGCATGTCAAGAGTGACAGCATGGCCAGTCCCATAAAAGAGCAAACCTCATGAAAGGCCAATAGGCACTGTATAAGAGAAGGAAGACAAGGAGACACTAGTCAAATAACAGGCTGTATAAATGCCAGAGAAGACAGAACATGAAGGAAACAGTTAGTCAGGTATGATACACTGGCCACACCAGTAATTGAAATGAGCCACAAACTAGTTCTCCAGTGTCTAAATAACAAGGAAATGCCATCTGTCCACGTGCATCAGTGTAGGTATGTATTACCCTTGTTTATGAGCTCATTCAGCGATAAAAGTTTCACCTTGATCCAGCCTGCAATCTGCTTTCTGCAGGTTGTGATCTCACTGCATCCAGTCAATATTTTCTCTTTGCATGCTGGGACTTGTATTTCTGATGTTATGATGGATAAAGCGGACAAGTCCCAAACTCCATAGAAAAATAAAAAAACATCCACACACAACGAAAACTCACAGCTGTTCTGGATGAGTTACTGACTTGCGGGCAAGTCAAATTTGAGAGCTCCGACCTCATACCTATGCTCAAGTGAATGAAGCGCACAGGCTTGGATAGTTGTAAGTACTCTGGTGACGGAGGGTACAGGCTACAGCGATGGCCACGGCCTCTTACCTGTGCTCAAGTGAACGAGAAGAATAAACGCCAAGCCAGGTCCGGTCATCTCTTCTTCCTGCCGCCGACACTGTCCGATTCGGAGTGAATCGCAAACCACGACGTTTAAAATAAATAAATACTAAAAGATTTGAAAAGCTGAGTTTCAGTTGGGAAGCGGGATTTCTCTCCAGCACCCTAACAAGTAAGTCGGTGCTCGGGGCCGAAGGAACCAGAGAGGGTATGTGAAGTTAGTTAGCCTTTCTTCGTTCGGCCTTCAGCCGTCTCGTCCTCTTAGAGATGTGTGTGTCTGAACCGGTTTTGATGATACTGCTCAGGTGCGCTTCAGGGCGGAGATACCAGGGCCAGGGAGGGAACCAATCACCTGAGCGCAGAAGAGAAATACCGACAGCCTCACAAATACTACCAGGGGCATGGAAAAGAGGCGAGGGGTGCCTGGGATCCCCGGAGGGCGGGGTTACGCAACAGAAGAACTTCTTATGTCCCTCTCTCTTCCCGGTCGCCTTAAGGAGGCAGTTAATGGCTGGTTTTGTTCAGAAACCTGTAGGTTGGGTTCAGAAACCGGCATTGGCAACTATTCCTAGGCGGCAAGGATAGGGTTTCTGTGTGTGTGGCGAGCAGCGCCGTAGATTTCAAAACCCGGGCCATTGTATTACCCAATCGGAGGGGAGAAATCTCTGGCTTGAAACTAGGGACCAAGAGCCCCAGTGCATTTCGCACTCACTTTGTATTTCATCCGGGACACCTCTACAAAAGGGAATTGTGTAATGATCAGGACCATTTTAACAGGCTCCGTTAATTAAATTGTTAGTGATTTGTGGTAAAAAGTGTCATGGGTGAAACCCTTGGTTCTACTTCAAGTATAAGTGCCTCTGCGATGGTATGTGTATTTGTAAAGTGCAATCTCACCCGCAAGGGTACCCTGATGCTGAGCAAGTGCGTGTGCCCGGCTCTGCCTCTGGTAGGTTGGTTAATTGAAAAGCCAGGTCTCCAGCATTTTGTGCGATACAAGTTGAGAGGAGGTGGCTCGGATGTGGAGCGAGAGGTTGTTCCACGTTTTTGGAGCGATGATAGAGAAAGGTTCTATGTATGTGTAGGATGTGTGCGAGTAGGATTCCTGTGAAGCGGAGGTGTCTGGGTGGTTGGTGGAAGGAGATGCAAGTGTTCAGGTAGGTGGGGCCTAAGTTGTATGATATCTAGAATGCGTGTGTGAGGCGTTTGAATTGAGCGTGTTTGTGTATTGGGAGACAGTGTAGTTCCCTGAGGTGTGGTATGAAGCGAGTTCTGTGTGGGAGGTTGAGGGTGAGTCTAGCTGCTGAGTTCTGATTCGTAGTCTTCTAGTGAGTTGCCTGGTGATACCGGCCTAGAGGCTATTCCCATCGTTTCACTTGCTGTTGACTAGGGCATGAGTGAGAGGTTTTCTAGGGTTGCTTGGGAGTCATTCAAAGACCTTCCCCACCATCTGCAGGGTGTGGTGCCTCTGCAGAATCACCACTCACACAATATTATTGGCAGCCAAATATCTCATGTGGGCGGAAGAAGATATCAAATGCCCAGCAACAAGGAACATATTTTGTTACTTCTAAAAGGAGTGCAGGCATTCTGTGGTATACATTTCTATTTAGTCTAACGGCGGAACTGGCTTTTCCCAGGTAGGTAGGGAGGGAGGGAGAGGGGGAGAGGGGGAAAGAGAGAGAGGGCGGGAGAGAGAGGGGGAGAGAGAGAGGGGGAGAGAGAGAGGGGGAGCGGGAGGGAGAGAGGGAGGGAGAGGGAGAGAGGGAGGGAGAGGGAGAGAGAGAGGGAGAGAGGGAGAGGGAGGGAGAGGGAGGGAGAGAGAGAGAGAGAGAGAGAGAGAGAGAGGGAGAGAGAGAGAGAGAGAGGGAGAGAGAGAGAGAGAGAGAGAGAGAGAGAGAGAGAGAGGGGGAGAGGGGGAGAGGGGGAGAGGGGGAAAGAGAGAGAGAGAGAGGGAGAGAGAGAGGGAGAGAGAGAGAGAGAGAGAGAGGGAGAGAGAGGGAGAGAGAGAGAGAGGGAGAGAGGGAGAGGGAGAGGGAGAGAGGGGGAGGGGGAGGGAGGGAGAGAGGGAGGGAGAGGGAGAGGGGGAGAGGGGGAAAGAGAGAGAGAGGGAGAGAGAGAGAGAGGGCGAGAGAGAGAGAGGGGGAGAGAGAGAGGGAGAGAGAGAGGGGGAGGGGGAGAGGGAGAGGGGGAGAGAGAGAGGGAGGGAGAGGGAGGGAGAGGGAGATAGGGAGAGGGAGAGAGGGAGAGGGAGAGAGGGAGGGAGAGGGAGGGAGAGGGAGAGAGAGAGAGAGAGAGAGAGAGAGGGGGAGAGAGAGGGGGGAGAGGGAGAGGGAGGGGGAGAGAGGGAGAGGGAGGGAGGGGGAGAGAGGGAGAGGGAGAGGGAGAGAGGGGGAGAGAGGGAGAGAGAGAGATATTGTGTGATTATAGGGGTTTTGGAAGGCCAGGGCTATTAATGGAAAACAGTTTTTGTAAAACCGTCTGGCCATAATTATGAGTTTGGTGGCAAAAATCACCAAACTTGTACTTTGAGTAATTAGTGATTCCATGGGGTTCCTTAAATAAAATTGATTATGCATTTATTTTTACTGCATGCAGAGGAATCATTATTTAGCACATGTGTTAAATACTGAATGTGTGTTCTTTAGCTTATGTGGTAAATATTGCTTCTGATAAATAGCACATGCACAAAACACCAGAAAGTGTTCATTTTCAAGCATTGGAAGTTCCTGGAGTAAGGAAACGAATCCCTAAGGAGCTTAAACAGGCAGAGAAACATACAAAGGAACTTAGGACACTCCAAAAGCTAAAAGAAACCATCACCCACGCCCTCATCAGCAGCAGACTGGACTACTGCAACGCACTCTATGCTGGGATCAACAAGGACCTCACCCGCAAACACCAGGATGTCCAGAAAGCCGCTGCCAGGCTAGTCCTCAAACTATTGCACCACTGCCACATCAGCAAACACCTACGGACACTATTCAACCAAAATACACCAAAGCACACCAAATGACCGTACCTATTATCCAAATTTCCACAATGTGTGGTTCAACCCGTCATAAAAAAATGTCCTTTTGTAGAAATCCATGAGGAGTCTTGAATCAGGTCCTTTTGCTTGTTTTATTTCATTTCCTTATACATGGAATACAGCAGCAGCCGACGTACGTTTCAGCCCCAGGCTTTCTCAAGGCTTTGATTAAAAAACTGAGTTCATTTCCATATTTTCAAATCGTAAAATTGTAATTAGATACCCTCGGTCATGATCATTCCGAAAGAATTGTACAATATCAGTCTGACTTGCGGTTATATCCACTTCTGTTTAAGATAAGTGCATCTTGTCTCTGAGGTACCCCTGACGATCTCGCTTTTTTATAAACTCGGACCTTGAGACGTCCTCTCTTCGTCCCTCGGTAATCCAAGCACCTCGTAAACAGCTGCCTCCAGTCCTAGTGGATGTATACCCTGGTGGGTGGGTATTGCGACACCATGAGAGCACCCTAAAAGTATTGTCATTTCAAGGACATGGATGAAAGAAACTAAATACTGTTGGTAATAGATGTGCAGGTCAGAGGGCATACCCACAATCTTTTGGAAATACCTACAGACACTACACTGGCTCCCCGTCGAGAAGAGAATCACCTTCAAGCTTCTCACCCATGCCCACAAAGCCCTCCACAACACCGGACCAGTCTACATGAACCACCGCCTCTTGTTCCACACACCAGAAAAGGTCCCTCCACTCAGCCGATCTCTTTCTTGCGACGGTAACCCGCATCAACAAGACCAGAACAGGAGGATGCTAATTCTCCTTCCTCACGGCCAAGGCATGGAACACCCTCCCCCTTCACCTCCGACAGACACCAACACTCGCCAAGTTCCTGAAGGGCCTCAAGACCTGGCTCTTCGACAAATCTCTGTAACATCCTGGAGCTGGGCACCTCCCCCCCCCAGCTTCTTGAGACCCCTTCAGGTGAGTAGCTGCGCTTTACCAACCCTATGATTGATTGATTGAAAAGTACACCAACAACTCCTTCCCATGTGGGAGTGTGCAGGCATTCATTTTGTGTGGACATAGCACCTTGAAACCAGACAAACAGCATCCACTGCCATATCACTCAGTTATCATAAGCGGAAACTTGTCAGACTCTTCCATCGTGGACCCAGGCAGGGAAAGAAAGTAGAGGTTTACAAATCCTCAGCTGGAGGTCCTAGCCAAAGAGGTGGAATTACCGTCTAATTTGCCGCCTTGTGCTGATAATGCCACCACAAAACAAACAAAAACATGCCTGTGAAAGGCAATTATGGACAAAACCAATACTAAATAAACATATCTGCAAGATGTTTAGAACATTAAAAGCAGGTTCCAAATCTTCAAATTTGAGGTACTTAAGCAAGTTTACACGCACTAACACAATGCAGCTGTGCTAACTCTCCGCCACAGCTCTGCCTCAAGCTATGGGAAGAAAAAATACAAACATCTTCAACATGTCTGAAGTGGAAGAGATGAAAGAAGGTCCTGAGTTCGGAGGAATCCAAGGTAAGAGTCATGGCATTTGTACTGGAAGTACATGTGGTTGTTAATAAGGTGACTTGACTGAGAATTTTCATCATTGTGAAGAGTGACCGATGTTATTTGATACACATATTTACTTTGATCCATGTATGTGATGTTATAGGGGATTAAAACTCTCTAATCGTACTTCTAACGTGTTGTGGTTGGCCTACAACAATCATAATGCATTGTAATCTTGATGACGAAGGGTTGGTTTATCTGCCCAGTACCTTAACAGGGATGAGTTACGACAGTATGTTGCTTCACGCAGGATCATGACTTTGTGGTTTCATCCCTAACACCTAACACACTAGTTCTGTATACACAGCTCCACATCACACAGCATTTGCACATAAATGATAAGCTTAATTTTACTGTTTCTGCACGCTTGTTCTAGCCTAAGTGAGGCCACCGGGTGTACAATGGTGCCGTCAATTGACCGAAGGATATCAGGAAATCCTGCTGTAACAGATGTGTGCTTTGCTGACATTACCTGTGTGTGTGTCCAAGGGGGACTGTTTATGCTGCGCACTCAATCTACTCAAAACATTCAACACTTAGCAGAGTATTTTGCTAAAGGTTGCCTGAGAAATGCCACACACCAGTCCTAGTGTCTGCTGTGTGGTGCCTGTAGCAAAGAATTCTAGTGCTGCTAGCATCTTCAGGAAGGGGGTGGCAGTTGATCCCTAAGTTCGGCTCCAGGGTATCCATAATGCTGAAAAAATATTTTGTGTGGTGTATCCTCTGTATTTCAAACTGACTCCTATTTACGTGTTCCCTGCTTTACTCTGTCAATCCTGTCTTATGCTGTGTTGCTGCACCATTTAAGGCCATTGATTGGTGGCCTAGTTTCCATCCTCATGCTGCGTTGTTTGTTGTAAAGAACATGGATCTAGCATAGCATGATATAGTGGCCTAGAAGTGCTGCATCCATGAAGGTGTACTGAATAATGAAAGTTTGAGCAGTTGTAATCAACCTGTGAGAACTTCACCTGTCCATGGCTGTTTATATTGGTATGGACCTGTGTGCAGGTGTTTGAGCTTATATTTTTTTAGATCAAGCAGTGCATGTACAGTGCTGTGTTTTTTTGCATTTTTGTGTTGGTCTTTGATTTTTGTATTGTTTTACAGATTTCCTTTCATTCCCTACACTTTCAGGAATTTTTCCCACCTGCTTTTGACTGGAGGTATTTTCCACTGGTTTTTATCGTAATAGGTTGTTATTAACCACATGCTTTATTTTTTGCCTGCTAATCGGGACCTTTGTATTCTCTTTAAAACAATAATTCAGGCACTGTCGGTTTTAAAATTCACATAGGAAGAGGCCAGAGTGCAGTAGCATTCTTTTGACATGTATTCAACTTGTATTTAATGCTGATTGTTAATATTTCATAGAGTCAAAATATTGTATTTTAATGATTTTCCTGTTTTTGTAAACTTGTCTTTGTATGAAAATACCAGACAGGCTGGTAAAATATTGCCCAGGTGGCAACCCTACCAGCAGGCTAGGTGTTCACTTTCAGAGCAGGGTTGACCGCTATGACCACACCATGTTTTCAAAACCCTATAATAGTTACAGCTTCCCGCAAAGTGTGGATGACTTGAACATTGTAACACAAGTAGATGATGGCCTGAGCGCTGAAACATTTCAGATTCTCACCCTCAATCACAGACATTGTTGCCGTCGTTTTTTTTGTTTCCAATATGACTCTGTCCCTGGACATCAATACACCAAAATACCAGGGATAGTGGAAGTGACATCAAACACGCTTTGACCTTAATGGCATTGGAGGAAGTGACATCACATGACCTTTGATTCTGATCATTTCAAGGAAGTTATGTCATATGACCTTAACCCTGATGATATCACAATAATTAAGATCACTGAGGTTCCATAACTGCATTATTCATATAACACAACACAGACTAATGGCTATTTTCGATATCACCTACATTAGAGTGCTGACATGATCTTTGAAGGTGCTGGGGTGTTTTATTTCTCTGAATTGTAGCAAGCAAGGAAATCAAGGGAGACAGTCCTCTTCTCCTGGAGTTTGTGGTGGGGAGGGGTCCTACTGAAGACAATTTTTTTAAAAATGCTGTCAAAAAGTGCAGAATTTCACATATTTGCTAAATCCTCATCAGCTTTCATGGTGTGCCAAGCCAATGAAACCTGATACTCCCCAGGATTCGACCCATTTAGTTTTTAAATGTGCAATGAGTGCCCCCACCCCATGTAAAAAATTACCTCAACTGTCCCTAGGCCAGCATTTTGTCGTGGGTGCGCCCATATGCTGTTGGCGCAACAGGCACCAAATATTGCATACATGTTCCAATGCCAGAATTGTCCCATTAATGACTTCCATATCTCAAGAGTGACCCTTATGTGAAAAATGACCTCAGTATGTTAGGCCAGCGTTTTGTCATGGATGACTTCTCCCATATGTCATGGCTGTCCTCTCTAGCACCAAGAATTACTTCCAATGTGTTATAGCAAGTATTTTGCCATAGGTGCTCCCTATACCAAAAATGTCCTAAAGTATGCCAGCATTGTTACACTATGGCAAGAGTTATTATTAGTATGCCAGTACTAGTATTTAACCCAGCAGGCCAACTATGCCAAGAAATGCCTCGAGTAGTCTAGTGCCAGAATTTAGTAATGGGTGCCTCTATAAGGCTAGAATTACCTTCAGTAACCCAGGGGCAATGGTAGACTCTCAAGAATAATATTATCCTCCCACTCACGCTCACTTACATTTACTCATACAAATTCTCAGTTACTCCGACTTTCACTCATTCATTCTTGCAGTTACTCATTCATTCTCACTATGTTGCACTCGCTCTTACTTTTCCATCACCCATTCACACTCACTGTCATTCATTATTAAACTGACTCATACTTTATAAACTCACACTCACATGCACTCACTTTTACTCCTTCATTCTCAATCACTGTTAAGTATTCTCACATAATGTGAAGCACTCATTCACTCTCACATTGACTCTTACTCACACATACTCACTCTTATTCTCACTCATTCCTATTTACTCTCACTCATTCAGACTCATAGTTTTGCTCACCCATAATCATTAATTCTCACTCACACTCACTTGCACTCACTCTTACTTCCTCATTCTCACTCAGGGAACTTGGAGCTGCAGTCGACCCTTCGACAAACGAAGGCACTATTGAGAAAGAGGAAGTGGGGGAAAATAAGGCAAAAGAATGATGAAACGTGGCTAAATTATTGCATGATGCCAAGCAACACAACAGCGCTAAGTTCTGGCAAACAATCCTTAAGTTAGAGCGACCGAACCACCCAGGATCAGTTCCAATACAACAGAGGCCGACTGGGTAGATTACCTCTCCTCCCACTTTAACAACAAGAGAGGAAAATCAAACAAGGGAGCAGGCATCGCGGTACCATATATCGAATCCCCTAACAAGGGAAAAACGACACAAAACTGTACAACCAAAGCTCACTTGGTCAACAGCACTAATACCCACAAGCAACAGGGGACCCTGTCGGCTGACAATTTAGACTCTACAGACCCCACTGAAGAGGAAGGATATGCTTCCATGGAAAAACAGATAAAAGGCCTAATAACCAAGGGTAGAGATATGGGAGCGCCCGGCCCAAACGGGATTCCACCGATACTGTATAAATACGACGCCGTCTTTTGGAGCAAGGCTCTATTACCAGTCTTCAAGGGCTTAAACACCACAGTCACTATTCCGGAATCTTGGAAAGGATCTATTATTAGCCCAATTTTTAAACAAGGCAATAGAAATGATCCAAATAACTACCGACTGATCGCCCTTCTTGACGTAGATGCCAAATACTACGCCGGAACAATCTTGGACGAGCTAACATCTTGGGCTTCAGAAAAATCCATTATCCCCATTAATCAAACTGGGTTTTGTAGTGGCCAAGGAACTACAACTAACATATTGGCTCTCACGTTGTTAATGGATGCAGCCAAAGTATCAAAAATGCCTCTCTTCCTTTGTTTTATTCACTACACAGCCGCCTTCGACCATGTCGATCGTGCCAAACTTTGGGGAAAACTGGAAAATTGGGGTATACCAAATGCACTTTTGGATCGGTTAAAACAGCTGCATACAGACACATGGATCAGGGTCAAACTAGGTGCAGGGACATACATCTCAAAACGAATCATGACCTCGAAAGGCCTCAAGCAGTGGTGTGTCCTTGTCCCGATCCTTTTTATTCTCTTTTTGGCCGATCTGCCTGGGGAGCTGGACAGCTGTGTATCCCACGCTCCAAAACTGGGAAACAAGCTAATGTCAAATTTGCTATATGCTGATGACCTGGTTTTAATCAGTAGGACACCAATTGTACTTCAGCACCTATTAAATACAACAAGTAGTTTTTCTAACCGGAACTCCCTCAAAATAAACCTCAAGAAGACCAAAATTATGGCGGTTAACTACCACAAAAAGAAGATCAACAGCTGGTTCCTTGATGGCCAACATTTGGATCAAGTACAAAGTTACAAATATCTGGAAATACTAATGGATCATAAAAGCTCATTCAAACTTCAGTTAGAGTCCATACGAAGAAAGGGGACCACAACGTATTTAGCACTGAAGTCACTGAAGAGACGTCTTCCCGACCTCACGCTTGATCCCTTTTTACAGGTCCTGAGGGCCAAATTGTTGCTGACATTGACATATGGGAGTGAGGCTCTGAAAGGTAAAGATACAGCAGCTTTAGACGTCATAATAGCCAACTCCTACAGAGCAATTTTCCATCTTCCAAAATATGTCTCCCTGGCTCAAATCCGGTTAGAATTTGGGATCCAAAGACAAACGGTGGAAAGAAGGAGTACCTAAGTTAAAAGTTGGCACAAAATCCGAAGTGCTGAGGCGGGATCTTTAAACTCCCACCTCTGGAAAGCCTTGCATAATCAAGAAAAATGTCCAGCCAGGGATTATCTGTTTGACTCTATTGAGTTACTGGGCCTGTCCGAACTCTGGACCACTCCAACGGATCATCTTTCCTTCAAAAAAGGAGTGAGAAAACAACATCCATGCTATCTGTTTTAGAAGACAAAGCAATTCTTACATAAAAAGGCACATGGCTGGATAGTGCTCAGTGACTATGTAAGGCCAAAACCCCAAGCCTGCTTGAGTGACGGAATTAAGATAAGTAGGAAGGAAAACTTTCTAAGGCTGCGCTTGGGGGTAATTGAGATCAAACCCCATCTTCCACCATGGGAAAGGAAAGGAGGCACTCCGACTTCTCATCTATGCGGAAGTGGGAAGGAAGACATCATTAACGTAATCTGCAGCTGTCCCAATTTAAGGACATAAGATGCACCTTGTTACATCCCTTTTTTTCACTGCCTGCCTGTAGGGCTGGCTAAGGTGACTGAATTAGGAAATGTACTATATGCTAATAACATTGATTGTAAAGCATTATTCCAATTAAGACCTCCCTTAATCGCAAGTTGAATTGCTTCCTTCACCACACGATTGAAGCGTTGCACTTGCCCATTTGCCTCTGGATGGAACACAGCTATTCTCTTATGGGTTATACTACATTTCTCAAACAATGATTCCATCTCCTTACTAATAAACTGAGGTACATTATCCGTTACAATTTCTTGAGGAATCCCTTCTCTGCAAAAGATATTATCTAAGAATTCAATTACACTTTGTGAAGTAACTTCTCTAACCATCTTGACCTCAGGCCATTTCGAAAAATAATCAATGAGAACAATCCCAAAACACTTATCTTTTGGTAGAACTTGGAAAGGACCAATGATGTCAAGACCTAATTTCCTCCATGGACCAACGGGACAGTCAACAGGTTGAGATTCCACACGCAAAGGAACAGCTGATTTGTCGCTAATAGAACAATAACTACACTTGCGTACAAAATGCTCAACAGAGGAATCTAATCCAGGCCACCAAAATATTTCCTTGATACGCCTTCTAGTGAAAGAGCTCCCGAGATGTCCCTCATGACCAATTTCCATAATAGTTTCTCTAAGTCCAAAAGGTGGAATTATTTTATCCTCTCTCATGACCAACTCGTATTCAATCGCTAATTCATCCTGAATTTTTTGCAAAACTCATCAAGTCACCTGTCAATTTCCTTAATGCAGGCCAACCTTGCACAATATACTTTTCGACAGTTTTTAATTCAATGTCCTTCTCCATCTCTGAGATCCACATATCTTCACACAAGCTTGGTTTGCCACCATGTATTAAATTCACATCATACGTAGTAAAAGCTACTTCACAGTCATCATCTTGATGATTCTTATCACTCTCAATAGGTAACCTTGACATGCAATCAGCATGCATATTCGCTTTCCCTTGAACATATTCAATGCTGAAACGAAAAGATTGTAATCTCGTTGATAATCTGGCTAATCGTGCTGACATAGAACAACCTCCCCCAGGAGACATCAAAAATACAAGGGGTTTATGATCGGTTTTGATAATGAATTCAGTACCCCACAAAAAACTTCTAAAATGTTGTGCTCCCCATACTCATGCAAGTAGTTCTCTTTCTATAACAGAATAATTTATTTCAGCATCTCTCAAAGCTCTAGATGCATAAGCAACAATCCATTCACTGCAATTATCTTTTTGTAGTAATACTCCACCTAGGCCCAGATTACTAGCGTCAACCATACTATACATTTTTTTCTAGGAACAAACGGTTTCAAACATGGTGCATTTATAATGAATTTTTTTAAATTTTCAAACGCCTCAGTCATGTTATTTGACCAAATAAATGTTGCATTTTTTTTAAGTAAGCATCTAAAAGGATCAACCTTAACATAGTAATTTGGAATGAATTTTGCATGAAATTCGGTTAACCCCAGGAATGCATCTAATTGTTCTTTTGAGGTAGGTAAAGGAGCATTGATGATACTTTCGATGTGTTTCTGTTTTGGTTTGATGCCCTTTTCACTAATTGTGTGTCCTAAATATTCTACCTCCCTCGCTTTAATTTTGCATTTATCTAAACGGAGAGTAAGACCTTTTGCCGCCAAAGCAGCTATAACATTATACAAGTTACGGTCATGCTCCTCATAATTTTTCCCGTAAACCAAAATATCATCCTGGAACGCTATGGCACCAGATAATCCCTCAAGAGTTTCTTTCATCAGTCTCTGAAAAACTGACACCGCACTGGCTAAACCAAACGGCATACGGCAATATCTGAAAAGCCCCTCAGGATTGATAAATGCTGTAAAATTCTTGGAGTCCTCAGAAAGAACCACTTGATGATATGCGCTTGCTAGATCAATGCAAGAGAAAACTTGTACTTCAGCTAAACTGGAAACCATTTCATGCAAATAGGGAAGAGGGTGTGCATCAACCCAAATTGCACGATTCAAACTGCGCAGGTCAACACACAACCGAAGTTCCCCTGAAGATTTTACCGAAATAACTATGGTTTCTATGATGCCTTCGTTGCAAAGATTTTTTAACATTACTTTCAACTTGTCATTGTAAGAAAGTTAAGGATCTGTTCGGCCAATTCTCATGGAAAATGTTTCAAGAAATGATGGAATACTAAGTGCAGGAATCCACTAAAAATTCTAAATTTATCCCATCAACATTGATGAAACAAGAAGGAAATTTAGATATGCCATCATCACTGCAAACATTAATCACTGTGTTGATATCATTTTCATCATTACAATAGGAATTATGGTCGTCATCTGGACCTTGTATGTAATTTACTTTCCTAAAAATAGTTTTACAACACTTACTAAAATTACCTTTGTTATTGCATTTTGAACATACTTTATCAATAGCTGGACAACCTTTAAAATTCGCAAGATGGTTATTGTTACCGCATCTAAAGCAAAGTAACGGTGGATTGCGTTTTTCAGCACTCGCATTCACATTTTTGTATCTACTCTCAGATCTGTTTACATAGTCACCCTTTTGGTTAAGTGATTTCTTTTGTTTATCATAGTCTTTGGATTCTTTATTGACGCTGAACACATCTCCTTTTTTATTTCCTCTAATTTCTTTTACAAATCCCTCGGAGTGTTCGATGGATTTTGCTATGTCAATGGCGGCATTTAATTATAAGTCAGAAGTGGCCCACAATTTTTCTTGAACTTTTTTGCTATTGGTACGCATTAAAATTTGGTCTCTCAAGACCTGTTCATAGGAAATGCGTTCAAAATCACAGGAAGAAGCGAGGGACCTGAGAGCTGAAACATAGTCTTCAATTGATTCATCTGGGCGTTGTTTACGTGAATAAAAAATAAATCTTTCCATAACAACGTTTTTTTTTTTTTCCAAACCGAAGATTTAATTGTGAAGATGCATACTGATACACATTGATTCTCCCAGGAGACACTAAAGCAGGTAAAGTCTTGAATTCTTTCAAACCAAACCCTCCAAGGCAATGTTTTAACAGAGATAATTTCCTTTCAGGTTCGCAATCTTCACCTTCTAGCACCTCCACATAAGCTAGAAACACAGGTTCCCATACCTCCCATGGCATGGGAGGATCACCTGATGATGTAAGAAAGGAAGGAGGAGGTACAATGCCTGACATGTTGCATGGCAATGTCAAAAAAAATATAACCGAATCTCAATAAGTATCAAATTTATGCCTGATGCCAATGTTGTTGTATCTCATCCAATGTCAGTTGTATTAAAAATTTAAAACATATGAAATGAGAAAAGAAACAAAAAGGAAAGTCGTAGAAGTAAATGAATTGAAAAATGAGCGAAATGAGTAAACAAAATTAGCTAAAGTACCTTGTAACACGCGTTGTGCGCGTTGCTGAATGTTTCCTTCGCATGAGCACTATGTATATTCTTGGAATGAATGATGTAAGTGCTGCGCGATTTAATCAAGGTATTTCACACGGAGGTGTTTCAAGATGGCGGCACGCAAGGTCAAAGGTTTCTATTGAGGACACGTAAACTCTTGTGACGCGAGAATTACGTGCATGCGTATGACGAACTCTTAAAGTTGGAAGAAATGACGATGACGAGTTGGAAGATTCTAATCCTTGTTACGAGGATGGGGAACTTGGATGCCACTTCGGCAGTGTTCCACTCTTTACATGAAGGTAATCCTCCACTGTCATTAATTCTTCATTAATCTTTGTTAGTCTCCGGATATTCTCACACGAACGGCAACTTTTCACGCAATTCTCCTGTATTTCAATCCTTTTTTGCCATAAATTGTTAGATTTAGACGTAGGTACACAAAGGAAATGAAAATATTATGCAGAATCCAAAGTGACAAAGCACGGGATACACAAACTCCCTTGCAAGAGTCGAGATGTCAAACGGTGATGAAACGTTCTTGTTCCGGTAGATTAATTTTTTTTTTTGAGTCACTCGTATGGGCAGATCCGTGCCCGCTCGTCGCCAATGTAAAGAAAGTGTTCATGTACATCCGAACTGTAAATAATCGAGGCAGTACGATCACAGAGTTGGGAGCATACTTTAATCCAGTTTCATCAGATCCACGCCGTTACATCAATAATCTTCACGTTCCATAACCGCCCCGCACCCGAATGCACAATCAAGTCTAAACACTTGACGTGATCTCCACGAGCATGAAAGGACAATGCTCGCGGAGATCGTGCCAACATGCATACGAGTATATGCAACAGTATGCTCTCTGATCGACTCCGTAAACCACTTCACCACATGTCGTCCCATACCCATCACATGCACATTCTGCATTAGAAGATGTGTCGGAGGCTCCTGTGCGATGTATCCCCACCAACATCTCATCACCGCCGTCCAGGAAGCATGATTTAAAAACTGGCCTGGGGAAGATTCTGTCTTCATTTGTGATAGCGAGGAATGGCCGCAACGTGCCCTCTTCGTATAGATTGTCCGGGTTAGTTATACCAACCCCCACCCATCCTATAAGGTCTGTACTCCGTACACGACCCTGCGCAATTGGCATACCTAATAAGGGCACAGCGGGCGCGTACGGTGTAATGTGTCTGGTAAGACGAAGCACCCTGCAGAAGCATTTCTGCGCTGTCAAGACTAATAGGGGGAGAGATTAATTCAGTTTGTTGCAGGGATGGAATATGGAAAGAATTTTGTCCAGGGAATACAGGGGTGGCACTCTGCTGAGTCCGACAAGTGTAGTTCCTCCACCCATTTCACCACTCATATGATTTGAGATGCTAAAAAGTAATGTTCTAGGTTGGGGAGAGCCAGGTATAATTTTGCTAGTGCTACCCTACACCACGGGTTATTCCAAATGAAATCCTGAACAATCTTCTCCAGTGAGCGGAAGACGGACACAGGTGGATATAGCGCCAAGTTAGCAAAATAATAGACGAGACAACATGACCAATTTCATTAATTCCACCCTACCTATGATCTGAGACTTGAGGGTTGTGTCCACCCTCGTAATATTCCCATCCACAAGATCTTGATCATTGTTTTAAATGTGGATCCCCAAATATCTGAACGCCACTGACTGCCATAGCACTACCATCCCATCTACCTCCCAGCTTGGATCCTCCCTACCAGGATTAAAGGGGTATAGGCAAGATTTGCCCCAGTGTACCCCCAACTCGACAGAGATGCAAAAGACCTCAGTGAAGCAGGAATGACTTGCGAGATCACCAGAATATCTTTAACATACAACAAAATGTCATACACATAAAGCGAAATTGCTTGCGCACCATCCCCAAGACGTTTCCCCCAGTCCAGTGCCAAGTTTCTCAGTGTCATCACTAACGGTTCAATCACTAGGGCGAAGATCAAAGGAGATAGGGGGCACCCCTAGTGAGTCCCCGTTCTATCTATCTCAGAGAAGAGAGTCCCTAGCCATATCCGAACCAAAGGGGCCCCGTACAGTAATCCGATAAAGCTTAAGATATAAGACCCAAGTCTGAATCGTTGGAGCACAGCAAATATGAAGGGCCATTCCATCGTGTCAAAAGCCTTCTCGAAGTCCAGTACAATACAACTGGCCATTGGCCAGTCCCTAGTAGAACAGCGCATCACCCTGAACAGCCGCCGTATATTTAGCAACGTGCTACAGGCTGGTACAAACCCATTTTGATCTTGGTGAACCATTTGAGGGATCAGAGGCGCCAGTCTATTCACCAGGATACTCGCTAAAATCTTATAGCCCCCTTTAAGGTGTGCCAAGGGATGGTAAGCCCCCATAGAAGTGGGCTCCCTACCTGGTTTGGGAAGTGTGATCAATGTAGCCTCCGTCATTGAGGCCGGGAGGGCAAGTCTCTCAAGTGCCTTTGTGTATACTTTGAGTAGTTGAGGGCCTAAGGGGTCAGCATATGGCTTACAAAATTCATGGGGGAACCCGTTGGAGCCAGGAGCCTTCATCGTACCCCGGACCTCATCCAGCGTGAGCGGGGCATCTAGCTCCATCTGCTGCTCCCGCGACAGAGCCGGAAACTGAAGCCCCTCTAAGAAATGCTATATTGCCCCCTCCGAGGCCTGTTGACCCGCTTTATATAGCCGCGTGAAAGGTGCGGACAGCTCACCATGGATTTCTAGATGCGTATACCGGAGACCTCCATCCGAAAAACAGAGAGCCGTAATTGGTCCACCAGACTGCTCCTGTTTAATCAGCCAAGCAAGAAGAGGCCCCGAACGATTGGCATCAGCGTGTACTGACGCGGAATGTGCTACAAAGTTAAGGCAGCATTGTCGGTCAAGTAGCTCCACATGTTTCCTGCACGCCTCCACCAAATCAGCCAATCCCTCGGCATCTGCTAACGCCCTAGATTCCAATGGCAACAGACTTTTTTCTACATAGAGCAGGTCCAATGCTACCTGTTGTCGCAGCCTGCAGCCTAGTCCCAAACACGTCCCTCTCAGGGTGACTTTCATAGCTGCCCACTCCACCATCACTGAGGAATCAGTCCTCGTGTTGAGTGCGAAGTATTTCTCTATAGCCTCACCAATCGTCTTTCGAAACATCGAGTCTTCAAGCATGGCCGGTTGCAGCCTCCATGTAGGGACTCTCGAGATCCCGCCCTCCCAAGCCAATGCCACACAGTGAGGATTGTGATCTGAGTGCGTGCGACCCCAATACTCTGATTTCGAGACAAAGGGGAGGAGGCAGGGGACCCAAAGAACCTATCAAGCCAAACGTATAGTTTATGAGGTGCCGATAAAAATGAATACACCTTCTCCCCGGGTGATGATGCCTCCGAACATCCACCAGATCCCAGCCCTGTGCCAAGCCCTTCAACACCGCAGAGTTGGTCATGGCAGCCGTACCTCTGAGCAGCGGAAAGGATCTGTCAGTCCCCACATCCAAAACACTGTTAAAGTCCCCACTCAACAACCATGGGACCTCACAACACCTTTCCAAAGCAAGGGGGAACTGGCCAAAAAAGTGGCCTAAGTCCACATTCGGTGCATACACGCTTCCCATAAGTACATGACACCCATCCAATTTACCCTTAACCAGCACATACCTGCCCTCCCTATCTGTAAGGACCTCCTCCAGAGCAAAGGTTGTCCCCGGGCGTATTCGGATTATGGCTCCTCTAGCAAACAGGGATTAATCTGTGGCATATATTTTACCCCTTCATCTGCGTTGTAATCGATGAATCTCTAGCGCATTTAGGTGGGTCTCCTGCACCAATGCTACATGCATGTTATGGCGTTTTAAATAGGAATACACTGCATACCTAAGGAATGGCTTGCGGAGACCATGTACAATCCAGGTTAGTATCACGTAACCCATGGCAGAGCAAAAAATAGCATGCAATATTGAACAATGGTCTTCCCTACCGAGAAAACTATACTTGGCAGTCGGGCTTGCATATCAACAATTCCAATAGGGAAAACAGGGGGTCCTGCAATCATGCAGGGTGTACTATTCGAGTACCCACCTTAGACAATTAATAATACATTGTCATATTACCGATCCAGCAATCAAGGACAGCAGCCTCCCAAGGCCTCAAAGACACCCTCTACACACCAGCCCTCTCCCAACCTAATACATGATAGCACACAAACATTAGGAATACTAGCCTCCTCCCACAGAAATTCAACCATCACCTCTCACTATGGTACTCCCAGGACATCCATTTTCAAACAATACCATCCGCCGTCTAGGTTGTAACGTCTGGCATTCTCAGGGACACTTTATCAGAGGAGTTTGCTACCGAGGAGCCCCCCTCCCCGGGTGAATGGAAGGAAGCATTGGCTTTATCCTCCGGTGACGCTGTCTCCGCCACCTGCTCTGCAGTACGAACCACCTCCTGCCCTTCTTTACGGATATCGTCCGGGCCAGGCACCGCCCCTGACCCCAGGAACCGCCTTCTAGGCTGCCGTCATCTCAATCCTCTTCCTTCTGCTTCCTCAGGTGAAGTCACTGCAGTCCTCGTGGGTCGTGGGCCTGAATACAAACCCGTCGTCTCTAGCCAGTACCAAACATCCTGAGGCTTGTCGAAGAACCTGGCCTTCCCATCAGAGACAACCCGGAGCCTGGCCAGGAACATCAACAAATAGGAGCGACTGAGCAGCCGGAGCAGGCGTTTGACCAGCAGAAAAGACCCCCGTTGGAACTGGACTTTCATAGTATAGTCCGAAAAAACCAACACCTTGGCGTTTTCATATTGGATGTCATCCTATTTCCTCGTCTCCCAGAGGGTCACATCCCAATCCTGGAAGTGTAAGAGTCTAAAGATGAGCAGGCGCACCCTATCACCGGGGGCCGACTTTTTCGCAGCGTTTCTCTACTGACCTCCTGGGTTGAATGGTCTTGTCAAAGTGCACCCATCCACGTCACACAGGAGTTCCCATCCGCTGCACCCCTCTTGGTAGCGTCACCGTTTCTAGATGTGTTCCTATTGGCGTGGTTAGTTGGGGTGACCCACGCCCTCACTTCCCATAGCACACCGATATCCTAATTGTATGCCACTTATGCAGAGAGGTTCACCGGGGGCCTTTTGCAGTCTTAAGGAATGCTTCAGGCCTTTTTGGCCCTCTACCTGCTTCATTCACCTCAGAGCAATCATCAGCTCCATCTCACCATCTTAATTGGAGCCCCCCCATGAGGAAGTCCCTCGATCAGCACTAACACTGGGTATCTGAGAGCGCCTTCACACAACTGACCTTGTTGTTCAAGGGGGCAACACACATCCCCTCTCCGCCTCAACCTGAGTGCGTGCCACCAGTCAGCTCCTTACTTAGCAGACGTCACGCTGCTTTCTGATTCCCAGGGATCGGCTCCTGCACGCACTGCCTCTGACCGTTCTCCAGCAGGGGCACGGTGGGGACCAATCTCCATGTCCAGAAGGTGGGGCCCAGGCGCTCTGTCCTGCCGCTCGTGGCCGCACCCCATCGCAGCTCACTGGCGCTCACCTGAGTACCACGGGGGGCACCCCGGCACCGCCGATCAGATCGCTGGATAGCTTGGAGACCGGCACTGCCCCACGCCACCTCACACCACTTTAAATAAAACAGACGGCTAGCATGCCACAATCTACAATCACTAGGGAATACTGCATAGCACAATATGTTCTTAACACTCAAAGGGGCTGAAAATGTACTTTCTCTATTTTTTAGGTCAAGACAGACAGCTCATTTGCTGTTTCTTCGAGATCTGCTGTAATCAGTCTGTGGGCTTCAAGTCCATCCCCCTTCATGCCATTGCTTTTAATTTGTCTATGTCAGAGTCCTTTAGAAATCCTTGCTTGCTAGTGGTAAGTCCTGCCTCTTTTCTCCTCCTTTCTCTCTTCTGCTTCTCCCAGGAGCAGGGACTTAGTTCTGTCTCATTTCACTATGGTTCTATATCTGTTCTTTGGGGGTGACTATTTTTTCTCAGTTTCCTGCTTTGTTACTGTTTGTCTGTGTTCAGTTTCAGCGCCCCAGCGTCTCACGTTTAAATATAGCAGTCTTCCTCCTACCACCTCTTAATGCCACAGTTGTGTTACTACCGACTCTCCTGCCATGCCTACCACTCCCGTTGCTGGTATTTTGTTTAGGCTTTATGCACTTTTCAATGTCCACCATCAGTTGGGCTTTCTTTTAGTAAGATATCAGTTTGGTTTGGGCTTCCTTTAATGGGGAATTGGGCTTGTTTGTGTTTGTTTGCCTCTGCTCAAGTGTTGTGTTTACTTCCCATTTGCCTGCCCACTTGATTATTCCTGTGCCCTCCACCCCTACCCCTCCCACAATAGTGCTTATCGGCACCCACCACCCCTCCGATATCAATGCATTTTTAATTAGTGCATTTTGGGACAGCCAGGGGGAAAGTAAAGTGATTTGCCCACAATCATTCACAGGATGTTAAACCGACACCAAGGCTCGAACATGGATCCCTAGCTCCCAAGTTGGCAGCTCTGCCTGCTGGGCCATGTCTTCTCACTCTGGGGATCCATGTTGGAGTCTCCCTGTGTTCGCCTCAACGTTGCTGCTCTCATGCCACACATTAGGAGAAGCTCACTCTGCAGGCTTTTTGTTTAATTTCGTAGTGCAAACTCACCCCAAAGGTATTGCAGCGCTTTCCAAGAGCACCAGTTATATAACACAATGACAGTTTAATATTTTTTGTAGACACAGAGAGATTATTTGGCAGCTGAGGACATTACTTAAATGTCTGTAACAGAGCTGCAGATTAATCTACCCATGGCTACAAAAAATATAAATTATATAAATGTGTCATTGTGTAATGTTACTGGTGCTCGTGGAATGCGCTGCCGGTCACCATTTTAAACAAGCAGCATTAGTCAGTGACAGCAAAGCCTGTGCGACCAGTGAATCCTGTATTTCTACAAGCATCCATTGGTCTGGAGATATTTCCACAATGCAAAAGCAGTGTACCAGTTCTTAGTTCTTTTGCATTAGGTGTGCAGGTTGTGAATGTCATTTAGTTCATCTGTGCTTGCCTCAAACAGGGAGTGTTGGACTCTGATAGGTCTTCTAAAGGCCATAAGATTTACATTTATTCTTTTATTTGAAATTTTCTGTGAATTTTGGAGTTAGGCATTCCCTTTGGTGGTGGTGTCGATTCGATTCTACCTGCGCCTTTTTCTGGGTGTTAGGCTTGGCTATCGGTTTTAGGTGCATCCTTAGGTTTTGTCTTTATTCTTGTCTTGCCAAAAAGACAAGACTTTAAAATCCTTCCTCATTGACTCGGGGAGAGTCGTTGTGTATGCTGCTCTAGTTATTCATTGTTGCTGGTATCTATTTGACAATCGTTTGAACTGAATCAGGGCACGAGGTGGCCGTACCCGACAACAGTGGAATATCAGAGCTCCAAAAGAATGCATGTCTGAAAAACATTCCTAATAAGAACACAAAATGCAGCGCTGGAATTTGGTCGCAGCATTGTCGATTGTACCATGTCTAGGTTTTTCAGCATATCATCCATCTGCTTTGTCAATATCTGTAGCACTTTTTGTAGTGCATAATGTGAAGAACTCAATACGCGAATATAAAGTTGAAGAGAGTTCTTTAATTGCGCCAACACTGGCTCCTATAAAGATCGATGCTTACGCACTTCCAGTCAGTTCGGTGAGCAACTGTCATCGTGACAGTTCACAGCTGATGACCTCACAGGTGGTATGGTGTCCGCACAGGGACACTACAAAGCATAAACAGAAACGGTGTCCTAGTAGGGACATATACTTATAGTCATAACACATCTTCCCCCTCAAGTAAGAGAGAAGAGGAGGGGGAAAAAGGCGAAGGGAGAAGTACAGAAAAATGCGTACAGTGAAGACTATTCGCAAATATAGTCTTTTAGTTTTGCAGGTGGTCCTAACAACCTTCCTGCTTGGCTCCTGCTGATAGGTTGTGATGTGTCGCATACGGGCGTAGGTGGCAACACACGTCTGACTCTCTCTGTGCTAGTCTGATTGGATGATGTGTTTGCTGGCGCAGAGATGGATCGCGAGATGTTGCTTTCTGTAGTGGCAGATGGTGCAGGAAACTCATAGTCAGACTCATAGTCTGAGGAACAGGGTTGTGCCTTGTTGCTTTTAGGTGACTCAGGAGAGTTTCTCGTAAACTCCGTGGGCATGGTGACTTCCGTGTTCCTGACGGGATGTCTGTATGCAGAAAGGGCAGAGAAGTGCCATACCCTACCGTTACTCAAGAGTGCAGAATTACAGTACACTTCACATACAGACAGGGGAGCAGTGTATCTGTCTTGACTCTTACCTATGTGACCACTCTTTTTTACCTTGAAAACGTCTCCCACCTTGAGTTCCACGTATTTGCACCCATGCTTGTTGTAGTAGATATTTTTGTTCCTGAACGGGGCATGCATGAGTCTTTCTCTGACCTTTTGTGAAGACCAGTGTACTCTTCTTGCTGCCGTACCCCGCCCACATTGTCCTTTGAAAGTGGTGTTCTGCCACGCATAAGTTCAAACGGACTATGTCCTGTCATCTCGCATGGCGTAATTCTGTATGCCCACACGGTCTTGAATGTCTCTTGTTTCCAGTTGAGGTTGCTGCTGTTTGCGAGTTGTATTATGCCCTTCAAGACTCGGTTGAATCTTTCTACAGCCCGTTACCTGCTGGGTGATATACAGATGTCGTTTTATGCTGAATATTTGTGCCTAAGTATGTAATCCTTGAATATTTCTGAAGTGAATTGAGCCCCGTTGTCGCTTATTATCTGTTTTGGGAGACCTTTACGTGCAAAGGTATCATCCATGGACTTAACTACGTTCAGTGTATAAGGTTTGTTGATGAATTTTACTTCAGGCCACTTGGTGAAGTGATCAATAACAACTATCAAATACTATTGTTCAAAATCATTTGACAAGGGTCCCATTATATCGATACCTATTCTCTCCCATGGCATAGATGGGCAGGGAATGGGGTGCAGAGGTGGTCTAAATGTCACCTGTGTTTTGTCAGAGTCCATGCACATTTTGCAATTCCTTACCGTTCTCTCAACGTCAAGGCTGACACCTGGCCACCAATACATGTTTTTGACTCTGCTCTTCGTTTTTGCGATTCCTAGGTGTCCTTCGTGGCATAACTTAAGTATATTTGTTCGTATGGCTTTTGGTGGTACAAATCTTCCACTTCTCAATAGGAATTCGTTTTCTAGTAACAATTCGTCTTTCACTTCCCAGAAGTGCCTTAGGGGTTCTGCCAGTTTACTTTTGTCTGACCACCCTTCAGTCACCTTTTGTATTACTTGACACATGATATTGCTTAGATAGTCTGCCACAAAATTTTTCACGCCTGGGACATAGCTAGCTAATCTGGGTGAAGCTGTGTACAAACCTTTCGTTGTAAGTACTTTTGTTAAGGGTTTGTGGTCTGTGCACAAATTGACCATCCTGCCCCAAATATATTGCCTGAAGTGTTCCAGGGCCCACACACAAGCTACTGCCTCACGTTCTATTACTGAAGATTTTTCTTCTGCTGGGGTCAGTGAACGTGAGGCAAAGGCTATTGTGTATTCTACTCCCTTGGTGTCCTTCTGTGTGAGTACAGCACCCAAACCCTTATTACTTGCGTCTGTGGTTGCAAAGTTTTGTAGAGAAGCGTCGTATCCTTGAAGGGGTAAAGCTGTGCACATGTCTGCTTTCAGATTCTGAAAGGTTTTCTCGCATTCATCAGTCCATTCAAATTTGTTCTTAAGTTTTAGTTGCTGTCTTAAGGCGTATGTCTTAAGTGAGAAGTTCTTGATGAATTTGGAGTAAAACTCCACCAATCCCAAGAAAGATCTCAGTTCATCTTTGTTAGCGGGTACTGGTGAGTCCTTTATGGCCTGTATGAGTTCTTTTTTCGGGCTGATCCCTTCGCCGGTTATTTGGTGGCCAAGATAGCTGACAGAATTGCTTGCAAACTTGCATTTTGAATGTTCTGCGGTCAAACCTTTCCTGTTCAGAATTTCTAAAACTTGTTCTACCCTGAAGTCATGCTCTTCCTTAGATCTGCCCATAATTAGGATGTTGTCTTGGAAGAGTAGTATTCCTGAAACTCCTTCGAAGATGTTGTTCATGAGTCTTTGAAACATCACGGCTGCCGAGGCCAAACCGAAAGGTACCTGTGTAAACCTAAAAAAAACAAATGGTGTAATGAATGTTGTTAGTGTTTTGCTATCACAATGCAGAGGTACCTGGTGATAGGCGGATTTTAAGTCGATTGTTGAGAACCACTTGATGCCCTTAGTGGTAGCTAACATCTCATTTATTTTTGGTAGTGGATATTGTTCCTCTATAATGTTCTGGTTCAGGTCACGTAGGTCTACACAGAGTCTCAACTTGCCATTGGGTCATTTTGCTACGACAAGTGGTGCGGCCCATTCAGATGCTTCCACCTTTTCAATTATTCCCTCATCCATGGGTTTGTCTAATTGGATGTTTACTTCATCCTTTATGGCAAATGGGATGTTTCTCGCCTTGTTTACCACTGGGGTTGTTACTAGCTTTAGTTTGATTTTGTGTTGATATCCTTTTAATACTCCCACTTCCCCACTAAATACTTTGGGAAATTTTTTGAGTAAAGATTTTGCATAGTCATTGTTGTCAGACAAACTTAACACAGGCTCATTTTTGCTGGGGTCTTGGATGATACCCAGATTTCCTTGATCCGTCCATCCTAGTACTGATGGCCCCACTTTTGAAACATACAGACTACCTTCAGACTCTCGTCCTTTATATATAAAGTTCAATTTTCTGTAGCAACATACGTCAATGGGCTTTCCAGTGAATGATCTGATTTTTATGTCAGGTTTTTCAAGTTTTCCTCCGATGCTTGGTTTGAATTTGCCATCCAGACTCCCTCGTTAACTATTGTATATGGTGATCCAGAGTCTGCAACAATGTCATTCTCTATGCCCCCTATTGTCATGCAGCATATGGGTTTTCTTGTCTTTGTAATTTACTATGTTGCGCTAATTTCGTTGACATCGCTGCTTTGTTCATCATCGATGTTCAGTATAAACATGTTAATGTCATCGTCAGAAGCGTTCTGAATATTATCTTCTGCACCCTCCACTACTTTCACCATTTATGGCCTCCTTTTATTGCAGGCTTTGATGAAATGTCCTTTTACGCCACAATGTGTACACTTCACTTCACGTGCAGGGCATTTAGGGTCATTCGCCATATGGGATGCGCTTAAACATCTGTAACAGTTCCCCCAGTTCTTTCTTTAATTTCTCTTGTAAGTTGGTCTATAGTTTTTTTTGCTCCAATTCTGCTTGCTGTAGTTCTTTTGATCTGACACCTTGCTGATGGTGTCTCCTTCTCTTTTTTCTTTATTCTCCGATAGGACTGCTTTAGCACAACGGCCTGTGAGCTTGGCTTTTCTTGCAATGTCTATTATGTTTTGCAGAGTGTATTCTCCTTTGGCCCACAAATTGTCTTGGATGTTTGAGTTTAAACCCTGCATCACTATTTGATCCCTTATAAACTCATCGTGGAGCGCACCAAAACGACAATTTATTGCAAGATTTTTGAGCGCAGACACGTAATCATCAATTGATTTTTCTTCTCCTTGCTTCCTAATGAAGAATGTATAACGATCTACTCCAACGCAGACTGTTGGTTTGCAATATGTGTTGAGATCATCTATGGCGTTAGTAAACACATCACATTAATTTTCTGCTCTAATCTTCTTGTTCATTGCATTGTATACCTTTATTCCTCCTGCTCCTAAGAAATGCATGAGCATTTTGTTTTTTTTTTCTGCCTTGACTTCTTCATCTTCTTCTAATGTAGAGATGTAATTCAGGAAATACTCCCTCCATTCTTCCCACTTGAGGGCAGGCTCACCCCCAGCAAGTAGGAATGTTTCAGGTGGAGAAAGGTTCCATACACAACCAGAAGTCATATTAACTTGTATTTTAGATTTTTAAATCTGTATGTATATGTTTTAAAATAAACTCCTATGTTGTTAAAAGATTAATGTGGCTGAAGGGGTTGATGGAACTGTGTAGGTGTGTATACCACTTGACAGCTTACTAGAGGTCGATTACCAAAACGTGTATTACATTTCAAATGCTTTTCTCTTCCCCTTTTTTTTTATAAACAAGTGTCTCTCACATTTTATGCATGTAATCTAAATGCACTGTTTACATTATGGTCATCAACTGCTATAAGATTATTGCCTTACTGTTTCATTCTCTGGTTGTCCCAACGCGCGGTTGTCCTTAACACGTAACACTCAAACGCACTCAGAGCGGGTAAATAGCATACTGACTATGTCTTTTACCCATCCACACCACAAGCATATTGGTATCTGATTATGAAACGTTTGCCAAGGTGGCCCCCAACTAGGGGGCGACACGGCTATGGCGGGATGCAGGTCCTTGACAAGGGGCTGGTGGTGGCGACAGATGACGCCTCCAGCACCAGCCCTCAACGCACCCGGTCATTGGCAGGTTGAACGAGTGTAACCCGGAAGTGTTTAAACACTCCAGGTCGTGGGAGAACTCGTTCTCACCAGACCCTGCCCCTCTAAAAGGGGCAGCGAAGAAGGGATGTGGCTTTTTTACCACTCTCCGCTCCAATTGAACATAAGCTGCCGGCTGCCCCATTGGGGCAAGAATTTAACCTTTTTTAGTTTGTTTCCCTGTTTGCTTCTCCTCTCCTGGCCTCAAGCTGCAGCTGACTCATTGGATCACCGGTCACAGACAGTTGCTTCAGGGCCCAGCTGGGAGCCGCATGGGCTCAAGATTTGACTTGGCTTACCGGCGTTTTAGCACAAGCGGTAGTGTCTCCGATGTAGAGGCCCAGGTAAGGGGGGAATTTTTAGTCCTTGGCTAAGGATAGGGGAAAAGCTGTCAGTGAAGGGCCGGTGTTGTGTTTATTGTGTGCTAGTCACTGCTGCAGCTTGTTTGGTGGTGGTGTGCCTTTGCTAAGCAAACACAATGAGATGATGGACGGAGCACTTATACTTTTCAGACACTCACCCCCAGTCACAGATCTGGGTTGAATCCATCCTCGTTCTTTAGCTCACTTCAATGCCCCAGTTCCGACTCAGCCATATGCAAATCAGTCTTGACCCTGTTCCTCATGGGAACAGTCCAGCCCGAACTGCCAAGCCAGGTCTTCCCTGGACCGGAAACAAGCAACCTGGGACCGGGTTCGGAGTAACACCCCTCATCAGCCAGGCTAGCTTGAATCCAGTGGCAAAGTGAGCAAGGAGCGCACATATGGGCATACCTTGCCAACTTAGGGTGAACCAAGCAAACACAAAGAGATGATGGACGGAGCACTTATACTTTTCAGACACTCACCCCCAGATCTGAGTTGAATCCATCATCGTTCTTTAGTTCACTTCGCCACCCCAGTTCAGACACAGCTATATGCAAATCAGTCTTGACCCTAGCCCATGGGCTGCTCGGTCTCTTGTTCATACTTTGAAAAGCTCAGTTCTTTCCTAGAGTAGGTGTTCAGGCAGAGAGCAGGACATCGGTTGGTACTGCACTATTTGTACGATTTTTATTTCTTGGGCTCTTCTGGCACGCCAGAGTTCCGTGAAGCATTGCAGTCCTTCTGAGTGAGTTTGGAGTTCCCCTAAAGCAAGGTAAGACTATGGGACCATCAACAGTCATTGAGTTCCTGGGTATTGAATTGGATTCTGGAGCAGGGGTGTCACGACTCCCACATGAGAAGGACTCCACTTTCTCCCTCCCTTTGCAGGATTGCTTGAGTAAGGATAAAGTAACACTACATCAGTTACAGAAGACCGTTGGGCAGCTCAATCTCGCCTTCAGGATCATTCCTATGGCCGCCCATTTTCATGTTCCATTGCAGAGGCAATATCAGGTTTGAAGGAGAAGCACCACCACACCAGGTTGTCCAGCGAGGTATGCCAGGACATGCATATTTGGATGGCATTCCTGCGGGATTTCAATGGCACTGTGGTGTGGCCCAGCCCTGCCAAGTGCAGTGAGGAGCTGGCCCTCCTTACTGATTCGGCAGGTAGCATGAGATTCAGTGCCATCCTGGGACCAGCAGGGTGCATGCAGTGCTGGCTAGTTGCTTGGGTGTAGACAGGCCTGACCACCAAGATGGGTTTCTTGGATCTTTTTCCCATCCTTGTGGCATTGTCCGTATGGCCGGAACAGCTTTACAACCAATCAGTCATATTTTGGTCTGACAAAATAACAGAGGTGGAGTGCATTAACCAACAAGCGGCCAAATGTAAAATGATACTGAGGTTGTTGAAGGAGATAGTGCTCCAATGCATGAAACAAAATGTGTTGTTTAGGGCCAAGCATTTCTCAGGGGTGCTAAATAATGCAGCTGATGCTCTGTCTAGTTTCAAGATACAGGTGTCCAGGTCCCACGACTCAGAAGCAGCGGAGCCTCAACTAATTTTCCAGACCATCTGTGGCAACTTGGAGCCAGATGTAGGTACGTTCGAAATACCGAGTCCTTAATAGCGTTTTTTACCGAATCGCTATTAAGGACTCGGTATTTCCGATGTAGGTAAAAAATCGGTAAAAAATACTGATTCGGTAATAATCGCTAAAAATTAGCGATTTCCTACAAATCAGTAAACAAATTACCGATTCCATATTAACGAATTGGTTTTACCGATTCGGTAATACCGATTCGGTAATTAACGATTCGGTAATCCAAAAAATCCGTAATTGTCGAATCAGCCAATCCTGTGCATCCACATAACCTCACAACCAGGAAGTGGCCACACCCATGCAGGTGCACTGAATCTGTAGCTGTTGGAGAGACAGGGAGCAGGAGCAAGAGCAGAGGAGCTGCACAGCCACCACCCAGCTAACACATTGGAACTGCACCATGGCCTCACAAGAGAAGGAGAAAGATGCTGCCGGAAGGAAAAGGAAGCACAAGTTCAGTGAGGGGGAGTTGGAGGTCCTCATAGAGGAAGTAGTCAAAGACCATGACCAGCTCTTTGGCAAGAGATCACTGAACATCCCTGAGTCCCAGAAAAGGAGCATTTGGCTGGCAATCCAGGAGAAGATCAATGCTATTGGCGTCACACATCGCACAATTGAGGACTTGAAAAAGCGATGGTACGACCTGAGGGCACGAGCAAAGGAGAGGGTGGCTGACCGGCAGAAACAAGCGGGGAAGACAGGCGGGGGAAGCTCCACAGCGCCTGCACCAACTGCCCTAGACCAACTGGTAGAATCCACCCTCCTGCCAGAGAGAGTAAGTGGCGTCGGGGACGTGGATAGCTCAGCAAGAGCATCCAAGAGACAAGGTAAGATGCATGCACAGCATGCTGTCTCCCCTCCCTAACTCCAATCCCCCTGCAAAAATCCCACTCCTGAACATGTTTTGTGTAAGATCAGCAATGCATCATGGGAAATGTAGTCCCTAACAACTGGTAGCAAATCAGCCAACCCCCAATAAGCATAGGCATGTCACACACAGCAATAGATGAGATAGCGGACGATAGACAGCTAGAATGTAAGTTGTGAAATTTATTTGCAGACAGAAGCTGGCAGAAAAGTGAGTAATAGTACATTCTATATCCACAGGCGGAAGAGCGCCCCGGGCTGCAGAAGGGGAGACTGGCGAGGCCTCCAGGGAGGAACACAGAATTGAGGAGGAAGTCATGTCACCTGCAGACAGAACACCAACATCCCCACCACCACCACACCACCACAACGATCAAAGAGGTACACAGTGGCCACACTCCAGGAGATAGATGCCACAGAGGAGGACAGGCAGGAAGCCCAACAGACCACACCGGGCGATGACACACAGACATCTGGGGCAAAGTCCCCCGTGGAGGCAACCACCACAGGTGCCTGTAGACGGCGACAGAGGGAGCAGAGTCCTGACGCTGATGGATCCAGTGTCTTCTCTGGACTGGAGGGGCAGATGCTCAATGTGCAGCACCTGCAGGGGAAGAGAATGAGGGCCATTCAACAACAGATGGTGTCTAACAACAGGAAGGTCGACGACATGAAGGAGGCCATCTACTGCCGCAACAATACTGTGGCAGAGGGATTAAAGGAGGTGTCGGAGGTAGGGAGGCAGTTATGTGGCAGAATGGATGGTGAGCCCGCTTCAAGGCGGAGAGACAGGCAGGTACTTGCAGGCTTCACCAAGTCTGTGAACAGGCTGTGCAATGCAATGCATGTGCTCAGTCGCAGATCTGTGGCCATGCAACTTGAAATGGCAAAGTGCAGCCGTGAGGTTACTCAGGGCCTGGTCGCAGTCACCAGTGCCGTAGAGGTGATGCAGACTCACCAAATTGCTGCCACTGCTACAGGGGATGTGGACGACAGTGAGGAGGCAAGCAGTCGCAGCACTGTAACTCCCCCCTTGACAGAGAGCAGGAGGCGCAGTGAGAGGCACGGGTCTGCTGCAGGACACAGCGCTGGTGAGGACAGTGAGCATGCTGAATGCAGCACTGGTGTGCGGGGGCGCAGGAGATAGGCACGACCCTCTACTTTCATTCGGTTGTGGGTGATGTAACCCATTGGACACATAGCTGGTGTTACGGTGTGCTGGACAATTGCCTGCTGTAAGGTCTACTAAACACTGTGACACAAATGCATTAACAGGCTTTGTCTCATTACTTACTCAGAAATAATTTTGTGTGATCTCTGCCCGTCTCTGTCTCCCATCTGCTGCAGCTGTGCCGCCTGCTGCGCTGTGCTGTGGCTGTGTACCTTCCTCATCCTCATCCTTCTCTTCAGAATCACACATTTCCACAGGTGTCTCCCTCTTAGTGGCAAGGTTATTCAGCATGGCACATTCAGCTATGATTTTGCAGCAGACCAGGGGCTGGTACTGCCGTGCACCTCCACTTTTGTGCAGGCAGCGGAACCGGCTTTTGAGGAGTCCAAATGTTCGCTCAACCACATTTCGTGTCGATCTATGTGCAACATTGAATTGCCTTTCACTTGGGGTGGATGGGTGCAGGTACGGAGTCAGGATGAAAGAGCACACCGCATAGGCACTGTCACCTGTGTGTGAGAAGTAAGTAAGTAAGTCACAGTCTACAATCGCAGCAACAGGTGATTACTTGAGGGGGTGTCGCATGCACTTACCTAGCAGGTAGCCTTCTCCAAATTCCCCTGCAAGGAGACGGGTATAGATTCCACTGTTCCTGAATATGTATGAATCAAGGGTGCTCCCTGGGAATTTTGAAACTATGTTGGTGATAATGTAAGACACATCGCATATGACCTGGACATTAATCGAATGTGCGGATTTGCGATTGCGGTATATGTACTCAGTCGCAGCAGGGGGGCAGAGTGGTATATGTGTCCCGTCAATGCAACCAATGACGTGTGGGAACTGGGCCTTCTGATAAAAGTCCAACTTGGTCTTCAGCAGTTCTGCCTGTGTGCTGGGGAATCTGATGTAGCGTGGCACCCTTTGCAACAGACGTGGGACCCGTGCTCACTACGCCACTGGAGTTAAGCTATCCTGGCTGATGACGGCTGATAGCCAGAAACCGGTCCTAGGATGCTTGATTCTGGTCCAGGGAAGACATGGCTTGGCAGTTCGGGCTGGACTGTTCCCATGAGACACAAGGTCAAGACTGATTTGCATATGGCCATGTCTAAACTGGGGTGGCGTAGTGGGCAAAAGAACGATGGATTTAACCCAGATCTCTTGACTGGGGGAGAATGTCTGCATTGTCAGCATTCCGTCCATCATTTGTTTGTTGTAACGCTTTTCGCCCTAGGTGGGATGGGTATTCCCAGACGTGGGACCCGTGCTCACTACGCCACTGGAGTCAAGCTTTCCTGGCTGATGACGGCTGATAGCCAGAAACCGGTCCTAGGATGCTTGATTCCGGTCCAGGGAAGACATGGCTTGGCAGTTCGGGCTGGACTGTTCCCATGAGGCACAGGGTCAAGACTGATTTGCATATGGCCATGTCTAAACTGGGGTGGCGTAGTGGGCAAAAGAACGATGGATTTAACCCAGATCTCTTGACTGGGGGAGAATGTCTGCATTGTCAGCATTCCGTCCATCATTTGTTTGTTGTAACGCTTTTCACCCTAAGTGGGATGGGTATTCCCAGACGTGGGACCCGTGCTCACTACGCCACTGGAGTCAAGCTATCCTGACAGATGACGGTTGATAGCCAGAAACCGGTCCTAGGATGCTTGATTCCGGTCCAGGGAAGACATGGCTTGGCAGTTCGGGCTGGACTGTTCCCATGAGGCACAGGGTCAAGACTGATTTGCATAAGGCCATGTCTAAACTGGGGTGGCGTAGTGGGCAAAAGAACGATGGATTTAACCCAGATCTCTTGACTGGGGGAGAATGTCTGCATTGTCAGCATTCCGTCCATCATTTGTTTGTTGTAACGCTTTTCGCCCTAAGTGGGATGGGTATTCCCAGACGGGGTACCCGTGCTCACTACGCCACTGGAGTCAAGCTTTCCTGGCTGATGACGGCTGATAGCCAGAAACCGGTCCTAGAATGCTTGATTCCGGTCCAGGGAAGACATGGCTTGGCAGTTCGGGCTGAACTGTTCCCATGAGGCACAGGGTCAAGACTGATTTGCATATGGCCATGTCTAAACTGGGGTGGCGTAGTGGGCAAAAGAACGATGGATTTAACCCAGATCTCTTGACTGGGGGAGAATGTCTGCATTGTCAGCATTCCGTCCATCATTTGTTTGTTGTAACGCTTTTCGCCCTAAGTGGGATGGGTATTCCCAGACGTGGGACCCGTGCTCACTACGCCACTGGAGTCAAGCTATCCTGACTGATGACGGTTGATAGCCAGAAACCGGTCCTAGGATGCTTGATTCCGGTCCAGGGAAGACATGGCTTGGCAGTTCGGGCTGGACTGTTCCCATGAGGCACAGGGTCAAGACTGATTTGCATAAGGCCATGTCTAAACTGGGGTGGCGTAGTGGGCAAAAGAACGATGGATTTAGCCCAGATCTCTTGACTGGGGGAGAATGTCTGCATTGTCGGCATTCCGTCCATCATTTGTTTGTTGTAACGCTTTTCGCCCTAAGTGGGATGGGTATTCCCAGACGTGGGACCCGTGCTCACTACGCCACTGGAGTCAAGCTATCCTGGCTGATGACGGCTGATAGCCAGAAACTGGTCCTAGGATGCTTGATTCCGGTCCAGGGAAGACATGGCTTGGCAGTTCGGGCTGGACTGTTCCCATGAGGCACAGGGTCAAGACTGATTTGCATATGGCCATGTTTAAACTTGGGTGGCGTAGTGGGCAAAAGAACGATGGATTTAACCCAGAACTTTTGACTTGGGGAGAATGTCTGCATTGTCAGCATTCCATCCATCATTTGTTTGTTGTAACGCTTTTCGCCCTAAGTGGGATGGGTTTTCCCAGACGTGGGACCCGTGCTCACTACGCCACTGGAGTCAAGCTATCCTGGCTGATGACGGCTGATAGCCAGAAACCGGTCCTAGGATGCTTGATTCCGGTCCAGGGAAGACATGGCTTGGCAGTTCGGGCTGGACTGTTCCCATGAGGCACAGGGTCAAGACTGATTTGCATATGGCCATGTCTAAACTGGGGTGGCGTAGTGGGCAAAAGAACGATGGATTTAACCCAGATCTCTTGACTGGGGGAGAATGTCTGCATTGTCAGCATTCCGTCCATCATTTGTTTGTTGTAACGCTTTTCGCCCTAAGTGGGATGGGTATTCCCAGACGTGGGACCCGTGCTCACTACGCCACTGGAGTCAAGCTATCCTGGCTGATGACGGCTGATAGCCAGAAACCGGTCCTAGGATGCTTGATTCCGGTCCAGGGAAGACATGGCTTGGCAGTTCGGGCTGGACTGTTCCCATGAGGCACAGGGTCAAGACTGATTTGCATATGGCCATGTCTAAACTGGGGTGGCGTAGTGGGCAAAAGAACGATGGATTTAACCCAGATCTCTTGACTGGGGGAGAATGTCTGCATTGTCAGCATTCCGTCCATCATTTGTGTGTTGTAACGCTTTTCGCCCTAAGTGGGATGGGTATTCCCAGACGTGGGACCCTTGCTCACTACGCCACTGGAGTCAAGCTATCCTGGCTGATGACGGCTGATAGCCAGAAACCGGTCCTAGGATGCTTGATTCCGGTCCAGGGAAGACATGGCTTGGCAGTTCGGGCTGGACTGTTCCCATGAGGCACAAGGTCAAGACTGATTTGCATATGGCCATGTCTAAACTGGGGTGGCGTAGTGGGCAAAACAACGATGGATTTAACCCAGATCTCTTGACTGGGGGAGAATGTCTGCATTGTCAGCATTCTGTCCATCATTTGTTTGTTGTAACGCTTTTCGCCCTAAGTGGGATGGGTATTCCCAGACGTGGGACCCGTGCTCACTACGCCACTGGAGTCAAGCTATCCTGGCTGATGACGGCTGATAGCCAGAAACCGGTCCTAGGATGCTTGATTCCGGTCCAGGGAAGACATGGCTTGGCAGTTCGGGCTGGACTGTTCCCATGAGGCACAGGGTCAAGACTGATTTGCATATGGCCATGTCTAAACTGGGGTGGCGTAGTGGGCAAAAGAACGATGGATTTAACCCAGATCTCTTGACTGGGGGAGAATGTCTGCATTGTCAGCATTCCGTACATCATTTGTTTGTTGTAACGCTTTTCGCCCTAAGTGGGATGGGTATTCCCAGACGTGGGACCCGTGCTCACTACGCCACTGGAGTCAAGCTATCCTGGCTGATGACGGCTGATAGCCAGAAACCGGTCCTAGGATGCTTGATTCCGGTCCAGGGAAGACATGGCTTGGCAGTTCGGGCTGGACTGTTCCCATGAGGCACAGGGTCAAGACTGATTTGCATATGGCCATGTCTAAACTGGGGTGGCGTAGTGGGCAAAAGAACGATGGATTTAACCCAGATCTCTTGACTGGGGGAGAATGTCTGCATTGTCAGCATTCCGTCCATCATTTGTTTGTTGTAACGCTTTTCGCCCTAAGTGGGATGGGTATTCCCAGACGTGGGACCCGTGCTCACTACGCCACTGGAGTCAAGCTATCCTGGCTGATGACGGCTGATAGCCAGAAACCGGTCCTAGGATGCTTGATTCCGGTCCAGGGAAGACATGGCTTGGCAGTTCGGGCTGGACTGTTCCCATGAGGCACAGGGTCAAGACTGATTTGCATAAGGCCATGTCTAAACTGGGGTGGCGTAGTGGGCAAAAGAACGATGGATTTAACCCAGATCTCTTGACTGGGGAGAATGTCTGCATTGTCAGCATTCCGTCCATCATTTGTTTGTTGTAACGCTTTTCGCCCTAAGTGGGATGGGTATTCCCAGACGTGGAACCCTTGCTCACTACGCCACTGGAGTCAAGCTATCCTGGCTGATGACGGCTGATAGCCAGAAACAGGTCCTAGGATGCTTGATTCCGGTCCAGGGAAGACATGGCTTGGCAGTTCGGGCTGGACTGTTCCCATGAGGCACAAGGTCAAGACTGATTTGCATATGGCCATGTCTAAACTGGGGTGGCGTAGTGGGCAAAACAACGATGGATTTAACCCAGATCTCTTGACTGGGGGAGAATGTCTGCATTGTCAGCATTCCGTCCATCATTTGTTTGTTGTAACGCTTTTCGCCCTAAGTGGGATGGGTATTCCCAGACGTGGGACCCGTGCTCACTACGCCACTGGAGTCAAGCTATCCTGGCTGATGTCGGCTGATAGCCAGAAACCGGTCCTAGGATGCTTGATTCCGGTCCAGGGAAGACATGGCTTGGCAGTTCGGGCTGGACTGTTCCCATGAGGCACAGGGTCAAGACTGATTTGCATATGGCCATGTCTAAACTGGGGTGGCGTAGTGGGCAAAAGAACGATGGATTTAACCCAGATCTCTTGACTGGGGGAGAATGTCTGCATTGTCAGCATTCCGTCCATCATTTGTTTGTTGTAACGCTTTTCGCCCTAAGTGGGATGGGTATTCCCAGACGTGGGACCCGTGCTCACTACGCCACTGGAGTCAAGCTATCCTGGCTGATGACGGCTGATAGCCAGAAACCGGTCCTAGGATGCTTGATTCCGGTCCAGGGAAGACATGGCTTGGCAGTTCGGGCTGGACTGTTCCCATGAGGCACAGGGTCAAGACTGATTTGCATATGGCCATGTCTAAACTGGGGTGGCGTAGTGGGCAAAAGAACGATGGATTTAACCCAGATCTCTTGACTGGGGGAGAATGTCTGCATTGTCAGCATTCCGTCCATCATTTGTTTGTTGTAACACTTTTCGCCCTAAGTGGGATGGGTATTCCCAGACTTGGGACCCTTGCTCACTACGCCACTGGAGTCAAGCTATCCTGGCTGATGACGGCTGATAGCCAGAAACCGGTCCTAGGATGCTTGATTCCGGTCCAGGGAAGACATGGCTTGGCAGTTCGGGCTGGACTGTTCCCATGAGGCACAAGGTCAAGACTGATTTGCATATGGCCATGTCTAAACTGGGGTGGCGTAGTGGGCAAAACAACGATGGATTTAACCCAGATCTCTTGACTGGGGGAGAATGTCTGCATTGTCAGCATTCCGTCCATCATTTGTTTGTTGTAACGCTTTTCGCCCTAAGTGGGATGGGTATTCCCAGACGTGGGACCCGTGCTCACTACGCCACTGGAGTCAAGCTATCCTGGCTGATGACGGCTGATAGCCAGAAACCGGTCCTAGGATGCTTGATTCCGGTCCAGGGAAGACATGGCTTGGCAGTTCGGGCTGGACTGTTCCCATGAGGCACAGGGTCAAGACTGATTTGCATATGGCCATGTCTAAACTGGGGTGGCGTAGTGGGCAAAAGAACGATGGATTTAACCCAGATCTCTTGACTGGGGGAGAATGTCTGCATTGTCAGCATTCCGTCCATCATTTGTTTGTTGTAACGCTTTTCGCCCTAAGTGGGATGGGTATTCCCAGACGTGGGACCCGTGCTCACTACGCCACTGGAGTCAAGCTATCCTGGCTGATGACGGCTGATAGCCAGAAACCGGTCCTAGGATGCTTGATTCCGGTCCAGGGAAGACATGGCTTGGCAGTTCGGGCTGGACTGTTCCCATGAGGCACAGGGTCAAGACTGATTTGCATATGGCCATGTCTAAACTGGGGTGGCGTAGTGGGCAAAAGAACGATGGATTTAACCCAGATCTCTTGACTGGGGGAGAATGTCTGCATTGTCAGCATTCCGTCCATCATTTGTGTGTTGTAACGCTTTTCGCCCTAAGTGGGATGGGTATTCCCAGACGTGGGACCCTTGCTCACTACGCCACTGGAGTCAAGCTATCCTGGCTGATGACGGCTGATAGCCAGAAACCGGTCCTAGGATGCTTGATTCCGGTCCAGGGAAGACATGGCTTGGCAGTTCGGGCTGGACTGTTCCCATGAGGCACAAGGTCAAGACTGATTTGCATATGGCCATGTCTAAACTGGGGTGGCGTAGTGGGCAAAACAACGATGGATTTAACCCAGATCTCTTGACTGGGGGAGAATGTCTGCATTGTCAGCATTCTGTCCATCATTTGTTTGTTGTAACGCTTTTCGCCCTAAGTGGGATGGGTATTCCCAGACGTGGGACCCGTGCTCACTACGCCACTGGAGTCAAGCTATCCTGGCTGATGACGGCTGATAGCCAGAAACCGGTCCTAGGATGCTTGATTCCGGTCCAGGGAAGACATGGCTTGGCAGTTCGGGCTGGACTGTTCCCATGAGGCACAGGGTCAAGACTGATTTGCATATGGCCATGTCTAAACTGGGGTGGCGTAGTGGGCAAAAGAACGATGGATTTAACCCAGATCTCTTGACTGGGGGAGAATGTCTGCATTGTCAGCATTCCGTACATCATTTGTTTGTTGTAACGCTTTTCGCCCTAAGTGGGATGGGTATTCCCAGACGTGGGACCCGTGCTCACTACGCCACTGGAGTCAAGCTATCCTGGCTGATGACGGCTGATAGCCAGAAACCGGTCCTAGGATGCTTGATTCCGGTCCAGGGAAGACATGGCTTGGCAGTTCGGGCTGGACTGTTCCCATGAGGCACAGGGTCAAGACTGATTTGCATATGGCCATGTCTAAACTGGGGTGGCGTAGTGGGCAAAAGAACGATGGATTTAACCCAGATCTCTTGACTGGGGGAGAATGTCTGCATTGTCAGCATTCCGTCCATCATTTGTTTGTTGTAACGCTTTTCGCCCTAAGTGGGATGGGTATTCCCAGACGTGGGACCCGTGCTCACTACGCCACTGGAGTCAAGCTATCCTGGCTGATGACGGCTGATAGCCAGAAACCGGTCCTAGGATGCTTGATTCCGGTCCAGGGAAGACATGGCTTGGCAGTTCGGGCTGGACTGTTCCCATGAGGCACAGGGTCAAGACTGATTTGCATAAGGCCATGTCTAAACTGGGGTGGCGTAGTGGGCAAAAGAACGATGGATTTAACCCAGATCTCTTGACTGGGGAGAATGTCTGCATTGTCAGCATTCCGTCCATCATTTGTTTGTTGTAACGCTTTTCGCCCTAAGTGGGATGGGTATTCCCAGACGTGGAACCCTTGCTCACTACGCCACTGGAGTCAAGCTATCCTGGCTGATGACGGCTGATAGCCAGAAACAGGTCCTAGGATGCTTGATTCCGGTCCAGGGAAGACATGGCTTGGCAGTTCGGGCTGGACTGTTCCCATGAGGCACAAGGTCAAGACTGATTTGCATATGGCCATGTCTAAACTGGGGTGGCGTAGTGGGCAAAACAACGATGGATTTAACCCAGATCTCTTGACTGGGGGAGAATGTCTGCATTGTCAGCATTCCGTCCATCATTTGTTTGTTGTAACGCTTTTCGCCCTAAGTGGGATGGGTATTCCCAGACGTGGGACCCGTGCTCACTACGCCACTGGAGTCAAGCTATCCTGGCTGATGTCGGCTGATAGCCAGAAACCGGTCCTAGGATGCTTGATTCCGGTCCAGGGAAGACATGGCTTGGCAGTTCGGGCTGGACTGTTCCCATGAGGCACAGGGTCAAGACTGATTTGCATATGGCCATGTCTAAACTGGGGTGGCGTAGTGGGCAAAAGAACGATGGATTTAACCCAGATCTCTTGACTGGGGGAGAATGTCTGCATTGTCAGCATTCCGTCCATCATTTGTTTGTTGTAACGCTTTTCGCCCTAAGTGGGATGGGTATTCCCAGACGTGGGACCCGTGCTCACTACGCCACTGGAGTCAAGCTATCCTGGCTGATGACGGCTGATAGCCAGAAACCGGTCCTAGGATGCTTGATTCCGGTCCAGGGAAGACATGGCTTGGCAGTTCGGGCTGGACTGTTCCCATGAGGCACAGGGTCAAGACTGATTTGCATATGGCCATGTCTAAACTGGGGTGGCGTAGTGGGCAAAAGAACGATGGATTTAACCCAGATCTCTTGACTGGGGGAGAATGTCTGCATTGTCAGCATTCCGTCCATCATTTGTTTGTTGTAACACTTTTCGCCCTAAGTGGGATGGGTATTCCCAGACTTGGGACCCTTGCTCACTACGCCACTGGAGTCAAGCTATCCTGGCTGATGACGGCTGATAGCCAGAAACCGGTCCTAGGATGCTTGATTCCGGTCCAGGGAAGACATGGCTTGGCAGTTCGGGCTGGACTGTTCCCATGAGGCACAAGGTCAAGACTGATTTGCATATGGCCATGTCTAAACTGGGGTGGCGTAGTGGGCAAAACAACGATGGATTTAACCCAGATCTCTTGACTGGGGGAGAATGTCTGCATTGTCAGCATTCCGTCCATCATTTGTTTGTTGTAACGCTTTTCGCCCTAAGTGGGATGGGTATTCCCAGACGTGGGACCCGTGCTCACTACGCCACTGGAGTCAATCTTTCCTGGCTGATGACGGCTGATAGCCAGAAACTGGTCCTAGGATGCTTGATTCCGGTCCAGGGAAGACAGGGCCTGGCAGTTCGGGCTGGACTGTTCCCATGAGGCACAGGGTCAAGACTGATTTGCATATGGCCATGTCTAAACTGGGGTGGCGTAGTGGGCAAAAGAACGATGGATTTAACCCAGATCTCTTGACTGGGGAAGAATGTCTGCATTATCAGCATTCCGTCCATCATTTGTTTGTTGTAACGCTTTTCGCCCTAAGTGGGATGGGTATTCCCAGACGTGGGACCCGTGCTCACTACGCCACTGGAGTCAAGCTATCCTGACTGATGACGGTTGATAGCCAGAAACCGGTCCTAGGATGCTTGATTCCGGTCCAGGGAAGACATGGCTTGGCAGTTCGGGCTGGACTGTTCCCATGAGGCACAGGGTCAAGACTGATTTGCATAAGGCCATGTCTAAACTGGGGTGGCGTAGTGGGCAAAAGAACGATGGATTTAACCCAGATCTCTTGACTGGGGGAGAATGTCTGCATTGTCAGCATTCCGTCCATCATTTGTTTGTTGTAACGCTTTTCGCCCTATGTGGGATGGGTATTCCCAGACGTGGGACCCGTGCTCACTACGCCACTGGAGTCAAGCTATCCTGGCTGATGACGGCTGATAGCCAGAAACCGGTCCTAGGATGCTTGATTCCGGTCCAGGGAAGACATGGCTTGGCAGTTCGGGCTGGACTGTTCCCATGAGGCACAGGGTCAAGACTGATTTGCATATGGCCATGTCTAAACTGGGGTGGCGTAGTGGGCAAAAGAACGATGGATTTAACCCAGATCTCTTGACTGGGGGAGAATGTCTGCATTGTCAGCATTCCGTCCATCATTTGTTTGTTGTAACGCTTTTCGCCCTAAGTGGGATGGGTATTCCCAGACGTGGGACCCTTGCTCACTACGCCACTGGAGTCAAGCTATCCTGGCTGATGACGGCTGATAGCCAGAAACCGGTCCTAGGATGCTTGATTCCGGTCCAGGGAAGACATGGCTTGGCAGTTCGGGCTGGACTGTTCCCATGAGGCACAGGGTCAAGACTGATTTGCATATGGCCATGTCTAAACTGGGGTGGCGTAGTGGGCAAAAGAACGATGGATTTAACCCAGATCTCTTGACTGGGGGAGAATGTCTGCATTGTCAGCATTCCGTCCATCATTTGTTTGTTGTAACGCTTTTCGCCCTAAGTGGGATGGGTATTCCCAGACGTGGGACCCGTGCTCACTACGCCACTGGAGTCAAGCTATCCTGGCTGATGACGGCTGATAGCCAGAAACCGGTCCTAGGATGCTTGATTCCGGTCCAGGGAAGACATGGCTTGGCAGTTCGGGCTGGACTGTTCCCATGAGGCACAGGGTCAAGACTGATTTGCATAAGGACATGTCTAAACTGGGGTGGCGTAGTGGGCAAAAGAACGATGGATTTAACCCAGATCTCTTGACTGGGGAGAATGTCTGCATTGTCAGCATTCCGTCCATCATTTGTTTGTTGTAACGCTTTTTGCCCTAAGTGGGATGGGTATTCCCAGACGTGGGACCCGTGCTCACTACGCCACTGGAGTCAAGCTATCCTGGCTGATGACGGCTGATAGCCAGAAACCGGTCCTAGGATGCTTGATTCCGGTCCAGGGAAGACATGGCTTGGCAGTTCGGGCTGGACTGTTCCCATGAGGCACAGGGTCAAGACTGATTTGCATATGGCCATGTCTAAACTGGGGTGGCGTAGTGGGCAAAAGAACGATGGATTTAACCCAGATCTCTTGACTGGGGGAGAATGTCTGCATTGTCAGCATTCCGTCCATCATTTGTTTGTTGTAACGCTTTTCGCCCTAAGTGGGATGGGTATTCCCAGACGTGGAACCCTTGCTCACTACGCCACTGGAGTCAAGCTATCCTGGCTGATGACGGCTGATAGCCAGAAACAGGTCCTAGGATGCTTGATTCCGGTCCAGGGAAGACATGGCTTGGCAGTTCGGGCTGGACTGTTCCCATGAGGCACACGGTCAAGACTGATTTGCATATGGCCATGTCTAAACTGGGATGGCGTAGTGGGCAAAACAACGATGGATTTAACCCAGATCTCTTGACTGGGGGAGAATGTCTGCATTGTCAGCATTCCGTCCATCATTTGTTTGTTGTAACGCTTTTCGCCCTAAGTGGGATGGGTATTCCCAGACGTGGGACCCGTGCTCACTACGCCACTGGAGTCAAGCTATCCTGGCTGATGTCGGCTGATAGCCAGAAACCGGTCCTAGGATGCTTGATTCCGGTCCAGGGAAGACATGGCTTGGCAGTTCGGGCTGGACTGTTCCCATGGCATATGGCCATGTCTAAACTGGGGTGGCGTAGTGGGCAAAAGAACGATGGATTTAACCCAGATCTCTTGACTGGGGGAGAATGTCTGCATTGTCAGCATTCCGTCCATCATTTGTTTGTTGTAACGCTTTTCGCCCTAAGTGGGATGGGTATTCCCAGACTTGGGACCCTTGCTCACTACGCCACTGGAGTCAAGCTATCCTGGCTGATGACGGCTGATAGCCAGAAACCGGTCCTAGGATGCTTGATTCCGGTCCAGGGAAGACATGGCTTGGCAGTTCGGGCTGGACTGTTCCCATGAGGCACAAGGTCAAGACTGATTTGCATATGGCCATGTCTAAACTGGGGTGGCGTAGTGGGCAAAACAACGATGGATTTAACCCAGATCTCTTGACTGGGGGAGAATGTCTGCATTGTCAGCATTCCGTCCATCATTTGTTTGTTGTAACGCTTTTCGCCCTAAGTGGGATGGGTATTCCCAGACGTGGGACCCGTGCTCACTACGCCACTGGAGTCAATCTTTCCTGGCTGATGACGGCTGATAGCCAGAAACTGGTCCTAGGATGCTTGATTCCGGTCCAGGGAAGACATGGCCTGGCAGTTCGGGCTGGACTGTTCCCATGAGGCACAGGGTCAAGACTGATTTGCATATGGCCATGTCTAAACTGGGGTGGCGTAGTGGGCAAAAGAACGATGGATTTAACCCAGATCTCTTGACTGGGGGAGAATGTCTGCATTGTCAGCATTCCGTACATCATTTGTTTGTTGTAACGCTTTTCGCCCTAAGTGGGATGGGTATTCCCAGACGTGGGACCCGTGCTCACTACGCCACTGGAGTCAAGCTATCCTGGCTGATGACGGCTGATAGCCCGAAACCGGTCCTAGGATGCTTGATTCCGGTCCAGGGAAGACATGGCTTGGCAGTTCGGGCTGGACTGTTCCCATGAGGCACAGGGTCAAGACTGATTTGCATATGGCCATGTCTAAACTGGGGTGGCGTAGTGGGCAAAAGAACGATGGATTTAACCCAGATCTCTTGACTGGGGGAGAATGTCTGCATTGTCAGCATTCCGTCCATCATTTGTTTGTTGTAACGCTTTTCGCCCTAAGTGGGATGGGTATTCCCAGACGTGGGACCCGTGCTCACTACGCCACTGGAGTCAAGCTATCCTGGCTGATGACGGCTGATAGCCAGAAACCGGTCCTAGGATGCTTGATTCCGGTCCAGGGAAGACATGGCTTGGCAGTTCGGGCTGGACTGTTCCCATGAGGCACAGGGTCAAGACTGATTTGCATAAGGCCATGTCTAAACTGGGGTGGCGTAGTGGGCAAAAGAACGATGGATTTAACCCAGATCTCTTGACTGGGGAGAATGTCTGCATTGTCAGCATTCCGTCCATCATTTGTTTGTTGTAACGCTTTTCGCCCTAAGTGGGATGGGTATTCCCAGACGTGGAACCCTTGCTCACTACGCCACTGGAGTCAAGCTATCCTGGCTGATGACGGCTGATAGCCAGAAACAGGTCCTAGGATGCTTGATTCCGGTCCAGGGAAGACATGGCTTGGCAGTTCGGGCTGGACTGTTCCCATGAGGCACAAGGTCAAGACTGATTTGCATATGGCCATGTCTAAACTGGGGTGGCGTAGTGGGCAAAACAACGATGGATTTAACCCAGATCTCTTGACTGGGGGAGAATGTCTGCATTGTCAGCATTCCGTCCATCATTTGTTTGTTGTAACGCTTTTCGCCCTAAGTGGGATGGGTATTCCCAGACGTGGGACCCGTGCTCACTACGCCACTGGAGTCAAGCTATCCTGGCTGATGTCGGCTGATAGCCAGAAACCGGTCCTAGGATGCTTGATTCCGGTCCAGGGAAGACATGGCTTGGCAGTTCGGGCTGGACTGTTCCCATGAGGCACAGGGTCAAGACTGATTTGCATATGGCCATGTCTAAACTGGGGTGGCGTAGTGGGCAAAAGAACGATGGATTTAACCCAGATCTCTTGACTGGGGGAGAATGTCTGCATTGTCAGCATTCCGTCCATCATTTGTTTGTTGTAACGCTTTTTGCCCTAAGTGGGATGGGTATTCCCAGACGTGGGACCCGTGCTCACTACGCCACTGGAGTCAAGCTATCCTGGCTGATGACGGCTGATAGCCAGAAACCGGTCCTAGGATGCTTGATTCCGGTCCAGGGAAGACATGGCTTGGCAGTTCGGGCTGGACTGTTCCCATGAGGCACAGGGTCAAGACTGATTTGCATATGGCCATGTCTAAACTGGGGTGGCGTAGTGGGCAAAAGAACGATGGATTTAACCCAGATCTCTTGACTGGGGGAGAATGTCTGCATTGTCAGCATTCCGTCCATCATTTGTTTGTTGTAACACTTTTCGCCCTAAGTGGGATGGGTATTCCCAGACTTGGGACCCTTGCTCACTACGCCACTGGAGTCAAGCTATCCTGGCTGATGACGGCTGATAGCCAGAAACCGGTCCTAGGATGCTTGATTCCGGTCCAGGGAAGACATGGCTTGGCAGTTCGGGCTGGACTGTTCCCATGAGGCACAAGGTCAAGACTGATTTGCATATGGCCATGTCTAAACTGGGGTGGCGTAGTGGGCAAAACAACGATGGATTTAACCCAGATCTCTTGACTGGGGGAGAATGTCTGCATTGTCAGCATTCCGTCCATCATTTGTTTGTTGTAACGCTTTTCGCCCTAAGTGGGATGGGTATTCCCAGACGTGGGACCCGTGCTCACTACGCCACTGGAGTCAATCTTTCCTGGCTGATGACGGCTGATAGCCAGAAACTGGTCCTAGGATGCTTGATTCCGGTCCAGGGAAGACAGGGCCTGGCAGTTCGGGCTGGACTGTTCCCATGAGGCACAGGGTCAAGACTGATTTGCATATGGCCATGTCTAAACTGGGGTGGCGTAGTGGGCAAAAGAACGATGGATTTAACCCAGATCTCTTGACTGGGGGAGAATGTCTGCATTATCAGCATTCCGTCCATCATTTGTTTGTTGTAACGCTTTTCGCCCTAAGTGGGATGGGTATTCCCAGACGTGGGACCCGTGCTCACTACGCCACTGGAGTCAAGCTATCCTGACTGATGACGGTTGATAGCCAGAAACCGGTCCTAGGATGCTTGATTCCGGTCCAGGGAAGACATGGCTTGGCAGTTCGGGCTGGACTGTTCCCATGAGGCACAGGGTCAAGACTGATTTGCATAAGGCCATGTCTAAACTGGGGTGGCGTAGTGGGCAAAAGAACGATGGATTTAACCCAGATCTCTTGACTGGGGGAGAATGTCTGCATTGTCAGCATTCCGTCCATCATTTGTTTGTTGTAACGCTTTTCGCCCTAAGTGGGATGGGTATTCCCAGACGTGGGACCCGTGCTCACTACGCCACTGGAGTCAAGCTATCCTGGCTGATGACGGCTGATAGCCATAAACCGGTCCTAGGATGCTTGATTCCGGTCCAGGGAAGACATGGCTTGGCAGTTCGGGCTGGACTGTTCCCATGAGGCACAGGGTCAAGACTGATTTGCATATGGCCATGTCTAAACTGGGGTGGCGTAGTGGGCAAAAGAACGATGGATTTAACCCAGATCTCTTGACTGGGGGAGAATGTCTGCATTGTCAGCATTCCGTCCATCATTTGTTTGTTGTAACGCTTTTCGCCCTAAGTGGGATGGGTATTCCCAGACGTGGGACCCTTGCTCACTACGCCACTGGAGTCAAGCTATCCTGGCTGATGACGGCTGATAGCCAGAAACCGGTCCTAGGATGCTTGATTCCGGTCCAGGGAAGACATGGCTTGGCAGTTCGGGCTGGACTGTTCCCATGAGGCACAGGGTCAAGACTGATTTGCATATGGCCATGTCTAAACTGGGGTGGCGTAGTGGGCAAAAGAACGATGGATTTAACCCAGATCTCTTGACTGGGGGAGAATGTCTGCATTGTCAGCATTCCGTCCATCATTTGTTTGTTGTAACGCTTTTCGCCCTAAGTGGGATGGGTATTCCCAGACATGGGACCCGTGCTCACTACGCCACTGGAGTCAAGCTATCCTGGCTGATGACGGCTGATAGCCAGAAACCGGTCCTAGGATGCTTGATTCCGGTCCAGGGAAGACATGGCTTGGCAGTTCGGGCTGGACTGTTCCCATGAGGCACAGGGTCAAGACTGATTTGCATAAGGCCATGTCTAAACTGGGGTGGCGTAGTGGGCAAAAGAACGATGGATTTAACCCAGATCTCTTGACTGGGGAGAATGTCTGCATTGTCAGCATTCCGTCCATCATTTGTTTGTTGTAACGCTTTTTGCCCTAAGTGGGATGGGTATTCCCAGACGTGGGACCCGTGCTCACTACGCCACTGGAGTCAAGCTATCCTGGCTGATGACGGCTGATAGCCAGAAACCGGTCCTAGGATGCTTGATTCCGGTCCAGGGAAGACATGGCTTGGCAGTTCGGGCTGGACTGTTCCCATGAGGCACAGGGTCAAGACTGATTTGCATATGGCCATGTCTAAACTGGGGTGGCGTAGTGGGCAAAAGAACGATGGATTTAACCCAGATCTCTTGACTGGGGGAGAATGTCTGCATTGTCAGCATTCCGTCCATCATTTGTTTGTTGTAACGCTTTTCGCCCTAAGTGGGATGGGTATTCCCAGACGTGGAACCCTTGCTCACTACGCCACTGGAGTCAAGCTATCCTGGCTGATGACGGCTGATAGCCAGAAACAGGTCCTAGGATGCTTGATTCCGGTCCAGGGAAGACATGGCTTGGCAGTTCGGGCTGGACTGTTCCCATGAGGCACAAGGTCAAGACTGATTTGCATATGGCCATGTCTAAACTGGGATGGCGTAGTGGGCAAAACAACGATGGATTTAACCCAGATCTCTTGACTGGGGGAGAATGTCTGCATTGTCAGCATTCCGTCCATCATTTGTTTGTTGTAACGCTTTTCGCCCTAAGTGGGATGGGTATTCCCAGACGTGGGACCCGTGCTCACTACGCCACTGGAGTCAAGCTATCCTGGCTGATGTCGGCTGATAGCCAGAAACCGGTCCTAGGATGCTTGATTCCGGTCCAGGGAAGACATGGCTTGGCAGTTCGGGCTGGACTGTTCCCATGAGGCACAGGGTCAAGACTGATTTGCATATGGCCATGTCTAAACTGGGGTGGCGTAGTGGGCAAAAGAACGATGGATTTAACCCAGATCTCTTGACTGGGGGAGAATGTCTGCATTGTCAGCATTCCGTCCATCATTTGTTTGTTGTAACGCTTTTCGCCCTAAGTGGGATGGGTATTCCCAGACGTGGGACCCGTGCTCACTACGCCACTGGAGTCAAGCTATCCTGGCTGATGACGGCTGATAGCCAGAAACCGGTCCTAGGATGCTTGATTCCGGTCCAGGGAAGACATGGCTTGGCAGTTCGGGCTGGACTGTTCCCATGAGGCACAGGGTCAAGACTGATTTGCATATGGCCATGTCTAAACTGGGGTGGCGTAGTGGGCAAAAGAACGATGGATTTAACCCAGATCTCTTGACTGGGGGAGAATGTCTGCATTGTCAGCATTCCGTCCATCATTTGTTTGTTGTAACGCTTTTCGCCCTAAGTGGGATGGGTATTCCCAGACTTGGGACCCTTGCTCACTACGCCACTGGAGTCAAGCTATCCTGGCTGATGACGGCTGATAGCCAGAAACCGGTCCTAGGATGCTTGATTCCGGTCCAGGGAAGACATGGCTTGGGAGTTCGGGCTGGACTGTTCCCATGAGGCACAAGGTCAAGACTGATTTGCATATGGCCATGTCTAAACTGGGGTGGCGTAGTGGGCAAAACAACGATGGATTTAACCCAGATCTCTTGACTGGGGGAGAATGTCTGCATTGTCAGCATTCCGTCCATCATTTGTTTGTTGTAACGCTTTTCGCCCTAAGTGGGATGGGTATTCCCAGACGTGGGACCCGTGCTCACTACGCCACTGGAGTCAATCTTTCCTGGCTGATGACGGCTGATAGCCAGAAACTGGTCCTAGGATGCTTGATTCCGGTCCAGGGAAGACATGGCCTGGCAGTTCGGGCTGGACTGTTCCCATGAGGCACAGGGTCAAGACTGATTTGCATATGGCCATGTCTAAACTGGGGTGGCGTAGTGGGCAAAAGAACGATGGATTTAACCCAGATCTCTTGACTGGGGGAGAATGTCTGCATTATCAGCATTCCGTCCATCATTTGTTTGTTGTAACGCTTTTCGCCCTAAGTGGGATGGGTATTCCCAGACGTGGGACCCGTGCTCATTACGCCACTGGAGTCAAGCTATCCTGACTGATGACGGTTGATAGCCAGAAACCGGTCCTAGAATGCTTGATTCCGGTCCAGGGAAGACATGGCTTGGCAGTTCGGGCTGGACTGTTCCCATGAGGCACAGGGTCAAGACTGATTTGCATAAGGCCATGTCTAAACTGGGGTGGCGTAGTGGGCAAAAGAACGATGGATTTAACCCAGATCTCTTGACTGGGGGAGAATGTCTGCATTGTCAGCATTCCGTCCATCATTTGTTTGTTGTAACGCTTTTCGCCCTAAGTGGGATGGGTATTCCCAGACGTGGGACCCGTGCTCACTACGCCACTGGAGTTAAGCTATCCTGGCTGATGACGGCTGATAGCCAGAAACCGGTCCTAGGATGCTTGATTCCGGTCCAGGGAAGACATGGCTTGGCAGTTCGGGCTGGACTGTTCCCATGAGGCACAGGGTCAAGACTGATTTGCATATGGCCATGTCTAAACTGGGGTGGCGTAGTGGGCAAAAGAACGATGGATTTAACCCAGATCTCTTGACTGGGGGAGAATGTCTGCATTGTCAGCATTCCGTCCATCATTTGTTTGTTGTAACGCTTTTCGCCCTAAGTGGGATGGGTATTCCCAGACGTGGGACCCTTGCTCACTACGCCACTGGAGTCAAGCTATCCTGGCTGATGACGGCTGATAGCCAGAAACCGGTCCTAGGATGCTTGATTCCGGTCCAGGGAAGACATGGCTTGGCAGTTCGGGCTGGACTGTTCCCATGAGGCACAAGGTCAAGACTGATTTGCATATGGCCATGTCTAAACTGGGGTGGCGTAGTGGGCAAAACAACGATGGATTTAACCCAGATCTCTTGACTGGGGGAGAATGTCTGCATTGTCAGCATTCTGTCCATCATTTGTTTGTTGTAACGCTTTTCGCCCTAAGTGGGATGGGTATTCCCAGACGTGGGACCCGTGCTCACTACGCCACTGGAGTCAAGCTATCCTGGCTGATGACGGCTGATAGCCAGAAACCGGTCCTAGGATGCTTGATTCCGGTCCAGGGAAGACATGGCTTGGCAGTTCGGGCTGGAGTGTTCCCATGAGGCACAGGGTCAAGACTGATTTGCATATGGCCATGTCTAAACTGGGGTGGCGTAGTGGGCAAAAGAACGATGGATTTAACCCAGATCTCTTGACTGGGGGAGAATGTCTGCATTGTCAGCATTCCGTCCATCATTTGTTTGTTGTAACGCTTTTCGCCCTAAGTGGGATGGGTATTCCCAGACGTGGGACCCGTGCTCACTACGCCACTGGAGTCAAGCTATCCTGGCTGATGACGGCTGATAGCCAGAAACCGGTCCTAGGATGCTTGATTCCGGTCCAGGGAAGACATGGCTTGGCAGTTCGGGCTGGACTGTTCCCATGAGGCACAGGGTCAAGACTGATTTGCATATGGCCATGTCTAAACTGGGGTGGCGTAGTGGGCAAAAGAACGATGGATTTAACCCAGAACTTTTGACTTGGGGAGAAAGTCTGCATTGTCAGCATTCCATCCATCATTTGTTTGTTGTAACGCTTTTCGCCCTAAGTGGGATGGGTATTCCCAGACGTGGGACCCGTGCTCACTACGCCACTGGAGTCAAGCTATCCTGGCTGATGACGGCTGATAGCCAGAAACCGGTCCTAGGATGCTTGATTCCGGTCCAGGGAAGACATGGCTTGGCAGTTCGGGCTGGACTGTTCCCATGAGGCACAGGGTCAAGACTGATTTGCATATGGCCATGTCTGAACTGGGGTGGCGTAGTGGGCAAAAGAACGATGGATTTAACCCAGATCTCTTGACTGGGGGAGAATGTCTGCATTGTCAGCATTCCGTCCATCATTTGTTTGCTGTAACGCTTTTCGCCCTAAGTGGGATGGGTATTCCCAGACGTGGGACCCGTGCTCACTACGCCACTGGAGTCAAGCTATCCTGGCTGATGACGGCTGATAGCCAGAAACCGGTCCTAGGATGCTTGATTCCGGTCCAGGGAAGACATGGCTTGGCAGTTCGGGCTGGACTGTTCCCATGAGGCACAGGGTCAAGACTGATTTGCATATGGCCATGTCTAAACTGGGGTGGCGTAGTGGGCAAAAGAACGATGGATTTAACCCAGATCTCTTGACTGGGGGAGAATGTCTGCATTGTCAGCATTCCGTCCATCATTTGTTTGTTGTAACGCTTTTCGCCCTAAGTGGGATGGGTATTCCCAGACGTGGAACCCTTGCTCACTACGCCACTGGAGTCAAGCTATCCTGGCTGATGACGGCTGATAGCCAGAAACCGGTCCTAGGATGCTTGATTCCGGTCCAGGGAAGACATGGCTTGGCAGTTCGGGCTGGACTGTTCCCATGAGGCACAAGGTCAAGACTGATTTGCATATGGCCATGTCTAAACTATGGTGGCGTAGTGGGCAACACAACGATGGATTTAACCCAGATCTCTTGACTGGGGGAGAATGTCTGCATTGTCAGCATTCCGTCCATCATTTGTTTGTTGTAACGCTTTTCGCCCTAAGTGGGATGGGTATTCCCAGACGTGGGACCCGTGCTCACTACGCCACTGGAGTCAAGCTATCCTGGCTGATGTCGGCTGATAGCCAGAAACCGGTCCTAGGATGCTTGATTCCGGTCCAGGGAAGACATGGCTTGGCAGTTCGGGCTGGACTGTTCCCATGAGGCACAGGGTCAAGACTGATTTGCATATGGCCATGTCTAAACTGGGGTGGCGTAGTGGGCAAAAGAACGATGGATTTAACCCAGATCTCTTGACTGGGGGAGAATGTCTGCATTGTCAGCATTCCGTCCATCATTTGTTTGTTGTAACGCTTTTCGCCCTAAGTGGGATGGGTATTCCCAGACGTGGGACCCGTGCTCACTACGTCACTGGAGTCAAGCTATCCTGGCTGATGACGGCTGATAGCCAGAAACCGGTCCTAGGATGCTTGATTCCGGTCCAGGGAAGACATGGCTTGGCAGTTCGGGCTGGACTGTTCCCATGAGGCACAGGGTCAAGACTGATTTGCATATGGCCATGTCTAAACTGGGGTGGCGTAGTGGGCAAAAGAACGATGGATTTAACCCAGATCTCTTGACTGGGGGAGAATGTCTGCATTGTCAGCATTCCGTCCATCATTTGTTTGTTGTAACGCTTTTCGCCCTAAGTGGGATGGGTATTCCCAGACTTGGGACCCTTGCTCACTACGCCACTGGAGTCAAGCTATCCTGGCTGATGACGGCTGATAGCCAGAAACCGGTCCTAGGATGCTTGATTCCGGTCCAGGGAAGACATGGCTTGGCAGTTCGGGCTGGAGTGTTCCCATGAGGCACAAGGTCAAGACTGATTTGCATATGGCCATGTCTAAACTGGGGTGGCGTAGTGGGCAAAACAACGATGGATTTAACCCAGATCTCTTGACTGGGGGAGAATGTCTGCATTGTCAGCATTCCGTCCATCATTTGTTTGTTGTAACGCTTTTCGCCCTAAGTGGGATGGGTATTCCCAGACGTGGGACCCGTGCTCACTACGCCACTGGAGTCAATCTTTCCTGGCTGATGACGGCTGATAGCCAGAAACTGGTCCTAGGATGCTTGATTCCGGTCCAGGGAAGACATGGCCTGGCAGTTCGGGCTGGACTGTTCCCATGAGGCACAGGGTCAAGACTGATTTGCATATGGCCATGTCTAAACTGGGGTGGCGTAGTGGGCAAAAGAACGATGGATTTAACCCAGATCTCTTGACTGGGGGAGAATGTCTGCATTGTCAGCATTCCGTCCATCATTTTTTTGTTGTAACGCTTTTCGCCTTAAGTGGGATGGGTATTCCCAGACGTGGGACCCGTGCTCACTACGCCACTGGAGTCAAGCTATCCTGACTGATGACGGTTGATAGCCAGAAACCGGTCCTAGGATGCTTGATTCCGGTCCAGGGAAGACATGGCTTGGCAGTTCGGGCTGGACTGTTCCCATGAGGCACAGGGTCAAGACTGATTTGCATAAGGCCATGTCTAAACTGGGGTGGCGTAGTGGGCAAAAGAACGATGGATTTAACCCAGATCTCTTGACTGGGGGAGAATGTCTGCATTGTCAGCATTCCGTCCATCATTTGTTTGTTGTAACGCTTTTCGCCCTAAGTGGGATGGGTATTCCCAGACGTGGGACCCGTGCTCACTACGCCACTGGAGTCAAGCTATCCTGGCTGATGACGGCTGATAGCCAGAAACCGGTCCTAGGATGCTTGATTCCAGTCCAGGGAAGACATGGCTTGGCAGTTCGGGCTGGACTGTTCCCATGAGGCACAAGGTCAAGACTGATTTGCATATGGCCATGTCTAAACTGGGGTGGCGTAGTGGGCAAAACAACGATGGATTTAACCCAGATCTCTTGACTGGGGGAGAATGTCTGCATTGTCAGCATTCTGTCAATCATTTGTTTGTTGTAACGCTTTTCGCCCTAAGTGGGATGGGTATTCCCAGACGTGGGACCCGTGCTCACTACGCCACTGGAGTCAAGCTATCCTGGCTGATGACGGCTGATAGCCAGAAACCGGTCCTAGGATGCTTGATTCCGGTCCAGGGAAGACATGGCTTGGCAGTTCGGGCTGGACTGTTCCCATGAGGCACAGGGTCAAGACTGATTTGCATATGGCCATGTCTGAACTGGGGTGGCGTAGTGGGCAAAAGAACGATGGATTTAACCCAGATCTCTTGACTGGGGGAGAATGTCTGCATTGTCAGCATTCCGTCCATCATTTGTTTGCTGTAACGCTTTTCGCCCTAAGTGGGATGGGTATTCCCAGACGTGGGACCCGTGCTCACTATGCCACTGGAGTCAAGCTATCCTGGCTGATGACGGCTGATAGCCAGAAACCGGTCCTAGGATGCTTGATTCCGGTCCAGGGAAGACATGGCTTGGCAGTTCGGGCTGGACTGTTCCCATGAGGCACAGGGTCAAGACTGATTTGCATATGGCCATGTCTAAACTGGGGTGGCGTAGTGGGCAAAAGAACGATGGATTTAACCCAGATCTCTTGACTGGGGGAGAATGTCTGCATTGTCAGCATTCCGTCCATCATTTGTTTGTTGTAACGCTTTTCGCCCTAAGTGGGATGGGTATTCCCAGACGTGGAACCCTTGCTCACTACGCCACTGGAGTCAAGCTATCCTGGCTGATGACGGCTGATAGCCAGAAACCGGTCCTAGGATGCTTGATTCCGGTCCAGGGAAGACATGGCTTGGCAGTTCGGGCTGGACTGTTCCCATGAGGCACAAGGTCAAGACTGATTTGCATATGGCCATGTCTAAACTGGGGTGGCGTAGTGGGCAAAACAACGATGGATTTAACCCAGATCTCTTGACTGGGGGAGAATGTCTGCATTGTCAGCATTCCGTCCATCATTTGTTTGTTGTAACGCTTTTCGCCCTAAGTGGGATGGGTATTCCCAGACGTGGGACCCGTGCTCACTACGCCACTGGAGTCAAGCTATCCTGGCTGATGTCGGCTGATAGCCAGAAACCGGTCCTAGGATGCTTGATTCCGGTCCAGGGAAGACATGGCTTGGCAGTTCGGGCTGGACTGTTCCCATGAGGCACAAGGTCAAGACTGATTTGCATATGGCCATGTCTAAACTGGGGTGGCGTAGTGGGCAACACAACGATGGATTTAACCCAGATCTCTTGACTGGGGGAGAATGTCTGCATTGTCAGCATTCCGTCCATCATTTGTTTGTTGTAACGCTTTTCGCCCTAAGTGGGATGGGTATTCCCAGACGTGGGACCCGTGCTCACTACGCCACTGGAGTCAAGCTATCCTGGCTGATGTCGGCTGATAGCCAGAAACCGGTCCTAGGATGCTTGATTCCGGTCCAGGGAAGACATGGCTTGGCAGTTCGGGCTGGACTGTTCCCATGAGGCACAGGGTCAAGACTGATTTGCATATGGCCATGTCTAAACTGGGGTGGCGTAGTGGGCAAAAGAACGATGGATTTAACCCAGATCTCTTGACTGGGTGAGAATGTCTGCATTGTCAGCATTCCGTCCATCATTTGTTTGTTGTAACGCTTTTCGCCCTAAGTGGGATGGGTATTCCCAGACGTGGGACCCGTGCTCACTACATCACTGGAGTCAAGCTATCCTGGCTGATGACGGCTGATAGCCAGAAACCGGTCCTAGGATGCTTGATTCCGGTCCAGGGAAGACATGGCTTGGCAGTTCGGGCTGGACTGTTCCCATGAGGCACAGGGTCAAGACTGATTTGCATATGGCCATGTCTAAACTGGGGTGGCGTAGTGGGCAAAAGAACGATGGATTTAACCCAGATCTCTTGACTGGGGGAGAATGTCTGCATTGTCAGCATTCCGTCCATCATTTGTTTGTTGTAACGCTTTTCGCCCTAAGTGGGATGGGTATTCCCAGACTTGGGACCCTTGCTCACTACGCCACTGGAGTCAAGCTATCCTGGCTGATGACGGCTGATAGCCAGAAACCGGTCCTAGGATGCTTGATTCCGGTCCAGGGAAGACATGGCTTGGCAGTTCGGGCTGGACTGTTCCCATGAGGCACAAGGTCAAGACTGATTTGCATATGGCCATGTCTAAACTGGGGTGGCGTAGTGGGCAAAACAACGATGGATTTAACCCAGATCTCTTGACTGGGGGAGAATGTCTGCATTGTCAGCATTCCGTCCATCATTTGTTTGTTGTAACGCTTTTCGCCCTAAGTGGGATGGGTATTCCCAGACGTGGGACCCGTGCTCACTACGCCACTGGAGTCAATCTTTCCTGGCTGATGACGGCTGATAGCCAGAAACTGGTCCTAGGATGCTTGATTCCGGTCCAGGGAAGACATGGCCTGGCAGTTCGGGCTGGACTGTTCCCATGAGGCACAGGGTCAAGACTGATTTGCATATGGCCATGTCTAAACTGGGGTGGCGTAGTGGGCAAAAGAACAATGGATTTAACCCAGATCTCTTGACTGGGGGAGAATGTCTGCATTGTCAGCATTCCGTCCATCATTTGTTTGTTGTAACGCTTTTCGCATTAAGTGGGATGGGTATTCCCAGACGTGGGACCCGTGCTCACTACGCCACTAGAGTCAAGCTATCCTGACTGATGACGGTTGATAGCCAGAAACCGGTCCTAGGATGCTTGATTCCGGTCCAGGGAAGACATGGCTTGGCAGTTCGGGCTGGACTGTTCCCATGAGGCACAGGGTCAAGACTGATTTGCATAAGGCCATGTCTAAACTGGGGTGGCGTAGTGGGCAAAAGAACGATGGATTTAACCCAGATCTCTTGACTGGGGGAGAATGTCTGCATTGTCAGCATTCCGTCCATCATTTGTTTGTTGTAACGCTTTTCGCCCTAAGTGGGATGGGTATTCCCAGACGTGGGACCCGTGCTCACTACGCCACTGGAGTCAAGCTATCCTGGCTGATGACGGCTGATAGCCAGAAACCGGTCCTAGGATGCTAGATTCCAGTCCAGGGAAGACATGGCTTGGCAGTTCGGGCTGGACTGTTCCCATGAGGCACAGGGTCAAGACTGATTTGCATATGGCCATGTCTAAACTGGGGTGGCGTAGTGGGCAAAAGAACGATGGATTTAACCCAGATCTCTTGACTGGGGGAGAATGTCTGCATTGTCAGCATTCCGTCCATCATTTGTTTGTTGTAACGCTTTTCGCCCTAAGTGGGATGGGTATTCCCAGACGTGGGACCCTTGCTCACTACGCCACTGGAGTCAAGCTATCCTGGCTGATGACGGCTGATAGCCAGAAACCGGTCCTAGGATGCTTGATTCCGGTCCAGGGAAGACATGGCTTGGCAGTTCGGGCTGGACTGTTCCCATGAGGCACAAGGTCAAGACTGATTTGCATATGGCCATGTCTAAACTGGGGTGGCGTAGTGGGCAAAACAACGATGGATTTAACCCAGATCTCTTGACTGGGGGAGAATGTCTGCATTGTCAGCATTCTGTCCATCATTTGTTTGTTGTAACGCTTTTCGCCCTAAGTGGGATGGGTATTCCCAGACGTGGGACCCGTGCTCACTACGCCACTGGAGTCAAGCTATCCTGGCTGATGACGGCTGATAGCCAGAAACCGGTCCTAGGATGCTTGATTCCGGTCCAGCGAAGACATGGCTTGGCAGTTCGGGCTGGACTGTTCCCATGAGGCACAGGGTCAAGACTGATTTGCATATGGCCATGTCTGAACTGGGGTGGCGTAGTGGGCAAAAGAACGATGGATTTAACCCAGATCTCTTGACTGGGGGAGAATGTCTGCATTGTCAGCATTCCGTCCATCATTTGTTTGCTGTAACGCTTTTCGCCCTAAGTGGGATGGGTATTCCCAGACGTGGGACCCGTGCTCACTACGCCACTGGAGTCAAGCTATCCTGGCTGATGACGGCTGATAGCCAGAAACCGGTCCTAGGATGCTTGATTCCGGTCCAGGGAAGACATGGCTTGGCAGTTCGGGCTGGACTGTTCCCATGAGGCACAGGGTCAAGACTGATTTGCATATGGCCATGTATAAACTGGGGTGGCGTAGTGGGCAAAAGAACGATGGATTTAACCCAGATCTCTTGACTGGGGGAGAATGTCTGCATTGTCAGCATTCTGTCCATCATTTGTTTGTTGTAACGCTTTTCGCCCTAAGTGGGATGGGTATTCCCAGACGTGGGACCCGTGCTCACTACGCCACTGGAGTCAAGCTATCCTGGCTGATGACGGCTGATAGCCAGAAACCGGTCCTAGGATGCTTGATTCCGGTCCAGGGAAGACATGGCTTGGCAGTTCGGGCTGGACTGTTCCCATGAGGCACAGGGTCAAGACTGATTTGCATATGGCCATGTCTGAACTGGGGTGGCGTAGTGGGCAAAAGAACGATGGATTTAACCCAGATCTCTTGACTGGGGGAGAATGTCTGCATTGTCAGCATTCCGTCCATCATTTGTTTGCTGTAACGCTTTTCGCCCTAAGTGGGATGGGTATTCCCAGACGTGGGACCCGTGCTCACTACGCCACTGGAGTCAAGCTATCCTGGCTGATGACGGCTGATAGCCAGAAACCGGTCCTAGGATGCTTGATTCCGGTCCAGGGAAGACATGGCTTGGCAGTTCGGGCTGGACTGTTCCCATGAGGCACAGGGTCAAGACTGATTTGCATATGGCCATGTCTAAACTGGGGTGGCGTAGTGGGCAAAAGAACGATGGATTTAACCCAGATCTCTTGACTGGGGGAGAATGTCTGCATTGTCAGCATTCCGTTCATCATTTGTTTGTTGTAACGCTTTTCGCCCTAAGTGGGATGGGTATTCCCAGACGTGGAACCCTTGCTCACTACGCCACTGGAGTCAAGCTATCCTGGCTGATGACGGCTGATAGCCAGAAACCGGTCCTAGGATGCTTGATTCCGGTCCAGGGAAGACATGGCTTGGCAGTTCGGGCTGGACTGTTCCCATGAGGCACAAGGTCAAGACTGATTTGCATATGGCCATGTCTAAACTGGGGTGGCATAGTGGGCAAAACAACGATGGATTTAACCCAGATCTCTTGACTGGGGGAGAATGTCTGCATTGTCAGCATTCCGTCCATCATTTGTTTGTTGTAACGCTTTTCGCCCTAAGTGGGATGGGTATTCCCAGACGTGGGACCCATGCTCACTACGCCACTGGAGTCAAGCTATCCTGGCTGATGACGGCTGATAGCCAGAAACCGGTCCTAGGATGCTTGATTCCGGTCCAGAGAAGACATGGCTTGGCAGTTCGGGCTGGACTGTTCCCATGAGGCACAGGGTCAAGACTGATTTGCATATGGCCATGTCTAAACTGGGGTCGCGTAGTGGGAAAAAGAACGATGGATTTAACCCAGATCTCTTGACTGGGGGAGAATGTCTGCATTGTCAGCATTCCGTCTATCATTTGTTTGTTGTAACGCTTTTCGCCCTAAGTGGGATGGGTATTCCCAGACGTGGGACCCGTGCTCACTACGCCACTGGAGTCAAGCTATCCTGGCTGATGACGGCTGATAGCCAGAAACCGGTCCTAGGATGCCTGATTCCAGTCCAGGGAAGACATGGCTTGGCAGTTCGGGCTGGACTGTTCCCATGAGGCACAGGGTCAAGACTGATTTGCATATGGCCATGTCTAAACTGGGGTGGCGTAGTGGGCAAAAGAACGATGGATTTAACCCAGATCTCTTGACTGGGGGAGAATGTCTGCATTGTCAGCATTCCGTCCATCATTTGTTTGTTGTAACGCTTTTCGCCCTAAGTGGGATGGGTATTCCCAGACTTGGGACCCTTGCTCACTACGCCACTGGAGTCAAGCTATCCTGGCTGATGACGGCTGATAGCCAGAAACCGGTCCTAGGATGCTTGATTCCGGTCCAGGAAAGACATGGCTTGGCAGTTCGGGCTGGACTGTTCCCATGAGGCACAAGGTCAAGACTGATTTGCATATGGCCATGTCTAAACTGGGGTGGCGTAGTGGGCAAAACAACGATGGATTTAACCCAGATCTCTTGACTGGGGGAGAATGTCTGCATTGTCAGCATTCCGTCCATCATTTGTTTGTTGTAACGCTTTTCGCCCTAAGTGGGATGGGTATTCCCAGACGTGGGACCCGTGCTCACTATGCCACTGGAGTCAAGCTATCCTGGCTGATGACGGCTGATAGCCAGAAACCGGTCCTAGGATGCTTGATTCCGGTCCAGGGAAGACATGGCTTGGCAGTTCGGGCTGGACTGTTCCCATGAGGCACAGGGTCAAGACTGATTTGCATATGGCCATGTCTAAACTGGGGTGGCGTAGTGGGCAAAAGAACGATGGATTTAACCCAGATCTCTTGACTGGGGGAGAATGTCTGCATTGTCAGCATTCCGTCCATCATTTGTTTGTTGTAACGCTTTTCGCCCTAAGTGGGATGGGTATTCCCAGACGTGGAACCCTTGCTCACTACGCCACTGGAGTCAAGCTATCCTGGCTGATGACGGCTGATAGCCAGAAACCGGTCCTAGGATGCTTGATTCCGGTCCAGGGAAGACATGGCTTGGCAGTTCGGGCTGGACTGTTCCCATGAGGCACAAGGTCAAGACTGATTTGCATATGGCCATGTCTAAACTGGGGTGGCGTAGTGGGCAAAACAACGATGGATTTAACCCAGATCTCTTGACTGGGGGAGAATGTCTGCATTGTCAGCATTCCGTCCATCATTTGTTTGTTGTAACGCTTTTCGCCCTAAGTGGGATGGGTATTCCCAGACGTGGGACCCGTGCTCACTACGCCACTGGAGTCAATCTTTCCTGGCTGATGACGGCTGATAGCCAGAAACTGGTCCTAGGATGCTTGATTCCGGTCCAGGGAAGACATGGCCTGGCAGTTCGGGCTGGACTGTTCCCATGAGGCACAGGGTCAAGACTGATTTGCATATGGCCATGTCTAAACTGGGGTGGCGTAGTGGGCAAAAGAACGATGGATTTAACCCAGATCTCTTGACTGGGGGAGAATGTCTGCATTGTCAGCATTCCGTCCATCATTTGTTTGTTGTAACGCTTTTCGCCCTAAGTGGGATGGGTATTCCCAGACGTGGGACCCTTGCTCACTACGCCACTGGAGTCAAGCTATCCTGGCTGATGACGGCTGATAGCCAGAAACCGGTCCTAGGATGCTTGATTCCGGTCCAGGGAAGACATGGCTTGGCAGTTCGGGCTGGACTGTTCCCATGAGGCACAAGGTCAAGACTGATTTGCATATGGCCATGTCTAAACTGGGGTGGCGTAGTGGGCAAAACAACGATGGATTTAACCCAGATCTCTTGACTGGGGGAGAATGTCTGCATTGTCAGCATTCTGTCCATCATTTGTTTGTTGTAACGCTTTTCGCCCTAAGTGGGATGGGTATTCCCAGACATGGGACCCGTGCTCACTACGCCACTGGAGTCAAGCTATCCTGGCTGATGACGGCTGATAGCCAGAAACCGGTCCTAGGATGCTTGATTCCGGTCCAGGGAAGACATGGCTTGGAAGTTCGGGCTGGACTGTTCCCATGAGGCACAGGGTCAAGACTGATTTGCATATGGCCATGTCTAAACTGGGGTGGCGTAGTGGGCAAAAGAACGATGGATTTAACCCAGATCTCTTGACTGGGGGAGAATGTCTGCATTGTCAGCATTCCGTCCATCATTTGTTTGTTGTAACGCTTTTCGCCCTAAGTGGGATGGGTATTCCCAGACGTGGGACCCGTGCTCACTACGCCACTGGAGTCAAGCTATCCTGGCTGATGACGGCTGATAGCCAGAAACCGGTCCTAGGATGCTTGATTCCGGTCCAGGGAAGACATGGCTTGGCAGTTCGGGCTGGACTGTTCCCATGAGGCACAGGGTCAAGACTGATTTGCATATGGCCATGTCTAAACTGGGGTGGCGTAGTGGGCAAAAGAACGATGGATTCAACCCAGATCTCTTGACTGGGGGAGAATGTCTGCATTGTCAGCATTCCGTCCATCATTTGTTTGTTGTAACGCTTTTCGCCCTAAGTGGGATGGGTATTCCCAGACGTGGGACCCGTGCTCACTACGCCACTGGAGTCAAGCTATCCTGGCTGATGACGGCTGATAGCCAGAAACCGGTCCTAGGATGCTTGATTCCGGTCCAGGGAAGACATGGCTTGGCAGTTCGGGCTGGACTGTTCCCATGAGGCACAGGGTCAAGACTGATTTGCATAAGGCCATGTCTAAACTGGGGTGGCGTAGTGGGCAAAAGAACGATGGATTTAACCCAGATCTCTTGACTGGGGGAGAATGTGTGCATTGTCAGCATTCCGTCCATCATTTGTTTGTTGTAACGCTTTTCGCCCTAAGTGGGATGGGTATTCCCAGACGTGGGACCCGTGCTCACTACGCCACTGGAGTCAAGCTATCCTGGCTGATGACGGCTGATAGCCAGAAACCGGTCCTAGGATGCTTGATTCCGGTCCAGGGAAGACATGGCTTGGCAGTTCGGGCTGGACTGTTCCCATGAGGCACAGGGTCAAGACTGATTTGCATATGGCCATGTCTAAACTGGGGTGGCGTAGTGGGCAAAAGAACGATGGATTCAACCCAGATCTCTTGACTGGGGGAGAATGTCTGCATTGTCAGCATTCCGTCCATCATTTGTTTGTTGTAACGCTTTTCGCCCTAAGTGGGATGGGTATTCCCAGACGTGGGACCCGTGCTCACTACGCCACTGGAGTCAAGCTATCCTGGCTGATGACGGCTGATAGCCAGAAACCGGTCCTAGGATGCTTGATTCCGGTCCAGGGAAGACATGGCTTGGCAGTTCGGGCTGGACTGTTCCCATGAGGCACAGGGTCAAGACTGATTTGCATAAGGCCATGTCTAAACTGGGGTGGCGTAGTGGGCAAAAGAACGATGGATTTAACCCAGATCTCTTGACTGGGGGAGAATGTGTGCATTGTCAGCATTCCGTCCATCATTTGTTTGTTGTAACGCTTTTCGCCCTAAGTGGGATGGGTATTCCCAGACGTGGGACCCGTGCTCACTACGCCACTGGAGTCAAGCTATCCTGGCTGATGACGGCTGATAGCCAGAAACCGGTCCTAGGATGCTTGATTCCGGTCCAGGGAAGACATGGCTTGGCAGTTCGGGCTGGACTGTTCCCATGAGGCACAGGGTCAAGACTGATTTGCATATGGCCATGTCTAAACTGGGGTGGCGTAGTGGGCAAAAGAACGATGGATTTAACCCAGATCTCTTGACTGGGGGAGAATGTCTGCATTGTCAGCATTCCGTCCATCATTTGTTTGTTGTAACGCTTTTCGCCCTAAGTGGGATGGGTATTCCCAGACGTGGAACCCTTGCTCACTACGCCACTGGAGTCAAGCTATCCTGGCTGATGACGGCTGATAGCCAGAAACCGGTCCTAGGATGCTTGATTCCGGTCCAGGGAAGACATGGCTTGGCAGTTCGGGCTGGACTGTTCCCATGAGGCACAAGGTCAAGACTGATTTGCATATGGCCATGTCTAAACTGGGGTGGCATAGTGGGCAAAACAACGATGGATTTAACCCAGATCTCTTGACTGGGGGAGAATGTCTGCATTGTCAGCATTCCGTCCATCATTTGTTTGTTGTAACGCTTTTCGCCCTAAGTGGGATGGGTATTCCCAGACGTGGGACCCATGCTCACTACGCCACTGGAGTCAAGCTATCCTGGCTGATGACGGCTGATAGCCAGAAACCGGTCCTAGGATGCTTGATTCCGGTCCAGAGAAGACATGGCTTGGCAGTTCGGGCTGGACTGTTCCCATGAGGCACAGGGTCAAGACTGATTTGCATATGGCCATGTCTAAACTGGGGTCGCGTAGTGGGAAAAAGAACGATGGATTTAACCCAGATCTCTTGACTGGGGGAGAATGTCTGCATTGTCAGCATTCCGTCTATCATTTGTTTGTTGTAACGCTTTTCGCCCTAAGTGGGATGGGTATTCCCAGACTTGGGACCCTTGCTCACTACGCCACTGGAGTCAAGCTATCCTGGCTGATGACGGCTGATAGCCAGAAACCGGTCCTAGGATGCTTGATTCCGGTCCAGGGAAGACATGGCTTGGCAGTTCGGGCTGGACTGTTCCCATGAGGCACAAGGTCAAGACTGATTTGCATATGGCCATGTCTAAACTGGGGTGGCGTAGTGGGCAAAACAACGATGGATTTAACCCAGATCTCTTGACTGGGGGAGAATGTCTGCATTGTCAGCATTCCGTCCATCATTTGTTTGTTGTAACGCTTTTCGCCCTAAGTGGGATGGGTATTCCCAGACGTGGGACCCGTGCTCACTACGCCACTGGAGTCAAGCTATCCTGGCTGATGACGGCTGATAGCCAGAAACCGGTCCTAGGATGCTTGATTCCGGTCCAGGGAAGACATGGCTTGGCAGTTCGGGCTGGACTGTTCCCATGAGGCACAGGGTCAAGACTGATTTGCATATGGCCATGTCTGAACTGGGGTGGCGTAGTGGGCAAAAGAACGATGGATTTAACCCAGATCTCTTGACTGGGGGAGAATGTCTGCATTGTCAGCATTCCGTCCATCATTTGTTTGCTGTAACGCTTTTCGCCCTAAGTGGGATGGGTATTCCCAGACGTGGGACCCGTGCTCACTACGCCACTGGAGTCAAGCTATCCTGGCTGATGACGGCTGATAGCCAGAAACCGGTCCTAGGATGCTTGATTCCGGTCCAGGGAAGACATGGCTTGGCAGTTCGGGCTGGACTGTTCCCATGAGGCACAGGGTCAAGACTGATTTGCATATGGCCATGTCTAAACTGGGGTGGCGTAGTGGGCAAAAGAACGATGGATTTAACCCAGATCTCTTGACTGGGGGAGAATGTCTGCATTGTCAGCATTCCGTCCATCATTTGTTTGTTGTAACGCTTTTCGCCCTAAGTGGGATGGGTATTCCCAGACGTGGAACCCTTGCTCACTACGCCACTGGAGTCAAGCTATCCTGGCTGATGACGGCTGATAGCCAGAAACCGGTCCTAGGATGCTTGATTCCGGTCCAGGGAAGACATGGCTTGGCAGTTCGGGCTGGACTGTTCCCATGAGGCACAAGGTCAAGACTGATTTGCATATGGCCATGTCTAAACTGGGGTGGCGTAGTGGGCAAAACAACGATGGATTTAACCCAGATCTCTTGACTGGGGGAGAATGTCTGCATTGTCAGCATTCCGTCCATCATTTGTTTGTTGTAACGCTTTTCGCCCTAAGTGGGATGGGTATTCCCAGACGTGGGACCCGTGCTCACTACGCCACTGGAGTCAATCTTTCCTGGCTGATGACGGCTGATAGCCAGAAACTGGTCCTAGGATGCTTGATTCCGGTCCAGGGAAGACATGGCCTGGCAGTTCGGGCTGGACTGTTCCCATGAGGCACAGGGTCAAGACTGATTTGCATATGGCCATGTCTAAACTGGGGTGGCGTAGTGGGCAAAAGAACGATGGATTTAACCCAGATCTCTTGACTGGGGGAGAATGTCTGCATTGTCAGCATTCCGTCCATCATTTGTTTGTTGTAACGCTTTTCGCCCTAAGTGGGATGGGTATTCCCAGACGTGGGACCCTTGCTCACTACGCCACTGGAGTCAAGCTATCCTGGCTGATGACGGCTGATAGCCAGAAACCGGTCCTAGGATGCTTGATTCCGGTCCAGGGAAGACATGGCTTGGCAGTTCGGGCTGGACTGTTCCCATGAGGCACAAGGTCAAGACTGATTTGCATATGGCCATGTCTAAACTGGGGTGGCGTAGTGGGCAAAACAACGATGGATTTAACCCAGATCTCTTGACTGGGGGAGAATGTCTGCATTGTCAGCATTCTGTCCATCATTTGTTTGTTGTAACGCTTTTCGCCCTAAGTGGGATGGGTATTCCCAGACATGGGACCCGTGCTCACTACGCCACTGGAGTCAAGCTATCCTGGCTGATGACGGCTGATAGCCAGAAACCGGTCCTAGGATGCTTGATTCCGGTCCAGGGAAGACATGGCTTGGAAGTTCGGGCTGGACTGTTCCCATGAGGCACAGGGTCAAGACTGATTTGCATATGGCCATGTCTAAACTTGGGTGGCGTAGTGGGCAAAAGAACGATGGATTTAACCCAGATCTCTTGACTGGGGGAGAATGTCTGCATTGTCAGCATTCCGTCCATCATTTGTTTGTTGTAACGCTTTTCGCCCTAAGTGGGATGGGTATTCCCAGACGTGGGACCCGTGCTCACTACGCCACTGGAGTCAAGCTATCCTGGCTGATGACGGCTGATAGCCAGAAACCGGTCCTAGGATGCTTGATTCCGGTCCAGGGAAGACATGGCTTGGCAGTTCGGGCTGGACTGTTCCCATGAGGCACAAGGTCAAGACTGATTTGCATATGGCCATGTCTAAACTGGGGTGGCGTAGTGGGCAAAACAACGATGGATTTAACCCAGATCTCTTGACTGGGGGAGAATGTCTGCATTGTCAGCATTCTGTCCATCATTTGTTTGTTGTAACGCTTTTCGCCCTAAGTGGGATGGGTATTCCCAGACATGGGACCCGTGCTCACTACGCCACTGGAGTCAAGCTATCCTGGCTGATGACGGCTGATAGCCAGAAACCGGTCCTAGGATGCTTGATTCCGGTCCAGGGAAGACATGGCTTGGAAGTTCGGGCTGGACTGTTCCCATGAGGCACAGGGTCAAGACTGATTTGCATATGGCCATGTCTAAACTTGGGTGGCGTAGTGGGCAAAAGAACGATGGATTTAACCCAGATCTCTTGACTGGGGGAGAATGTCTGCATTGTCAGCATTCCGTCCATCATTTGTTTGTTGTAACGCTTTTCGCCCTAAGTGGGATGGGTATTCCCAGACGTGGGACCCGTGCTCACTACGCCACTGGAGTCAAGCTATCCTGGCTGATGACGGCTGATAGCCAGAAACCGGTCCTAGGATGCTTGATTCCGGTCCAGGGAAGACATGGCTTGGCAGTTCGGGCTGGACTGTTCCCATGAGGCACAGGGTCAAGACTGATTTGCATATGGCCATGTCTAAACTGGGGTGGCGTAGTGGGCAAAAGAACGATGGATTCAACCCAGATCTCTTGACTGGGGGAGAATGTCTGCATTGTCAGCATTCCGTCCATCATTTGTTTGTTGTAACGCTTTTCGCCCTAAGTGGGATGGGTATTCCCAGACGTGGGACCCGTGCTCACTACGCCACTGGAGTCAAGCTATCCTGGCTGATGACGGCTGATAGCCAGAAACCGGTCCTAGGATGCTTGATTCCGGTCCAGGGAAGACATGGCTTGGCAGTTCGGGCTGGACTGTTCCCATGAGGCACAGGGTCAAGACTGATTTGCATAAGGCCATGTCTAAACTGGGGTGGCGTAGTGGGCAAAAGAACGATGGATTTAACCCAGATCTCTTGACTGGGGGAGAATGTGTGCATTGTCAGCATTCCGTCCATCATTTGTTTGTTGTAACGCTTTTCGCCCTAAGTGGGATGGGTATTCCCAGACGTGGGACCCGTGCTCACTACGCCACTGGAGTCAAGCTATCCTGGCTGATGACGGCTGATAGCCAGAAACCGGTCCTAGGATGCTTGATTCCGGTCCAGGGAAGACATGGCTTGGCAGTTCGGGCTGGACTGTTCCCATGAGGCACAGGGTCAAGACTGATTTGCATATGGCCATGTCTAAACTGGGGTGGCGTAGTGGGCAAAAGAACGATGGATTCAACCCAGATCTCTTGACTGGGGGAGAATGTCTGCATTGTCAGCATTCCGTCCATCATTTGTTTGTTGTAACGCTTTTCGCCCTAAGTGGGATGGGTATTCCCAGACGTGGGACCCGTGCTCACTACGCCACTGGAGTCAAGCTATCCTGGCTGATGACGGCTGATAGCCAGAAACCGGTCCTAGGATGCTTGATTCCGGTCCAGGGAAGACATGGCTTGGCAGTTCGGGCTGGACTGTTCCCATGAGGCACAGGGTCAAGACTGATTTGCATATGGCCATGTCTAAACTGGGGTGGCGTAGTGGGCAAAAGAACGATGGATTTAACCCAGATCTCTTGACTGGGGGAGAATGTCTGCAATGTCAGCATTCCGTCCATCATTTGTTTGTTGTAACGCTTTTCGCCCTAAGTGGGATGGGTATTCCCAGACGTGGAACCCTTGCTCACTACGCCACTGGAGTCAAGCTATCCTGGCTGATGACGGCTGATAGCCAGAAACCGGTCCTAGGATGCTTGATTCCGGTCCAGGGAAGACATGGCTTGGCAGTTCGGGCTGGACTGTTCCCATGAGGCACAAGGTCAAGACTGATTTGCATATGGCCATGTCTAAACTGGGGTCGCGTAGTGGGAAAAAGAACGATGGATTTAACCCAGATCTCTTGACTGGGGGAGAATGTCTGCATTGTCAGCATTCCGTCTATCATTTGTTTGTTGTAACGCTTTTCGCCCTAAGTGGGATGGGTATTCCCAGACGTGGGACCCGTGCTCACTACGCCACTGGAGTCAAGCTATCCTGGCTGATGACGGCTGATAGCCAGAAACCGGTCCTAGGATGCCTGATTCCAGTCCAGGGAAGACATGGCTTGGCAGTTCGGGCTGGACTGTTCCCATGAGGCACAGGGTCAAGACTGATTTGCATATGGCCATGTCTAAACTGGGGTGGCGTAGTGGGCAAAAGAACGATGGATTTAACCCAGATCTCTTGACTGGGGGAGAATGTCTGCATTGTCAGCATTCCGTCCATCATTTGTTTGTTGTAACGCTTTTCGCCCTAAGTGGGATGGGTATTCCCAGACTTGGGACCCTTGCTCACTACGCCACTGGAGTCAAGCTATCCTGGCTGATGACGGCTGATAGCCAGAAACCGGTCCTAGGATGCTTGATTCCGGTCCAGGGAAGACATGGCTTGGCAGTTCGGGCTGGACTGTTCCCATGAGGCACAAGGTCAAGACTGATTTGCATATGGCCATGTCTAAACTGGGGTGGCGTAGTGGGCAAAACAACGATGGATTTAACCCAGATCTCTTGACTGGGGGAGAATGTCTGCATTGTCAGCATTCCGTCCATCATTTGTTTGTTGTAACGCTTTTCGCCCTAAGTGGGATGGGTATTCCCAGACGTGGGACCCGTGCTCACTACGCCACTGGAGTCAAGCTATCCTGGCTGATGACGGCTGATAGCCAGAAACCGGTCCTAGGATGCTTGATTCCGGTCCAGGGAAGACATGGCTTGGCAGTTCGGGCTGGACTGTTCCCATGAGGCACAGGGTCAAGACTGATTTGCATATGGCCATGTCTGAACTGGGGTGGCGTAGTGGGCAAAAGAACGATGGATTTAACCCAGATCTCTTGACTGGGGGAGAATGTCTGCATTGTCAGCATTCCGTCCATCATTTGTTTGCTGTAACGCTTTTCGCCCTAAGTGGGATGGGTATTCCCAGACGTGGGACCCGTGCTCACTACGCCACTGGAGTCAAGCTATCCTGGCTGATGACGGCTGATAGCCAGAAACCGGTCCTAGGATGCTTGATTCCGGTCCAGGGAAGACATGGCTTGGCAGTTCGGGCTGGACTGTTCCCATGAGGCACAGGGTCAAGACTGATTTGCATATGGCCATGTCTAAACTGGGGTGGCGTAGTGGGCAAAAGAACGATGGATTTAACCCAGATCTCTTGACTGGGGGAGAATGTCTGCATTGTCAGCATTCCGTCCATCATTTGTTTGTTGTAACGCTTTTCGCCCTAAGTGGGATGGGTATTCCCAGACGTGGAACCCTTGCTCACTACGCCACTGGAGTCAAGCTATCCTGGCTGATGACGGCTGATAGCCAGAAACCGGTCCTAGGATGCTTGATTCCGGTCCAGGGAAGACATGGCTTGGCAGTTCGGGCTGGACTGTTCCCATGAGGCACAAGGTCAAGACTGATTTGCATATGGCCATGTCTAAACTGGGGTGGCGTAGTGGGCAAAACAACGATGGATTTAACCCAGATCTCTTGACTGGGGGAGAATGTCTGCATTGTCAGCATTCCGTCCATCATTTGTTTGTTGTAACGCTTTTCGCCCTAAGTGGGATGGGTATTCCCAGACGTGGGACCCGTGCTCACTACGCCACTGGAGTCAATCTTTCCTGGCTGATGACGGCTGATAGCCAGAAACTGGTCCTAGGATGCTTGATTCCGGTCCAGGGAAGACATGGCCTGGCAGTTCGGGCTGGACTGTTCCCATGAGGCACAGGGTCAAGACTGATTTGCATATGGCCATGTCTAAACTGGGGTGGCGTAGTGGGCAAAAGAACGATGGATTTAACCCAGATCTCTTGACTGGGGGAGAATGTCTGCATTGTCAGCATTCCGTCCATCATTTGTTTGTTGTAACGCTTTTCGCCCTAAGTGGGATGGGTATTCCCAGACGTGGGACCCTTGCTCACTACGCCACTGGAGTCAAGCTATCCTGGCTGATGACGGCTGATAGCCAGAAACCGGTCCTAGGATGCTTGATTCCGGTCCAGGGAAGACATGGCTTGGCAGTTCGGGCTGGACTGTTCCCATGAGGCACAAGGTCAAGACTGATTTGCATATGGCCATGTCTAAACTGGGGTGGCGTAGTGGGCAAAACAACGATGGATTTAACCCAGATCTCTTGACTGGGGGAGAATGTCTGCATTGTCAGCATTCTGTCCATCATTTGTTTGTTGTAACGCTTTTCGCCCTAAGTGGGATGGGTATTCCCAGACATGGGACCCGTGCTCACTACGCCACTGGAGTCAAGCTATCCTGGCTGATGACGGCTGATAGCCAGAAACCGGTCCTAGGATGCTTGATTCCGGTCCAGGGAAGACATGGCTTGGAAGTTCGGGCTGGACTGTTCCCATGAGGCACAGGGTCAAGACTGATTTGCATATGGCCATGTCTAAACTGGGGTGGCGTAGTGGGCAAAAGAACGATGGATTTAACCCAGATCTCTTGACTGGGGGAGAATGTCTGCATTGTCAGCATTCCGTCCATCATTTGTTTGTTGTAACGCTTTTCGCCCTAAGTGGGATGGGTATTCCCAGACGTGGGACCCGTGCTCACTACGCCACTGGAGTCAAGCTATCCTGGCTGATGACGGCTGATAGCCAGAAACCGGTCCTAGGATGCTTGATTCCGGTCCAGGGAAGACATGGCTTGGCAGTTCGGGCTGGACTGTTCCCATGAGGCACAGGGTCAAGACTGATTTGCATATGGCCATGTCTAAACTGGGGTGGCGTAGTGGGCAAAAGAACGATGGATTCAACCCAGATCTCTTGACTGGGGGAGAATGTCTGCATTGTCAGCATTCCGTCCATCATTTGTTTGTTGTAACGCTTTTCGCCCTAAGTGGGATGGGTATTCCCAGACGTGGGACCCGTGCTCACTACGCCACTGGAGTCAAGCTATCCTGGCTGATGACGGCTGATAGCCAGAAACCGGTCCTAGGATGCTTGATTCCGGTCCAGGGAAGACATGGCTTGGCAGTTCGGGCTGGACTGTTCCCATGAGGCACAGGGTCAAGACTGATTTGCATAAGGCCATGTCTAAACTGGGGTGGCGTAGTGGGCAAAAGAACGATGGATTTAACCCAGATCTCTTGACTGGGGGAGAATGTGTGCATTGTCAGCATTCCGTCCATCATTTGTTTGTTGTAACGCTTTTCGCCCTAAGTGGGATGGGTATTCCCAGACGTGGGACCCGTGCTCACTACGCCACTGGAGTCAAGCTATCCTGGCTGATGACGGCTGATAGCCAGAAACCGGTCCTAGGATGCTTGATTCCGGTCCAGGGAAGACATGGCTTGGCAGTTCGGGCTGGACTGTTCCCATGAGGCACAGGGTCAAGACTGATTTGCATATGGCCATGTCTAAACTGGGGTGGCGTAGTGGGCAAAAGAACGATGGATTCAACCCAGATCTCTTGACTGGGGGAGAATGTCTGCATTGTCAGCATTCCGTCCATCATTTGTTTGTTGTAACGCTTTTCGCCCTAAGTGGGATGGGTATTCCCAGACGTGGGACCCGTGCTCACTACGCCACTGGAGTCAAGCTATCCTGGCTGATGACGGCTGATAGCCAGAAACCGGTCCTAGGATGCTTGATTCCGGTCCAGGGAAGACATGGCTTGGCAGTTCGGGCTGGACTGTTCCCATGAGGCACAGGGTCAAGACTGATTTGCATAAGGCCATGTCTAAACTGGGGTGGCGTAGTGGGCAAAAGAACGATGGATTTAACCCAGATCTCTTGACTGGGGGAGAATGTGTGCATTGTCAGCATTCCGTCCATCATTTGTTTGTTGTAACGCTTTTCGCCCTAAGTGGGATGGGTATTCCCAGACGTGGGACCCGTGCTCACTACGCCACTGGAGTCAAGCTATCCTGGCTGATGACGGCTGATAGCCAGAAACCGGTCCTAGGATGCTTGATTCCGGTCCAGGGAAGACATGGCTTGGCAGTTCGGGCTGGACTGTTCCCATGAGGCACAGGGTCAAGACTGATTTGCATATGGCCATGTCTAAACTGGGGTGGCGTAGTGGGCAAAAGAACGATGGATTTAACCCAGATCTCTTGACTGGGGGAGAATGTCTGCATTGTCAGCATTCCGTCCATCATTTGTTTGTTGTAACGCTTTTCGCCCTAAGTGGGATGGGTATTCCCAGACGTGGAACCCTTGCTCACTACGCCACTGGAGTCAAGCTATCCTGGCTGATGACGGCTGATAGCCAGAAACCGGTCCTAGGATGCTTGATTCCGGTCCAGGGAAGACATGGCTTGGCAGTTCGGGCTGGACTGTTCCCATGAGGCACAAGGTCAAGACTGATTTGCATATGGCCATGTCTAAACTGGGGTGGCATAGTGGGCAAAACAACGATGGATTTAACCCAGATCTCTTGACTGGGGGAGAATGTCTGCATTGTCAGCATTCCGTCCATCATTTGTTTGTTGTAACGCTTTTCGCCCTAAGTGGGATGGGTATTCCCAGACGTGGGACCCATGCTCACTACGCCACTGGAGTCAAGCTATCCTGGCTGATGACGGCTGATAGCCAGAAACCGGTCCTAGGATGCTTGATTCCGGTCCAGAGAAGACATGGCTTGGCAGTTCGGGCTGGACTGTTCCCATGAGGCACAGGGTCAAGACTGATTTGCATATGGCCATGTCTAAACTGGGGTCGCGTAGTGGGAAAAAGAACGATGGATTTAACCCAGATCTCTTGACTGGGGGAGAATGTCTGCATTGTCAGCATTCCGTCTATCATTTGTTTGTTGTAACGCTTTTCGCCCTAAGTGGGATGGGTATTCCCAGACGTGGGACCCGTGCTCACTACGCCACTGGAGTCAAGCTATCCTGGCTGATGACGGCTGATAGCCAGAAACCGGTCCTAGGATGCCTGATTCCAGTCCAGGGAAGACATGGCTTGGCAGTTCGGGCTGGACTGTTCCCATGAGGCACAGGGTCAAGACTGATTTGCATATGGCCATGTCTAAACTGGGGTGGCGTAGTGGGCAAAAGAACGATGGATTTAACCCAGATCTCTTGACTGGGGGAGAATGTCTGCATTGTCAGCATTCCGTCCATCATTTGTTTGTTGTAACGCTTTTCGCCCTAAGTGGGATGGGTATTCCCAGACTTGGGACCCTTGCTCACTACGCCACTGGAGTCAAGCTATCCTGGCTGATGACGGCTGATAGCCAGAAACCGGTCCTAGGATGCTTGATTCCGGTCCAGGGAAGACATGGCTTGGCAGTTCGGGCTGGACTGTTCCCATGAGGCACAAGGTCAAGACTGATTTGCATATGGCCATGTCTAAACTGGGGTGGCGTAGTGGGCAAAACAACGATGGATTTAACCCAGATCTCTTGACTGGGGGAGAATGTCTGCATTGTCAGCATTCCGTCCATCATTTGTTTGTTGTAACGCTTTTCGCCCTAAGTGGGATGGGTATTCCCAGACGTGGGACCCGTGCTCACTACGCCACTGGAGTCAAGCTATCCTGGCTGATGACGGCTGATAGCCAGAAACCGGTCCTAGGATGCTTGATTCCGGTCCAGGGAAGACATGGCTTGGCAGTTCGGGCTGGACTGTTCCCATGAGGCACAGGGTCAAGACTGATTTGCATATGGCCATGTCTGAACTGGGGTGGCGTAGTGGGCAAAAGAACGATGGATTTAACCCAGATCTCTTGACTGGGGGAGAATGTCTGCATTGTCAGCATTCCGTCCATCATTTGTTTGCTGTAACGCTTTTCGCCCTAAGTGGGATGGGTATTCCCAGACGTGGGACCCGTGCTCACTACGCCACTGGAGTCAAGCTATCCTGGCTGATGACGGCTGATAGCCAGAAACCGGTCCTAGGATGCTTGATTCCGGTCCAGGGAAGACATGGCTTGGCAGTTCGGGCTGGACTGTTCCCATGAGGCACAGGGTCAAGACTGATTTGCATATGGCCATGTCTAAACTGGGGTGGCGTAGTGGGCAAAAGAACGATGGATTTAACCCAGATCTCTTGACTGGGGGAGAATGTCTGCATTGTCAGCATTCCGTCCATCATTTGTTTGTTGTAACGCTTTTCGCCCTAAGTGGGATGGGTATTCCCAGACGTGGAACCCTTGCTCACTACGCCACTGGAGTCAAGCTATCCTGGCTGATGACGGCTGATAGCCAGAAACCGGTCCTAGGATGCTTGATTCCGGTCCAGGGAAGACATGGCTTGGCAGTTCGGGCTGGACTGTTCCCATGAGGCACAAGGTCAAGACTGATTTGCATATGGCCATGTCTAAACTGGGGTGGCGTAGTGGGCAAAACAACGATGGATTTAACCCAGATCTCTTGACTGGGGGAGAATGTCTGCATTGTCAGCATTCCGTCCATCATTTGTTTGTTGTAACGCTTTTCGCCCTAAGTGGGATGGGTATTCCCAGACGTGGGACCCGTGCTCACTACGCCACTGGAGTCAATCTTTCCTGGCTGATGACGGCTGATAGCCAGAAACTGGTCCTAGGATGCTTGATTCCGGTCCAGGGAAGACATGGCCTGGCAGTTCGGGCTGGACTGTTCCCATGAGGCACAGGGTCAAGACTGATTTGCATATGGCCATGTCTAAACTGGGGTGGCGTAGTGGGCAAAAGAACGATGGATTTAACCCAGATCTCTTGACTGGGGGAGAATGTCTGCATTGTCAGCATTCCGTCCATCATTTGTTTGTTGTAACGCTTTTCGCCCTAAGTGGGATGGGTATTCCCAGACGTGGGACCCTTGCTCACTACGCCACTGGAGTCAAGCTATCCTGGCTGATGACGGCTGATAGCCAGAAACCGGTCCTAGGATGCTTGATTCCGGTCCAGGGAAGACATGGCTTGGCAGTTCGGGCTGGACTGTTCCCATGAGGCACAAGGTCAAGACTGATTTGCATATGGCCATGTCTAAACTGGGGTGGCGTAGTGGGCAAAACAACGATGGATTTAACCCAGATCTCTTGACTGGGGGAGAATGTCTGCATTGTCAGCATTCTGTCCATCATTTGTTTGTTGTAACGCTTTTCGCCCTAAGTGGGATGGGTATTCCCAGACATGGGACCCGTGCTCACTACGCCACTGGAGTCAAGCTATCCTGGCTGATGACGGCTGATAGCCAGAAACCGGTCCTAGAATGCTTGATTCCGGTCCAGGGAAGACATGGCTTGGAAGTTCGGGCTGGACTGTTCCCATGAGGCACAGGGTCAAGACTGATTTGCATATGGCCATGTCTAAACTGGGGTGGCGTAGTGGGCAAAAGAACGATGGATTTAACCCAGATCTCTTGACTGGAGGAGAATGTCTGCATTGTCAGCATTCCGTCCATCATTTGTTTGTTGTAACGCTTTTCGCCCTAAGTGGGATGGGTATTCCCAGACGTGGGACCCGTGCTCACTACGCCACTGGAGTCAAGCTATCCTGGCTGATGACGGCTGATAGCCAGAAACCGGTCCTAGGATGCTTGATTCCGGTCCAGGGAAGACATGGCTTGGCAGTTCGGGCTGGACTGTTCCCATGAGGCACAGGGTCAAGACTGATTTGCATATGGCCATGTCTAAACTGGGGTGGCGTAGTGGGCAAAAGAACGATGGATTCAACCCAGATCTCTTGACTGGGGGAGAATGTCTGCATTGTCAGCATTCCGTCCATCATTTGTTTGTTGTAACGCTTTTCGCCCTAAGTGGGATGGGTATTCCCAGACGTGGGACCCGTGCTCACTACGCCACTGGAGTCAAGCTATCCTGGCTGATGACGGCTGATAGCCAGAAACCGGTCCTAGGATGCTTGATTCCGGTCCAGGGAAGACATGGCTTGGCAGTTCGGGCTGGACTGTTCCCATGAGGCACAGGGTCAAGACTGATTTGCATAAGGCCATGTCTAAACTGGGGTGGCGTAGTGGGCAAAAGAACGATGGATTTAACCCAGATCTCTTGACTGGGGGAGAATGTGTGCATTGTCAGCATTCCGTCCATCATTTGTTTGTTGTAACGCTTTTCGCCCTAAGTGGGATGGGTATTCCCAGACGTGGGACCCGTGCTCACTACGCCACTGGAGTCAAGCTATCCTGGCTGATGACGGCTGATAGCCAGAAACCGGTCCTAGGATGCTTGATTCCGGTCCAGGGAAGACATGGCTTGGCAGTTCGGGCTGGACTGTTCCCATGAGGCACAGGGTCAAGACTGATTTGCATATGGCCATGTCTAAACTGGGGTGGCGTAGTGGGCAAAAGAACGATGGATTCAACCCAGATCTCTTGACTGGGGGAGAATGTCTGCATTGTCAGCATTCCGTCCATCATTTGTTTGTTGTAACGCTTTTCGCCCTAAGTGGGATGGGTATTCCCAGACGTGGGACCCGTGCTCACTACGCCACTGGAGTCAAGCTATCCTGGCTGATGACGGCTGATAGCCAGAAACCGGTCCTAGGATGCTTGATTCCGGTCCAGGGAAGACATGGCTTGGCAGTTCGGGCTGGACTGTTCCCATGAGGCACAGGGTCAAGACTGATTTGCATAAGGCCATGTCTAAACTGGGGTGGCGTAGTGGGCAAAAGAACGATGGATTTAACCCAGATCTCTTGACTGGGGGAGAATGTGTGCATTGTCAGCATTCCGTCCATCATTTGTTTGTTGTAACGCTTTTCGCCCTAAGTGGGATGGGTATTCCCAGACGTGGGACCCGTGCTCACTACGCCACTGGAGTCAAGCTATCCTGGCTGATGACGGCTGATAGCCAGAAACCGGTCCTAGGATGCTTGATTCCGGTCCAGGGAAGACATGGCTTGGCAGTTCGGGCTGGACTGTTCCCATGAGGCACAGGGTCAAGACTGATTTGCATATGGCCATGTCTAAACTGGGGTGGCGTAGTGGGCACAAGAACGATGGATTTAACCCAGATCTCTTGACTGGGGGAGAATGTCTGCATTGTCAGCATTCCGTCCATCATTTGTTTGTTGTAACGCTTTTCGCCCTAAGTGGGATGGGTATTCCCAGACGTGGAACCCTTGCTCACTACGCCACTGGAGTCAAGCTATCCTGGCTGATGACGGCTGATAGCCAGAAACCGGTCCTAGGATGCTTGATTCCGGTCCAGGGAAGACATGGCTTGGCAGTTCGGGCTGGACTGTTCCCATGAGGCACAAGGTCAAGACTGATTTGCATATGGCCATGTCTAAACTGGGGTGGCATAGTGGGCAAAACAACGATGGATTTAACCCAGATCTCTTGACTGGGGGAGAATGTCTGCATTGTCAGCATTCCGTCCATCATTTGTTTGTTGTAACGCTTTTCGCCCTAAGTGGGATGGGTATTCCCAGACGTGGGACCCATGCTCACTACGCCACTGGAGTCAAGCTATCCTGGCTGATGACGGCTGATAGCCAGAAACCGGTCCTAGGATGCTTGATTCCGGTCCAGAGAAGACATGGCTTGGCAGTTCGGGCTGGACTGTTCCCATGAGGCACAGGGTCAAGACTGATTTGCATATGGCCATGTCTAAACTGGGGTCGCGTAGTGGGAAAAAGAACGATGGATTTAACCCAGATCTCTTGACTGGGGGAGAATGTCTGCATTGTCAGCATTCCGTCTATCATTTGTTTGTTGTAACGCTTTTCGCCCTAAGTGGGATGGGTATTCCCAGACGTGGGACCCGTGCTCACTACGCCACTGGAGTCAAGCTATCCTGGCTGATGACGGCTGATAGCCAGAAACCGGTCCTAGGATGCCTGATTCCAGTCCAGGGAAGACATGGCTTGGCAGTTCGGGCTGGACTGTTCCCATGAGGCACAGGGTCAAGACTGATTTGCATATGGCCATGTCTAAACTGGGGTGGCGTAGTGGGCAAAAGAACGATGGATTTAACCCAGATCTCTTGACTGGGGGAGAATGTCTGCATTGTCAGCATTCCGTCCATCATTTGTTTGTTGTAACGCTTTTCGCCCTAAGTGGGATGGGTATTCCCAGACTTGGGAGCCTTGCTCACTACGCCACTGGAGTCAAGCTATCCTGGCTGATGACGGCTGATAGCCAGAAACCGGTCCTAGGATGCTTGATTCCGGTCCAGGGAAGACATGGCTTGGCAGTTCGGGCTGGACTGTTCCCATGAGGCACAAGGTCAAGACTGATTTGCATATGGCCATGTCTAAACTGGGGTGGCGTAGTGGGCAAAACAACGATGGATTTAACCCAGATCTCTTGACTGGGGGAGAATGTCTGCATTGTCAGCATTCCGTCCATCATTTGTTTGTTGTAACGCTTTTCGCCCTAAGTGGGATGGGTATTCCCAGACGTGGGACCCGTGCTCACTACGCCACTGGAGTCAAGCTATCCTGGCTGATGACGGCTGATAGCCAGAAACCGGTCCTAGGATGCTTGATTCCGGTCCAGGGAAGACATGGCTTGGCAGTTCGGGCTGGACTGTTCCCATGAGGCACAGGGTCAAGACTGATTTGCATATGGCCATGTCTGAACTGGGGTGGCGTAGTGGGCAAAAGAACGATGGATTTAACCCAGATCTCTTGACTGGGGGAGAATGTCTGCATTGTCAGCATTCCGTCCATCATTTGTTTGCTGTAACGCTTTTCGCCCTAAGTGGGATGGGTATTCCCAGACGTGGGACCCGTGCTCACTACGCCACTGGAGTCAAGCTATCCTGGCTGATGACGGCTGATAGCCAGAAACCGGTCCTAGGATGCTTGATTCCGGTCCAGGGAAGACATGGCTTGGCAGTTCGGGCTGGACTGTTCCCATGAGGCACAGGGTCAAGACTGATTTGCATATGGCCATATCTAAACTGGGGTGGCGTAGTGGGCAAAAGAACGATGGATTTAACCCAGATCTCTTGACTGGGGGAGAATGTCTGCATTGTCAGCATTCCGTCCATCATTTGTTTGTTGTAACGCTTTTCGCCCTAAGTGGGATGGGTATTCCCAGACGTGGAACCCTTGCTCACTACGCCACTGGAGTCAAGCTATCCTGGCTGATGACGGCTGATAGCCAGAAACCGGTCCTAGGATGCTTGATTCCGGTCCAGGGAAGACATGGCTTGGCAGTTCGGGCTGGACTGTTCCCATGAGGCACAAGGTCAAGACTGATTTGCATATGGCCATGTCTAAACTGGGGTGGCGTAGTGGGCAAAACAACGATGGATTTAACCCAGATCTCTTGACTGGGGGAGAATGTCTGCATTGTCAGCATTCCGTCCATCATTTGTTTGTTGTAACGCTTTTCGCCCTAAGTGGGATGGGTATTCCCAGACGTGGGACCCGTGCTCACTACGCCACTGGAGTCAATCTTTCCTGGCTGATGACGGCTGATAGCCAGAAACTGGTCCTAGGATGCTTGATTCCGGTCCAGGGAAGACATGGCCTGGCAGTTCGGGCTGGACTGTTCCCATGAGGCACAGGGTCAAGACTGATTTGCATATGGCCATGTCTAAACTGGGGTGGCGTAGTGGGCAAAAGAACGATGGATTTAACCCAGATCTCTTGACTGGGGGAGAATGTCTGCATTGTCAGCATTCCGTCCATCATTTGTTTGTTGTAACGCTTTTCGCCCTAAGTGGGATGGGTATTCCCAGACGTGGGACCCTTGCTCACTACGCCACTGGAGTCAAGCTATCCTGGCTGATGACGGCTGATAGCCAGAAACCGGTCCTAGGATGCTTGATTCCGGTCCAGGGAAGACATGGCTTGGCAGTTCGGGCTGGACTGTTCCCATGAGGCACAAGGTCAAGACTGATTTGCATATGGCCATGTCTAAACTGGGGTGGCGTAGTGGGCAAAACAACGATGGATTTAACCCAGATCTCTTGACTGGGGGAGAATGTCTGCATTGTCAGCATTCTGTCCATCATTTGTTTGTTGTAACGCTTTTCGCCCTAAGTGGGATGGGTATTCCCAGACATGGGACCCGTGCTCACTACGCCACTGGAGTCAAGCTATCCTGGCTGATGACGGCTGATAGCCAGAAACCGGTCCTAGGATGCTTGATTCGGGTCCAGGGAAGACATGGCTTGGAAGTTCGGGCTGGACTGTTCCCATGAGGCACAGGGTCAAGACTGATTTGCATATGGCCATGTCTAAACTGGGGTGGCGTAGTGGGCAAAAGAACGATGGATTTAACCCAGATCTCTTGACTGGGGGAGAATGTCTGCATTGTCAGCATTCCGTCCATCATTTGTTTGTTGTAACGCTTTTCGCCCTAAGTGGGATGGGTATTCCCAGACGTGGGACCCGTGCTCACTACGCCACTGGAGTCAAGCTATCCTGGCTGATGACGGCTGATAGCCAGAAACCGGTCCTAGGATGCTTGATTCCGGTCCAGGGAAGACATGGCTTGGCAGTTCGGGCTGGACTGTTCCCATGAGGCACAGGGTCAAGACTGATTTGCATATGGCCATGTCTAAACTGGGGTGGCGTAGTGGGCAAAAGAACGATGGATTCAACCCAGATCTCTTGACTGGGGGAGAATGTCTGCATTGTCAGCATTCCGTCCATCATTTGTTTGTTGTAACGCTTTTCGCCCTAAGTGGGATGGGTATTCCCAGACGTGGGACCCGTGCTCACTACGCCACTGGAGTCAAGCTATCCTGGCTGATGACGGCTGATAGCCAGAAACCGGTCCTAGGATGCTTGATTCCGGTCCAGGGAAGACATGGCTTGGCAGTTCGGGCTGGACTGTTCCCATGAGGCACAGGGTCAAGACTGATTTGCATAAGGCCATGTCTAAACTGGGGTGGCGTAGTGGGCAAAAGAACGATGGATTTAACCCAGATCTCTTGACTGGGGGAGAATGTGTGCATTGTCAGCATTCCGTCCATCATTTGTTTGTTGTAACGCTTTTCGCCCTAAGTGGGATGGGTATTCCCAGACGTGGGACCCGTGCTCACTACGCCACTGGAGTCAAGCTATCCTGGCTGATGACGGCTGATAGCCAGAAACCGGTCCTAGGATGCTTGATTCCGGTCCAGGGAAGACATGGCTTGGCAGTTCGGGCTGGACTGTTCCCATGAGGCACAGGGTCAAGACTGATTTGCATATGGCCATGTCTAAACTGGGGTGGCGTAGTGGGCAAAAGAACGATGGATTCAACCCAGATCTCTTGACTGGGGGAGAATGTCTGCATTGTCAGCATTCCGTCCATCATTTGTTTGTTGTAACGCTTTTCGCCCTAAGTGGGATGGGTATTCCCAGACGTGGGACCCGTGCTCACTACGCCACTGGAGTCAAGCTATCCTGGCTGATGACGGCTGATAGCCAGAAACCGGTCCTAGGATGCTTGATTCCGGTCCAGGGAAGACATGGCTTGGCAGTTCGGGCTGGACTGTTCCCATGAGGCACAGGGTCAAGACTGATTTGCATAAGGCCATGTCTAAACTGGGGTGGCGTAGTGGGCAAAAGAACGATGGATTTAACCCAGATCTCTTGACTGGGGGAGAATGTGTGCATTGTCAGCATTCCGTCCATCATTTGTTTGTTGTAACGCTTTTCGCCCTAAGTGGGATGGGTATTCCCAGACGTGGGACCCGTGCTCACTACGCCACTGGAGTCAAGCTATCCTGGCTGATGACGGCTGATAGCCAGAAACCGGTCCTAGGATGCTTGATTCCGGTCCAGGGAAGACATGGCTTGGCAGTTCGGGCTGGACTGTTCCCATGAGGCACAGGGTCAAGACTGATTTGCATATGGCCATGTCTAAACTGGGGTGGCGTAGTGGGCAAAAGAACGATGGATTTAACCCAGATCTCTTGACTGGGGGAGAATGTCTGCATTGTCAGCATTCCGTCCATCATTTGTTTGTTGTAACGCTTTTCGCCCTAAGTGGGATGGGTATTCCCAGACGTGGAACCCATGCTCACTACGCCACTGGAGTCAAGCTATCCTGGCTGATGACGGCTGATAGCCAGAAACCGGTCCTAGGATGCTTGATTCCGGTCCAGAGAAGACATGGCTTGGCAGTTCGGGCTGGACTGTTCCCATGAGGCACAGGGTCAAGACTGATTTGCATAAGGCCATGTCTAAACTGGGGTGGCGTAGTGGGCAAAAGAACGATGGATTTAACCCAGATCTCTTGACTGGGGGAGAATGTCTGCATTGTCAGCATTCCGTCCATCATTTGTTTGTTGTAACGCTTTTCGCCCTAAGTGGGATGGGTATTCCCAGACGTGGGACCCATGCTCACTACGCCACTGGAGTCAAGCTATCCTGGCTGATGACGGCTGATAGCCAGAAACCGGTCCTAGGATGCTTGATTCCGGTCCAGAGAAGACATGGCTTGGCAGTTCGGGCTGGACTGTTCCCATGAGGCACAGGGTCAAGACTGATTTGCATATGGCCATGTCTAAACTGGGGTCGCGTAGTGGGAAAAAGAACGATGGATTTAACCCAGATCTCTTGACTGGGGGAGAATGTCTGCATTGTCAGCATTCCGTCTATCATTTGTTTGTTGTAACGCTTTTCGCCCTAAGTGGGATGGGTATTCCCAGACGTGGGACCCGTGCTCACTACGCCACTGGAGTCAAGCTATCCTGGCTGATGACGGCTGATAGCCAGAAACCGGTCCTAGGATGCCTGATTCCAGTCCAGGGAAGACATGGCTTGGCAGTTCGGGCTGGACTGTTCCCATGAGGCACAGGGTCAAGACTGATTTGCATATGGCCATGTCTAAACTGGGGTGGCGTAGTGGGCAAAAGAACGATGGATTTAACCCAGATCTCTTGACTGGGGGAGAATGTCTGCATTGTCAGCATTCCGTCCATCATTTGTTTGTTGTAACGCTTTTCGCCCTAAGTGGGATGGGTATTCCCAGACTTGGGACCCTTGCTCACTACGCCACTGGAGTCAAGCTATCCTGGCTGATGACGGCTGATAGCCAGAAACCGGTCCTAGGATGCTTGATTCCGGTCCAGGGAAGACATGGCTTGGCAGTTCGGGCTGGACTGTTCCCATGAGGCACAAGGTCAAGACTGATTTGCATATGGCCATGTCTAAACTGGGGTGGCGTAGTGGGCAAAACAACGATGGATTTAACCCAGATCTCTTGACTGGGGGAGAATGTCTGCATTGTCAGCATTCCGTCCATCATTTGTTTGTTGTAACGCTTTTCGCCCTAAGTGGGATGGGTATTCCCAGACGTGGGACCCGTGCTCACTACGCCACTGGAGTCAAGCTATCCTGGCTGATGACGGCTGATAGCCAGAAACCGGTCCTAGGATGCTTGATTCCGGTCCAGGGAAGACATGGCTTGGCAGTTCGGGCTGGACTGTTCCCATGAGGCACAGGGTCAAGACTGATTTGCATATGGCCATGTCTGAACTGGGGTGGCGTAGTGGGCAAAAGAACGATGGATTTAACCCAGATCTCTTGACTGGGGGAGAATGTCTGCATTGTCAGCATTCCATCCATCATTTGTTTGCTGTAACGCTTTTCGCCCTAAGTGGGATGGGTATTCCCAGACGTGGGACCCGTGCTCACTACGCCACTGGAGTCAAGCTATCCTGGCTGATGACGGCTGATAGCCAGAAACCGGTCCTAGGATGCTTGATTCCGGTCCAGGGAAGACATGGCTTGGCAGTTCGGGCTGGACTGTTCCCATGAGGCACAGGGTCAAGACTGATTTGCATATGGCCATGTCTAAACTGGGGTGGCGTAGTGGGCAAAAGAACGATGGATTTAACCCAGATCTCTTGACTGGGGGAGAATGTCTGCATTGTCAGCATTCCGTCCATCATTTGTTTGTTGTAACGCTTTTCGCCCTAAGTGGGATGGGTATTCCCAGACGTGGAACCCTTGCTCACTACGCCACTGGAGTCAAGCTATCCTGGCTGATGACGGCTGATAGCCAGAAACCGGTCCTAGGATGCTTGATTCCGGTCCAGGGAAGACATGGCTTGGCAGTTCGGGCTGGACTGTTCCCATGAGGCACAAGGTCAAGACTGATTTGCATATGGCCATGTCTAAACTGGGGTGGCGTAGTGGGCAAAACAACGATGGATTTAACCCAGATCTCTTGACTGGGGGAGAATGTCTGCATTGTCAGCATTCCGTCCATCATTTGTTTGTTGTAACGCTTTTCGCCCTAAGTGGGATGGGTATTCCCAGACGTGGGACCCGTGCTCACTACGCCACTGGAGTCAATCTTTCCTGGCTGATGACGGCTGATAGCCAGAAACTGGTCCTAGGATGCTTGATTCCGGTCCAGGGAAGACATGGCCTGGCAGTTCGGGCTGGACTGTTCCCATGAGGCACAGGGTCAAGACTGATTTGCATATGGCCATGTCTAAACTGGGGTGGCGTAGTGGGCAAAAGAACGATGGATTTAACCCAGATCTCTTGACTGGGGGAGAATGTCTGCATTGTCAGCATTCCGTCCATCATTTGTTTGTTGTAACGCTTTTCGCCCTAAGTGGGATGGGTATTCCCAGACGTGGGACCCTTGCTCACTACGCCACTGGAGTCAAGCTATCCTGGCTGATGACGGCTGATAGCCAGAAACCGGTCCTAGGATGCTTGATTCCGGTCCAGGGAAGACATGGCTTGGCAGTTCGGGCTGGACTGTTCCCATGAGGCACAAGGTCAAGACTGATTTGCATATGGCCATGTCTAAACTGGGGTGGCGTAGTGGGCAAAACAACGATGGATTTAACCCAGATCTCTTGACTGGGGGAGAATGTCTGCATTGTCAGCATTCTGTCCATCATTTGTTTGTTGTAACGCTTTTCGCCCTAAGTGGGATGGGTATTCCCAGACATGGGACCCGTGCTCACTACGCCACTGGAGTCAAGCTATCCTGGCTGATGACGGCTGATAGCCAGAAACCGGTCCTAGGATGCTTGATTCCGGTCCAGGGAAGACATGGCTTGGAAGTTCGGGCTGGACTGTTCCCATGAGGCACAGGGTCAAGACTGATTTGCATATGGCCATGTCTAAACTGGGGTGGCGTAGTGGGCAAAAGAACGATGGATTTAACCCAGATCTCTTGACTGGGGGAGAATGTCTGCATTGTCAGCATTCCGTCCATCATTTGTTTGTTGTAACGCTTTTCGCCCTAAGTGGGATGGGTATTCCCAGACGTGGGACCCGTGCTCACTACGCCACTGGAGTCAAGCTATCCTGGCTGATGACGGCTGATAGCCAGAAACCGGTCCTAGGATGCTTGATTCCGGTCCAGGGAAGACATGGCTTGGCAGTTCGGGCTGGACTGTTCCCATGAGGCACAGGGTCAAGACTGATTTGCATATGGCCATGTCTAAACTGGGGTGGCGTAGTGGGCAAAAGAACGATGGATTCAACCCAGATCTCTTGACTGGGGGAGAATGTCTGCATTGTCAGCATTCCGTCCATCATTTGTTTGTTGTAACGCTTTTCGCCCTAAGTGGGATGGGTATTCCCAGACGTGGGACCCGTGCTCACTACGCCACTGGAGTCAAGCTATCCTGGCTGATGACGGCTGATAGCCAGAAACCGGTCCTAGGATGCTTGATTCCGGTCCAGGGAAGACATGGCTTGGCAGTTCGGGCTGGACTGTTCCCATGAGGCACAGGGTCAAGACTGATTTGCATAAGGCCATGTCTAAACTGGGGTGGCGTAGTGGGCAAAAGAACGATGGATTTAACCCAGATCTCTTGACTGGGGGAGAATGTGTGCATTGTCAGCATTCCGTCCATCATTTGTTTGTTGTAACGCTTTTCGCCCTAAGTGGGATGGGTATTCCCAGACGTGGGACCCGTGCTCACTACGCCACTGGAGTCAAGCTATCCTGGCTGATGACGGCTGATAGCCAGAAACCGGTCCTAGGATGCTTGATTCCGGTCCAGGGAAGACATGGCTTGGCAGTTCGGGCTGGACTGTTCCCATGAGGCACAGGGTCAAGACTGATTTGCATATGGCCATGTCTAAACTGGGGTGGCGTAGTGGGCAAAAGAACGATGGATTCAACCCAGATCTCTTGACTGGGGGAGAATGTCTGCATTGTCAGCATTCCGTCCATCATTTGTTTGTTGTAACGCTTTTCGCCCTAAGTGGGATGGGTATTCCCAGACGTGGGACCCGTGCTCACTACGCCACTGGAGTCAAGCTATCCTGGCTGATGACGGCTGATAGCCAGAAACCGGTCCTAGGATGCTTGATTCCGGTCCAGGGAAGACATGGCTTGGCAGTTCGGGCTGGACTGTTCCCATGAGGCACAGGGTCAAGACTGATTTGCATAAGGCCATGTCTAAACTGGGGTGGCGTAGTGGGCAAAAGAACGATGGATTTAACCCAGATCTCTTGACTGGGGGAGAATGTGTGCATTGTCAGCATTCCGTCCATCATTTGTTTGTTGTAACGCTTTTCGCCCTAAGTGGGATGGGTATTCCCAGACGTGGGACCCGTGCTCACTACGCCACTGGAGTCAAGCTATCCTGGCTGATGACGGCTGATAGCCAGAAACCGGTCCTAGGATGCTTGATTCCGGTCCAGGGAAGACATGGCTTGGCAGTTCGGGCTGGACTGTTCCCATGAGGCACAGGGTCAAGACTGATTTGCATATGGCCATGTCTAAACTGGGGTGGCGTAGTGGGCAAAAGAACGATGGATTTAACCCAGATCTCTTGACTGGGGGAGAATGTCTGCATTGTCAGCATTCCGTCCATCATTTGTTTGTTGTAACGCTTTTCGCCCTAAGTGGGATGGGTATTCCCAGACGTGGAACCCTTGCTCACTACGCCACTGGAGTCAAGCTATCCTGGCTGATGACGGCTGATAGCCAGAAACCGGTCCTAGGATGCTTGATTCCGGTCCAGGGAAGACATGGCTTGGCAGTTCGGGCTGGACTGTTCCCATGAGGCACAAGGTCAAGACTGATTTGCATATGGCCATGTCTAAACTGGGGTGGCGTAGTGGGCAAAACAACGATGGATTTAACCCAGATCTCTTGACTGGGGGAGAATGTCTGCATTGTCAGCATTCCGTCCATCATTTGTTTGTTGTAACGCTTTTCGCCCTAAGTGGGATGGGTATTCCCAGACGTGGGACCCGTGCTCACTACGCCACTGGAGTCAATCTTTCCTGGCTGATGACGGCTGATAGCCAGAAACTGGTCCTAGGATGCTTGATTCCGGTCCAGGGAAGACATGGCCTGGCAGTTCGGGCTGGACTGTTCCCATGAGGCACAGGGTCAAGACTGATTTGCATATGGCCATGTCTAAACTGGGGTGGCGTAGTGGGCAAAAGACCGATGGATTTAACCCAGATCTCTTGACTGGGGGAGAATGTCTGCATTGTCAGCATTCCGTCCATCATATGTTTGTTGTAACGCTTTTCGCCCTAAGTGGGATGGGTATTCCCAGACGTGGGACCCATGCTCACTACGCCACTGGAGTCAAGCTATCCTGGCTGATGACGGCTGATAGCCAGAAACCGGTCCTAGGATGCTTGATTCCGGTCCAGGAAAGACATGGCTTGGCAGTTCGGGCTGGACTGTTCCCATGAGGCACAGGGTCAAGACTGATTTGCATATGGCCATGTCTAAACTGGGGTGGCGTAGTGGGCAAAAGAACGATGGATTTAACCCAGATCTCTTGACTGGGGGAGAATGTCTGCATTGTCAGCATTCCGTCCATCATTTGTTTGTTGTAACGCTTTTCGCCATAAGTGGGATGGGTATTCCCAGACGTGGGACCCGTGCTCACTACGCCACTGGAGTCAAGCTATCCTGGCTGATGACGGCTGATAGCCAGAAACCGGTCCTAGGATGCTTGATTCCGGTCCAGGGAAGACATGGCTTGGCAGTTCGGGCTGGACTGTTCCCATGAGGCACAGGGTCAAGACTGATTTGCATAAGGCCATTTCTAAACTGGGGTGGCGTAGTGGGCAAAAGAACGATGGATTTAACCCAGATCTCTTGACTGGGGGAGAATGTCTGCATTGTCAGCATTCCGTCCATCATTTGTTTGTTGTAACGCTTTTCGCCCTAAGTGGGATGGGTATTCCCAGACGTGGGACCCGTGCTCGCTACGCCACTGGAGTCAAGCTATCCTGGCTGATGACGGCTGATAGCCAGAAACCGGTCCTAGGATGCTTGATTCCGGTCCAGGGAAGACATGGCTTGGCAGTTCGGGCTGGACTGTTCCCATGAGGCACAGGGTCAAGACTGATTTGCATATGGCCATGTCTAAACCGGGGTGGCGTAGTGGGCAAAAGAACGATGGATTTAACCCAGATCTCTTGACTGGGGGAGAATGTCTGCATTGTCAGCATTCCGTCCATCATTTGTTTGTTGTAACGCTTTTCGCCCTAAGTGGGATGGGTATTCCCAGACGTGGGACCCGTGCTCACTACGCCACTGGAGTCAAGCTATCCTGGCTGATGACGGCTGATAGCCAGAAACCGGTCCTAGGATGCTTGATTCCGGTCCAGGGAAGACATGGCTTGGCAGTTCGGGCTGGACTGTTCCCATGAGGCACAGAGTCAAGACTGATTTGCATATGGCCATGTCTAAACTGGGGTGGCGTAGTGGGCAAAAGAACGATGGATTTAACCCAGATCTCTTGACTGGGGGAGAATGTCTGCATTGTCAGCATTCCGTCCATCATTTGTTTGTTGTAACGCTTTTCGCCCTAAGTGGGATGGGTATTCCCAGACGTGGGACCCGTGCTCACTACGCCACTGGAGTCAAGCTATCCTGGCTGATGACGGCTGATAGCCAGAAACCGGTCCTAGGATGCTTGATTCCGGTCCAGGGAAGACATGGCTTGGCAGTTCGGGCTGGACTGTTCCCATGAGGCACAGGGTCAAGACTGATTTGCATATGGCCATGTCTGAACTGGGGTGGCGTAGTGGGCAAAAGAACGATGGATTTAACACAGATCTCTTGACTGGGGGAGAATGTCTGCATTGTCAGCATTCCGTCCATCATTTGTTTGTTGTAACGCTTTTCGCCCTAAGTGGGACGGGTATTCCCAGACGTGGGACCCGTGCTCACTACGCCACTGGAGTCAAGCTATCCTGGCTGATGACGGCTGATAGCCAGAAACCGGTCCTAGGATGCTTGATTCCGGTCCAGGGAAGACATGGCTTGGCAGTTCGGGCTGGACTGTTCCCATGAGGCACAGAGTCAAGACTGATTTGCATATGGCCATGTCTAAACTGGGGTGGCGTAGTGGGCAAAAGAACGATGGATTTAACCCAGATCTCTTGACTGGGGGAGAATGTCTGCATTGTCAGCATTCCGTCCATCATTTGTTTGTTGTAACGCTTTTCGCCCTAAGTGGGATGGGTATTCCCAGACGTGGGACCCGTGCTCACTACGCCACTGGAGTCAAGCTATCCTGGCTGATGACGGCTGATAGCCAGAAACCGGTCCAGGGAAGACATGGCTTGGCAGTTCGGGCTGGACTGTTCCCATGAGGCAGAGGGTCAAGCCTGATTTGCATATGGCCATGTCTAAACTGGGGTGGCGTAGTGGGCAAAAGAACGATGGATTTAACCCAGATCTCTTGACTGGGGGAGAATGTCTGCATTGTCAGCATTCCGTCCATCATTTGTTTGTTGTAACGTTTTTCGCCCTATGTGGGATGGGTATTCCCAGACGTGGGACCCGTGCTCACTACGCCACTGGAGTCAAGCTATCCTGGCTGATGACGGCTGATAGCCAGAAACCGGTCCTAGGATGCTTGATTCCGGTCCAGGGAAGACATGGCTTGGCAGTTCGGGCTGGACTGTTCCCATGAGGCACAGGGTCAAGACTGATTTGCATATGGCCATGTCTAAACTGGGGTGGCGTAGTGGGCAAAAGAACGATGGATTTAACCCAGATCTCTTGACTGGGGGAGAATATCTGCATTGTCAGCATTCCGTCCATCATTTGTTTGTTGTAACGCTTTTCGCCCTAAGTGGGATGGGTATTCCCAGACGTGGGACCCGTGCTCACTACGCCACTGGAGTCAAGCTATCCTGGCTGATGACGGCTGATAGCCAGAAACCGGTCCTAGGATGCTTGATTCCGGTCCAGGGAAGACATGGCTTGGCAGTTCGGGCTGGACTGTTCCCATGAGGCACAGGGTCAAGACTGATTTGCATATGGCCATGTCTAAACTGGGGTGGTGTATTGGGCAAAAGAACGATGGATTTAACCCAGATCTCTTGACTGGTGGAGAATGTCTGCATTGTCAGCATTCCGTCCATCATTCGTTTGTTGTAACGCTTTTCGCCCTAAGTGGGATGGGTATTCCCAGACGTGGGACCCGTGCTCACTACGCCACTGGAGTCAAGCTATCCTGGCTGATGACGGCTGATAGCCAGAAACCGGTCCTAGGATGCTTGATTCCGGTCCAGGGAAGACATGGCTTGGCAGTTCGGGCTGGACTGTTCCCATGAGGCACAGGGTCAAGACTGATTTGCATATGGCCATGTCTAAACTGGGGTGGCATAGTGGGCAAAAGAACGATGGATTTAACCCAGATCTCTTGACTGGGGGAGAATGTCTGCATTGTCAGCATTCCGTCCATCATTTGTTTGTTGTAACCCTTTGCAACATGGCGTCCGGGAATTTCTTGAGAAAATGCGACAGGCAACTTTGTGGGACTCCACTTGTCACAGCTATTACCCCTTGGTAACTGCCAGCTGCTAGGAGGTGCAGGCAACAGAGTACCTGTACATGAGTGGGTATTGCACGCGCCCTTGGTATCTGGTGCTCCAGGAGTGGGTGCAGGTACCGTGTCAGGTCCAGGATTGTGTTTGGGTGTAGCCTGTAACTCTCATGGATCTCAGCCTCAGTCAGTTGGAACAGTGTAACGCGCACTCTACACGCGCTCCTCCCGTCTCCAGGTCCTCAGTCCTGCTGCTTGCAAATGTAGACGCCTTGCTATTACGTAGAGGGCCGCCATTGTGTTCACACTGTTGCACCTGATTACCACCTGCTTTGAGTCAGTGCTAATTACCGATTCTTAAATCCGATTTTTAGCAAATTCGGTATTACCGATTTTTGGTACATGGCATTTGCAATTTTTTACCGATTCCTTATTTTCCGATTCGGTATTTTTGATTGCAAATCTGTAAATAAGGAATCGGTAACTGGTTTCCCTTATTTTTACCGATTCCTTATTTTCCGATTCGGTGTTTTTGTCTGCAAATTGGTAAATAAGGAATCGGTAACTGGTTTCCCTTATTTTTACCGATTCCTTATTACCGAAGGCGTTCGGTAATTCCTACATCGCACATGGCTAAATACTGGTCGGTAACGCTGAAATGTACCGAATTTCGGCGTTACCGACCGGTATTTAGCCACCTACATCTGGCCCCTGATGCCCAAACCTATCAGACTTCATGGCAGCCAGTTTAGCACCCAGGAAGAGCTTATGAGGGGGCATTCAGAGCATTCAGAGCTTACTGTTCTTTCCACTGGGAGTGGTGGGAAAGGGTCTGGCTTGAATCTTGGACTTACCCATCATTCTTGGGAGCATTGAGGGGGGCACTCTTCAGTTTGCGCACAATGCCACATAGCAGCAATTTCTTTCATTTCAAAGATGCGGGGACACCAGGACCCAGCTAGATCTTTCATAGCGCAGAGGGCTTAACTGCAATGGGAGCGATTACAGGTAACCCAGAAAGATGCCTGGTGCCCCATTGGCATTGGCACACTATCTGCAGTATTTGGTGTGCTGGAAAATGTCTTTAGGTCCACCGAGGAGGTTCACCTTTTCACATCAGCATTTGTGTAGGCCTTTTAGGGGGCTTTCAAGGTGGGGGAACTGGTGGCAAAAAACAAGAAGGTTTGGCAGGGACGGGCTGCAGTTGGCTCACGTGCTGATGTCTGAGGGTTCATTGCCTATCACAATACCATTCTCCAAAACAGACCAGGTTGACCGGGGTACCACATCATCTTGCACAGTGCGCAGGGTAACACCTGCTGTCCCATAAGCAACCTCAAGGTGTTCTTGGCACATAGGCTTGGGGGGACACTCCTAGTGCATTTTGATGGCACCCCTTTGACGAGGATTCAGTTGTCCAGGGTGTTTGGGCTGGCCCTGAGGGTGGTGGGGATCGACCACACAGAGTTCAGCTCTCATTCTTTCAGAATTGGGGAAGACACAGAGGCCACAGCCATGGGACTCTTGGGGCAGGCAGTGAAGATGATTGGCAGGTGGTCCTTGGAAGGCTATAAACACTATGTATTAGAGTCTATGTTAAGGTTAGCTATCCAAAATATGTAAATAATACTGTATGTGGTGTTATGGGGGTTTCTGCATATTAATTTAAAAATTTATATTGTAATATTTGATGTGTTGTGTGTAATAAAGACAGCTGGGGTTATTTATGACCCCTAACCCAAAGGTTTCTGAAGGTTTTTGCATGTAATCTTTCCCACAAGGGGGATGATGAGGGTAAAGACCCAACTGATGGGGAGGAGTCTACAGGGGTGGTCTGCTTCCAAGTCAAGCTTCAGGGGCTGAGACTCTGCAATACCTGCCCTTATGTGTAGTAGCGCCTAAATGGGCCCCAGTGTGATGTTCATCAGGAAACTTAAGTACTAATTCATGTGTGCAGTTGGACCGGTTCTAACTACTATTACTGTTGCATGTGCCCATGGGTCAGTGCTTTTATATGTTCAGAGCAGGAATCCAACCTGCATCTGAGGCATGCCACTCGGCCACATTCCCAATGTATTGGTTAGCGAACAGCCAGAAAGAGAGCTGCACAGTACTGATGATTACCAGGATTGCCCCTTCCTTCTTATGTGTTTACATCGCAAGAGTTAACTTTAGAATC